>NC_139646.1:11785788-11833288 GCF_964638095.1 Poromitra crassiceps
ATCTGTAATGTCTTTCCAGCAGTGCTCCTTCTCATATGAGATACTATGTGAAAAATTTAAATGCTGCTGCTAATGTCACCTGCTTTTTAACTGCTGTTTTAGGGCTGTCTTGTGCAGCGTGCAGTGCCACTGCCACACCACTTCCAGTTGGCTGCGTGCTTTTGTTTGAGATGCTGCAATAAATTTGTCGTGTTGCTAGTGCTACCTTTAGTTGCCCCAGACTTTCAGACAAACTACAGCGAGCAGTGGTTTGCACGATGTCAGACGCTGCAAAACCGAACCACTTCCACACGACTGAGCAGACAGTGCCTTTTTTTTTAACAAACTACTCACTTTTGTTAGCTTTTGATTTGATTTGATTTATTAGGATCCCCCATTAGCTTATGCAAAGCATAAGCTACTATTACTGGGGTCCACATAGAACATTAAACATCACACATTTACAAATAAGACAATCAGATGAGCAAAGTAATACAACACAAAAAAATTAAATAGAGAGTTCCGCTCTATATCCAAGAGAGTTCGGCTCTATACATGCAACACTAGTACATTTTCACTTTACAAACAAAAGAACGACAGATCTCACAGGACAGACAAACGAGGCGATGTGCGTGCAGCCATCTTGGATTGCACGCAGACAAAAGTAACTTCTCAGTCTGATTTACATGAATGACCAACCAAAATAAGCTACTGGTCTGCAGTTAAGAAGTAACATTTCAGTCTGATTTACATAAATGACCAAACAAAGAGAAGCTACTGGTCTGCATTTAAGAAGTAACATCTCAGTCTGATTTACATGAATGACCAACCAAAAAGAAGCTACTGGTCTGCAGTTAAGAAGTAACATTTCAGTCTGATTTACATGAATGACCAACCTGACAAGAAAGGAGTTGTAGTTAGCAAAACGGAAAAAAAAGCTACTAATTTGCAGTTAAATATCACTAGTAGGATGTACTAGCACATTAGATATGCAGTGACATACGTACAGTAACATACGTACACACATACATTGAGTATGACACCAGAGATCCATACACAACATCATTACACCTGTATCTCCATTAAATGTTGTTTCATCTGTTTTGTAAAGCTTGACCTGCTTTCTTTCATTAGCATGCTGCCATGTTGATATTTTACCTGTGTCTGAGGAGAGATCCCTCGGGGGAAGGGGGGGGTGGGGGGCACTACAGGAGCCATACCATAATTACCCTAGTTAAAGTGAAAATTGATTTTCATTTTTAATTATCAGCCTAAATCATACATTTTAATTAATTGCAAAAAATCGATTTATCACCCTGCTCTTGTACCTCATCTCATGTAGTCTACAGCAGCCCCGTATATTCCTGCCTCGGTCAAAAGTTACTCATGTCTCAGCTAATTCAGTTAGACATTTCTCTGGTACCACCAAACAAAGAGGTTGTATATTGTGTATTTTAGAATCTCTTCAAGATTCAAGATTTTTATTGTCACTCCGTAGTACAAATATCACGTGTGAAATTCTTGTGCTGTGGACTCCGTTTACAACATAAATATAACAGCTACTACACTATTTGTGTATGTTAAGGAGTCTCGTGGCCTGCGGGAAGAAACTGTCCCTCAAGCGATTTGTGCGTGCTTTTGGGACCCTGTATCTCCTCCCTGAGGGTAACGGGGAGAACAGGCTGTTGTGGGGGTGGTTTGTGTCTTTGATGATCTTCAGGGACCTCCTGAGGCACCGCTGGTTATACAGTTCCTGCAGTTCTGGCAGCTCACATCCTGTTACGTGCTGGGCCGCGCGCCTCACTCTTCGTAGCGCCCTGCGGTCCATGGTGGTACAGTTCCCGTACCAGGTGGTGAAGCAGCCAGTCAGCAGGCTTTCAATGGTGGGGAGAGAGTCGTAGACTATAATTTACAGTAGCAGCGTGTGGGAGGATCATGCTATTCCTCCCAGTTCCCCTCCTCCCAAACAGGCCCCCTGGCCACCCAGAGGAGGCGCTAGTGCAGCGACCAGGACGCATACAGTTGCCCTATCCTTAATTCGGCTTCCCACCTGCAGACACGGCCAATTCTGCCTGTATACACACTTTTTTTGTGCCATTCATATATGAAGACCCCGCTCTTTGCTAATGGCTCCACAGGGGTTTCATTTGAGTCTTCTTGAATGAAAATAAGTATGATAGTCTTTCCTGAGCCATAATGCTACATTCTCAGAGTAGCAGTGCAGTAACAGTATTGGTCCACTAACAGAGATCAGCAGAGACCACACATCCATGGTATATGTTGCATTATGATTTATTACATTTTCAGGTTTTTGGAATTACTGCCGTTTCCTCCTTGAAGAACAACAAGCTGTGTAGTAGTGCTACCTGGGTTAAATGCAGCAAAAGGTATTGTCCCAGTATGGAGATATGCCCAGTGTGCCTCATTTGGCAAGCTCCAGCATCAGCAGCCCTGCAGTACCCATGGACTCAATTAAAAGGAGTGTGTGAAGCCACCCAATTTAAAATGTGTGAAGACGTATGCTATGTTGAACAGGGTGGCCCATTAGGATCGAGCTGAGCCAACACTCTCAGGACACACACGAGTCCTCAGTGTAAGCGAGTAATCACCAAGGTTCGACCATCGCACCTTGTATGGACCACCAGTGTTTAGGGTGGTATAAAGAGACGCTGATGAACTACTGAGGGTCTGTTTTAGCCTGTGCTAAAATGGCATGAAGTGTTTAATGGCCATTAAGGCAATTTATAGTAATGGCCAAATCATAGGGAGTCAACCAAACTCATGTCCTGCTCAGTCTTTTGAATCTAATTTAAAGAAAAGTCCCCCTTAAATTTCATTCTCTGCTGACTCTTAAAATGCTGCCTTTGGAAGAACCTATTTCTTCAATTGCAAAGGGGAGTTAGATGGAGGAAACCTCTCCTGTTTTGAGCCTAAGTGGCCTATTCAGTGGCCATGCGAGGCTGTGCGTCATCTTTTTGAATAGCAGCCATTTATATGTTTTGACAATTCATGTTTTTCAAAGTTTTGAATTGCTTCCACACTTAGTGTGTAGAATGATGGTTGAGTGTTAGCCTGAATATTTGATCAACATCCCAGAGATGCAGAAGCCCCGCCCCCTTCTCATCCTCTTATCCCTCCTTCCTGCTGGGAAAGTGAGAAAGCCATGCTGTGAGGGACCTATTTTCCCTTGTATTTTTATATGGGTCATTATGCACTCCAAGACCATCTACACTATTCATACTGAGAGAAATGGGTTCATGTGAGATATTCAAAACTTTAACTGTTAACCAAGGGCCCTAAATGTCAATTTGGGTGTCTTTGTCTGTTTGTTCACAGTAAAATCTTGTGCTCATTATTTTCTGTGTGTGTGTGTGTGTGTGTGTGTGTGTGTGTGTGTGTCACTTTGGCTCAATTCAAACGGGATCAAAAAAGTAACCTTATTCTCCGTTCACCGCCATTCATATTTTTCGCAGCGCTGGTACAGGGAGAAACCAGGAAGTGACGTTTCACTTTGGCTCTCTATACCGTAGGTCGCTCTGTTGGTTGGTTGGTCCACAAAAAGTTCACTGCCCTTTCACCCTTTAGTGATCAAGTGTGTGCATGAAGGTGTGTGTGTGAATGTGTGTGTTTGTGTTTGTGTTCATGCCAATTGACTAATGCAGGGTGGCAGAGGCAGAATAGGGTGTGCTGTCCCTGCCATCCTAAATTCTCTGAAATTTGCGTATGTGGTCCAACAAAAATAACTTTGAAGAAGAAAATGTTGTGCTCTGCACAAGCAACTCCTCCAATCCATCAGCAGCTTGTTCAGCAACGTGGACTAGGTGAGTGGATAAATGAATGACAAAAATATTCCAATAAATAAACGAGTGGACTCATTTGCTGCCTTATTATGCCAGGCACACTGATGAAAGATGATCATCGAAAATTTGGATCGCACACAAAGACGCTTCTGGGTTTGTTTGTCTGCATGTTTGTGCTCCTTCACCAATGTGGACAAGAGGCTCCCAAACATTTGCCAGCATAAGCAGCCCATCTGCCACAAGTAGCATTAGCATACACAATGCTGTCTAGTTGTCAAAGGGAATTTGCATCAATGAATGATCCTGTATGCTTGTAGGAAGCTCCAGTAGCCTACAGTAGTTTAGGAGGAAACCTGCATGCTAGCTGTAATTACCCATCAGCTACCGCACTAATCTGACCAGTGCCATGCGATTTCTGTGGATTAGCTGGCTGCAGTGAGAGGCGTGCTAGCTTGCTATAGGCTAAGACTGGGCCATACAAACAGCAGTAGCACATGGAGCTGGGGAGATGCTTGCCTGCTGTCATTCCCTGGCAGCAGAGTGCAGGATCAGAGGTCTCTCTGCCCCGACCCCCCCCCCCCCCCCCCCCAAGCACTAGGCTGGCATGAGCTGGAGAGCTGGCAGATCATGCATGGATGAACTGGTGCCACCCATTTGAATGCAATTAATTTTTAACATTTGTGGGGGAAGTGCAGTGAGAATAATCTGACGCTGTTAAATAAGTTTGTTTTCTCGCACGAATCCAGCTGCCTTGCAAAGTTACAGTGAGAATAGACTATAGACAAATTGTGCTTTTATATGTTTGTATATTTGAGTATGCATGGCAGCGAGCCTGCTGGCCTGGTATCGGGGGGTCTCAGGCATATTTCCCCCCACCGCAGTATGACCACAGTGCCTGTGATGCTGGGTGACACCGATGAATTAGAATCACCCCCCTGTTCCTACCTCTCTTTCCTCCGTCTCTCTCTCCTGCAGGTGGCCTGACCTTTCCAAATAAAACGCCGCCCCCATGCTGATCCCTTCTCACAAAACCCTTCCTTGTAGTAATGTTTTTTTTTAATATATATATTTTTATATATATATATTTTTATATTCCTTGTAGTAATGTTGCTTGCTCCTTTGACACTCATGTGGATTGGTTCATACTGACAAAGGACTATATATTGAAAATGTCTGTTTTCAAATGTTGGGTTGATGGATCAATCTCCTGATCTGCTGGGGGATTGTTATAGTCCTACATTGCTATTGGAGAATGTTACAAGAGTGCAGTTTGAACTAGGAGTGGTGGAGAGGTGTCTCCATTTAAACCGCTTCTTTATGACATTTGACACATGAGCCAGCAGTGTGTAGAATTACATGGAAGGAGGCAGGTGTAAAGGTCCTTACACATCGGGAGCGTTTTTTTCGTGCGATTAATTCGCACGTCAATAATATTTTCCGAACCAGTCACTGCAACCGTGCATACCAACGGCGAAGTAAGTTTCGCTAAGCGTTATTGCGGTGTTTATTTTTTCGAACCACGGTCGATTTTTCAGAAATTCGACGTGTACACATCTGTGGCTGTGATTGACAGGTGGGTCAAAACTCGCATCGCAATTTCGTGCCGTATATTCGCAGTCGCTCTTGATGTGTAAGGACCTTAAGATTGGTGTTATTTTGTGGCTGACTGAACATTGTGCACATTACTGTATTACCAGGTCACAGTGTACGGTGTGTAACCTATGATTTGCACTGCAGTGGACCGGGGTGGGATTTGGTACAGTAAATGACATTATATGATTGAATCCCCTTGACTCTTAATCCTGAAAGTCTGGACTTCTCCCATATCATTTTGAAGTGCTTTCAGAGATCAAGCTTCATGAATACCATTCAGAGAGCCTATGACTGATCTGCAGCTACTAAGGAATATGTTTGGAAGTCTATATAGGATTGCAGCCTCGTGCTGAGGAGGTGTTTGTGCAGTTTCTTCTTGAAGCATGAGATGTGGTGATCTCTCTGACAACAGCAGGGGGAAGACTGTTCCATGCTGTGACAGCAGAGTGAACAACATGGAATGCCTCCTGTCAAGGCATTTGGTGTTAGCCTTGGGGAGTGACAAGGCATGTTGTGGCGCTAGCCTCCGGCTGGTTTGACCTGGGTCGTGAGCTGAGGGTTCCCACTGTGGCAGGTGAGATATATATATATATATATATATATATATATATATATATATATATATATATATATATATATATATATATATATATATATTGTAAGTCAGGGCTGTCTACGTATTTGAACGCTTGACTTTCTGTCCAATCAAGTGAGGAAAGAAAATGTTGAAAAGTGCCTTAACTTTGTTTATGTACATTTTATGAAGTTGTCATTCAGCAGCACATGTTCACATTGTTAAAATGTATTAGGTGATATAAAATTCTTTGTGGTTTCCTTGTTCTTTTTTTAAAGAAGACAAGAGAAGTACATCCATACACATTGTGAAATCTATAATAGATTTTTGTAATCAGATTTTTCACTTTGAATAATTTCTAGTTGCCTGTATGAACATTGAAATTCCAAACATTATGCGCAATCACAGGAATCTATTTTCACATTGACACATTTGTTTCTCATTATGTGAATCAGTATTCCTTTTTTTATTATTATTATTATTATTAATTAATGGTTGGTTTTCATGGTCTGATGGTTGGAGAATTAGATTGCAAGTAATGTTTCCATCCATTTCTCTAAATTAATTCAACATCTCACAAACCATGGCTTGCAGATGCTGGAATGCACATTTAAATGTTCTCTTGAATCAATAAAATGTTAAACTGTTACTAAATGTTACATTAAATGAGCTAGGTCCTCAGGCTTTTTTGGACACCCAGCTGAGTACAGCTATCAGCCTGTAGGTTGCGGTGCGGCCTTTGAAAGCTGTTTTCCTGCCCCCTCCTTTTATATCAAGTGATTGGCTCACTGGCATAACAATAAGCATGATGTTTGAAATGCAAGTTCCTGGGAATACTGAACAACCAGGAAATGATTTCTAGTGTTGCTGTGTCTGGAGCAGGCAGCGTAAAGGTTGTTGTTAACACCAACAGCTTGTCAATTATTTCTGACCTCAGCGTTATTAGCTCCTCAGAAAGAGCTGTTCAGGTGGTAAACATCACAATGTCATTATGCTCCCCTGTAGATGTACTTCTAGCATTCCCCCCCACTCATTCTAAGGGCATAATATCGCTGCTTTACTCCAGAATATTTGATCTACACTACGTTGTAGTGTTCGCTATATTAAACATAGGCTATTTCTTGATTATAAAGAAAAATGGGCCAATGACATCTGGCTCAAACCAAAACTTAGAACATATGTTCAAATTAAAAATATGTTCACTCCAGAACCCTATGTTACTTTACCCCTGGATAGATCCAGAAGATCTTTATGTGCCCAGTTGAGAACGGGTACCCTCCCTTTGGCTATTGAGGTTGGCAGGTTCAATTCTATTGCTGAGGAGGAGAGACTTTGTACTGTATGTGAATTAGGTGTTGTGGAAGATGAATTTCATTTTTTGTTTCATTGTACGCTATATGAGGAACCAAGATTATCTCTATTTCAGTTAATGCAAAATAAGAAACCGGAACTATTTTGGTCAGGAGATGATGCGAAGTTGGAATGGTTGTTCAGAGATGAAGTCTTCAGTTTGGCCAGGTTTATTGGGAGGGCTTGGAAACTCAGAATGGAGAAGCTGTTCATCTGAATATATAACTCTGTCTTGTTTATGTTTGAGCGTTTTGTAGCTTGTTTGTTAATTTGTATTGTTGAACTTGTATCTTGTAAGCCCAGACGGGCTGGGCACCTTGAATATGGTGCATGACACAGAAATAAAAATGTGTCTATCTATCTATCTATCTATCTATCTATCTATCTATCTATCTATCTATCTATCTATCTATCTATCTATCTACACCTGCCCTCTCACCCTGCCTTTAAGACCTGATGGGCTGAGGACCTAGGTGAGGACATACCCAATGAAACTTGGGAGACCATACTTCATCGAGTTCCTTCATCCTCATCTGTGCTGAGCACAGCGCTATCCAGTGCAACATTGTGCACAGAGCGCACTGGACTACGGTAAGACCCGCCCGTATTTATTCTGAGATCGACCCAACGTGTGTGAGATGCCGTCAGCCTGGCATGTAAAAAAATACATTGAAATCCATAAAAAGAAAGAAAGAAAAAAAGTCATTATGATGCTGGTATGTTTATGTTTAGAATAGTTTGAAAACTGTTTTCCAACTTTACAGTCATGGCATTTAATTTTGAACATTACCTCACCTCAACATTTACCTTACCAGCCAAAAGATAAGCGAGTCATCTGGCCTTTCTGAGAGAGCAGTTGGTGTTACATCAATATTGTAGTGTTCTGTATATAGATGCAATTTACCAAGGGACAATTGTGATGAAGAAATACCCAGAGAAGCGGTCATGGGTAATGAAAATACTCCTGCTGCTTCAGTCAGAATGATACAGGGATGTTGGCACACCAGTGAACTTCTCATTCATGCACCGAGGCAATGCAGGCACACAATAGAAACAGCTAATCCAGATCAATGCAGGCACACAATAGAAACAGCTAATCCAGATCAATGCAGGCACACAATAGAAACAGCTAATCCAGATCAATGCAGGCACACAATAGAAACAGCTAATCCAGATCAATGCAGGCACACAATAGAAACAGCTAATCCAGATCAATGCAGGCACACAATAGAAACAGCTAATCCAGATCAATGCAGGCACACAATAGAAACAGCTAATCCAGATCAATGCAGGCACACAATAGAAACAGCTAATCCAGATCAATGCAGGCACACAGTAGAAACAGCTAATCCAGATCAATGCAGGCACACAGTAGAAACAGCTAATCCAGATCAATGCAGGCACACAATAGAAACAGCTAATCCAGATCAATACAGGCACACAGTAGAAACAGCTAATCCAGATCAATACAGGCACACAGTAGAAACAGCTAATCCAGATCAATGCAGGCACACATTAGAAACAGCTAATCCAGATCAATACAGGCACACAATAGAAACAGCTAATCCAGATCAATGCAGGCACACAGTAGAAACAGCTAATCCAGATCTATCCTGTGCTTTCAACACTTTTGGTCCTCTTGGGGAGATGGAGCGCCCAGAGCCATTTGGTTTCCGCTGTGTTGTAGCATAGCCGGTGTCCTTTTCTCTTTCTTCTTTTTCACAGAGACTATTTTCAGTAAAGAGAGAATATTGCTGTTGTTCCTGTCCTGCAGCACTTGTGCTAAAGGCTCATGTGGTGTATCTCTGTAATCAAGCCACCGCTGCCAATTAGCAATTAGCATGGCTGCCCGGGCTAATACAGTGAGCGGGTTCCAGAGCGATGGCCGGGACCCCCCGCTGTGATCCCTGCATTATTTCCTCCCAGACACAGTAGCTGCTTTAAGGCATATTTACTCATGAATGAATGAATGAATGAATGAATGAATGAATGTTTATTTCGAACATTAACATAAAAGACAATATACAAAATAATAAGTATAATAATAATACACAATACATTAAAAACATTTTAAAACAAAAAAAGGAAAAACAATAATGTACAATATTAATCATAATTGCAATAGAAATAACAATATTTGTTCGAAAAGGACAAAGCCATGAAGATGGCTTTGACAAGTGGTGTTGATAAGAGTCATGCAGCACTAACATCGTCAGCATGTGTGTGAGCAGATTATTAGGGAGGTCATGTTTTCTTTCTGCCCATTTGTCTGTCTGTTTGTTGGCAGGATATATGTCAAAAAGTTAGGAAGGGATTTGCACGAAGCTTTGTAGAAAAGCAGGTCATCATGGGCCGACTTAGAACTGATCGACTTTCCATGATGCCCACTGGCCAAAAGGGGGCGTGGCCAATCCGATCACAATAAAAAGGCTTCCACATCAATTTACGAATCACCACGAAACATTGTACAGTAGAAAGTTGGCGGAGGTATGTATGTACCGAGTGCCCTCTAGTTTTATGTGATGAGTTTCTTTAGTTGCAAGTATTTGTGTGTTTACACATTTATCATCCTTTTGGAAACGGTGTTTTCTGGATGTGGTGTAGAGCAGACAGATTGTGTGGAGCTTTCTATCTATCTATCTATTTAATATCAGGCAACTTTTGTCAGAATGTCACTGTAAAGACAGATTGAACATGCCAGATTATTTTCTTTTTCTCTTTATGCCATCTTTTTTTCCTGGAATTCGTAGGAATATACAGTATGTGCTGTTGTAACACTTTGACAGTTCTATGTTCAAAGTTATGCCAATGCTTGAATGACTTCATCATATACCTGGCCATGTGAGACTTGTCGCTGAGTGCTATTTCTCTCAGACATTTCTATCAGAAAAGTCTTTCCAACATCAGTTGGCAGTGGCACGTCATTTTTTTTAGAAAGATAAAGGGGGTGTGGGGGGGGGGGTTGAGGGGAGGAGAGTGATGTCACTTCATTTTGAATGTGAATAGGATTCATGTGGGCCTTGACAGGCATCGACTGTTAGTCCGATTAGGCCAGACGACTGAATACAGACAGTGCTTGGATGTATATAATAATTTAAGATATATATTATATGCCTAGCATTATGAGTAAAAAATAGTTTTACCATTGAGTTGTTTGGATCTAAATTTCAGTTGTCTGGATCAACTATTGTCCAAGCCACAGTGGTCGTGGTAAATTAGTAATGGTTGGATTTTTTTCTGTTTGTTTTCACCAGTAAGAATCCAACAAGATGTCATGTGAAAGCTGATAATCCACAGATTCCAATGGTTTTAGTCTTCTCACTCACCAACACTCACTGAACTAGCAGCCCAAGAATAACAAAAAACACTTTCTGCCACGGTGGCAATAGTGCCCCTGGAAACAAGCAAAGTCTGTATTATATATTATTATATATATATATATATATATATATATATATATATATATATATATATATAAGGCATATATAAGGCTTTTTTTATTTATTATTGTCTGATTCATTACTGTTCGTGTCAGTCTATTGCAACATGTATTAGCTGCTACAAACATCATCAGGGGCCGGTTGCACCAACTGGTCTTACCTATGCCTGGTCGTAACTCCTACGTCGGTCTTAGTTAAGACCAGTCTTTAGAGTGGATTTACGCCTGTTGCACCAACACGGCTTACTCTGGTCTTAACTACGCTGGTCGTAGCAATGCGCATTCATGTGAATTGTCGGGGAATGCCCTCTGATTGGCCCACAAATGTGCCTCGCGCCATCACCCACTACTGTATGTGCGTCACTACACCCTCCCTCCTCCCACCCCCCTCCTCCTGTGGAAGCCCCGGGGGAAAATGGCGGCAGCGATTAGTGTCAGGCAGTCTGAATGAAATTGAATGTAACGTTCCCAATTCTATGTATTACATTCTAAAAAAATAACGGCAACATTTGGGAAGGCTAAGCCACACAACTAGTTAGTTATAATCTAACGTCGTGCTTTCAAAGATGGCGAACTGGCTGTGTTACGACGATGACGGTAAACTCAAAAAGGTCTCCGCGGAGACAGGCAGGCTCTACGCCTCCTCCTGACGAGGCGTAGGAGTTACGCCTGGTCGTAGTGAAAAGAAGGCTTAAGCCGTCTTGGTGCAACCGGCGTAGCTGTTAGGTCGTAAAGTTACAACCAACTTAGCTTAAGACCAGTGTAAGACCAGTTGGTGCAACCGGCCCCAGGTATATCTATAGATGGATTGATATGTGGTCAATTCTAGCTGGAAAGGTTTTTGTCACCCTTAATAATTGCCTCTCCTGCCTGCCTGCAAGTACATTATTATATTCTGTATTCTGTGATTTTCTTTTGTACTATTGCATTTTAGGATTCCTTGTAATTTTTCTATTGTCTTTTTACTTTTGCATTTTACTCTTGCTTGCACTTTACTCTCATTTCAAATGATAGTAAAGTGAAATAAAAGTAAAATTACACAATTATACAAATGTTGTATGATTGTGTAATTGTTTGGACCCCAGGAAGACTAGCGGTCGTCTTGGTGGCAGCTAATGGGGATCCTTTTAAATAAACAAATAAACAAATAAACATCTGTGGCCATAGTAGGGATTCACGCTGTTGTGAGAGTGGGATGAGTCCTGCTGTTGTGGTCCTTCCTGAACTACAGTTCCTTGGTGGAGGCAACATGCACCCCAGACTCGACCGTGAATCAAGCTACTGGCTCCCCTCAGTTAATACCGCCAAGGAGTGTATTACCAATTCTAATGGGCCTCAACTGCTGTTGGAATGGGTAAATGTGAGGATCTATTCGCCTGGCTTTAGGGCCGAATAGCTAAAAAGGGCATGTTTATTTTCTTAGCCTCTCTTCAGTGTGCTCGGTCTGTTCTCCGTCCCTAGCGTGTTGTCTATCGATTTTCTCCAGCCCCCTCTATCAGTCAGGCTTTAATAAGACAACACATGTCGCCTTTAAAAGAAACCTATTAGAATGTTAATGGATCCTTCCACCGGCCTGCGTGCCTCGCTGTGCAGCTGTGTGCGTGCGTGCACGCGTGTGGGTTTGCGTACGTGCGCGTCACCACAATTTCATTAAAACAGAAGAAGACAACATTCATCTTAATGGTTTTAGTGAATAAGGGTGTGTGTGTGTGTGTGTGTGAGTGAGAGAGAAAATATGGCAGTAGAGGTATGAAGGGATAAGGATGGAGAGACTGGTAGAAGGTGGAGAAGAAGCCTCCTAGTGCAGAGTGGATTCATCTGCTGTCTTATTGCTCCTGCAGGGACCAATTTATCTTCATTGAGCTTTTTGGCACCAACCCCAATCCAGACCATCCGCCTCAGAGAAGCACACACAACATGGCTTTCTATTCTATATGACTTGTGTCTAGAAAAGCACACGCACTCTCAACATGGCTTTGTCTTCTAGCCAATATGACTTGTGTCTAGAAAAGCACACGCACTCTCAACATGGCTTTGTCTTCTAGCCAATATGACTTGTATCTAGAAAAGCACACAGACTCTCAACATGGCTTTGTCTTCTAGCCAATATGACTTGTGTCTAGAAAAGCACACGCACTCTCAACATGGCTTTGTCTTCTAGCCAATATGACTTGTGTCTAGAAAAGCACACGCACTCTCAACATGGCTTTGTCTTCTAGCCAATATGACTTGTATCTAGAAAAGCACACGCACTCTCAACATGGCTTTGTCTTCTAGCCAATATGACTTGTGTCTAGAAAAGCACACGCACTCTCAACATGGCTTTGTCTTCTAGCCAATATGACTTGTGTCTAGAAAAGCACACACACTCTCAACATGGCTTTGTCTTCTAGCCAATATGACTTGTATCTAGAAAAGCACACGCACACTCAACATGGCTTTGTCTTCTAGCCAATATGACTTGTATCTAGAAAAGCACACGCACTCTCAACATGGCGTTGTCTTCTAGCCAATATCACTTGTATCTAGAAAAGCACACGCACTCTCAACATGGCTTTGTCTTCTAGCCAATATGACTTGTATCTAGAAAAGCACACGCACTCAACATGGCTTTGTCTTCTAGCCAATATGACTTGTATCTAGAAAAGCACACGCACTCAACATGGCTTTGTCTTCTAGCCAATATGACTTGTATCTAGAAAAGCACACGCACTCTCAACATGGCTTTGTCTTCTAGCAAATATGACTTGTGTCTAGAAAAGCACACGCACTCTCAACATGGCTTTGTCTTCTAGCCAATATGACTTGTATCTAGAAAAGCACACGCACTCTCAACATGGTTTTGTCTTCTAGCCAATATGACTTGTATCTAGAAAAGCACACGTACTCAACATGGCTTTGTCTTCTAGCCAATATGACTTGTATCTAGAAAAGCACACGCACTCAACATGGCTTTGTCTTCTAGCCAATATCACTTGTGTCTAGAAAATCACACGCACTCTCAACATGGCTTTGTCTTCTAGCCAATATGACTTGTATCTAGAAAATCACACGCACTCTCAACATGGCTTTGTCTTCTAGCCAATATGACTTGTGTCTAGAAAAGCACACAACTCTCAACATGGCTTTGTCTTCTAGCCAATATGACTTGTATCTAGAAAAGCACACGCACTCTCAACATGGCGTTGTCTTCTAGCCAATATCACTTGTATCTAGAAAAGCACACGCACTCTCAACATGGCTTTGTCTTCTAGCCAATATGACTTGTATCTAGAAAAGCACACGCACTCAACATGGCTTTGTCTTCTAGCCAATGTGACTTGTATCTAGAAAAGCACACGCACTCAACATGGCTTTGTCTTCTAGCCAATATGACTTGTATCTAGAAAAGCACACGCACTCTCAACATGGCTTTGTCTTCTAGCAAATATGACTTGTGTCTAGAAAAACACACGCACTCTCAACATGGCTTTGTCTTCTAGCCAATATGACTTGTATCTAGAAAAGCACACGCACTCTCAACATGGTTTTGTCTTCTAGCCAATATGACTTGTATCTAGAAAAGCACACGTACTCAACATGGCTTTGTCTTCTAGCCAATATGACTTGTATCTAGAAAAGCACACGCACTCAACATGGCTTTGTCTTCTAGCCAATATCACTTGTGTCTAGAAAATCACACGCACTCTCAACATGGCTTTGTCTTCTAGCCAATATGACTTGTATCTAGAAAATCACACGCACTCTCAACATGGCTTTGTCTTCTAGCCAATATGACTTGTATCTAGAAAAGCACACGCACTCTCAACATGGCTTTGTCTTCTAGCCAATATGACTTGTATCTAGAAAATCACACGCACTCTCAACATGGCTTTGTCTTCTAGCCAATATGACTTGTGTCTAGAAAAGCACACACACTCTAAACATGGCTTTGTCTTCTAGCCAATATGACTTGTGTCTAGAAAAGCACACACACTCTCAACATGGCTTTGTCTTCTAGCCAATATGACTTGTATCTAGAAAATCATACGCACTCTCAACATGGCTTTGTCTTCTAGCCAATATGACTTGTATCTAGAAAATCATACGCAGTCTCAACATGTCTTTCTATGCCGCCGGTGTGGAGGATTGTACATAGAAAGTAAGAGTGGCGGCTGTTGTGACGTACGGCGGCGGTGCGTTTCGGCCTTTAGTGTTCCACGATACATCTTTAGGTGCCCACTTCCTGGCTGCTCCCCCACCGCATCTTTATTGAGCTTTTGCTCAGACCACAAATGCCCCCTCCATTCAGCAGCGTATAAATTATCATTGATTTTAGATATTGTCTTTCTGTAGCATCATGGCCTTGGTGGCCAAATAAATAGCAATAACCTTCACAGTATGAGTGGGTGGAGAGAAGCGGGAAAGTGGTGAGGGCCACAAATAAAGACAGAGAGAGAGAGTGAGAATAGAGAGAGGGCTGTGTCTGCCAGTCTATCTCTTCATTACACATAATTGCTAATAAAAACCATAATTTTGTCCCTTCATCTGGGAGGTATTCCAATCTGTTAGATGCACACTGCCATACGCCTATTATTTATCTTAACAACAAGGAACAACTTTGCTAATCTCTCTCTCTCTCTCTCTCCCTCTCTCTCTCTCTCTCTCTCTCTTTTTTCCTCTCTCTCTCTCTTTTTCTCTCTTTCTCTCTCTTTTTCTCTCTTTCTCTCTCCCTCTCTTTTTTTCTCTCTCTCCCTCTCTCTCTCTTTAACATGTTGACGCCTTGTGTTGGAGTTGTCCTGGTGTTGTGTTGTACTTAGCCATTATGTCGCACTGCACTGAAAAAGTACTGTCTACTCAGAAACACATTTGTCACTGTTGCCAGTATGCATAGCAATCCTTGCTGCATCTCTCTCTCTCTCTGCTTGTCTCTCTCCTCCCTCTACCATATGTATCTGAGATTCAAGATTCAAGATTTTTATTGTCACTCCGTAGTACAAGTATCACGTGTGAAATTCTTGTGCTGTGACCTCCGTTTACAACATAGTACAAATATAACAGGGCATATGAGTGCAAAAACAACAAGAGACACAACAAGCAATAAGGCAGTAGAGTGATAAGACAAGTCAGAGACGGTGGCATATTCACTGCACATAGGTGCACATGTCATGTGCATACTTTAGACGTGCTTAAACATTTTAAATTCGACGTATTTGACATACAGGTGCAAATAGCATATTCCTTATTAAACATACAATTAAACATTAGACATACATAATGGTAGCAGCTACAGTACGGTACAGTACAGCTACTACACTATTTGTGTATGTTAAGGAGTCTCGTGGCCTGCGGGAATAAACTGTCCCTCAAGCGATTTGTGCGTGCTTTTGGGACCCTGTATCTCCTCCCTGAGGGTAACAGGGAGAACAGGCTGTTGTGGGGATGGTTTGTGTCTTTGATGATCTTCAGGGACCTCCTGAGAGTCACCTGCTGCACCGTGCTAGCTGCACCGTATGGAGCTCAGCGGTCTGACGCGTCTTAATTGTTTTGCTGGTAGAAAGGGAGGAGGGGGTAGTTGGGGAAGGGGAGGGAGACGGGTGTCAGAAATCGGAGGGACCCCTGCTGCCATGTCTGGATGCAGCAGTGGCTGCACAGTGAGGAGAGAGAGGGCTCAGTGTTCTGGCTGTTCTGGCTGTGTTGTACTGCACAGTCGGGTCTAGGTGCGCTACTGGGTGTCAGCCCAAGATTGATGGATAGAGCTGTGTATCGCACATAACATCAATTCTGTCCTGCTTTCCCTTTCATTCCGTGTCTCGTTCCCTCATCACTCCTCCCTCTCTCTCTTTCTCTCTCTCTTTCTCTCTCTCTCTCTCTCTCTCTCTCGCTCTCTCTCTCTCTCTCTCGCCGCTGCTGCTCCAGGTCCCTTGCCGGTCCCTCTCTCCCGTATTAGTTTCCATAATGCTGTGTGAGAGCGCACCGTGAGGCGGCAGGAAAGCGAGCTGGAGTGGATCAGGAAAGCGAGCTGGAGTGGATCAGCAAAGCGAGCTGGAGTGGATCATCTCTATCTTGTAGACAAGCTTCCCCGCGTGGCAGGCGAGGCGTGAGCCGCGGAGCTGGACTGGACTGTGGCGTTCCGTGGAGGAGGTGGGCGAGGAGGGATGAGTGAGGGGCAAGCTGGACAGATGGAGGACAGGACCCAACACCTGGGACACTGCAGGGTGGACATCAAGGAGCTGAGTGCCAACCCAGAAGGACTGACTGCTACTGGTGAGTCTGTCTGTCTGTCTGTCTGTCTGTCTGTCTGTCTGTCTGTCTGTCTGTCTGTCTGTCTGCTCTGCCTTACTTTCATCTATATTTCTTCCCTTTCCTGTCCTTTCCTCTTTGATTTGATCTTCACAAGATTACTTGCATTCGTCTAATGACTCATTGTCTCAGCCATTCGCTCTTGTTTACTCTGTAACTCTGTCACTTTGTTACTGTTACTCTGTCACTCTGTCACTTTGTTACTGTTACTCTGTTACTCTGTCACTCTGTCAGTTTGTTACTGTTACTCTGTCACTCTGTCACTGTTACTCTGTTACTCTGTCACTCTGTCAGTTTGTTACTGTTACTCTGTCACTTTGTTACTGTTACTCTGTTACTCTGTCACTCTGTCAGTTTGTTACTGTTACTCTGTCACTCTGTCAGTTTGTTACTGTTACGCTGTCACTCTGTCACTCTCACTCTGTGTGCCGTTAGGATTGATGTCAACAGTAACTGCTATTTCTGTGCAAGCATGTCCCAGTGATGTCTAGTTTTGTGGACTTTTTTCCTCTATTTCTGTTTGCGTGGGCAGTGGTTCTTTATTGTGTGTGTGTGTGTGTGTGTGTGTGTGTGTGTGTATTTCTCGTGTGTTTACAAGCACATGCATCCAGTGTCTGGCTCCATACAGTATACTGTACTGTACTGCAACCTTCTTCCAAAATCTCTAATATTTGCCATACTTTGGATCAAAATGAAAGTATTTAAGTGTGTGTGTGTGTGTGTGTGTGTGTGTGTGTGTGGGGGGGGGGGGGGGTACCAAGGGGTGAAGCTCATTTCAATGCACGGATGAATGATGATACCCAAGTGAATGAATGATTTCAATATAGTTTAATATTGTTTTATCCGGATAACCCATCCCTTAGGGCCAGATGATTGTATGCCATCATAATTGAGTGTTTCCAGATGTTTGCTAAAAATTATATGGTGTACAAAAATCAAGGATAAGCAATGATGTCAAACTGCAAACTGATCCAGGAGTTCTAATAGAAGACCAGTTTGGGAGCAAAAACAAATGGGTCCACCAATTATTTTGGAGATAACGAAAGCGAAACTAAATCATTTAGTTTGGCTAAAATGCCTTACTGTGTGCTTCTAACCAGGTGTTAGGTCCTCGCAATGCAAGTCAGCATGTTTGAATAATACAATACTGTCACACAGCCTGAAAGTGTTGTCACTAATGAGTGCTGGCAGAGGCAAACTAGATGTCTCAGTGCCCATCACAACAGGACAATGCTAATGACATTAGCCATATCAGTGACGCCACAAAGCCTGCTCTCCAAGTGTAATACCCTTGCTTACCAAATGGACAGACATGGCAGGCAGTGCTACTAAGCATTTGAATTGGCATGCAGGCTTCCAACCATCATCTTCCCCGTGGGGGATAAGTGAATGGAGATGTGCAAAGAGGAATGAAGGCACATCTTATGATGCCTTTCCTCCTGTGCCTCTAACCACACAGACACACACAGAACCATGCACGGTTATGCACACGCACACACTTACACAGACACACACACACACACACACACACACACACACACACACACACACACACACACACACACACACACACACACACACACGTACACACGTGCACATGAGCACACACATGTCATGCACAGACATGAGCATGCATGTACCACCAACACACGCACACACACCCCCTAACACATTTAGCCTGATGGCGAACCCTGGATATGTGTTACCTTCACTCACGGTCTGGAGATGACATCTGACAGGTGTGGGAGCAGAACGGGAACACCTCACTCTACCGCCGCTTTGTTTCCCCTAAGCATCCTGGGAGAGAAAAGGGATGAACAAAGCACATAATTAGCATGTTTGGTAGAGAAGACAAGCTGACAACCCCACATTATCGGTCGCAAGGTGAAGTTGTTTATCTCTTTTTGACAAAAGAGAAAAGTGGGAGCATACCGGGTTCTCCTCCGTACTTCAATGGATAGCGTTGAATTGGCATTTTTACAAACGTCTTATTATAAGTGGTCGAATGATCAATTATTTCTTCTTTTCTTTTTTCATACCAGCATGCGATTGAGATTTCCACGCAAGCTGTGCCATAATCGGTCGACCTTTCTATTGCATAGCTCTTGACACGACACAAAACTCGACAAAACTATTGTGAGACTTGTCACTCCGTTCTCGTTAACCCTGTGCCTGCCATCTACAGTAGCCCGTGCGGCAGTCGAGACCTCCTCAGCACACCCAACTGATTCACAACACTTCATTAAACGCTGGCAACAAAACCATCTGTCCCCTTTCAATCTCCCCGGGCAGTAATGTGACAATAACTCACTCTCCCATTCAGCACCACTTATCCTAATGGGAGGCCCGTTTGTGCGCACGTCAATCCAGTTAGAGGTATGTTAGCCTGTGCTGCTGCCGGGGCTGATGATTGAATCATCAGAAAGGAAGGGCAGGTGTTGTTTAGTCAATTTCAACTGGAGGATAGGGAGGAAGTGAAGGTGGTGAGATTGGACAAAAAGACGAGGGAGGAAAACAAAGTGAGAAGTAGAAGGGCACTCGGAGAGCACAGACCTCCGCCAAGGCCAATAATCCGGTCTTGCTTAGTTTGCGAGTCGGATCCGCTAATATCATTGCTTGTTCGCGAGTCGGTTCTGGATCCACTTCAAAATGTAATGGGTTTTTCCTTGGCCCGTGCTACTGTACTCCATCCATCCATCTTCAACCGCTGATCCGGGGTCGGGTCGCGGAGGCATAGCAGTTCCAGCAGGGGACCCCAAACTTCCCTTTCCCTGGCCGCATTAGCCAGCTCTGACCGGGGGATCCCGAGGCGTTCCCATGCCAGCGTGGAGATATAATATCTCCACCTAGCCCTCGGTCTGCCCTGTGGTCTCCTCCCAGCTGGACGTGCCTGGAACACCTCCCTAAGGAGGTGACCAGGTGGCATCCTCCTTACCAGATGACCGAACCACCTCAACTGGCTCCTTCCTACGCAAAGGAACAGCGGCTCTACTCCGAGTCCCTCATGGATGACTGAGCTTCTCACCTCGGGAGATGCCAGCCACCCTCCTAGAAAACCCATTTTAACCAATTGTATCAACCCTTCATGACCATAGGTTTGATTGTAGGTAGGTGAGAGTAGGAACAAAGATCGACCGGTAGATCGAGAGCTTTGCCTTCTCGTTCAGCTCTCTCTTCATCACAACGGTGCGGTAAATCGAGCACAATACCGCTCCGATTCTCCGGCCCACTTCCCGCTTCACTGGCCCCTCACTTGAGAACAAGACCCCGAGATACTTGAACTCCTTCACTTGGGGTAAGAACTCATTCCCTACCTGGAGGAGACAATCCACCGGTTTCTTGCTGAGAACCATCATGGCCTCAGATTTATCCTAGCCGCTTCACACTCTGCTGCGAACTGATCCAGTGAGTGGTGAAGGTCCCAGACCGATGATACCATCGCACCACATGATCTTTTTTTGCTATAGTACACCCTTCATGGAAATCCGTCCAGAAGTTGTTCTGTAATAATGCTAACAAGCGGCACCGAAAACATGACCTCCTTGGCGAGGGCGCCCCCCCCCCCCCCCCCCAAAAAAAAAAACCCCCGACAACAACAACAACAACGACAACATTCAAATCCCATGGTGAGTCGGCCACAGAAGTGAATTATTAGTAATATAGTCTATAGGTCTATAGTCTAAGGTAAATAAAATAAATAAATGAACATGATTGTTTCCCAGGCCCATGCTCTTAAAGGTAATATCTATTCATGAAGAGGATAAACAGAGTGATTAGGATGCATACTACACCCACTGTGCGGGGGTTTGTCAAAGCTCTTTTGCTTGATTTTCTGTTCAGCTAGTAGTATACTGTAGGATGGGGCAGGCGCAGCGACGGGCCTGAATTTTGGAGCTTTCTCCACAATTATTTTTGTGGAGTCAGGAGTAAGCAGCAATCCCTTGTGAAATCTCTACCCGCAGTCCCCATATTCCCCTCCTCCATCCCCCCCCTTTCGCAATATCCGCTGTGAGCTACTATGTGGCTCTCACATTGCAAAGTGGTTGAGGAGGCAGGGCAATGAGAAGGGAAGAGGGTTAAATGATCATCTGCAAGACAGACAATCCCAAGTCCCCGTACATTAATTAACATTGTCATCCCAGAGAAATCACCTAGTCTGCCCACTTCCTAATAAATTACCCTCTGTTTCTATCCCTTCATAGCTCCTTTTTCCCCCACTGATACCACCCGCAGACAGAGGGCTGATAGATTGGGGGTACAGTGGGGCTGTGCTGTTATTTCTAGAGCCGGATGAAACTGCAGTATTGCGGGCGGGCACACCTCATTTGCTTTGGGCCTCTCTGGGGGTTACATCTGCATGCGCCTGCCTGCCTGCCTGCCGCCTGCTGCCTCGCCGAGCTTATTACCATATTCATAATGCCAGCGGATATCGATTATAAATACCACACCTGTGCCACTTTTCCACACGTACCTATCTACGCATTGCTGTGTGGGATCACCTGTGAGCTTCATAGGCCAAAGGAGATGTGATTGAGAGGGACTGTACAGGTGGTTGACCTCTCCTCATATATTGAGTAATTATTGTAATTAGAGTTTCCGAATTTGTTTGGGTCAGCCTAATTCTGCTGAGGGGTTAATACGACGCAGTGTATTCAGTGCTTGTAGACAACAACACCTGTCACAGTGCGCCTAACAGGTGTTCTGCGTTCTCCAGGTGTACCCAAAATTCGTCCATGATTTCAATGATTGTGGATATTCAGAGTCATTGGGAAAATGGCCAAATAACACTTGGCTTAGTATTTGCACACACACACACAAAAGAAGAAGACAAAAAAAAGATTGTCTCAATGACTTTCAACAAGTGCACTATAGAGAGCCAAGGTCACGCCCCTTCCAGTTGCACCCTACATGCACCAGCGTCTGAAAGAATGAGTGGTGGTAAACGGCGAGAGACAATCATTTTATGATTCCGTTTGAATTGTGCCTTGAAGTACACATGTGAGGTTTGTCAATTTAAAGATAACTTTGCAAATCAAGAAAGTCGCAGTTTGTCGTAAAACTGTTGCACTATAAGTTATACATTTGAAAGATAACACACAACGTAACAGGCCATGTTGGTGTTGGTGTGACGTATATTGTGCGAGACGAGAGATGTAGTTGATTGATTGATTGATAGTTGATGATGGGAGGGGCAATGTGGGGCGGGCCCACTTCCTTGGATCACACCCATTTTCCAACTTGACCTTCATTTGTATGTCAACTACCTGTACCCCTTGCGTGAGATCCCAAGTACATCGCTTACAAGCACATAAGCACCTTACGTGGCTGGTAGCACCACTGTCATTTTGAATGTTCATTATGTTCGTATGTTTTTGTTTCTTTTATTTTCTTGTGTCTGAGCCTGTCTGTTTTGTTTGTGTTCTATAAAAATTTTGAAAATAAAATATTGAAAGAAAAAAACGACACACCTGTAAGGTTTCGTGACTTCATCTTGCACGGTTTTGATGCTATCGTGGGATGGCTAATTTGGGGGTGCCGGCCCCCTTGCTCAGATCTCCCCCATTTTCAAATTCAAGCTTCATTTTTTCAACTGCTATAACGTTTTTGGGTACGGTGGTGCAGTCGGTAGCGCTGTCGCCTCACAGCTAGAAGGTCCTGAGTTCGATTCTCGCCTGGGACGCTGTGGGCGCTGGAGTTGTGACCCCCCCCATATCTTCAGTGCCTACTGCCCAGGTGGGCTATCTCGTGGAAAGGGCCTTTCTGTGTGGAGTTTGCATGTTCTCCCCGTACCCCCCAGGGGGTTCCTCCGTACATAACCCCCCACTAAAAACATGCAGAAGATCGTCATCCGACCAGTGACGACAACATCTGAAGTTGGTCCAGTGATGGTCCAATGACGGTCCCCGGGCGCTGGAAAGAAAAAGCGACCACTGCTCCTGGCCTGCCCCCCGGAGGAAAGGACAAGCCTGGATGGGTCAGATGCAGAGGACATATTTCACCGGCCACCGTCAGCATGAGTGTGTGTTATGGCCGCATGCATGTGTTGTAGTGTGTTCGTGTGACAATAAAGACGGGCTTCCGTCTGAAATCGTGGGGGCTTCCGTCTGAAATCGTGTTTTGTGAATCGTGACTGCATCTTACATGGTTTTGACGCTATCGCGTTCACAACATCTGTCCACAGACAGACCGACATATAAACACATGGCAAAGTACATCATAACGGCTTCAGTGGTAGTCCCCGCTACCATAGGTGTCTCCAGGACCACATTTTACAATACCAGCCCCACTGTCGCGGCTGGCAACCATAGCATTTCCAGTTGCTTTGCTATGTGCACAATGTCTCACAAGGCCTCCCCATCTCACACCAGACCTAGACCTATCTCTTTTCATTTATTTATACAATGACAGACACACTCTCCACTACTCTAGATGAGTTGGTGTGTGGCACAGACTGAGTCCTGCAGAGTAACTGGGCTGTTCATGTGTCAGTCCCTTAAGATAACCTGGCAGAGACAGGAGCCAACAGCTGGCACTGCCTCAGCCCACCTAGCTAGAGGGCTCTCGGTTGCCATTACCAAACTTGTCATCCAGGGATATTAAAGTTTCATCAGCACTCACAGGGAAGCCATGGTGACAACACGAAGAGACATGACCCCTGAGGAAGGGCATGATGGTGAGGAGAATGTGAAAACCAGATAGGGAGACTTGGAGTTCATATACATACTTGTACATTTGGCTTGTGCAAATGTGTGTTGTTTTTTTTCAAACTTACGTGCTTCAGCATAATATGTATGTACTTCATTAATTACACATTTACTGTGCTTGTGTACCCAGCAGACTGAGACATTGCACGGAGTTTGCGTGAGTCTGTTTATTCAAACGTTGCCCAGCTTGACAAGCGACTACAACTTCAGTTGATAATAAACTCTCAAGAGGGCATTGGGTAATGCTAAGGATTTGCATGATTTAATGTGTTTGTTTCTCATTAGCAATCTCAAAATCCACCCTAAACATAATTTATTATATTCCTATAATCTTGGACAGTTCAACAACTCTCTGTCAAACACGGAAACAGGAGGACAAGGACAGGGAATCTATGATGTAGAGGACAAAGACATTGTCATTAAGGAACACTTTCTAAGGCAATAAATTTGAGACTATCTTAGGACACTGAATGGGGATTTTTCAGTCATAAGGGTAGATTTTCTGATTCTGAACAATTCATAATATGAAAGTCTCTTTTTTTTTAGTCCACAAACCCAGTCTTCCATACTTTGTCAATGGAACATCCCAGGAAACTTGACATTTATTTTGTCTTTCTCAAAGCTAGTTTCATATTCAGATCATATTCACTATTATTGATTAAACTATACGAGGTAAGAGAATAATTCTGTCAGGAGGTGGCTTTTCCCCGTTAAAGCTGCCGAGGAAGTGTAGTGACTGAGGTAATGATAAAACATTAGTAAATCATTTTAAATCTGTGCGAAGGATCCTCATTATGTAAAATGACTATTATATATAAAGTCGTGTGGAGAACCATACATCAGTAAGCATCGAGTAGCCACGGCCCATTAGTGGGGTTGATGAGCCTCGGAGAGCCCAATTGTGTCCGAGCGCCACGGGACGAGGAGAACGCCCATCCCGAGGTTTAGCGCCCCCCGCAGGTGCTTCGTCTGTATGGCATGAAGTGTGACTGTGTGTGGTTTTAGACGCGACAGCGTGGTGACAGATGGTGCAAGCAGCCAGTCCTCTACTCATCATGATGACATAACCACTCAAGGGCAATGGATACCCCTGAACTGTTGTTCTGACACGCGCTGCGGTTGGATGCATAGATTGCACTCCGTTTGCATAATCTCAAGCTAGAGGGTCCATCCATCAGCGTGGCATTTTGGGAGGCCATTATGTGTCCAGTGTGTTAAGATACTATCTCTAAAGACATATTTGGCTGATTAGAAGAGCTTCTCCCTGCACACTTACTGCCACATTGGATAAAATGGATAGACTTATGTGCACCACCCCTATCTTCTGTTATTACCTTTAATTTAAAGGAAAGGACAGGAGCATTTCTGAAACCTCTGTGAAACCTTTTAACACATTTTATTTCTTTGCCTCCCCTGTCCTTCTGTATCTTTCCTTTTCCTTCCCATATTCCCCCTCTACCTTTTCCCCTCACCTCTCCTCCTCTCTCACTGTATCTCAGGTGTAATTCTGACACCCAAGTTACCTCATGTGGAGCTCAGCTTTGGTAAGTCCTGTCTTTGCTCTATGCTTCATGGGTCAGTCAGTCATTCTACTTGGCAGGGCAGTACCCTATGGCAAATCCTTGGAAGCATATTACACAACAGACGCATGTGCCCGCATGCATGATCGCACACTTTTAATAACGCCATTCAAACCACTCGTCCTTGGCCCAGAGAAACACGTCAGGGTTTCCAGCCTGTGAGCCAGCTTGGATCAAATGAGGCTCTCTTGCCTTACTGCACCAAACTGTCTGTCGTTAAACACACGTCAACAAACCCACACGTGCTGACAGTCACACAACATTGGCACTGGCAGTGACACATGCTTAATCTGTTCTTAAATCTGACAGTGACACGCACACACACACACACACACACACACACACACACACACACACACACACACACACACACACACACACACACACACACACACACAAGGATGGTTAGAGGGGACATGAGAAACAACCACAGAGAAAATATTAGTCAGATTGGTGGAGGGTCCTGTTGAACTTTGCATCAAGATGGCCTCATACATTTTTCATGAGACTGAGATGTTGGAATTCTACTTCTAGACAATTCATTGTTGCTCAGGTCAAGTTTCCTAAAGCGAAAATCCACCCTGAAACAGAATCGCAAATATTATTCCTATGGCTTCAGACAGTCAAGATTTTTGTAGACGGCTCCAAAGATAGAAAGAAGAGAGCCAAGAATGCCATGAAACGCTGGCTTGCAACAAACAGCAGAATAACTTTGTGTACCCTGACCTGACTGTACAGAGGAGGATTTTCCAGTGATATGACTATTCTTCTCTTTCAGAACCTTTAGTGCTATTATGAAAGAAGCCCATTTAACATTCCAAAACCATCCTCCAAACATTGTGAATGTTGCAGCCTTAAAAAGTGGCACTCCATGACCTGAAGGTTGCAGTGGTGTAGTCTAGTTTATTGTAGTGGTTATACTGTAAGTGTCAGATTGAAGAGTGAGATTTGTTCCTTATTATTATTATTCATTATTATTTCAATTGACAAGAAGTTGAAGACCCCCTAAAGTCATGTTTTAAGATGTATATAAAACACTCTACTTTGAATAATAATTTGTGTCTGATGGGTTTTCCCACAAAAAAGTTAAATTATCTTGTTAAAATCCTTAAAATGACTTCCCCTCCTCCTGCCTCATTAAAAAAATTCAAAGCAACCAATCAGGGTGATCTAGAACTTAACTAGCCACTCACAGCATACAACACAAGCTTTCAACACATTCTCACTCATGACAAAGTGACGGCAAGGGTTCCTGACCGATGAATTCAATTCAACTTTATTCCAGACACTTAGGAAGGTCCATAGGAGAACATAACACTATACAATACAATACAAAACGTAGAAAAAAAATTAAAACAGACCTTGATATCAAGATTACAGTCATACATAGAGGCTCTTTCGCCAATGTTGCCACATGGTTGAGTTGAACCTGGTGCTACTTTTGACAGGATTACTTAAGGCCACAATAACACTGTTCATCGAGTCATCTAGACCAGTGGTTCTCAAATGGGGGTCCGTGGCACTTTGCCAGGGGGTCTGCGAAATGTTTTCAGGAAAATACAATTTTTTTCTTTTTTTCTTTCTTTACAAAAGCTTCATAGTTCAATGGAAATATGTTATGCTTTAAATCTAAAATGGATCATGGATTACATTCTAATCTAACAAACCTATCAATTTAAAAGTCAAGCACGTTACAGTGGAAACAATTAAGCTTAGCCCAAAATCACAAATCAGGATAAGAGGGTCCCCGGTATATTTTCTATCTTGTAAGGGGTCCTTGGCTGAAAAACATTTGAGAACCTCTGATCTAGACGACACATAAATCTGTACATGAGGTTTCTTAAAAGTGCTTTAATGTAGGTATACCTATACTGACAAACAGCTGGCTGGCACTGTGCCATCTAGGGACACGCAACAACAGTCGTAGTGCATCATTATAAGCCACATTTAGTCTTTGCATGCTGCTTTTCCTGTAGCTGCTCCACAGGCGTACAGTACGCTCTGAACAGTGAGGCTTTGACATCTGAAGTACACGTATGAAATTTGCGAATCAACATTGTTATACAGTTATACAGTATATGACGAGTTGGGAGTGAGAATGTGTTGGGGCTTTAACTGCTGAATACTGGACAGTGATTGGCTCCAGGATTCGTGATGTCACGAATCATGCTTGTTGAAAACAACCTTTTCAGTGAGCTCAGAGAATCTTTCCACATTCAGCAGACGATTGTGAAAACAGCCTTCTAGTGTCAAACTCGGCACATACATCATTCTGTACAGAGAAGCTCAAAAGGCCAACTGAAGGAACAAGAAGAAAAACTGATTTTTAGGGGTTTTGATCATAGTTTCTCTGTTATCTCTACCTACAATACAGACAGTCTGTGGACAAAATCACAAGCTGAGGCTATCTAAAAATATTCTCAGATTTGGGTTTGAGAGAAACAATCTCATCAAATGGGGGTCCATGACATGCACAGGGTGAATAGTGAATGGATGATATGCCTTCCCCTGCAGTTATCTACCTGGTATTTACTAAACAAAATCTCTGAAGTGAAAGTTGTGTCACAAAACTACTACGTATCCATGTACATTCTTAAGTGCGTATACTCAAATCCTGGAGCTTTCCTAGTGGGTACTACTGCGTATACCTGAGAGCCCGTTCAGACCTAGCACTAACTCGGCCCAGCTCCGGTCTTTGGCGCTCCGATCTCAGTAAAGTACAGGTCTGAACGCAACCAATGCGCATTGAAATCCGACCGCTTCAGGCCACCTTCGGAAGTGAACTGGCTCGCATCAGATCCAATTCATGTGTGTCTGAACAGCGATCCGACCTCGGACACATTAAGGACCGCCTTCTCTACTGACCTTCTCTGCATAACAAGGGAAATCATGGCTCAATGACAACATACAACTCTCTCCTATAACGTTGATTAATTCTCTGAGCTCAAAGTAAATGGTAATCAACAACAGGAGACTTTTGGAATACACGGTAGAATAAAACCTGAGACAATTTATGCTACTTTTTTATTATCTATATTTTTTACTTCAATAGATTAGGCTATGAAACTTGAATGAAACTTCTCATTTAATAATATTGCAAAAGCGGTTATATATACACCATGTTATTAGGTTATTCATCTGCAGACTTACAAACTGTTTTCCTTTGAAATGGCTAAATTTTAAATTAGTGCAATTATTAAGAAAATTATTTTGTTAGCCTATGGCTCATTAAAAGCACAGTGCAGCTGTGGAGATCTCACTCGCTTTCAGAAGGACAATAACCTTCATAAGCTCGGAACATTTGCTTTAATTTAAACTGATGGAAAGGTAAGAATATTTAGACTGTTTTGTTTGTTAAAAATGTGTTATGAATGTAGGCAATTACATGTTTTTTACATGCCGTTATTGAAAGCAGACTGACTGCCATGCGTAATTGCTGCAGCACTTTGGAAATGCATACCACATCGTTCACATTTATAATAAGCCTATATAACTGTCATGCTGCCTTTGGATGATACGCTAATACAAGCCCATGAGTACAAGGGCCAAATAGCAAATGGCTCTCCCGTACAGTATAGGCTATCAAACGTGATTCTGGAATTAAATAGTCGGACAACAAGTGCGATTGATTGATTGATTGATTCGCCCGACGTAGGCTGTCAATTTAGCGGAGGTAAAAAGCGCTCGTATGCTATGAGGAATATGAATCAAAATGCACAAATAAAGCCAAATGGCAGACGAGAGCGAGTGCAGGAGAGCTGACGCAGGTGCCAGGTGTGGAGTGGGAGATGAAGGTGCGTAGCGGCCTATATAGTGGAGATTCAAGTCGTGCGCTGTCTGCACTGACACTGTCGCAGTTATTACTTTTAGCTGCGTTGTTTTTTCATCAAGGCAATGTCCAGGCGAGATATTGGCTCATAATAAGTCTCCGCGAATGCAGATAGATAGCTACAGTATCAGACAGTGCATGTTGTTTGTGTTTCAATAACGAAAGCGTCCTTATCGAGAATGACATGCATGCCTGTTGAATGACCGACCAATAAAATGTTCTTGCTGCAAAGTCGGCCTCTTAATGACAACACTGGAATAAAGATCGACTATAGAGGCTATAAAGAAATAGACTACAGAGAATTAAATGGATTCAAAACGTTTATTTAGGAAACAATGATCTTATGACAACCTTTTTTTATTAGTGGCGGTAGATATTATATGGAACGTTACCAGCCGCATTGGTCATCTGAAAAAATGCCTAGCGGAATCCCTGCATCACACAGCCCATATGGAGACTTTTTAATGATCAGAATTTCAACTGCACAGTAACAAGATAGAAGCACACAAGACACACTGGATGTAGTTTTCTTTATTTGCATATAGAGCGGGGAAGTGAGATCCGGATACCCCGGCCCAGACCCAGGTGGGGCCACATTCTAATGCCAGGTGTGAACTGACGTGCTTTACTCAGGTCGGATCTCCCGAGATCTGACTTTGGCCGGTTTAATGCCAGGTCTGAACAGCCTCTTGAGTATCATGTAGACTACACCACTGGCCCTATGCACTGTGTGTTAGGGTCATGTTATGTCGTGTTCTCACCAAGCTAACAGCTGTTTGAATGCTCGTTGTGTGATTTGAAACGGCAGCATGTGGACATCATGCAGATTTGAACAATCACCAGTTCCACAATGGCCACTCCATGGCATACCCAGGGCAAAATGACACTGTGCCAAACACAAATCTGATTGCAGCTTGATCAGTATTGTGTGGGGCTCAATATGGGCCTCATCACTGCACATATAAACCACATACCCCTACACACCCACACACGGTGGCACATACAGTACACACCCACCCACACACGGTGGCACATACACACCCAGATTCAAGCATGCAAACACAAACTGTAAAAATCAAGATGAAGCCTACAGTATGTGGTGTTTGCCTGTGGCTTTTAGTCTTCTGTATGCTTTGCACCTTTGCTGTTTGAATGTAAATTATCTGTCATGGTGGGAGAATCCAGCTGACAGATGGCACTGAAAAGAACCGTGTGTGTGTTCTGTAATTGCAGTGGTTGGATGTGTGCTCATGTGTGCTCAATGTACATCTGTTGAACCTTTTCTCCGATCAAATCCACAATGGCTGTTTAGTTTTGATGGTTTCAAGGAGGTATGTGCATATTTTAAAAATCAATATGTTGATCTTGATTACAGATCTATAAGCATGTAATTACTTTTAAGTTCTGGCAGGAAATTACACATTGAATGGTGTCAGTTTTATCTCTCTACTAATTCCAGGAATCCCTGTATGTCTGTGTGTGTCTTTCGCATATCTGGACAACCCTTCATCCAATCAAATTCACACTTGGCAGGTGTGTTCCTGGGGACCCGAGGAAGTGCAGTGTCAGATTTGGTTCAATATAATATTAATAAACTTTGACTAAACAAGCGAACAGTGCACTGTGCAGCAGCAGAAGGGTTGCCAAGTCCTCGGTTTTTTCGTGGAATTGCGCTACATTTGAAGCGTTAAATTTCTCCGCTCCGTTCACGAGAGATGGCGGCATCACTCACCGCTCACTCACCTCTCTCTCTCACTTGCTCACTCACTCACTGCTCTTTCCCTCTCTCTGTATAGCCTAACTGTAAAAATAAAACAATTAAATATGGGAGATTTACGGCATAAATTACCAAATGGGAGCACGGCGGGTAGGGGTGAGAATACAGGGAAAACGTAGTGTTAGTACATCTGCACTTGACTTCCTTCCTGCCACGTTTAGTTGCTAAATTACCATATGCTTTCATCATTACGTTAACCACCATCACACATTGCCATATGCTAAACAACCTACTAAAACCAAGAAAAACAATATGTATGTACAGTATATATATATATATATATATATATATATATATATACAAACATCCCACGCACATCTCAAAGGCCATGGCACACCAAACGAACATTTGTCTTTGTTCGTGTTTGTTCGTGTTTGTTTGTGTTTGTTTGAGAATGTTCGTTTGGTGTGCCATGGGCTTTACAAGCACTTGACGCGGCCGGTAATGCGACGCTGTAACATTGGAATTTTGATGATATATATATGTATGTTGTTGTTGTTGTTTTTTTAGCCTGTTTTTGTTCTCCATGTTCCGAAAATTGCAAAAGAAAATAATGGAAAATAAATAAATAAATATATATACGGTATATATATATACAAACACATTTTCATTGCCAGACCAGCTACCTCATGATGAAAAGAGTAATCCTTCTGTATTTCTTTAGAAAAGGCTGACTTCCTCTTTGGCATGCTAGTTAGTTTAGCCACTGACAGATTCTGTTAGATAGAGCCACAAGCGCGTGGTGCATTGTTGATGTTTTTTGATTGGTCATAGGCTAGCAACAGCCTTGACAACTGATTGATTGACACACATACAGACAAATCAGTGTTGAATTCACACATGTGGTGCATTGTTTGTTTTTTGATGAGTGGGACAGAACATGATCAGGTGCATTGTTTGTTTTTTGATGAGTGGGACAGAACATGATCGGTCTATTTAAGCACTGGAAACAAGTATAATAATATTATATTATAATTTGGTAGTGAATGTTGAAAACCAGGATGTATTAGTGTCCCAACAGATATCACTCAGGACTCGGGACACCCAAAGTTTCACCATGTAAACCCAGAACATACTTAGATATTGAAATCAGAAAGTGAAATCAGATGAAACTTGAGATTTAGACATATAGCAATACAGTGACCAAGGAATAATAAGCAAATGAAATGGTTATGATCTGTATTGACTGTTTCTTGGGGTGGCTGAGGACAGCCTTAATGGCTCAGAATTCAAGAAAGCCCAACCTTGCCAGCATTACTTAATGGAATGGAATAATTATAGTGGTTCGCTACAGCTAATCAAAAATCAATGGCTTGGCAGTGATTTTGATAGCTCAGTCGTAAGTAAATCATGTGTGACAGATGAAACAAAGAGCCCAGCCAAAAGGTTTCTCTACTCCTTATCGACAATTTAATTGGCTGCTTTGAAGAATATGGTAGAAGTTATTGAGGTTGTCTGGCTTTCATCTTTGACAGGTTAGCATGCTTTGAGTCTTGGAACCAATAACCTGGTTGCAGTTATTATGGCAGCGCAGTTGACTTTCCTCCACTGTGAAGTGACAAGAGAGTGCGTCTGTTAGCAGGATATCCCAAAAGGTTGAGCACAGATTTGCACAAAACTTGATATAATGGGTGGTGGTGGTAGTAATAGAGCTCAACAGTCACGTGACCTCTCCAGTCCCGGAAGAAAATTCCCCGTTCATTCGTTCAAAAAATCGAGGGGAAAAAAACCGGAATATCAATTCCCCCCCGTTTTGATTTGTTTCATTTGTTGAGCTCTATAACAACATTAATAACCAGTAATATAACATCTTTTGTTGATCCAAAGTACCTGAAACTTTCACAGGTTATTTTTGGGTACCCACTAAATCCATTTATGGGGAAAAAGAAAATGGACGATTTTGGAGATGGAAGGTTTCTGCCCGACAGCGATGATAACTTCCTTTGTGGGGTGGTGTCAGACATGGCGGAGGTCTGTGCTTTACTGAGCACATTTTCTAGCTACTTTATGAGGCCATTTACACCTGGCATTAACATGCGTTTTCTGTCATCAGATTGCAATCAGATTGTGCTTGACCACTTGAAAGTACAGGTGTAAACGCCCCCAAGACACATTGAAGATGGATTGCAATCTAATCGCCTTGAGGTGGCCAGGGATGCATTGTGTACACATTGAACACACGTGTAAATGCAATGTGTCCTCTCAATCTGCACACAGCAACTGTATGCGGATTGAGAGGACACCCATTTTGGGTGATCAGATTGCAATCAGACCACCAAAAACACGTTAACGCCAGGTGTAAATGAAATCAGGCTAATGTGGTCAAGCACTATCTGATTGCAATCTGATGACAGAAAACACATGTTAATGCCAGGTGTAAATGGCCTCTATGATACAGTACAGTGCACATCCTTTAAAAAAAAATATCAGGCTTTGGAAGTGACAGTAATAGAGTATTTGTTTTGAGCAGAACAGATACTGTATAGTTCCTCTGTCGAAAGAAAGTGCTACTCAAATTGAGAATGGAGGGGGTTCATGACCAATAAATAAACAATTGTCAGCTTCTAAGGCATTAGCATTGTACTGCTCGTTGCCTAGTAACTATGGCGAGTTGTTCTTTTAGTGCAAAGATGCTTTGTCAAAAAATGTTTCTACAAACTCAAGTCACTTGATCTGTGGCTGGAGCTTAGCAATGTGCCACTAGTTATATTTCTTTGATATACAGTTCTGTGGAGTTGATTTGTGTATAAATGTCCTGACTTGGTTGAATCCAGTGCTTTTAGACACAGGAACAATGCTTCTGACCCAGGGTTTAGTCTCGACAAGGAAGAGAGACTGAAGAACTCAGCTGGTTTCCTCTCTATGCATTCACACTTTTGATCTAGATGTCTACCCAGGCAAACTTTGATACATTCCACAGGGGTTGGCATGTATGTCAGGTTGAGTAATGGTCGCGCGCACACGCGTGCGTGCACGTGCTGCAAATTGTATATTGGAGTAGTTCCCAACCTTTCCAATTCACTTCACTGCCAATTAGTGTTTAATTATATCTACCTCATTAACTATGGCACTGTGCACACAAATTAGATGCAGCGGCCGTTTGATATCGCAAAAGTGAGAGATGGCCGTAACGTGACTCCTGTCATGTCCTTCATTTTCAATGCAAGTAACCTGGATATTACCTCTCATACACAGTGCAATAAATAACGCATTATCTGCTGGCATGAATATGAATACTCACACACACACACACACACACACACACACACACACACACACACACACACACTCTCACGCTCTCACACACACACACACACACACACACACACACACACACACACACACACACACACACACACACACACATTCATTCATGCACACACACACACACACACACACACACACACACACACACACACACACACACACACAGACAGGGACCTGCCTTTTTCTTATCAGTGTGTCAGCGTAGATAATGACAAGCTTTGATCATGACATGTTGAAAGTGAAGTCATTTGATTGCCATAGTTACCATAACCATAGCCTTGCTTGGCTCACCTAGTAGCACGCTTACCACGGAAGCTCAATCTTTTGAGCGGCCGACGCGGGTTCGAATCCGACCCGAGGTCCATTGCTGCATGTCATCCCCTCTCTCTCCCCACCTTTCCTGTCTGCCTACTGTCCTGTTTAAATAAAGGTGAAAATGCCCAAAAAGAATAATCTTAAAAAAGAAGACACTGGGCCCTATCGTCCCACTGGCCTTATATTAGCGCTTAGCGCCAGGCGCAGACTATATTAGTGGGCGTGGACCGGCGCACTCCCTATTTTCGTGTCGGCGCTACACGCGGCCTTAAGCATTATAACCACGCCTTTTAAGCGTAGAATTATTCACAACGTACTCATTGGAGAAGTGCAGTAAACGAATCACAATGTCCCTTTGATGTTCCATTCCACGGAGCGATCCAATCCGGTCAGAAAAGCCTGACCAAAGCAATCTGAGCTCCGCCCCTCCCTCTTTCATCCCCGTCTGTCTCCATATATATTATTCCATATTATTATGCTTCTCAAACCAATCTCACTGCAGTTTAAATACAGCAAGCATGTAAATACACTACACTATAGCAAGATCAAAGTGAAATGAATGTTCTAAACGCATCGGCTAGAAAAATATAGCCTATCCCTGGATGTCATGATGAGATTAGAGAGAGGGAGGGAGTGAGAGAGAGGGGGAGAGAGAGTGAGATGGCGGAGGAGAGCTTCGCGTAATTACGCAGAGTAATATCCCCGGCGCACTGAATAAGGCCTGGTTTTGAAAAGCGCTAAGCGCTAAATTAACACCAGGGAGGAAGATAGCGTTAGGCCGGTATTTAAGGCCGAAACGCCTATTCTAGCCTATTCTGGCACTGCGCCACGCCTCTTATGTGTAAAGCGCATTTCGGGGCATAAAAACATGATGCTATCTTCCCGAGGCAGGCGCAAATCGCGTTGTTTTGTGTTTAACGCCAGCTTAGCGCCTATGGCCAGTGGGAAGATAGGGCCCACTATCTCCATTTCGCACTGTACCCGCGCTCAGGAGAGAGTCTGGAGGGTGTTACTCTCACTCTGGGCTAGCGGGAAAAAAAGGCTCTGTTATCTTTATAACCATCCACCGAAAGTACCAAGCAGGCCTGCTTTATCAGAATCAGAATCAGAAAGACTTTAATGATCCCCGGGGGGAAATTGGGAATTATTGCACAATCCAATTCTTCATCGAAACTTGCCATTTTCAGCGTGTAGCAACATGTAGTGTAGCAGCGTGTAGCAGCGTGTAGCAACATGTAGCTGGCGTTGTTGTTGTTGTTTCACAGCAGCGGAGACATTTGAGAGCGACAGATTCAACACGCAGGGAGCGAAGCCAGTCGGTTCAACAATCTTCCAACTGGAGCCTTAATGAATGAGAGAGAAAAATACACTCTTTATTAGAAGCCAAAATCTCCTCTCTGTAATTTAAGTTGGACATAAACGTCCAATAGTAGCAGGTGCAAATGTGCTGTGAATAGCAGTGTGACGGATGCATGACGAAATGGTTGCAATTAATTTCAGAATGGCAGATCCCGTCACAGATGAGACGGCAAATCATGGGCATTATTTTTCAAGTCTTTTGCTAATTTTACATCGTAGGCTTGTCTATACCTTGAAAATCTACATGACAGATGAGCGTCTCCGTGTACCAGTTGAAGGACATCATTTATCTCAACACGACAGCCCTTATTTCCTCTCGGGTTCTCCCCAGACCCAGTGGCAACCAGGTGTGCCAAATGGCAGCACATGCAAATACAGTAATGTTGTCAAATTAATTGAAGCGTTGAAATAATTATCATGATGAATAAGCGTCTTGTGGAGATGAGCTTTGTATTTGTCTCCTGTGGCAACTCCCAGGGCTCCCCCCTCCATTAGATGGAATTCAGATTCATTGTGAGGTCACAGAGGCCCGCTGCTTTGAAACTCATTTCCCGCAAAATTCCTCTTGAAAGAGCTCAGCATATTGCAATCACACACAATAACTACAGAGCAGTAATCTAAGCCTCAAAGGATCGGCAAACATTATTACTCCAAGTGCTCAATTGTTATGGTGATTGAGGGATCACTCTTGGCATACTTTGGTAGTTCAGTTGATTGCCGAAAATGGCAAGTCGTGTTATTGATGAATTAATTTGCCCATAAGCCAAGGCATACAATTCTGGAATAAATGACTGAAGATCTGTACAAATGTACTGTTCTTGCAAGGTGCTCTTCACTCCCCTGCTCTCACTTCTTGCTCTTCGACCCGTCACTTCAATCTTTCACACTTTAATAGCCCCACACTCCTCCTTCCCCTCTCTATGTCACTCTCTCATTATCTCCCCGCTCACTCATGTCCTTCCTCCAACTCTAAATGTGTCTCTAAGGGACTCCCTTGTTCTTTCCTTCTGTCACTTCTATTTCCTTTTCCTGCCACCCCCACGCGGCGTCATAATGGCTCTGACCTCAGAGGGCCAGTGGAAGTGTCATATCCCTGTAAGAGAGCCAACCTGGTGATGCATGGACGGCCATGCAGTCCCTTTTCAATCAGCAGTTTGTCTGTGGTAAACCGTGCAGGATGGTTGGAGAGATCCCTCTGGCCAGTCAAATTAATATCCCCGAGGTGACTGATAGGGACAGTCAGCAACTTATCCCCTCACAGTTTGCAGTGTGCCATCTCACATTGGCCGTGTGCGTGTGTGCGCGCGTGTGTGTGTGTGTGCGCGCGCGCGTGTGCGTGTGTGTGCGTGTGTGTGCGTGTGTGTGTGTGTGCGTGTGTGTGTGTGTGGGTGTGGACGCTGGGGGTCAGAGGGGAATAAATGTAAGAATAGTGCCAAGAAAAGAGAGCCAGTAAAGAGGAGGAGGCAGCCACAAAAAGGAGAGGTGATGAAATGATGAAATAGATTGAAAGAAAGGTGAAGCACTGTAGAATCCTCTGTGGCCTCAAGCTATTACATACCGTGTGTGTGTGTGTGTGTGTGTACACACACACAAGTGTGTGTACATGCGTTTATGTGTCTATGCAGGTTGTCTATGTCCTTGTTCGCATACTGACACACACACACACACACACACACACACACACACACACACACACAGTATGCACATATGAATATGCTTTTGAATTACTTGGAAACGAAAAGCTTTTATCTGCACACCTCTTCTGCTACAGCCTTCCTGCTGCATAAGAAATTGTGAAACTTCCTTTAATGTAAGTCCTAAACCTCTAGCATTAGGATGTTGAAGAGAAAGTACAGATCTTGTACTGGCCCACGGGCGCGTGTGTCTTCCACCAGCTGTGTGTCTGCCACCAGCTGTGTGTCTGCCACCAGCTGTGTGTCTGCCACCAGCTGTGTGTCTGTCACCAGCTGCCGCAGAAAATGGACAGAATTCCTGACGGATAGATCTCTGTCCACTGGGCTGTTTTGGAACAACATCAATATCAGGGCTGGAGTTATGTGTCATCTTCACGAATAATGACTATTATTTACGTTAACAAGAGAAATGGGCTAAAAGAAACATGTCTTTTAAAAGAGCTACAGTACTGTATGCTTTTGGACGGCTTTTTCATTGTGCGTAAGTGAGGAGAGAGTGGATAAGGAAACGGACATGATAAACACAGGATTTCCCACTAATGCATCAAACCACCACAGTTTAATTTGGCCTGCTACAGTTTCACCTCGGCATCCACCCACATATAATCGACTGTTGCAACACCAACACACGAGCGCGTGTGCGCACGCACACACACACACACACACACACACACACACACACACACACACACACACACACACACACACACACACACACACAGACAGACAGACAGGCCAGTAGTTTATGTGGGCTTTGCTATGGGCATTTGTTGTCTCATTGCTCAGTGAGGCATATGGTCACACTCCAACATGTGCACCTGCACCCACAGGGAAACCCGTGGCCATCTGGGTCAATCCACTGGTCATCAGTGGTCTTATGTCAGCTAGTCTCACCCAGACGCCCAGTTTGGAACATATACACACCAGTCATTCTGTCACACCCCAGCCTCGCTATGTTGGATTTATTCTCTCTCACCACCACTTTGGCTCGGGCAGGAAAACATGTAAGTGTAGATGTGTGTAGAGCAGTTTGGCACAATGTTTTGATTGAGAAAAAAACAAGTTAAAGCAAAGCCTACCATCACATACTGTAGTTGCAGAGTTTTGAAAAGTGGAATGAGTGCAGCCCAGATGTGGCTGCCATACACTTTATTGCATAATAATGGTCTTTGTAGTATGAATCATGTCACCTTTACTTGTGCTGGGATAATTGCATGATTGAAATACATAAAATACATAAATCCACATCAAAAAAAATATGGACTGATCACCAAATAAGGTTTCTTTTAACTTAAGTGTCTCTATAGTGCTAAGTTAGCCTTGTATTAGTTGCATGTACTAAGTCTATTTATGGCGTAGTTATTCCATTCACGATGCACCCTGCACTGCCCTGCTGTCACAAGTTATTCACTCTCTCAGACCTCACTTTTGCGTCCACTAATGACTATTGTTGAGTGGTTGATGACGTTTTAGACTTGACACTAAAAACTGTCTTTTTTTAAATCAGTGATTATGACAGAAGAGATTTGGAACAAGGCTTGATTGTTAAGAATTGAGATTCAACCTTCAACTGCCAGTACCGGTAGTCTTCTGTGTCTTTGTTGTCGCCAATACATCCATTCACACAGTCATATTACTATCACTATCAGTGGCAAATGTTTTGAGATAGTAATATACAATTGGTAATTTTGATGTAAACTTGTGAAATTAGTTTAGATTCTTTTTTTTTTGCCTTTATTGAGTGAAGAGAGACAGGACACATTAAGGAAGAGACAGGGCGATGACATGTGATGAAGGCAGATTTTGAAGCCAGGATGCTGCGATTACATGATGTGTGCCTTAAGCAGCTGGGCCACTACAACATGTGTATTTATGCTCAAAAGATCAGCTGATTTATTTTTATTTTTATTTATTTTTACCCCTAAACTATGTATATATTTCTAATTATGGTACATTGTGTCGGCAAGTGTGTGACAAATGCTTGTTAAATCACAAGCTAGTTTGTGTTTCTGTTGGCAAGCAAGCCAAGGTTAGGAAGGACACTCACCTTGACAGTGCAACCAGCATTGGAAATCAGAATCAGCTTTATTGGCCAACTATGTACACATACAAGGAATTTGACTTGGGTTTGCATTGCATTCCTACACTGGTAGAAAACGCCTGATACTGTCTTGTACAATATGAACAAACTGTGTGTGTGTGCGTCTGTCTGTCTGTCTGTCTGTCTGTCTGTCTGTCTGTCTGTCTGTCTGTCTGTCCATCTTGTAATACAGATATAGCTCTTTGCAAAGATAGATTTTTGCAATCACACATCGGCACCTTGCTGTGTGTCCCTGCACATTGCCTTGTAGCTTTTCTCGCCTTGTCGTTTCACAGATGGTCAGATAAAGCTGCACTAAACTAACCACAAAGAATTAAAGATAAACCTGCACTAAACTAACCACAAAGAATGCAAGATAAACCTGCACTAAACTAACCACAAAGAATGAAAGATAAACCTGCACTAAACTAACCACAAAGAATGAAAGATAAACCTGCACTAAACTAACCACAAAGAATGAAAGGCCTTGATGGGACAGAGTATTTGAAGCCTTCATCTCTTTCACTGACTTTATTGCTGCTCCTCGCTCTTACTCAATACCTCCCACGAGGGCCCCTTTAATCTCCAGTTGCCGTTCAGTTGCTTATGTAATAAATCAAACCCATAGAGATGGAACTGCACGTAAAAAAAGCAACCTTCTGCCTTTGCTGTTTTTTTTATGGATTTTCACCCATTTACTGATGTTACCCGGACTTTTTGCAGAGTAATGTGCGAAACTGACCAGGCGTCGCAAGAAGATCAATTGTTGTTTACATGCCAGGATTCTGCTGGCTGGATAAAATGCACCTCTCGGCTCGGATCCAAGGAGGTCGATGAGCACAAATTTCTCATTACTGTGCTCAAGTGGATACAAATGTTCATTAATACATTAATTCAGCGCCATATGGACGTCAGCCTGGATGCTTCTCCTATTTTAAATGCCTTTCATGTGAAACTGATGTTTTAAACCTTCACCTTCAATCCAACACATTTTCAGTGTTGTGTGTGTGTGTGTGTGTGGGGGGGGGGCAGCAGATTCTTTATCGATTTAGATTTTTCTGTAATGGGCTCATGGGTAGGCCAACATACAGTATCAAGAGTTCTGTTCCTACTCGAATGTAGTAATTACTAGGGGTGGGAATCTCTAGGCACCTCGTGATTCGATTTCGATTCAGAGGGCTACGATTCGATTATAAAACGAATAACGATTATCGATACATCTCGATGCATCGATTATAGATGCATCTTGATCCATCTTTTTTTTCAATACATGCTTTCTTTTTCTCACTATGTTACTACTTTTAAAATAAAGTTAATTTAAATTGCATTGTAATGATCCATAATTAAAATAAACAGATGCATTTACTTCCCATTATCTTTTATTAACAAAGCAAATGGAAGAGATGTGTCAACTGGAAGGTTACATTTGCCAACGTATTTCCCAGCATTGCAAACAACCAACAGGAAAATTAACTCCACTTCAGCATATTCTAAATCACTTCTTCTACATGTTGTAACAGCTCCGCCACATTTGCACCAGTCACTCATCTCATCACACTCGTTTGGAGTACATGAGACGCTAGCTGCCACTGTCAGTGTTCAGGGATGATGTGCGCAGTAACAATGGATGTCCACGCATCACAAGTTAGAGCTATATCCTACCCGCTTTCTTCATTGAGTCCAAAACTTCAGCTTTGGTCTCATTGTACAGTCTGGGCTCTGGGGATCACTGTGTCGGTAAAAAACCGCCGAGATGGTGACGTTGTACCTCGGCTCCAAAGCGCGGAATCCCTGGTTCTCAACGACTGAGTACGGACATAATCCATCATGGCAATAAAAGTCGCGATGGATTTTGTGATTCGTTTCACCCTTTCCGAGTTGGGTGGATGCTTTAATAGCATTGCTTGCTAAATTGTTGGCTGGTTGGGAGCAACTACAGCCGGTGTGTCTGCCATCTTCACACACGTTTGTTTTTCTTTCGGCCGGTGTGCCACGCCGTAAACTGTCCGGGCGCTGCCTCGCGCTCACAGTTTAGTTCCACCTTTTCGTTCCGTCAACATCACGTTACAACTAACATTTAAAGTTTTTTATTATTGACATTTGTGAATCGATTCATAATCGTCCACGTCCGCATTTCGATGCATCTAAGAATTGATTTTTTCCCCCACCCCTAGTAATTACGTTGTATGACTGTGTGAAATTTAGTAACAGATAAAGACAATTTGTTTTTGTTTGTTTGTTTAGTATCTCACATCAAATTAATGATTTTCATATCATGATAACAAATGTAATCAGTTCTTCATAGTATTTTTTATCAAGGGTGGATGCGTCGATTTAGCTCTGACTGGATTAGTGAGTGTTATCATGTTGAGGGGAGTTCCTCTCCGTAACCAGGAAGCATGGCTTTCCTATAAAGGAATTGTGGGAAGCAAAGTCTTCCTGTCCTTGGAAGCCAGTGGGACAGAGTGGCAAGCTGCTTTCGCTGTCGGAAATGAAAGCCTCGTAAAAAAGCGATATCTCCTTGCCAGAGGGAATGCTACTCGCCTGGCTGGCATTTTAATCGACTGCTGAGGCAACAATTTTATATCTCAATATCCTTTTCTTTTTTCTTCTTATTTTTCTCTTCAACATGTCCATTGTGCTTTGAGGTGGGGGCGGGGCATGGGCCGGGTGTAGGGGGTGAAGACGGTAGATTGGACAGAGCAAAGAAAAGATTGAACCGCGGCCCTCGGAGAGAACGCTGCTGTCCAGGGGCCGTGACATGTGACTTCCCCTCCAACAGAGGGGAGACTTCCCGGGAATTGGGTGATCGCTAAACTCTCAACCTCAACCGCTTTCACCTCCTGTCTTCCTCGAGGGGTGAGGGAACATATTTACCGCGTCCTTCTCCCCCCCTATTGTCCCATCCTCCACCTCTGACCCGGTCTTCTGTGATTTGTGTCTTTCGTACGGGATTGTTTCTCCCTCTCGGTGCTGTTTTCTCTCTCTCTCTCGTTCTTCTCTCTCTGCTCTCCTCTTGTCTGCTGTTGTCTCTAACCCTGTCCTCCTCCCCCCCACCCTCTCTTCCTCTCTGTAGCGTGTCACGATCTGGTGGCCTCAGGCACAGACCGGAAGCCCAGTGCCCTGGTCCAGGTGGCTGTCATAGACCCCCACGAGCAGTACCTCGTCTCCCACGCCTGTACAGAGATAGTGGAGGTAAATGCACGCGTGCACACACACACACACACACACACACCATCCGGTCACCCTCTCTTCAACCTCCGATGTTTGTTGTGTTGCCGCGTCTCTGGGTCACTGGGCCTTGGTTGGTGTTCTCTCCATCTCTCCCTGACCTCCTTTTTCTCAAGCGTTTCTTTTCATCTGAATCAGTGAGCTGGAACAGACAGTTCAACGTTAACCTTCTTCACTGTTACAAGCCTATCAGGGGATACGCATGTGTTTGTGTGCATAATTACCTCCGCTAAGGAGGTTATATTTTCCACGCCGTCTGTCTGCCTGTTTGTTTGTCAGCATGATCACAGAAAAACTACTGTGCCCATTTTCATGGATCTTTGTGGAAGGGTGTAGAGTGGGCCAAGGAAGAGCCCATCTAATTTGCATATCATAGCAGACTGGACTATTGGCCTTCGCAGGAGGTCTGTGCTCTCCAAATGCCCGTCTAGTTGTCTGCATGTTTCCTACAGTGAGAGAAAGTCTTTGCGTGCTCTTTGACTTCTTTTACTACCGCCAGTGTGAGAGTGCTGTTGCTAAGGCAACAACCACACAAGTGTTTTTTGGGCGGCAACAGCTGCCCCCTGTCCCAGTATGGAAAACCTAGTTACACGCATACATACCACACGCACGCACACACACGCACGCACACACGCACGCACACGCGCGTGCACACACACACACACACACACACACACACACACACACACACACACACACACACACACAGAGCCTCTTGTCTGTACCCTCTCTCTCTCTTTTTTCTTTCCTTATTTAAGGCCCAAGTCAACAGTCTCATGAGCAAGAACTACGGAGACATGTTTATTTTCCTGCTACGTTAATTTAGCTGAATTTGCAGGACTGTCTCTTTTAACATGCATTTCAACTCCTTTCCCTTCAGCCTAGTCACGGGAACACCAGTGTGAGTTTGTGCATGTGTGTGTGGGAACACCAGTGTGTGTGTTTGTGCGTGTGCGTGTGCGTGTGCGTGTGTGTGTGTGTGTGTGTGTGTGTGTGTGTGTGTGTGTGTGTGTGGAAACACAGGATGTGGCGGGATACTGTATGCTGGCTCAGCCAGCCATGCAGACACACGTAGTGTCGCTGGAGTTATGATTTCATGGACGTAATGTTGAGGATTTGGAGTAGGATCTGAGGAGATGGACTGCTTTCCACTTCACAAAAAAAGGGTATGTGGGAAAAAACATGTGTTGCTCTACAAGTGTACTTGAGAAGAGAGGATTGCAGGCATGTAAAGTGAGCTGTTTAAGATAAGAGGTATTGGCCATTTTTAGCTTGTATAGTGCAATAGTATAATGCCAATGAACATCCCACTACTTTAAAGGAGATTTTTGTTTTTTTTTAACCTGCAGCCCTCTCCTCACATTAATTATGATCTGACGACTCACCCAGTGCTCTCCGCAGCGTTTTTGTCGTCCTAGGCGTTGCTTTGAGATCAATAGCATCGGGACTTTCCAGATGAGAGTTGTGTCTCTCACTGACCCGACAGGCAAAAATGGGCTGCCTGTAACTAGTGAAAAGAGCGAGGGGGAGAAATGCAGTCTGATCGTTCCTTAGGGAACAGTTTATGACGATATGCGTCGAAAACGGGAATAAAACTGTCTATTTAAATGGAGGAAAAGCATGCTGCCACTTGGCCCTCACGGAGCTCCATTCTAGGAGTGGCTTGGACGCTATTGATCTCAAAACAACGCCTAGGACGACAAAAACGCTGCGGAGAGCACTGGGTGAGTCGTCAGATCATAATTAATGTGAGGAGAGGGCTGCAGGTAAAAAAAAAAAGAAATTCTCCTTTAAGCGCTTTACATAGAAATGATGACTCATGTCAATAATGTTAATATTATTCGGACCCAGAAGTACAGCAATGTTAATATTATTCGGAACCCAGAAGTACAGCACAACACATACAAATCTGAGTGGCCCTCAGAAAGGACAGCTTCCCACTCATCATAGGCACCATAGTAGTTTATGATTTAAGGGGTTTAGGGTGATACTTGGATAAAAGTCCCTTAACCGCATATCACAACCTTTGAACTCTGCCTTGAATTAAGTGTTAGCGTGTTCAGAGGAGTGGAGGTTTCTCCGCTTACAGGGTTTAGCACTCCGACATGGTCTGGTTTGGGTCTTGTCTCGCAGGCGGCACAATGACAACATGCACAGCAGCTGTTCAATAACCTGGCCAAAGGAGAAGGGCTGTGTGTGTGTGTGTGTGCGTGTGTATGTGTGTGTGTGTGTGTGTGTGTGTGTGTGTGCGTGTGTGTGTGTGCATGTGTGTGTGTGCATGTGTGTGTGCATGTGTGTGTGCATGTGTGTGCGTGCGTGTGACTGCGTGCCCCACAGTGTATGTAGTATGAGCTGTAGGACAGCCTGACCACCACTTGTGTTTCCCGTTTGTCACATTCCCAAGAGGCCTGCTCTCAACAGCCGGTCCTGGGTTTTCTTGACACTGATTGGAGTCTTTCTGGCTCTCTGGCTGTAAGCTTTAACATTAGCCCTACCCATGTGCTTAGAAGTCTGATCTGTGGCCTCCACATATGATATACTCTGAGGGCTTTATTACGATATACTCTTAAGGGCCTTTATTTGGAAGATCAATGTTGGGACATGCCAAGTTGCCAACTGCTACACAGCCGTCTCTAGCCTTTACCCATGAATCACCAGACAGGGGGTCAATTATAAACAGCATGATGGCATTTAAGTGCGACACGTCCGGATTTGACCGCTCTTTAGTTCACACTGATGAGGCTCCCAGACAGAGCCGGTCTGGAAAAGTAGGGTGGTCAGGGGCTCAGTCTGATGCGTCACCTGAATGTTTGAGAGTTTGACCGAACAACATGCAGCTGCTACGACAGTAACCTACATTGTGAACGATGATGGGAATTTTTTGACATTACATTATTTAAAAAAAAAGCAAACAAGATATGTTTATTCAGTAACAACTCTCAAAGCAGAATATGCTAAATCCAGTTAAAGACACAGTGTATAGTATACTGTGGCTCTAATCTATGTTTCAAATGCTCACTGCTTGTGAGCATGCCTCAGAATACTAACTGCTACTGTAGCAAGAGATACAAATGTAACAGATTTCTAAGTGCAAGCGTATGTCTCAGTGTGGGTAGTGTATCTGAGGCCATGTCCACACGGAGACGACTTTAGGTGTATCCGCTAAAGTTTTTTGTCATATAGCCGTTTCGTCCAGATGGAACCGCGTTCTGGGACTATACGTTCTGTGAGTATACGCTAATTTTTCAAAACGGGTCCCAGAGTGATTAAATCTGAAGACGACACCCTTGCATTTCCGTGTTTACAACCCATACGCATCTTTCCTGAAACGATGATGCCATAGCCCCACCTCTCTCCACCAGCAACAATAACAATCATGGCAGTAACGTTCGTGCTACAGCAGTGGGGATCTTGCAGCAAAATATAATGCTCCTCTATTACCACCGTCAGCAACAAGTGGACACGGAGAACAGCGTGTAGCCTACAACATCCTCAGGGCTCCACAGCTGACTCTACCCATCCACCCCTCCCCTCCCTTCATCGGATATTTCCCAGAAGGCTTAGCGGCGGCTACATTTTTACAATAACACAAACAAAATCAGGCTTAACGTGTTAGATAGAAATTATATTTATTTTTAATACAACATGCAATTCTGGAATATTTTAATATTGGACAAAATGAAATGAAATGAAATGTAAACCCTGAGTGAAACCAACATACTCTCTTGCCCTATATATAGCCCTCGTAAATACAACGTGAATAGGGAAGTGAGAGGTTTGAGGAACACGCGGTTGCACTGTGATGTCTGTGATATCCGCTCGTGTCCACTCCAACAAGACTTTAGCTTACTTGACGCGACTTTTTCCAATAAAAACACATTTATGCCATGAGTTTATATAATGTATATTTATGTTGCATCATTTAGCCTGTGCTGTGATGTGCAGGAGCGGCCAATATGCTGGGATGTGTTTGCAACATGTCTAAAGATCATGGAAGTGGATGATATCAGGAATGTCACCGATAGTTAACGTTCTATATTGTAGGCTACAGGGAGACCATCAGCCCTGCTGAACAGCTCTGCATTTGCCTGTATACTGTAGGTTTCATCATTTTATTCATCGACATGGCAAACCTCCCCGCAAAGCCAAGGGTTTAAGCTGCTGCTACAGTGAGATAGACATTATAGACTGTGCGCCCCTAGAGGTTGTATGCCATTATTGACGAGATTGTCTTTCTCTGTTATTCTACAGCGGTTTCAGTGGTTTCATGTGGATACACACATTTCTTGAAACGTTTCCATGTTTATGGAAAACTTTTCTGAAACGAAAAAAAAAAAGATAGCTTCCGTCTCCGTGTGGACATGGCCTTAATCTACTGTTGGTGAAACGGACAGGGCCAGTGACAGTTTAAGTAGAAAATGTCTTTAAAGTACAATAGGAAGGGTCTTCAACAAATAGTATTTGAAGCTGAGGAGGGGGAAAAAACCCATCTCTCACCACGGTGAAAAGAGATGGCTTCTTTTCTTTTAGGAAGGTGAAGTAGTTAGTTTTCCACCGGTGCATGCTACCTCAGTACGTGCTGGTAGGGGAGAAGAGACATGATTGAGAGAGAGTGGCATTAGCGGCACATAATGGTGCCAACACTAT
>NC_139646.1:11835788-11875788 GCF_964638095.1 Poromitra crassiceps
GTCTCTCCAGCTGTACAACAGAGATCATGTCCATCAGCCACACCTGAAAAGAAGGTGGAGAGGAGGACTTCCATTCCTTCAGAATGAGCGTTTTGGCGACTGTTGTCCCTAGTGTCAGAGATTGTTGCACAGCTGTAGGGAAGTTCAGAGAGGACTCCGAGCAGCCGAAGATGGCGAGTTCTGCCTCCGGCTGAAGGGTTATTTTGTAGGCCTTAGAGTACCAGTCAAATATTTTGGCCCAGAATCCTGTTAGTGAAGGACAGAACCAGAAGGCATGAGATAGTGTGCCCTCTGACACATGACATCTGTCACACAGTGGCGAGACAGAAAGGAAGATCCTGTGTAGTTTATGCTTGGAGTAGTGAAGGGAGTATCCAACTTAACACATGTTCTCAAATTTACTTTTAAAATCTTATATAGGGTTAGGGTCTTATCTCATATCTGCTACATATCTAATCTCTCATATCTACTGATATGGGCTGACATCGAGTGAAATACATCTTGTTTACAATGCAAATAAAAGAAGCACATCATCATTCTTGATACTGTTGGAGAGATCTGCCGTATTAAAAGATATTGTCACGTTTTCCAATAAGATTCTCCAAACAGGTGATACTAACTACAAGTGAAGATGACTGGGTAACAAAATAAAAATAAAATATACGTCTGGAGTGTGCAGAGTTTAAGAGTTCAGATCCAGGCACGACTGTGAGTAACATTTAAAAATGCCTTCATTTATAAGGGCAAATAAGACAAAACACACACATAGGTACATGTGTTTTGTTGTCAGGCCTTCCTCAGGCTGTTCTGGTAATGGTGATTCCAGAAAGGTTGTGAGCTAATGTGACTAGCTGAAGCCGTGTAGCCCTCTGGTATGTGCGAAGGCCCAGCCCAGGTTGCTGTGGCAGGTAATCCCACTGGCACTCTGCCACTGTGCCAACGCACCTGCTGGCCTGCCCTCTCGGTGGGTGGGCTCCAGTTGTGCCAGAGCTCCAGGTTGACCCACCAGGGAGAGCTCTATCTTCCCCCTTTGTGTGCCCAGGAGAGGCAGCAAGGAGCAGAGAGGAGAGGCAGCAGGGAGGTGAGGGGAGCAGAGAGGAGAGGCAGCAGAGAGGAGAGGCAGCAGAGAGGAGAGGCAGCAGGGAGGAGAGGCAGCAGGGAGGAGAGGGGAGCAGAGAGGAGAGGCACCAGAGAGGAGAGGCAGCAGAGAGGAGAGGCAGCAGGGAGGAGAGGGGAGCAGAGAGGAGAGGCAGCAGAGAGGAGAGGAGCAGAGAGGAGAGGCAGCAGGGAGGAGAGGAGCAGAGAGGAGAGGCAGCAGAGAGGAGCAGAGAGGAGAGGCAGCAGGGAGGAGAGGAGCAGAGAGGAGAGACAGCAGGGAGGAGAGGAGCAGAGAGGAGAGGCAGCAGGGAGGAGAGGAGCAGAGAGGAGAGACAGCAGAGAGGAGAGGAGCAGAGAGGAGAGACAGCAGGGAGGAGAGGAGCAGAGAGGAGAGGCAGCAGGGAGGAGAGGAGCAGAGAGGAGAGGCAGCAGAGAGGAGAGGAGCAGAGAGGAGAGACAGCAGGGAGGAGAGGAGCAGAGAGGAGAGGCAGCAGAGAGGAGAGGCAGCAGGGAGGAGAGGCAGCAGGGAGGAGAGGGGAGCAGAGAGGAGAGGCAGCAGAGAGGAGAGGCAGCAGAGAGGAGAGGCAGCAGGGAGGAGAGGGGAGCAGAGAGGAGAGGCAGCAGAGAGGAGAGGAGCAGAGAGGAGAGGCAGCAGGGAGGAGAGGAGCAGAGAGGAGAGGCAGCAGGGAGGAGAGGCAGCAGAGAGGAGAGGCAGCAGGGAGGAGAGGCAGCAGAGAGGAGAGGCAGCAGAGAGGAGAGGCAGCAGAGAGGAGAGGCAGCAGGGAGGAGAGGCAGCAGGGAGGAGAGGCAGCAGGGAGCTGAGGGGAGCAGAGAGGAGAGGCAGCAGGGAGGAGAGGAGCAGAGAGGAGAGGCAGCAGGGAGGAGAGGCAGCAGAGAGGAGAGGCAGCAGGGAGGAGAGGCAGCAGAGAGGAGAGGCAGCAGAGAGGAGAGGCAGCAGAGAGGAGAGGCAGCAGGGAGGAGAGGAGCAGAGAGGAGAGGCAGCAGGGAGGAGAGGCAGCAGAGAGGAGAGGCAGCAGGGAGGAGAGGCAGCAGAGAGGAGAGGCAGCAGAGAGGAGAGGCAGCAGAGAGGAGAGGCAGCAGAGAGGAGAGGCAGCAGGGAGGAGAGGCAGCAGGGAGGTGAGGGGAGCAGGGAGGAGAGGCAGCAGGGAGGTGAGGCAGCAGGGAGGTGAGGCAGCAGGGAGGAGAGGCAGCAGGGAGGAGAGGCAGCAGAGAGGAGAGGCAGCAGGGAGGAGAGGCAGCAGAGAGGAGAGGCAGCAGGGAGGAGAGGCAGCAGAGAGGAGAGGCAGCAGGGAGGAGAGGCAGCAGAGAGGAGAGGCAGCAGGGAGCTGAGGGGAGCAGAGAGGAGAGGCAGCAGGGAGGTGAGGGGAGCAGGGAGGAGAGGCAGCAGGGAGGAGAGGCAGCAGGGAGCTGAGGGGAGCAGGGAAGAGAGGCAGCAGGGAGGTGAGGGGAGCAGGGAGGAGAGGCAGCAGGGAGGAGAGGCAGCAGGGAGGAGAGGCAGCAGGGAGGAGAGGCAGCAGGGAGGAGAGGCAGCAGGGAGGAGAGGCAGCAGGGAGGTGAGGGGAGCAGAGAGGAGAGGAGCAGGGAGGAGAGGGGAGCAGGGAGGAGAGGCAGCAGGGAGGAGAGGCAGCAGGGAGGAGAGGCAGCAGGGAGGTGAGGGGAGCAGAGAGGAGAGGAGCAGGGAGGAGAGGGGAGCAGAGACAAACGCCAGGAGGAGGAAGCCCATGTGAGCCCAGCTGTCGGCTCATTCATCCGCACAAGTCTCCCTCCCCTCTGTTCTCTCATCGGCTTCTGTCTTCTCATGAACATGAGTGTTGCAGTACACATGTGTATGGGATGTGCGCACGCACACGCACACACACACACACACACACACACACACACACACACACACACACACACACACACACACACACACACACACTTCTCAATCTTTTTCTGTATTGTGCCTCTTTCTGACAGGCGAACAGAGACCCGCTGTTTCTGACGGGGGTGACCTTCCCTCCAGAGTATCCTGCTAGCCCAGAGACACTAGTCAAGCTAACGGTCTATGATGCAAAGGACAAGAGCCAGGAATCGGTGAGTAAACAGCTGCTGTTTTTCTGTGTGTGTTTGTCACATGTTTGCATGTTGAAAGTGCAGAGCGACAGAGCGGGACATACTGACAAGAATGTGTTCACAGGCAGTTGTGAAGCAGTTGTTTTTCCACTGTTTAATTTGTGGTTTTGGTTGTGGAATACTTCACAGGGGAGGGAAAGCTGATTGTCATTATGGTTACATTACTACAGATGCTAAGATGCGTGTGGCGGATTACAGTGGGCAGTGAATTACAGCACCAGTAGTAATCATGCATGCACTGTCAGTCAGAGACCTTTGCCTTGGCTTGTGAAGGAGAAGGGTGTGTAGCCTTCGATGGAGATCTGAGGGGCGAAGCCGGGCCGGTGGCGTCCTTCCTTTGGGAATACCAGCCGGCAACATGAGTGGGAAAGAAAGCCCGACATTGAATCCTGAATGGGCCGGGCCCTCTGATTCAGACCTTTTAAACAGACTTTATAACAGTGTGGGCGTAGAGCTTGATCTCAATCAAACAGCCCACCCATGCCTGGGTGCCAACATCTTAATTTGGAACATTCACAGGCTTTATGATATGAGTAAGGACTCGTTTACAGCAGTGGTCAATGAGGGTGATTTCCAGACAATTCACAGACTTACTGAAATTCATTCAAGTGTTATTGCAGTATGAGAAACGCCACATTATGCACAGAAAAAAAGTACAGTACATATACATTACATACCATCTATTTTCTCATTGCAACCAATGGCACATCACATTTAAATAAAATTGACTGTGAAATTAAAACCATACTCATGAATTACATGTATACTATACATGTATGTTCCCTGACTGAAAAAAATCACATCCCCGTTGTGAAGTATATACACTAGATGCACTTCAGAGTTCAATCCAGTCACAAAGTACACGTAGTCTGAGAGTTCACTCCAGTTTCAACAATATAACAGAAAGACAGCTCAAAAGTCCGCTCCGGATTTGCCACGGATCACAATACAATATGCTCCTTAACGTCGAGCCCTGGCACTGTGTGTGTGTGTGTGTGTGTGTGTGTGTGTGTGTGTGTGTGTGGTACGGTGGTGCAGTGGTAAGCGCTGTCGCCTCTAGGGATGTCGAAAATCATAATTTTTCTTGACCGACAACCGACACTCATTAGCCGACAACTGTCGGTTAACCGAGAAGATTAAAATGCGCTATTTTACTGTCTGTGCCCCATTAAACCTTAGGCCTACCAAATGCTTGATTTTTTTTCAGTAGAAAGCGTTTATTTTTACATCTACAAGCAGAAAAAAACACATTAACAAAACGAGAAGACAAGTTAAATCCTCCAGCCATCTAAACAAAAACATTCCTCGGATAGGCTATGATAGGAGCTGCACGCATTTGCAGAAGGGGGAAATACGGAGGGAAAAAACCCATACTCACGCTCACAATTCTTAAATGAATTATCTTACTGCATGTGTCGTAAATAGTCTAATAAAACCAGCAGAAACTAATTTTAAAACCTCAGAACGAAACGTGTCGCTAATTGAACGAATTTCCACTTTGAATAGCACATCAAGACACCGCCCCAAGCCTTCACGCTGCAGGGCACACTGACAAAGCGCTTATTGCTCTCTCCTTCTGACATTCTCACTAATTCAACAGTGGTTTACCTGCTTTTGAGATCTGCAAAAAAATAGTTTGCTTCTCTCTCCACGCTTCTCCCTCTCTCTCTTTATCTGCGACGAGGGCTGTAGGTGGCTATTATGCTCTCTGTGTGTCCGGCTGCACGACATGACGACGAGTGCAGCAAGTCCGCACGCTGACAGCTGTCAGCATTGCGGGACTCGGGAGGATGAACAAATGAGGCAGGCTGTCCAAACTTTTTACCGATCTAATATGAGATGCAGAGAAATAATTATATATTAATAGCCGATGTGTTTAGAAGAGCATTCTCACTCTTGCTGTAATCGTTGTGGGTTTATTACACCTGAGAGACAGACAGACCCGGAGAGAACTCAATTTACGGTAAAAGTGTGGATTCCTCAGTGAATCGATGTGGAAGACGCAGCTTGTTTTGAAACGCGTCATTGAAAGTAACCTCATGGTCTCATGACAGTGGCTGGAACACAGAAGGAGCATGACTGACTGGCTCGCTGTAGTCTGCACAGGGCAGGCGGGCGTCTTCTCCCGTCTGGTCAAAGCAGAGGGGAGGCGGGGGTGTGGCGCATGTGTGGAGCTGAGTTTATCACAGAGCACATCTCGCACGCGGGGGGAGAGGCGGACAGTGCACACTGCTTTTCCATTTGGAAAAGCCTTTCTCTAAATGAATGTTGTTCTGGCAGTGGCAGGAGCTTTTAATTCCTATATAATGCTGCTACAGTAACTACTTAGGCTAGTTAACATTGTTGCTTACCGCGAAGGAGGGAAAAAAAACACCATATTGGCAACACGTTGTATGCCAATTTAATATGCAAATTAACCGTTTGACCGACATGCTTAACCGACCAATGACGTTGTCGGCGGTTAACCGGTTAACGGTTAACCGTCGACATCCCTAGTCGCCTCACAGCTCGAAGGTCCTGGGTTCGATTCCCACCTGGGACGCTGTGGCCGCTGGAGTTGTGACCCCCCCATATCTTCAGTGCCTACTGCCCAGGTGGGCTATCTCATCGAAAGGGCCTTTCTGTGTGGAGTTTGCATGTTCTCCCCGTACCCCCCAGGGGGGTCCTCCGTACATAACCCCCCACTAAAAACATGCAGAAGATCGTTATCCGACCAATGACGACAACCGAAGTTGGTCCAATGATGGTCCAATGAAGGTCCCCGGGCGCTGGAAAGAAATACCGACCACTGCTCCTGGCCTGCCCCCTGGAGGAAAGGACAAGCCTGGATGGGTCAAATGCAGAGGACATATTTCACCGGCCACCGTCAGCATGAGTGTGTGTAGTGGCCGCATGCATGTGTTGTAGTGTGACAATAAAGACGGGCTGCCGTCTGAAATCGTGTGTGTGTGTGTGTGTGTGTGTGTGTGTGTGTGCGTGCACGCACGCACGCGCATGTTTCACCTTACGGCTTTGAGCCCTCTGTCTCTCTCCCCCTTCACTGTGAAACTCGCTCTCTCACTTCCTTCTGGAGCCAGGGGAGGAGCCTAGGGCACATTTCATGCTCACCTCAGGTGCAAACGGACACACGTCTCTTATCCAATGCACCACTTAAAATATGGTGGGGGTCTTTTTGTTTTTTTGTTTTTTTGGGGGGCTGTGTGGGGGTGGGGGAGGGCTTTTCATCTGTGCAGCAGTTAACAATTTTATCAGAATTTTAGCATGTAGCAAGTCATTTATTTGCATCATTTGTGTTTGTGTAGTGGCAGTTAGTAGAGCAGAAACTCCCGCACACTGTCTCGGCAGTTACAAATCTATATCTATCGCCAGTCTTCACAGCGAAATACAATCCCAGGTGAAACTTGGTTGGAATGGGAGCATAATGGCCTGTAAGATGTGCATTGAATATTCATGTTGAACAACAGTGTGTGAGTCCAACACTGTTTAAATTCTCCAACCGTCCGCTTTCTGTGTCGGCACATTTCCTGTGCTGTGCAGTGTGTTGAAGTGGTTATAGCTATGCTGAAAAATGAATACTCTACGTGGGCAGGCAAGCTAATGCCTGCAATCCCTGCATATAAAAAATAGGTTCTTGATGCCCGGTAAAACATCTACTCCCTGAATTAAAGTAAATAAGAAAGGCTTCATAAAAAAAAACCCAATACAATCCTATTGTTCAATCAATATTATAGATTTTAGATTTTTAGGCACTGAATGTTGTGTTCCTGTTGGTCAACACTCTCTAAATATTGCAGTTGCTTACTCATAGATGAAGGAGGTGACATTTCCGATGTGAATCTGCTCATGTGTGTTGTGAATAGTAAACGCGACAACACAACTTACTTTTTAAGCGGTGCAGCCGCTTCTATAGGTGACATGTGTGTCCGTTTGTAGCACAAGGTGTCTGTTTGTAGCGTGAGAGGATAGACCAATCAGGAGTAGCCTGTGCACATAGGGGGGGGGGGGGGGGAGTGGCCTAGGCCTATGTTATTATTATTACCAAAGTCAGGTCACATTCACTGCTCCGAAACCTGCACCACTTCTTCTCTTGGGTGTGATTTTCTTTTAACTTCTTAAGAATTGTGGGCTTTGGGTGCCTCTCTTTGTGTCTTTCACGCTCTCTCCCTCCTTCCCTCTCCCTCCCTCTCTCTCTCTCTCTATCTCTCTCTCTCTCTCTCTCTCTCTCTCTCTCCCTTTCTGTGAGTGAGATTTCTGACTAGCGGCTGTCAGTCAGTCAAGAATATCATTGGTACACAGCACTACACTTCACTCCGGCTTGGCTTTCAGAGCTTAGCATTCTACAGGACAGGTCCCATTGTGCCTTCCCGGCTTTTCATTCTCATCTCTTATCCTCCTCCCACCCCTCCCCACCCCCTCCCCTCAGACATCAAATGGAAAACTTTTGACTGATGAGTTGGATCACAATTCTTTGTAACCGTTTCAAGAGAAATATTCAGAATTCCCTTTCTCTTTCTCTTATTAGATGTCTTATATTGGACTTAGTTCTGGATTTTTCTTTCTCTTTTTCCTCAGGCACCAGTGCTCTCATGTTGTGGTTAGCTGTTAGAATCTCGGCTGCGCTCGGCTGGGCGCAGCGCGCTTGTCTGGCTCTCATTAGAGAGTCTTTAAGTGACACAGGCACGACCCTGAACACGAGCTGGCACAATGCACCAGCCCCCAGCCCCCAGCCGCTTAAGTGGCAAAACGGGAATCACCCAGCCCAGACCCAGTCTTTGAATGTTGCATTTTTTTAAAGCAAGCATGAGGGCAATTTGCTGTGTGTGTGCGTGTGTGTGTGTGTGTGTGCGTGTGTGTGTGTGTGTGTGCGTGTGTGCGTGTGCACGCCATCCTGTGTATGTGTGTGTGCACGCCATCCTGTGTGTGTGTGTGTGTGTCTTTTACAAATCCGCTGTCAAAGTTTTACATATCAGTTTCAGCTCTTGTTAAAGTTTAGCAGGAGTTCTGCCACTAGCTACTTGAATACAATGGAGCATGGTTTGTACTGTAGAGAGTACACATAGGAAGCGTTGAATAAAACAAATAGGTCTGCGCATTTTGCCAGTTTGTCCGATGTGCCATGCTGTCTATTTGTCCGATGTGCCATGCTGTCTATTTGTCTGATGTGCCATGCTGTCTATTTGTCTGATGTGCCATGCTGTCTATTTGTCCGATGTGCCATGCTGTCTATTTGTCTGATGTGCCATGCTGTCTATTTGTCTGATGTGCCATGCTGTCTATTTGTCTGATGTGCCATGCTGTCTATTTGTCTGATGTGCCATGCTGTCTATTTGTCCGATGTGCCATGCTGTCTATTTGTCTGATGTGCCATGCTGTCTGTTTGTCTGATGTGCCATGCTGTCTATTTGTCTGATGTGCCATGCTGTCTATTTGTCTGATGTGCCATGCTGTCTATTTGTCTGATGTGCCATGCTGTCTATTTGTCTGATGTGCCATGTTGTCTATTTGTCCGATGTGCCATGCTGTCTATTTGTCCGATGTGCCATGCTGTCTATTTGTCCGATGTGCCATGCTGTCTATTTGTCTGATGTGCCATGCTGTCTATTTGTCCGATGTGCCATGCTGTCTATTTGTCTGATGTGCCATGCTGTCTGTTTGTCTGATGTGCCATGCTGTCTATTTGTCTGATGTGCCATGCTGTCTATTTGTCTGATGTGCCATGCTGTCTATTTGTCTGATGTGCCATGCTGTCTATTTGTCTGATGTGCCATGCTGTCTGTTTGTCTGATGTGCCATGCTGTCTATTCACCATGCTGTCTATTCACCATAAGAGTTTTGGGGTGGAAATGACAAGGAAAGAAATGTAAACGGCGGGGGAAACTGATGGAGCGAGTTTTATAGGTGACTGCTTTAACATTCGTAGAGGACCAGAGAATTTTATACTCGGATGAGTTCCCTCTGCCTCCCAGCTAGATACTCTGAGATGACTCTGCTGCATGGCCATGAGGACAGGAACACAGCTGAGAGGAGGATAAGAGAGGGAGTGGAGGTGTGAGCAGTATGACCAGGAACACCTGAGAGGATGATATGAGAGGGAGTGGAGGTGTGAGCAGTATGACCAGGAACACCTGAGAGAGGAGGATAAGACAGGGAGTGGAGGTGTGAGCAGTATGACCAGGAACACGTGAGAGAGGAGGATAAGAGAGGTCGTGGAGGTGTGAGCAGGATGACCAGGAACACCTGAGAGAGGAGGATAAGAGAGGGAGTGGAGGTGTGAGCAGTATGACCAGGAACACCTGAGAGGATGATATGAGAGGGAGTGGAGGTGTGAGCAGTATGACCAGGAACACCTGAGAGAGGAGGATAAGACAGGGAGTGGAGGTGTGAGCAGTATGACCAGGAACACGTGAGAGAGGAGGATAAGAGAGGTCGTGGAGGTGTGAGCAGGATGACCAGGAACACCTGAGAGAGGAGGATAAGAGAGGGAGTGGAGGTGTGAACAGTATGACCAGGAACACCTGAGAGAGGAGGATAAGAGAGGGAGTGGAGGTGTGAGCAGTATGACCAGGAACACCTGAGAGAGGATGATGAGAGAGGTTGTGGAGGTGTGAGCAGTATGACCAGGTTAGATCTCTCTTACATGTGAGTGATCCAACCTCAAGCCCTAGTTGTCAAAGGATGACAGGTTTTCAACCTTACTTGTTACAGCTCTGCTTTGAATGGCTCCGATACATGTGCAGAGACCAGCCGCTTCTTTTCACCTGACGGCGAGACGTTTCACCGACAGGCTGTAGTGCATGGGAGGATCACGCTAATCCCCCTAGTTCCCCTCCGTCCAAGCTGGCGCCCCCCGACCGACGAGAGGAGGCACTAGTGCAGCGACCAGGACACATACGCCTAATCCGGCTTCCCACCCGCAGACGGGGCCAATTGTGCCAATATGTATTGTATATCATTGTAATGCAGTGGTTCGAACCTGCGACCCCTCATATTGGTAGGCAGTCAGTCTACCACTGCACTACCCGGATGCCCACACAGGGGGAAGAGTTTTCCTATTCAGGTCAAGGCAAGAGAAGTTATTTTGCAGACCTCCCTTTTATTTAGAGGAATTCTAATCATTTGGCTCAGCAAGTCTTTGTACATAAGGACCTCAAACTGGATGACTTAAAGCTGCATCTTGTCTCAGAGACATCGTTTTAATGACAGAAGATAGAAATGCATTTGTTCTCTTGTTTTCAATTTAGGAAGCACAAAATAATAATTACCTTGAGATTGCATATACTCGGAACGCGAAGGAGCGAGAGGCTAATCTAACTCTGCGTCGGAGACGGACGAATAGAGAGGGAAGAAGTAAAAGCATATGCAAGAGGTAAATAAGATTGCTTGTGTGTCACTTTGGAGCCCACTTACCTCTGTGGAGGGGCTGGAAGACACCCGGCTAATGACAGACCTGCGGTTTGTTGTCAGTTCAGAGCCATTACTGGGTGTTCTCCAGGTCTAAAGGGAATAGGACAGCTGCCTCTAGAAGAGCTCTTCTCTCTAATCACACACTCATTTATCCTGCCCCTGCTCTCCGCAATCTGGGATGAAAGTGTAATGCAGTTTGCAGTTTGCATTCCTATTACGAGCCGTGGCAAGGCATTTTGATTGGTTTCTATGATGTGCGCTGTGGTGTGACAAACAAAAGCCCTCGTCTGAAAAACAGGAAAATGGAGCGTGTCCGGTCATTTCCATAAAGCCGCCATAAAATGTATTCAATCAAATAAAACATAAGCAAGGGGGGGGTTTACCGTGTTACCATAATGGCCATTTCTTCCTGTGCCCGTTGATGGACACACACATCTACGTAACATACGCATACATACATACAGAGACACACACACGCAAAGCACACGCACACACGCACGCACACACACACACACACACACACACACACACACACACACGCAAAGCACACACACACACACACACACACACACACACCGCTTCGGCTGAAGGGATAGAGCAATACATCTTTGATTCAGAGAGACAGTGGAGAAAAAACTGATCAGAGTTCCATCTTCTGCCTGCCACCCACACACTTACACACACACACACACACACACACACACACACACACACACACACACACACACACACACACACACACACACACACACGGAAAGTTGGAGATTATATGAAAAGTTGGCTGGATTGTTTTTCAGTGCCAATATTGGTTCCACTAGCACTAGGTGATATAGTTGTTCTCTTTATTTATTCTTGTTTTATTTTATTTTATTTTATTTTATACAAGTTCAAATATGATAAATTTGTCATACCTTTCTTTGGTGGAAAAGAGCTAGTTATTAAGTAAATGATTTTTCTCAAACATTTATACATGCCAATTTTTTTCCTGAAATAAGAGGAATACTCTTACTCACCAACCATAGGCAATCTGCCAGTTTCATGAGAATATATATATATATATTTTTTTTTACATTCAGCCCAAAATCAGTCCAGAACTGACTCAACCTTAGTCGCTATAGTTTTATATAAACCATTCTGACATTACAGTGCATTAACATTGTGCACTATTATGCCATCTTTCCATCACTGCATACGCTGTGTAAGACATAGGCAAGTGTTGCATTGTTGGGATCATTGCAGATTCCCTCAGACTACTGTCTACCTGATTTGAGGACAATGTGACTGGCAGATATTAGTCACATCTCCGGAGGCGGTTTGAGCAGTCACTGTTCCACGGTGAATTGTCGCTCCAATTATGAACTGCTGAAGTATGGAGAATCCCAGCCCCACTTAATCCTGCCCTGTCAATAATCATCATGTGTAAAAGGCGTTGACTTGACATATTTTTGGCATAGCCGGGTGCTTTTAGCTGGATGAGTGTCAGTGTGGTAGGAATTTTCTATAAGTGCACAAGTTTACAGTTGACAGAGAGAGCGAGAGGAGAGAAATGGAAGCAGACAGACAGACAGACAGACAGACAGACAGAACAGTCAGCGAGAGAGAGTTAGAGGACACACACACACGCACGCACACACACACACACTCGCACGCGCGCGCCCGCGCATACACACACACACACACACACACACACACACACACACACACACACACACACACACACACACGTACGTTTACAAGAACCAATCTCAGAGATATCCAGGAAAGGTCTTGGTAGTGATTGGGTGGACAGCTGAGCAGTGATAACCTATGAGAGTAGCACTTCTCAGATAAGGAGCGTCTGTGGCCTGATGGCCACTTTGCTTCCCTCACCATCATTGTGCCAATGTCACACAATGTCACAACTGCTGAAAAGTAGGCTACAAATTCAAAATAGTGGCACCTTAACTATTCAAGCTCATAATACTAAGAGTAGTAGCATACTAGTGACTCCCCCTCTCTCTGTCTTCTTTGCCATAGCCCATGCTCAGAATCTCTCTCTCTCTCTCTCTCTCTCTCTCTCTCCCTGTCTCTCTCTCTCTCAGAACGTAGAAGATGGTAGTGTTACAGTAGGTGGTTTTCCACATCTACATTGTTGGGTACGGACTCACTTTTTGCTTTCAAATGATTTGGACAGGTGTGAACTTGCTGTGTGGACTCGTGCGGGAATGGTGACTAGAAATCGTGCGCGATTTCTAGGGTGAAGACTCTGGAGATGATGTGCCATGGGCACAGTTATGCAAATGTTTGTATGAGTACAGGATTACAACAGCTCCTTATAGACGATGTTGTGTGTTATTCCCTCCTCATAGTCTTCAATAAGTACTTTCATGCTGCTGGCTCGCTTTCCCCTGGAGAAGGCTGTGTAGAGCTGGCCATGAGCAAACACTGGCTGAGGTAGGTAGATGCCAACTCAGTCATTCTCTTGTCCTTGACCTTTGTTGATGGTAAATGAGAAAGCCAATCTGATTGGGAACTTCCGTCTGACAAAGGTGAAGGGAAGCTCATCATTTCTGTCATGGTGAGGAATTCTTGGCAGCAAGATCCTTTCACCTTGTTTGTCCCTACATACATATCACATTCAACCACCTTGTCCATCATCTGCACCACCAACATCCGGGTGCCGTTCTTGAGAGAACGGCAAGGACCTGCTTAGTTTCTAAGCAGCTTGGGGGCACAGTAGTGCAGTGGTAGCGCTGCTGCCTCACAGCTAGAAGGTCCTGGGTTGATTCCTGCCTGGGACGTTGTGGGCGCTGAGGGTGTCCCTCCCCCATGTCCTTAGTGGCTACAGCCCAGGTGGGCTATCTCGTCAAAAGGGCCTTTCTGTGTGGAGTTTGTATCTTCTCCCCGTGCTCCCGTGGGTTTCCTTCATACAACATCGGTATGGACCCCCACCAAAAACATGCAGAAGATCATCATCTGACCAGTGACAGGATTTGAAGATGGTTCCTGGGCGCTGTACACAAGAAAGCTGCCCACTGCTCATGGCCTGCCCACCATCTTCTTCTTCTTCTGTGGTGTTTTATGGCAGTTGGCATCCTTTACATTGCATTACCACCTCCTGGATTTATCCATCCACTATTTCCCTACATTCTCAATCTACGACCTGCCCACCAGTGCAAGACTAAGGCCATGTCCACACGGAGACGAGTTTAGGTGTATCCGCTAAAGTTTTTTCTCGTATAGACGGAACCAGCGTTCTGGGAGTATACGTAAATTTTTTGAAACCGGGTCCCAGAGTAAATAAATCTGAAGACGCCACCCTTGCATTTCCATGTTTACAACCCATACACATCTTTCCTGAACCAATGACGCCATAGACCCACCTCTCTCCGCCAGCAACAATAACAATCATGGCGGACATCACTAGCGTTCGTGCTACAGCAGCTACTGAGCCTGTTAGGGCTCTTGCAGCAAAATATAATGCTCCTCTATTACCACCGTCAGCAACAAGTGGACACGGAGAACAGCGTGTACAACATCCTCAGGGCTCTTCCCATCCACCCCTCCCCTCCCTTCATCGGATATTTCCCAGAAGGCTTAGCGGTGGCTAAGTTTTTACAATAACACAAACAAAATCAGGCTAAACGTGTTAGATAAAAATAATATTTATTTTTAATACAACATGCAATTCTGGAATATTTTAATATTGGACAAAATGGAATGAAATGAAATGTAAACCCTGAGTGTAACGGACATACTCGGGATGCTCTATATATATCCCTCGCAAATACAACGTGAATGGTGAAGTGAGAGGTTTGACGACCACACGGTTGCACTGTGACGTTACAGCGCCACTTACCGGCCTGGCATATATACTACAGCGGCTACAGTGGTATTCAGTGGTTTCATGTGGATACACAAATTTCTTGAAACGATTCCGTGTTTATGGAAAACCTTTCTTAAACGGAAAAAAAAGAAGATCGCTTCCGTCTCCGTGTGGACATGGCCTAAGAAAGATAAGATTACTGTAGGCTGATATTGTGTCATCAGTGAGCGAAGTCATCAGGGATTGTCATCGGTGATGTCACTCAAGCAATTGTGGTGTCATCAGTGATGTCACTTGAGTGACATCAATGACATAATCGGTGACATCAGTGGGAAGCAGGGAATGGATGCTGATGATGTCCAATGGCTCTCTGAGTGTAAAGGCCTAAAAATGTAAAATATCGCTGTAGTGCACCCCATTTTTTTTCTTTTCTTTTTTGCACCAGATTCATTCCAGAACCCTGACAAGTGTTTTGGCAAATTTTGGAGGTGATCGGAGCAACTCCGGACGGACAAACAGACAATTAAACAGCTCTCCATTATTGTAGTAAGAAGCACAATGTGTTACTGTATGGGTTCACTTCACGCGGGTTGTTTGTGTTGTTTTTAGCCAAGTTACAGCAAAGAGGAGAGCGTTTACGACCCGAGCTTGTTCAGTATAGCCAATGGCGACAGTAGAGTAATTTGAACACTATTCCTTTCTCTCTTGATTCTCCGTGGGCGGTCATTAAGGAGCCACTATGTTTTCTTGCCCGTTCCTTGTATACATTTTAAGCCTTGAAATGTCCCCAGCTGGAGAAAAACCTACCAGCTGCCCCAAAGCAAGACGCACATGATCTGTGCATCGCACAGGATAACCAATACTACAGGGTCGCTCAGTGGCAAGGTCAGGGTTTCTCCTCATAACGGGCCTTTGGGGGGTTGACTACGCATTGACAGGAAGCACTATCGGTCATGCGTACTGTCATGTTTAGCCTACATTTGACTTTTGGGTAATAGTCAGAGTTATCCTGAACACTAATACAATATATAAGTCATTGTCAGAAATTATGGGGCAATGTAGTGGTAGATTCCCTGCTTCGCGCCCCCGTGTTACCTCCTGCTTGGTTGGGCGTCCACACAGGCACAGTTGGCCGTGTTAGATTAGATTTCACTTTATTGTTGGATAAGTCTGACATTTGTCTTGCGTGCACGTCTGCGGGTGGGATGCCGGATTAAGGGTATGTGTCCTGGTCGCTCCACTAGCGCCTCCTCTGGTTGGTTCGGGTGCCTGTTTGGGTGGGAGGGGAACTGGGGGTTAATAGCATGTTCCTCCCACACGCTACGTCCTGCCGGTCAAACTGTATCGCACATGTATCGGAGGAACCATGTGCTAGTCTAGAACTCTCCCCAGATCGGCAGAGGGGGTGGAGCAACGACCAGGACAGCAAGGGGAATGGGGAGAAAATGGGGGTAAAATCCAAAAACACTTGATAAATAAATAAAATAAAGATACCGTAAAATGCTTGATTTTGAGTTAGTATGCAGTCAGGGTTGTCCTGAACTCAAATAGGTCTTTGGTGCCTTTAGGGGTGGTTTGGACCTTTGGGGGGTGGCTAAAACCTCTTTGGGGGCACCAAAACTTCCTCCTATGCAGGAAAACCCCTGAAGGTGTAGCATTAGAATGTGCAACCACCTTAATCTGAATGCCATTCTAGTTAGATTTTTTTTTTACTCCGGCAAAATTTTGCTCCATTTGCCCTTGTTCACTTTCCCCTGGAAAAAGCGCTGTATTTTCAGCAATCCGATCATGACATGATATACACAGAAGTAGCACTTTTGCCACTCTCACTCTCTACCCATTCTGACCAGCCGTAAATTATACTCACTTATGTGCATTTAATTTCACATCCCAGCCAGGCAGGCAACAAAGAGTGCAGTTGATGGATTGCACAATTACACTTCTGTGAACTTGCAGTTACCTCCTCAAACTGGGGAAGTGCCTCTCTTTTATCCACCCTCTACCCATCACGCATCAGAATGTGTCTTCAGACATTTTCTTTCATGACAGCTCCTTAATCCCAATGTGTTCTCTGGGTTTACATTTTCCACGCCATAATTATTCACTTGATTATTGAACCTCCGTTACCCTCTATAATGCTGTTCTCATTATCATGGCCAGTGGCATCAGTGTTTTCATGCTCCATTATGAGTGATACTGATAATAAGATATAAGATAAGATAAGATAAGATAAGATAAGGGTCAAGATAGGGGAAAATAAACTATTTAAATGTTTTGCCTTACATAGCCATAATAATTGGTAAAGCTTTGACTTGAACCCTTAGCCTGGTAAAAAGCATCCTGATCACGTGACCTCACATTCTGGTTCACTCTAAGTATCAGTCTGGACTCGTAGCCGTCCACATGGATTTCAGTGGGCGGGAGTACTTGCCTTGACAGACAACTCCTTCAGCCAATCAGCAAATCCAAATCCAACTCCAATCCAAATCCACTCGGGATGATGGCGAAAACGTCTTTTCTGCTGAGAAAGTCTGCTGCTGCATACTCTTGTTCTTGTTCAATCGTTGTTATTGAGTCTATCTCTGCAATAACTGCACTTATGGCTTATATTACTCTCCTAATGTTAAGGTTACCAAAATTGCTTCAGGAGCGCCCCATTACTGTTTTGCCAGCGGCGTCCCTAATTGGCCGGTTATGTTGTCAACCAGACTGTCCAGAGTGATCCATAAAACAAAACAGAATGTGAGTTCATGTGATCTGTGTGTGTGTGTGTGTGTGTGTGTGTGTTTTTTTTAAGATTAGTTTTGGGGCATTTTTGCCTTTATTTGATAGGACAGTAGGCAGAGTAGTAGGAAAGGTGGGGACTGGGAAGAGAGGGGGACTTTTTCTGGACAGTTGTTTGTGTGGTCGTGGCCAAGTTGTGGAAAACGAGATGTGCCACGGTTATCCACCAAGCCGTCATCCCGGGTGGAGTGGTCTATAAACAAATCATAACAGAACTGAAAAGACTAAGAACACTGGACATCAGAACAAAGAGACCCACACCCTGGCACCTGCTCACTTTCTAAAAGACTTCTTATTTTTGATAATTATTGCTTTCTACTGTTTATACAATGTATTTACTGTAAATGTAACCCCTGACTGAATAATTTAATAAAGTATATTTAAAAAGGAAGAGAGGGGAACACATGCGGCAAAGGACCCCGGGTCGGACTTGAACCCGCGTCGGTTCCGAGCCTCTGTCGTATGCGTGCTACCAGGTGAGCCACCATGGACGCACTGATCAGGATGGTTTTACCAGGCTATTGAACTCTCACTTCGGGAAAAACTGAGCATTTGCTTCTGGTTGAGACTTGTTTTTCTCAGTTTTGCTTTAAGTGCTTGAGCTATACCGTAGAGCTACTGGAGAGGCCTTGCTGCATGGAGACATGTGTTTTGATTGTGGCTAGAGCCTCCATGTCAAGCCCACTGTTAAAGAAACTGTGACAGCTTTTCACATTATGGATTCAGAATATGTGCTTTATGGCGAGCCTCCAAAACCTGAATGGGATTTGCCTTTCATAAGATAGATACATTTGACATTGTAATGAATGAAAGTGCTTCTTCAACATGGAGTACAGATAGGGAGAGGTTGCCCTCGAAGCTTTGAAAGTTTTCCTCCATCTGCCTTTTCTTATTAAAAAAGAAAATCCTTTTAACTTGAGCACACTCGTAAAAGTGTTGGAGCCAGACAGTTGACAATTGAGGGGGAATAAATGGTCTCCGACCCTGGAGAATAGAAAGTTTAAATACTCTACGGCAATTTTATTGGCATCAAAGCACTCAGGCTGCCATGTCAGGTTAACACCAACATGTCCTGCGTGGCATGTGGGAAACGCTGTGTGGACAGCCTGTTAACAACGTACCTGCAACGCATCACGCTGGAGTGATGTGTTGGAAAGCGTTCAAGGCTGTTACCAAAGAGCCCTGAGCTGCAAGTGCTTTCTCACAGTAATCATATCAATTCTCTCTGCCAGACGGCAACCTTGTGTTGACTATATTTACAGTAGGGAGACAACAAATACTTTGTTTTCCCACATTGTTTCCCCCTCTGCGCTGACATGCACTTCAAATAACGTGACTCACTCTGCCAGTGAATATTTACAATTGTTGGAAATTAAGTGCACTCTAGGTTTTGTTGGGTGGGTGTAGATGCAGTCAGTCGTGAAAAGAGTTGTTGGAATAGTGCACGCTCATTAAAAGCAACCAACTAAATCTAAGCAGAGAAGCTAATTACTTAAAAAAAAAATGCTGAGTACATGCAGATGTCTGTTTCTGCTGCCATACGGAGACGCCCTTTCTTTCCAGTGCAAGAGAAGTGCATCAATAAACAGCACAGTATTGAAGGGAAGTCTTATTGTGAACAAAAGACTGGGTGTTTTATTGTCGGCAGGATAAAACTGATATCCCCTTGAAATCAGTCATACGTCAGGAATCAGGATCAAATTAAGTAGTCGGGCTTAGTACTTGATTTGAGATGGATGTCGATGTTGATTGATTTGCACATAAAAAAAAACAGAAACAAAGACACGTCTTTTCTGCTCAGAAACTCCGCTGCAGCAGCATACTCTTGTTCTTGTTATTGATTGAGTCTATCTCTGCAATAACTGCACTTATGGCCAGACACGTACTTGATGTCCACGCGGCCATGTACTTGATGTCCAAAAGGCATCTTTGTAAGCGTCTAATATTACTGTCTTTCAGAGGCAGTAGCGGGCTCATTTTTAAAACTAGAGCGAAGATACTGATATTATATGAAACTATAAAATGTGAGGCATCCATTGGTACCACGCATCGCATGCTATCTTGTCAGGAAAATTTGGTGCTTTTGTCAGGAACGTCCACATCCATTTGCTACATAAGCTCATGACAAAAGAACTGAACTTTGTTACACCATAGGGACATTGCTTAGAGAAAGTAATGGTATCTATATTGTTTATTAAGAGGTTGAATTGGTTTAAGTTATGATAAATTAAGTTAAGTTTCTGTTTTATCTTTGTTTAATCTGCCAAGGCTCTGGATGGTCCCCCTCAGGGACCTTTCATGGCCCAGACTCCAAATGAAGATCTCAACGATCTGTATCTCACATAATCTAACAGTCACTGTCAGTGCAATGTGTTCTGTTAGGATATACAGCTGACATGCATATTGCAGTAATGAACAATGGCAGACAAGTGCCTTATTACGCAGTTAGTAACCACTTGATGCTGAAGAACACCTCCCCGGGACCACTTTCTTCTTGTCACAACCTCTCCCAAACCTCGTCCCTTCATAATCCTACTCCAATCTCCTCAAGGTGGGATTTGTCCGGATCAATTTCATAATGCATTATTCATTTGAGAATTTAATCAAATATCTCCTCCACCAATCGGCCCAACCACTGCCTCTCCTAACCCTCCCCACCTCTTCACCACACCCATCATATCAGTGATTGTTACAGTGTCACCTGCAATAGCAGATTATCAGACAAATGAATTACTGGGTCACAGGTGAGCAGCTAGACGCTTTGGCCGACTGTAATCTTTCCCCCCCTGGGAAAAGTAGCTTAGTGTAAGTTAGACTTTTTTTGAGAGAGAGAGAGAGAGATGGGGGGGGGAGAGACAGAGAGATGGGGGAGAGAAAGAGAGAGATGGGGGGGAGAGAGAGAGAGGGGGGGGGGGATGTTCGAGAAAATCCCCTTTCTGCCTGCCTTCCTGCGGCTTTGTGCAGTGTAATGGTTTCCTTTGAGCAAGACGCTGGTGGAAAGTGCTGATGCTTGTTGGCTGTGTGTGTGTGTGTGTGTGTGTGTGTGTGTGTGTGTGTGTGTGTGCGCGTGTGTGTGTGTGTGTGTGTGTGTGTGTGAGAAGGCTGCTATTTTCCATGGCTAATCGAGCCACTGATGAGCTTGCCGGCCGGCCCGGGGTCTCCTACAGTGAGTGTGTTTTTGTGTGTCTGCACATGCGTTTGTGTGTGTGTGTGTTTGTGCGTCTGTGCATGTACTTCAGTCCCCCCTAGAAGCAGTCAGTTGAGATACTTGTAAAACAGCATTTTATGATATAGTAATCGTAACATTGTCGGTATCTGTGTAAGCATCTCTGAGTATAAACCATACATATGCAGTATATTGCCACTTGTAAAGTAGTCTCAAGACAGACGTGTTGGCCTACAGTACTTCAGGCGTCTCAAAAATTGGTAAAAAAATAAGGCAGGAAGGATATCCACTCAAAATAAGGCGGGATGTCCACTCTCGTCTTCACCTCTTGTAGTGTGACATAATCAAAGACCAGCGTCGGGACCAGTCGGGACGTCTAGGACGCCTCACGACGCCCTGACGAAAAGACTGGCATGTCAGTCTTTTGGACATGGTTTCGCCTAGTGTGACACCCCGGAAGACAGGTATCAGGTCCTGGGGAGACCGCTCCCCGCTCGATACAGATTTCACCCGCTCGCACTCACCGCTCCGCTCCGCTCAAAAGAATAAAAGAGATAAAAAGGCCAGGGTGTTTTAATTTGCGTTTAAACGCCTGGGCAATGGGCATTGCTCACTACAACATGAGCTCAGCAGAGTCGGCTGCATGTTCGTTTCTCTTCCTTCTCGTCTCGCAGCAGCTGGCAAGAAAATAGTGGGCGTGCACATGAAGTAAGTTGGAGGCTGGAGCGGACATCACAGTGCATCACAGTAGAGCCTGTCACTCATCCAAATAACGTTAATTCTGCAAGGGATATATATAGCCCCTGAATTACATACATGTTTCACATAGGGTTGTGTTTGGATTTCAATGTTTTATTTTGCCCAATATTGAAATGTTTTACAATTGCATGTTGTGCTAACATAAACATTATTTCTATCTACCACTTTAGCCTATTTAGGCTGATTTGGTTGCTATTTCTTGTCAATGTAGTGGCCTCAATGAATGCTGGGAGATTTCGTTCACAGGTCCGCCTCCCCGACGACCTGTGAACTCGCTGACGACAGCAGACGACGTGATGACGGTGGCATACGATGCTCTGTCGAGAATACCCTTGTAGTGTGGCCAGTCTCCCGACCAAGACATGTCACGAATTTATGGCAGTATGATGGCCTCGTCTGACATGGTGACATCGTGAACGACAAAAAATATCGTGTAGTCTGATCCTGGCATTATGTATGTTGATGGAGATAATGACACATTTACTTCTGGAATCCTGGCCTGTCCTTTCCTTTCCTGTTCTGTTCTGTTCTGTTCTGTTCTGTTCTGTTCTGTTCTGTTCTGTTTGGGCACATGGAATTATATGATAATCGAAAGTCAACCAACATCATTTCCCCTCTGTACATCCAAAGAGGGTGGGACGCCATTAAACATCTGAAAGAGTCATTTCTCCTCCCCAGGAAATACAAATATATTTGCTTTGATCCTATCTCTTTTTTCAAGAATCTTATGCACTATTCATGAGTGTACACAACAGAAATCTCCATGTTCTGATGTATTCATACAATATGCTATCTCACAGGCACCAAGGACAAATTCTACCTTCACACAAGTATTATATTTAGTTCAAAAGGCTCTTCTGTTGGTGTTGTTCCACATCGACTGGCAAATGTGTCGTTTAGCAGCTAATATGGCTGTAGTGTGCTGTGGAACCAACATAGCTCGCGGCTGTGACATCTCGCCCACTCTGTCCTGCATATTGTTGTTTACTAAGTCAAGGTGGTGCAAAATGTCTCAATTCACAGATGCAGTATGGAGTTAGTATTACAGTATCCTACAGGAGAGGCAGTATGGAGTTAGTATTACACTATGTATCCTACAGGAGAGGCAGTATGGAGTTAGTATTACAGTATCCTACAGGACAGGTAGTATGGAGTTAGTATTACAGTATCCTACAGGAGAGGCAGTATGGAGTTAGTATTACAGTATCCTACAGGAGAGGCAGTATGGAGTTAGTATTACAGTATCCTACAGGAGAGGCAGTATGGAGTTAGTATTACAGTATCCTACAGGACAGGCAGTATGGAGTTAGTATTACAGTATCCTACAGGAGAGGCAGTATGGAGTTAGTATTACAGTATCCTACAGGACAGGCAGTATGGAGTTAGTATTACAGTATCCTACAGGAGAGGCAGTATGGAGTTAGTATTACAGTATCCTACAGGAGAGGCAGTATGGAGTTAGTATTACAGTATCCTACAGGAGAGGCAGTATGCAGTTAGTATTACAGTATCCTACAGGAGAGGCAGTATGGAGTTAGTATTACAGTATCCTACAGGAGAGGCAGTATGGAGTTAGTATTACAGTATCCTACAGGAGAGGCAGTATGGAGTTAGTATTACAGTATCCTACAGGAGAGGCAGTATGGAGTTAGTATTACAGTATCCTACAGGAGAGGCAGTATGGAGTTAGTATTACAGTATCCTACAGGAGAGGCAGTATGGAGTTAGTATTACAGTATCCTACAGGAGAGGCAGTATGGAGTTAGTATTACACTATGTATCCTACAGGAGAGGCAGTATGGAGTTAGTATTACAGTATCCTACAGGACAGGTAGTATGGAGTTAGTATTACAGTATCCTACAGGAGAGGCAGTATGGAGTTAGTATTACAGTATCCTACAGGAGAGGCAGTATGGAGTTAGTATTACAGTATCCTACAGGAGAGGCAGTATGGAGTTAGTATTACAGTATCCTACAGGAGCGGCAGTATGGAGTTAGTATTACAGTATCCTACAGGAGAGGCAGTATGGAGTTAATATTACAGTATCCTACAGGAGAGGCAGTATGGAGTTAATATTACAGTATCCTACAGGAGAGGCAGTATGGAGTTAGTATTACAGTATCCTACAGGAGAGGCAGTATGGAGTTAGTATTACAGTATCCTACAGGAGAGGCAGTATGCAGTTAGTATTACAGTATCCTACAGGAGAGGCAGTATGGAGTTAGTATTACAGTATCCTACAGGAGAGGTAGTATGGAGTTAGTATTGCAGTATCCTACAGGAGAGAGGCAGTATGCAGTTAGTATTACAGTATCCTACAGGAGAGGCAGTATGGAGTTAGTATTACAGTATCCTACAGGACAGGCAGTATGCAGTTAGTATTACAGTATCCTACAGGAGAGGCAGTATGGAGTTAGTATTACAGTATCCTACAGGACAGGCAGTATGCAGTTAGTATTACAGTATCCTACAGGAGAGGCAGTATGGAGTTAATATTACAGTATCCTACAGGAGAGGCAGTATGGAGTTAGTATTACAGTATCCTACAGGAGAGGCAGTATGGAGTTAGTATTACAGTATCCTACAGGAGAGGCAGTATGTAGTTAGTATTACAGTATCCTACAGGACAGGCAGTATGCAGTTAGTATTACAGTATCCTACAGGAGAGGCAGTATGGAGTTAGTATTACAGTATCCTACAGGAGAGGCAGTATGGAGTTAGTATTACAGTATCCTACAGGACAGGCAGTATGGAGTTAGTATTACAGTATCCTACAGGAGAGGCAGTATGGAGTTAGTATTACAGTATCCTACAGGAGAGGCAGTATGGAGTTAGTATTACAGTATCCTACAGGACAGGCAGTATGGAGTTAGTATTACAGTATCCTACAGGACAGGCAGTATGGAGTTAGTATTACAGTATCCTACAGGACAGGCAGTATGGAGTTAGTATTACAGTATCCTACAGGACAGGCAGTATGGAGTTAGTATTACAGTATCCTACAGGACAGGCAGTATGGAGTTAGTATTACAGTATCCTACAGGAGAGGCAGTATGGAGTTAGTATTACAGTATCCTACAGGAGAGGCAGTATGCAGTTAGTATTACAGTATCCTACAGGAGAGGCAGTATGGAGTTAGTATTACAGTATCCTACAGGAGAGGCAGTATGGAGTTAGTATTACAGTATCCTACAGGAGAGGCAGGGGCAGGAGAGCTTGTTCTGAAACCTCCTTTGCAATCAGAGCCAGTTTTGTGGCCAGAGCTAAGCTGCAGTTTGTAGCTCACCCCTTGCTCCATGAATCGCATGTGTGCGCGCGTACACACACACACACACACACACACACACACACACACACACACACACACACACACACAGTGGAGTTTTCCAGTCTGTTGTTTGTTGCCATACTCTCCAGGCGAATAGCCATCCTCACAGGGAGTACACTAATGATACTATTAACAGATAACTCTAAGCCACATGCAGCTCTCCCACAAATCACCTCTCTCTCTCTCATATACACACACACTCTCTCTTAGCCAGACTGTAATTATTAGACTATCATAATATATGATACTGCTCAGAGAGCAGTGGCAGCTAGAGGTGTGATAAGGGAAATTAAGAAAGCTAAGCTGAGATATAAAGACAAAGTAGAGGATGAACTATAAGCAAACTCACATTCTGCATGGGAGGGTGTTGTCAATGGTGGTGGCGGGGATGGAGAAAAAGGGACAAAAGTTGTAATATCTGATAAAGCTGATGGGCAGCTGGCTGAAGATCAGAACCAGAATCCTGAGTAGGATTACAGCAGCTCCTTATAGACGATGTTGTCTGTTATTCCCTCCTCATCACCACAAGGACTTTCATGCTGGTGGCTGGCTTTCCCCTGGAGAAGGCTGTGTAGAGCTGGCCTTGAGCAAACACCGGCTGAGGTAGGTAGATGTCAACTCACTCATTCTCTTACCCTTGACCTTTGTTGATGAGGACTAAGAAAGCCAATCTGATTGGGAACTGCCGTCTGACAAAGGTGAAGCGAAGCTCATCATTTCGTGATGGTGAGGAATTATTATTATTATTTATTTATGTTTTTAGCGGGGGTTCCTATCTGGAGGAAATCCCAGGGGAGCACGGGGAGAACATGCAAACTCCACAAAGAAAGGCCCTTTTCGACGACTCCACCTGGGCCGTAGGTACTGAGGCCAGGGGAATGGGGACACGCCCTCAGCGCCCACAGTGTCCCAGGCGGGAATCGATCCCAGGACCTTCTTGCTGAGAGGCGACAGGCGACAACGCTACCACTGCGCCACCGTGCCCCCCTGGTGAGGAATTCTTGGCAGGAAGATCCTTTCACCCTTGTTTCTCGCTACAGAAATCTCACATTCAACCACCTTGTCCATCACCACCACCGCCTTCCGGGTGCCGTTCTTGAGAGTATGGTCAGGACCTGCTTGTAGATTCCTAAGCAGCATGATTAGAGCTTCTACTTTCAGTTTCATGGCATGGTCAGGCATGAAAAGAAGACTTTCTCTTCTCCAGGGAACTAATCTAAGCACATGTTGATGTGTTTGATGTCCTTGTTCAGATGATTGTATATAGTAGTGCCTTTTAGAAGGTTGTCTTTGTCACCACATCCATTTTGTAGCTTAGGGAAGGTCTCAGAAACCAGAGACTTCAGATCCTTCACTAAGTAAGTACCCTGGAGGAATCCTGACCTGAATTTCACTTTTCTCCCGTGTTGAATTTTACCTTCCCCCAAATCAGTGCGACAGCTGGAGTCCTTTCCAGCCTCGGCTGTCCTCCTGTTGACATTCAGTTTGTGCTCCTGCAGGAGAGGATTCTTGTCTTTTTTTTCTTCTTTTTTTGCAAGATTTGATTCCAGACCCCTGAAGATTGTTTTGGCCAATTTTGGAGGCGATCGGAGCAATGGTACAGCTTGCAACTCCAGACAGACAGACAGACAGCTCTCCAATTATATTAGTAGGATGAACACCTTGCTTTTAGAGGTCATGCCGGACCCTCTAGTAGTTGTATTGTTATTGAGGAGGAGGAAGTGCTGAAAGCCACCTGCTGGCACACACAAAAAATGGTTTATCCCGAGAACCATTCATCCGATCCACTTCAAGCTGGGGGATTGCGCTGCTGGGAACTGCCCAGAACACACACAGACCTTACACACACAACACAATAACGGGCCGGAGTCACCAGCAAACTAGATTTGAAGGCCGCCTAGCTGTCTGATAATCTAGTGTTATTAACTCATTCACCGCCAATGACGTCTTTGACGTGTTATCAGCAATGGCCTTCCCCGCCAAGGACGTGTTTGACGTGTTTTTGTTTTTATTGGTGCAGCGCCTGCAGCAAACACTTGCCCAGCCTGTCACACAGACACAGGTCCCTGCCTTCAAAGGGTAGCCGACAGCACGCGATCAAACACATACCGCAGCTGTTGTTTTATAAATTGAGCAAGAGGAATAGCAGAGAGCGGGTAACGCTTCCTTGTGCAGACAGGAGAAACGCCATTGTAACGCCGAGCTGGAGTCGCCTTCCTCTGTGCCAGCCAGGAGAAAACGGGAGAAAGTAATCAAGAGATGTGTTTGATCATCGGAGGAATGAGGAAATGATCGATCAGTTTGCGAGGGCGGTGAGGACGTGTTGAATAGCCGAGGGGAAAACGGGAACGATCATAGATATGACAGGGAGACATGGACGAGGACGGTGTACCAGAACAAATCAAAATAAACACAGGAACAGCTAGGCAGCAGCGGGCAGAAGGCACTCACAGCAGCCCGCTGTCCTTCTCAAGAGCTCTACAGTTGGTTCATGAAATCGCTGGGCTGCTCGCCCTCCAGTGTTGCTCCTGGCCAATCCCAGCGCCACAGGGCGTGGTTATTGCTTATCCTATGTTGGGTTAGAAATCTAAAAGGGGGATTGTGTGTGTGTGTGTGTGTGTGTGTGTGTCTGTCTGTCTGTCTGTCTGTCTGTCTGTCTGTCTGTCTGTCTGTCGGTGTGTCTGTCTGTCTGTCTGTCTGTCTGCACACTCACACCGAGTAAACTGTATTATTGAATGTAAAAAAAAAGCACTTCATGTGTGTATATATATATATATATATATATTTTTTTTTTGTCATTTGTGTCCTAACGAATAATATTTACATGTCTGATGTCAATACAGTTCAAAATAAAAGAATTGAGAGTGAGTTATGCCTGAGATTGTGCCCTTTTACAAAAATGCTTTTTTCTCCCTTTTCTCTTCCCAGACAGGCTTTTTTGGTGAACATGGGGTGTATAAAAAGGGTTATAAGTAGAGTACAGAACATGCTAAAAGCTAACTTTCTTTTTGGGGGTGAAAGTAGAGACTTAGATCTTCATTTCGAGGTATTGGACATCACTGTAGTCCTAGTACAGAATTTACTGTGGGTCTTGAAAGATGACCAAACATTATGGAAATACTTGGCCTGTGCCAAAAATGCCAGTCAGATATTGGCAGTGAATGAGTTAAACTCACAGATGATTCTGTTGTACTGAGCCTTCTAAAGAATGGTAGACCTGCCATGGCCCCAATTGTTAAAGGAACACTCTGCCCATTTTCAACCAGCTTTGTATCATTAGAACATCAGGTAGTATATCAGAAGACTGTAAACTGTTTTGAAGTCTGTCATTTAATTTGACAGTTATTGAGTGTTAAAGTGTGGACCACAGTGACATCACTGGTCCACACTAACTCAAATTAATAACTCATTAACTCAAATCAACTCTCAATAACTGTCAAACTAGATGAATGATGAATAGTTTGACAGTTATTGAGAGTTGATTTGAGTTAATGAGTTATTAATTTGAGTTAGTGTGGACCAGTGATGTCACTGGTCCACACTTTAACACCTAATAACTGTCAAATGAAATGACAGACTTCAAAACCGTTTACAGTTTTCTGATATACTACTGATGTTCTAATGATACAAAGCTGGTTGAAAATGGGCGGAGTGTTCCTTTAATGAGTTTGCACACTGGTGTCACAAATCTTTCTTAAACTCAATGTGTCTAAGACCAAAGACATGGCCATTGATTTTCGCAGGGGAGTTGCTGCCCCCCCACCTATGCTTATTAATTGTGAGTAGGGAGAGGTCGTAAAGCAGTATAAATACCTGGGGAGAATTTTGGATGATTTACAGTGTGCTTTGAACCTAATGGGAAGGCAATTGTAAATAATAGGCATCTCACACGCTACGCACGCTCGATTCCTAGGCTCGCCCGCCCTGCAGCTCGCGTGCGCAGCTCGGCCGCTACGCGGCCTCGCCCAGAGCTCGCCTGCTGCATGGCCTAGCCTGCTCTATTGGCATGTGAAGCGGACAATTGCTCTCATCAGCGATGTCACATTTTTGCTCTTATGATATCACTATGACATCATCAGTGCCTATGAGAAAAGGTAGAGACACGCACATCCAAAACCTAAAATAGGGCAGGTGCAGAGTTCGAGGTAGAGACTAAAGAGAGAAGGAAAACTCGCACACTGCACGGCTCCAAGTTGAGTGTATTTATTTTAAAAATGAATACAGTGTAAAATAAATACACTCAACTTGGAGTTTTCCTTCTCTCTTTATCATCAGTGCCTATGCCATCATCAGTGATGTCACAAGATGATTTTGCTCTCATGACATCCAGGCAGAGATTGCCCACTTGCAAAGGGTGTGAAAGTAGCTGCTGAGTCTGATGTCTAGAAAGAGTGTGTGTGTGTGTGTGTTTTGCTCACAAAATGTTATTGCCCTTAAGTTTACATCAGTGCCTATGACATTATCAGTGATGTCATAATGCCTGACGTCATCAGTGGGACAACAATTGAAACAGAGAATAGACAGACAGAGATTGCCCACTTGCTCCCTTTTATATAATAAGAAGTCCATCAACATTTATTCTTTGTAAGGAAGCTCTGTAATTTTAATGTGGAGAAGTCTCTTATGAAAATGTTCTGTCTTACTTTTGCTCTCATCTGTTGTTTGGATGAGAGAACATAACCTGTTGAGAGGAATTGTGAAGTTGTGCTCTAAAATCACTGGTGCTGACCTCAAGGATCTTAGTTATATCTCATAAGAGAGTTATAAGAAAGCTCATGGTATTCTTCAGGAGCCCCTGCACCCAGTCTGTTCTCTGACTGTTCCCTTCTTCCCTCTGGGTGCAGGTTCAGGCTCCTCAAAGGTACCACAGATTCCGGCGCTCTTTTATCCCTGAGGCAATCCAGAGATTGAATGTACTGTATGGGCTATGTGCAGTTAGGTGTCTGGGACAAGGGCCTGTTCCCTATACTTACAGTATGCATACATGCATGTAGGATGTTCCCTTACTTACAGTATGCATACATGCATGTAGGATGTTCCCTTACTTACAGTATGCATACATGCATGTAGGATGTTCCCTATACTTACAGTATGCATACATGCATGTAGGATGTTCCCTATACTTACAGTATGCATACATGCATGTAGATGGTTCCCTTACTTACAGTATGCATACATGCATGTAGGATGTTCCCTTACTTACAGTATGCATACATGCATGTAGGATGTTCCCTTACTTACAGTATGCATACATGCATGTAGGATGTTCCCTATACTTACAGTATGCATACATGCATGTAGGATGTTCCCTATACTTACAGTATGCATACATGCATGTAGGATGTTCCCTATACTTACAGTATGCATACATGCATGTAGGATGTTCCCTTACTTACAGTATGCATACATGCATGTAGGATGTTCCCTTACTTACAGTATGCATACATGCATGTAGGATGTTCCCTATACTTACAGTATGCATACATGCATGTAGGATGTTCCCTATACTTACAGTATGCATACATGCATGTAGGATGTTCCCTATACTTACAGTATGCATACTGCGGGTAGGATGTTCCCTATACTTACAGTATGCATACTGCTGGTAGGATGTAGGCCTTCAGTTTTCTTGCCGGCATACATTGATGTTGTGTCATACAGTATGGTCTGTTTTTGTGATATGCTGTTTCTCTGATATTGTTGTTGATGTACTGTAACTGCTGCAAACCAAATTGCTCCATTGTGGGCAATAATGATTTCTACTACTACTACTACTATATTATAATATAGTATGTATATAGTCATCATGATATACAGTATCTATATCGGAATGTATATTATGAATATAGACTATAGAAGTAATAGACATCTATTGGAGAAGTACAGTACTGAGGGAAGCACCATCCACCCACTCTGTCACACAAACTGTTGAAGACCCGTGCCCCCACACACAGACACACACACACACACACACACACACGCACTACACACACACACACACACACACACACACACACACACACACACACACACACACACACACACACACACACACACACTCACTCACTCCGCCTCCATTAAAAGGTCAATCAATTGCTTGCTCACCCTGAATCTATAATTCTGCAGCACAATCCACAGAATAATTCATGAATGTGTGCAATTATGGATAAATGCTCTTTGGGATGTGAATCTCTGCCTTGGGGCACAACTCATCTGGCTCACTCACTCATCTGACTCACTCATCTGACTCACTCACTCACTCACTCACTCACTCATCTGGCTCCAACACAGGTATTCACCTGCCATGCACTGCGCCTTGCATTCTACTGTTCCTAACAGTGCAGTCACTGAGGAGCACACTCTGTAGACCTGATGCGGCATCAATCCCTGTCTGTGTGCCTGTCTAGGCTGTTAACCACCTCTGGGCCGCACCATTGATCTCAGTAATTGTCTCCCACTCTTCAAAGGGAGTTGAGAGTTGGTTTGATCCGAGCTGTTTACTTTCAAAGCCCCTATAGCCCTACTCTCTGAAGAAGAGAGCTATCAACCACTTCAGGCATGAGCTAGCATACAGGTATTATTGTAGTAGAACGCGTTGTGTATGTGGTGTGTGTGTGTGTGTGTGTGTGTGTGTGTGTGTGTGTGTGTGTGTGTGTGTGTGTGTGTGTGTGTGTGTGTGTGTGTGCGCGCGCGAGAGTGAGAGTGAGAGAGGGGACAGAGAAGTAGAGTCGGGAGATGTAGAAAGAGACAGAGTGAGAGAGTGGGTGGTAGAGAGAGGTAGAGAGAGAGAGAGAGAGAGAGAGAGAGAGAATCAGCCAGCATAGTCTGTCCCATAGCCTTGTAGGCCTGGGGGTGAGCTAGCAGCTTCTTGCTGTTACATAAGGACGGGGAATTGCAACACGCATGTCCCCAGTTATCTATCCATGGCTAGGTGAGTAAATTGCATGGAACCCTATAACTCTGCTGTGCACAGAATGACAGCTATTATTCAGCTATTGTGTGTTTGAAAAACGTCTTCCTGATCAGTGTACACCAAAGGACATGATTCATACCAAGAGATAACAGCGATGAGCCAAACAGGATGTAGAGCTTAGCAACGTGTTGGGTGGCTGATAGAACGATAGATACGATCAAGCTGAGCTGCATATACGGCGAAAAGGGGAAGCTGCTAACCACAGCCTCTCGTGGGCAGAGATGGGCGAAAATACATCAAAAAGTATTTTGATACAAATTACAAATACTTGCTCAAAAAATGTATCACAATACAAATACAAAATACTGGTCTGAAAAATGTATTTGAAATACAAATACGTATTTTGTATTTTGAAAATACATGAAAATACATTTTATAAAAACTGATAAAGAACTGCAACAATTAGTCAATTAATCGATTCATTGCCAAATATTACATTAATTTCCTATTTTGATGATCTATTAATCATTTTGAGCCATTTCTTTAAGGAAAAATGTCTTAATTATCTGATTCCAGCTTTTCAAATGTGACATTTTCTGGTTTATTTAGATGGTAAACCATCTCTTTAGTCCTCTGTGACAGTATTCTCCTTTGTGTACCCTCTAACACACTACACTTCTTCCATTTCAGTTGTTTTTCAGCACAACTTATTTCTCCTTCACTTCAGCTGTTAATTGCCTTATGTGAGGGCTTTTGAGTTACAGGTAGCATTTCTACACGTTACAGTAACCTCACGTTTTGGAGCTTTGACCATGTTTAGCCAAAGATCTGTTATGAGAGTTATGTTATGATAGTAGGTCCCCTATAAACAACTTCACATCCACCATGTCAGTAAATTGTCACATATAGTCTTTATTTAAAGGGATAGTTCTGTTTGTTTGAAGTTGGGTCCTATGAGGTACTCTCATACAGTCAGTGCACTGGGTAAAGCACTCTAGACACATCGTGCACCGAGATAGGAGAACTGCACTCCAGCTGCAACAGGCACAGAGAGCTGTCTGCTGAGTGTGAAGGGGGCCATGAGCAAAAACGTAAAAAAACAACAGAAAGAATACATAAAGTGCTTCCATACTGCTCACCTGGCATAATGCAAGTCTCCACAAGCCCTGAGATGCTAAGTTGACTTGAAAATATGTAATTTACACCCTGTTTTTAGCTAAAATCGTCACTATAGCAAGGTTGTACCCTATTGTGTGTGTAATTTCAGCTGCTAGCTCCAGTGACGATTTCAGCTAAAAACAGGGTGTACATGACATCTTTTCAAGTCAACTTGGCATCTCAGGGCTTGTGGAGACTTGGATTATGCCAGGTGAGCAGTATGGAAGCATTTTATGTATTTTTTCTGTTGTTTTTTACGTTTTTGCTCATGGCCCCCTTCACACTCAGCAGACAGCTCTCTGTGCCTGTTGCAGCTGGAGTGCAGTTCTCCTATCTCGGTGCACGATGTGTCCAGAGTGCTTTACCCAGTGCACTGACTGTATGAGAGTACCTCATAGGACCCAACTTCAAACAAACAAGAACTATCCCTTTAACACGCTGCACACATAGAAATACAGCAACATTATTTATTCCACCACAAAAGGTTACTTTTCAGGAACATGTAACCATGGTGCCGCAGTATGGCATTCATGGTGAGGGGAACTTAATCCTGTGGCTAATGTATGGAAACAGGGAGGTTGTCAGCTTTGTAACAGTATATTTATTTATCCATTTTGTAGAGCTGAGTTGGGTACGGAGGTGTTTTTCTCTAATATGATGTTTTGCATGCAGTAAAGTTTGATTTGCAGATAGAGCAGTGTTTGTCTTAGCATGCAATAGGCTTATCTAACCATCACATTTAGTACTTTATCTCTGTGGGAATTTCCACCAACACGAGGCTTCAGTACTAGTTTGAGTCAGACTTCTTGTCGTGTTTGAGTTAGACTTCCTGTCCATTTCAACAGTGGATAAATGGTTACAGGCCAGTCGCTCAAAAACCTTCATGACAGTTAAATCAACAGGCTTGTAATCATTCAGGCATCAGGCTGTAGCATTAAGCTTCTGGCATACTCTTTGCGCCCAGCCAAGCGCATAGGGCGCGCGGCGATTATGACGTCATCGCACGGGGCGTGTTGGGGGGCGAGGCCTGAGCACAGCGCGTTCTATCAGCGCGTCGGGTTTTGCTGCCTGTGCCTGTGAGATCTCCGTGGTAGGCTATCAGCGGATATCTGCTGTGATTGAGTCCTCACCGTTGTAAAGTCGCCTAAAAGCATGATGTTCGATTATAACGAACTAGTTGTGTGGCTTAGCCTTCCCAAATGTTGAGGGTAATTTTTTAGAATTTAATATATAGAATTGGGAACGTTACATTCAATTTCATTCAGACTGCCTGGCACTGATCGCCGCCATTTCTGGAGCACTCACTATGTTCTGTTTTGGCCCGCGCTCCGTGGAGCCCCGCCTCCAGCGCGTGCGCGAACAGTATGCCAGAAGCTTTTGACTTCTACTCTATCAGCCTGGTGTAATGTTGCACTCTGTCGGGTTCATCACAGCTTTAATCAGAGGGTCAGGGGGACTCATGGTTCTGCACCCCGCTAAAGCTCAGAACCAAACATCCTTTTGTTATTGTTGTTGTTTTGCTTTGTTTTGTTTTGTTGAATTAACGTTAGTTGTGTCTCTCTAATATGATACACTGGTTTGCATGCAGTAAACAGTTTCATTTGCAGATACAGGGCAGTGTTTGCCTTAGCATGCAATATCTGATTATCACATTTAGTACTTTATCTCTGGGGGAATTTCCACCAACACGAGGCTTCAGTACTAGTTTCACCCTACTCTGCCTCGATTTTTATTCCACAGTTTAAACCTGTGTCAATGTTTAAAATGTGTCAATTTGAGAATAAAATGAAATAAAAATGTATTTTATGTATTTAAAATACACAAAATACAAGGTCTGTATTCAAATGTATTTGAAATCCGTATTTTAAATACATGTATTTAAAATACTGCCCATCTCTGCTGGTGGGCCTGCTTGGTAGCAGCTCATAATAAGTGCCCAATGATATACGCGTATACTGTAAGTGTATGATTGTATGGATTGGATCCATGTGCTGACAGAGACAAAAAAAAAAAGTCTATAAAAAAGCTACTCTATCAGGACAGCTTGGCGTTTGCGTGTAGTCATTTATACAGTGCTGAGGTCGATTTGAATAGGGCCGTACAGTCTTTGAACCTGCTACCAACTCATGTTTACAGACTGTGAGCGAAGGGATTTTTATCACCCCGTCTGCAGTGGGGTTAAGCCGTTAAAGTTTATGGGCCGAAGCTGAGAGCGTGGGGGGGGGGGGGGCATTGGGACTGTGCTCCCAGTGTACCAGGGGCAGGCTGCGTGTGCCACAACTTGAACCTCTCCCCCCACCCCCCTTTACTGGAGCTGGAGCCCAGTCTGTCTGAGACAAACAGACATTGATGTGGGAGCGTACTTTCTCTATTGTAATGTCATCGCAGCTCATCGTTCTGATGCTCGGAGGCCCGTGTGGTACTTGAGAGTCCATGCAGGCTCCACTTCCAGGCAGAAAACCTGGGGAGGCTGAGAGTCGGCCAGGCACCAAGAGGAGGTAGCCCAAGCTGGATTAGGTAAGAGAGGGCAGGGATGGAGCAAGGGAGATGTGGAAAATCCACTAATAAGAGCGGTAGGAAGGGCTTGTACGAGCAGGCTGAAGAATGTGTGTGTGTGTGTGTGTGTGTGTGTGTGTGTGTGTGCGTGTGTGTGCGTGCATGCTTAGGTGAGCATGTAGCAACATTATTGTTTCGCTCTGTGGGAATACTTCCTTGAGACCTATTTAACTTGTGGCAGAGAATCACAGATCCTCCTGCACTGGAAGCTGTCTTGCCAGAAAGAGGGATATTAACTTGACTCTGTAGCCGCTATCAAATGCACAGCACATAGCTCTCTCTGAACTTAACTACAGAGGATGCAATCCTAAAAGGAGTTTCCCTTGGGGAGACCACTGTCTCTCCGCAGTCAGTTTCTGTGAGTATTTACCTTTCCGACTGAAAAGTCCAGTCTCCGCTGTCTACGTAGAAATGTCTGTGTTAGGTGCAAAATATGTCTTCTTGAATTGTGTGGTTTAAGCCCGCGTGAAGTAAGCAATTTTGTTTGAATGTTGTTTGAAAAGCAGGCGATTTCGCAATAAAGTCTTAACCATTTTTATTTGTACCAATGACAGCCACCTACAGTACAAGACTGATAAAAAGGTTCACCTCTTTTCTTTCCACGCCTTCAATGTGCAATTTATGGATTATGCTCTGTTATCATGCACGTTACATTTTTCACATTCATGGTTGTTGTTCCTGATAGTCCACTTTTTACACATCTTATTTGAGATATAGATTTTTCTTAAACCCTCTGTGTGTTCTGATGGCAATTTACACTTGTCTGACTCAGTGTCAGATAATAATTACCACTGAAGTACGTGAGCTCAGCAGTTAACTACTGGAAGGCTATGCCAATTAAGAGCCCACTTCCATGATTTTACACTCAACAACCTTACCGGAGTTGGAAAAGATGAAAGTTTTGCTTTCTTTTCTCAAATCCAGACCCGGAAGGCATTCATCTCTCCTTTATCAGTCCTGTGTTTGCACAACCAGCCATGCTTTCTGTTTTTACAATAGGTGGAGCTGGTGCCTTTGATACATTTCTTCTAAAAGTTACTTCCATAGCACGGACAAAAATAGTACAAAAGATTAATAAGCCCTGTATGGGGGGGCCGGTGGGGGGCGGGGGGAGTTAAAATGAACACATCAAAGTATTTTGTATCGAAGTAAGAATCAGTATTATTAAAGTCAGACAAGTCTGTCTCACACTGTAGGCTGCATCTGGTGCATGTCGATTGGAACAATATAAAGCCCTTCCAACCGACAATGTCAAACAGACCACTAACTGTTTGATCTGTGTACAGATTAAACATTTTCTCCACAAAAGTGTGGGACAATATCTTCCCTCCCTGTCCCTTTCATCTGAACTGTTGCTGATGTAATGAGGATATGGATTGGGAAGGGGGGGGGGGGGGGGGGGACTCCAAGCCTGACTGTTCTGTCTGTCTGCTGACTTATTTTTTTCTTTTGTTGCTTTTTGAGAAAAGAGTGAAGACATGTTATGTTAGATAGATAAGAGGGAGAACATCAGCTCAGGCTTGCATGGGTTTGTTGACAGCTGTTTAGATCCCTTATTGCCATCTGTACGAAATAAACTAAAGTCGATACGACTATTAAATCTAGGTTCTGTGTGGTCAAACACATCCATCACTGTTCTGCTCACAAGTTGAGTACGCGCACGACTTCCAAACAAGCACAACATATTATGTACAAATTCATATACGCATGGATTGATGGTTGGATTGTTGGATGGATGGCTGGATGGATGGTTGGTCATCTACTGTAAGTGAATACATTGTACATATTTTATGATGTTTTGTTGAGTTTTTATTGCACAATACTTTTTCTGACCTTTTTGAATCTCGTCCCCAACAAATATCCCACAGGACCAAAAAAGAAAAATAACAAAAAGACTGAAACTAACACTGTGCATTTTCTAAAAATAAAATAAAAATAAACTACTAAACCTGCTTTAAAAACTAATTAAAACTAAACTGAAATTGAAAAGAAAAAGTCAAAACAAAATAAAAACCAATGAAAAATGCAAAACTATAATACGCTTGCTGAGTTGCTGTGCACTGTCTCTAGCCTCTGCTTGGCACCAAGGTCATCAAATCACAATGGTACTCTAATAAAGGCACTCTCCCCAAATCCACCTCCCACACAGGGAAGGATGGCTGTGTCCTGATCGCTGTGACATCCAGCACTCACTATTTAGTGTGATAATGTCATGATGTCTAAGTGTGTGTGTGTGTGTGTGTGTGTGTGTGTGTGTGTGCATGTGTTTACTTGGGTTGTTCCATGCCTGTGCACATAGTGTGTTTCTTCAGTGTGTGTGTCTCATTGTGCTCGGTTGTGCACCTGCTCGGGGTGATAAGGGCCGGTGTAGAGTGTGCCCTTTGTTCTGCTAGGATTACTCATCCCCCTGTGTGAGCATGGGTAAATGCAAGCCTGTTTAATCCCAGGTTCAAGCCCAGATAGTCCCAGCCTAAGCTTGGTGTCGTTGGTGTTGCTGTGTGGGTTTCTGTGCTATTGTGCCTGTGTCTCAACATGGGTTGATGTGTTTTTCTTTCAACGGCAGCTGCATGTACAGTATTGTGTTGCTATAAATGGGTGAGCTGGTGTGTGTGATGTGTGTGTGTCCTCGCCCTGCAGACACACCAGATGCAAAGCGCGCGGTGAATAGCCGTGAAGCTAGCCTGGTAAAACCGGGGACACCCCGGCATTCCGAAATGTCGGCACTCCGAAATACCGGCATTCCGACAAAATTGTCGGAATGGAGATCTGTCTCGCCATTGCGAAAGAACCCTAACCCAGGGGACCGGCTGGAGCTAACCTCTCCCAGTCCCCACGTCTAAACCTAACCTCTCCCACCCCCCATGCCTAAACCTAACCTCCTGCAGACCCTAACCCTAAACCTAACCTCTGCCACCCCCCACGCCTAAACCTAACCTCCCCCAGAACCTAACCTCTCCCACCCCTGTAGGCTAAATAACTCAAGATGCTATGTCGGAAAGGCGGACCTAATATCTTTCGCAATGGCGAAAGCTTTTTTGGAGATAAAAAGGGCCGCCTCTCCGAAAGCATAGAAGTCAATGATCGGAATGCCGACACTTCGGAATGGCGAGAGGACCCCGGTAAAACCATACTGATCCATACAGAAGCTAGCCTGGTAAAACCATACTGATCCATACTGAAGCTTGTCTTTGTTTAGCTGTAGGAAATTCTGGCACATCCAGTTATTTATTTGATCAATGCACTGGCACAATGATTCTATGGGGGCATAGTTAGCTGAGGAAAGAGTTATATACAACTGAGTGTCGTCTGCGTAGTTATGATAGGCTACTTTGTTTTTTTGCATAATTAGGCCTAGAGGGAGCATATAAAGGTCGAAGAGAACGGGCCCCATAATGGATCCTTGAGGCACCCCACAAGTCATCCTAGTTAGGTCAGATGTGTAATTGCCAATGGAGACGAAGTACTTCCTGTCTTGAAGATAGGACTTGAACCACTGGAGGACCGTACCCGATAGCCCAACCCAGTTTTCCAATCTGTCCAATAAAATTGAGTGGTCAACAGTGTCAAATGCAGCGCTAAGATCCAGTAGCACTAGAATCGAATTTTTGCCTGAGTCTGTTAATTCTGATGTCATTTATGACTTTAGTAAGCGCGGTTTCTGTGCTGTGATGGGGGCGAAAGCCTGATTGGAGTTTATCTAGGAGATCATTTGAGGTTAGGAATCTATTGAGTTGTAGGTAAACAACCTTTTCAATTATTTTGGCTATAATGGGGAGATTAGATATTGGTCTGTAGTTACTGATTACCGATGCATCAAGGCTACGCTTTTTTAGTAGGGGTTTAATAACTGCAGTTTTCAGGGACTCAGGTTGTGTTGCAGCGGTCTCTGTAATGCGTCAACGGTAACGTTAGATTAGTCCCGCCACCTACATCGACCAGCCAATCAAGCGTCCCGAACAGTATCTGTCCTGAATAACTGCCAGTGAATGGGCTTGCGTCCAGACCCACATGGGTCTGGACCCATGGTGATTCATATGGGGCTGGATAACAGGTTAGTAAATTGTTAAAATAAAACCAATTTTGAAATAAAACACCTCGATTGATTGTTGGCTGTTCAGCCATACATACTGTAGCCTACATAGAAGATACAGACAAGAGAGAGAGAGTGAAAGTGCAGAGGAGCAGAATCGTTTGAGACCGGCGCGAAGCAAAGTGCGTGTGGTGTGAACGGCAGGCTCCTGCTCTCCAGAGTCAATTTAAGCTTGGCGGTGCTTTCAGAGCGTGTGTGTGTGTTTGTGTGTGTGTGTGTGTGTGTGTGTGTGTGTGGTGTCTGGTGTGCTGCTGTGTTTTGAAGTGTTTCTCGCTCATAGACACATACATGTTGTACTGTAGGCTACCATGTGGCTGCAATTCATGTTCATTCAACTAGCCCAAGTGTCTCTTTCCTGACGGCGATCTGAGTCATATAGGCTGGAGACAGGGTGTGACTTGACTCTAGTCTCTCTTCTCTCTCTCTCTTGTCTCCTCTGACACTATTTCTCTCTCTCTCTCTCTCTCTCTCTCCCTCTATACCCCTCTCCCCTTTTCTGTGTTTCTATCTTGGGTTCCTACCCATTATTGGACTGTCTCCCTTTCTTTCTCTCCGGTGTTGTTGTACCTCACACACACACACACCCCCCTCCTCTCTCTTCCTCACTCAGCCTGTACTGCTTGTGTTTGTCTACTCCCTCCCTCCCTCCCTCCCCTCCTCTGGCTCCCCCCTCCTCCCCCCTCTCTCTCTCTCTCTCTCTCTCTCTCTCTGCTCTTGCTTGCAGTCAAGCCAGCCACAGCAGCAACAGCGGTAGCGCCAGCAGTAGCTCACTCTAGCCAGCTCTCAGCCGAGGCTGCAGTGT
>NC_139646.1:11880788-11930368 GCF_964638095.1 Poromitra crassiceps
TCTGCTTCCTTTCAGTGTACGCAAGAATTAAATAAACTCAACTCAACTATAAATAGCTAACGTTACTGCAAATTCTCGCTAAATAAATCTCTAATGTTCATGAAAATAAACAACAAAATGTTTGTGCGATGGTCCTGTACAGTAGATGTAGTGTGTAAAATGTGATAATTGTATCTCAAAAACAGAATTGTTGACACCATTTTGAGTCCTGCCCTCATGTAAACTATTGCAACTATTTCAACGGAACCAGAGCTTCTTTATACATCAGGTTGTGTGGGGGAAATTATAGACATATCTATGTGGTCTAACGTTACATGAAGTGCGCAAATTCTCAAAATGTTGTCTTGAACTCAGAATATTTGACACTAGTTTGAAATCTGCCTTTACATGCTGTTATACTACACCCTAAGTCAGGGATACTCAACTTGCTTTGCCCGGGGGCCACTTTCCTGAAATGATAGACAAATAAGTTAACACATTGAATGCCAGCCATGTTTTCATTCCTGTAGGTAAGTTGTGCCAGGGGTGTTTTTGACGATTCTGGCTCATTTTAGAACAGCCGAGGATTCTTTTCTGTTAAGAATTCATGAACACCAATCATCTAAAAATAACTAATAGAATGTGTGCTTTCTCTGTCTAAAAGAGTTAGTTTGCAGAGTTAGTAGTTATGTAGATATTAGCCGTTGAGTACAGCATGGTTTCAGCGTCTGGAAATTTATTCAGAGATAAATGGCTTTTTGTGAAACAGTCACTTTAACCATTCATTTTTGGCATCAGTAAGACCGTCAGACATTCTAAACAATAGTTTTGAACAGTAATTTCCTCCATAACAACAGGAAACACCCCTCTCATTCAAACTCCTCCCTCCGTGTGTTTTCTCCTCCTTCCTCCTGGCTCTAACAGCGGGCGTGTCAGAAGCGCGTTGCTGCTGCCTGCCTGCCTGTCTGTCGGGCAAGACGAGTCTGAAATGGATTACTGTAAAATCGCGTCGCCATTTCCTTGAATGGCTTGCTCCCGCGGTGTGTGTGTGTGTGTGTGTGTGTGTGTGTGTGTGTGTGTGTGTGTGTGTGTGTGTGTGTGTGTGTGTGTGTGTGTGTGTGTGTGTGTGTGTGTTCGCGCGTTGCTCCGCGGCTCTGGGGGGAAGGGATCTCTGTCCGTTCTGTGTGTGTGTGTCCGGGCTTCTGACTGTAAAATCGCCAAGCCATTTCCGCGGGAGGCGGCTGCTTTTGGGTCCCGTGGCTGTGGCGTCTCTCGGTCTCTGTCGCCACTTAGTGGTCGGTAAAATAGATTACACACATGCTCTTGCTCCAAATAGTTATCTCGAAGATGTAAAAGGGGTTGATTGATGTCCCACCGTCAAAAAAAAAAAATGTTTATGTAAGACGAGTTAGCTCGTCCTTGGCACTTAAGCGCTGGATTATGTAAGACGAGTTAGGTCGTCTATGGCACTTAATGAGTTAATAAACAAACAATATACATTTTTCTGTAGCGGATTGTAGGTTTTTGGGGTGTCAGCCGGAGTTTAGTCTGACAATGTTGTGCACACCGGATAGTTAGGTTAAGTTAGTTCGGTTAAGTACATACATACGTGCCTGGGTAGCGAGCAGACGGCGGTATTTGACAATTTAGCAGCTAAATCATAGATTATTGAAAGATATTCCATATTCCAGACTGAAATGCTATAACAGAAGTGGAGTATTGGCCAGAATGACATGAACATTTGGACACTTATTCAGCGGGTATCTTGCATGTTGCGTTCAGGTGCACTGTAAAAAAAAAAAAAAAAAAATGCTATTCCATCGTGGGCCACACAGTTGAGTATCACTGCCCTAAGTCATAGAGTGAAACCACTTCTAATAGAGCTGAACAGTCACATGACATCTCTTGCCTCGGAAGTGAGTTTTCCATTCATTTTCTCCATAGACATTTAGAAAAATCCTTATATAATGAGTTTTAAGGCTGGAACCAACTATGGAGAAAATTAATGGGAAACTCACTTCCAGGGCAAGAGATGTCATGTGACTGTTCAGCTCTATTGTCCCACTTCTCAGGTAGCTCAGCTCGATCACAACTTGCCATTGGTGGTAAAGGTTATGAGTTGGGGTCCCGGGTGATGCAGAATGAACATGCTTATGGCTGCTCAGCTCAGACATTGTGCTACATGTATGTGTATTAGTGAAACAACATTTCAAAGATTTTTTAATGATAAGTATGGTCCGACTCTGGGCAGTTCTGCTGATGACCCTTGTGTATTTCTCATTCTTCCTCCTGTTCTTCTTCCTCCTCCTCCTTTTCTTCCTCTTTCTCCTCCTCCTCTTCCTCTTCCTCATCAAAATGCCCGGCCCGACACTGCTGCACAGCAGCTGTACTCTTTCTTTGTTTTTGTAACTGTTATCTTGCCACTGAAATCACTTGCTGCATGTTAACAGGCAATTCTCTCTCTCTGTTTGGTTCTACAGAGCCGTTTCCTGGGTAGTGCTATATTCTCAGTAGGCGACCTGCTGAGGGCTAAAGACCAGCGACTGGCCCTGAATCTAAGGTAAGTCCAAGGTTTCTCTCATGTTCTGTTCATTATTACGCTTTCTAATTTTGTCCAGGCTAAAAAGAATTCAGCATTTGGAGTCCAAAGATAATTGACAGTGCAACTCGTCGAGTTATTTCTCTCCGAAACTTAAACAGATTAGATGTGTGAGAGAGAAACCTTATCCGCACTACAGCCATTGGGTGTCAGGCATTGCCATCAGCCATTTACCAGCATTCCTTTCCTGAGTTCCTTACCAGCATGGAGAGATATCCCAGTGATCAAATCTGGTTGAATTCTCGATGGCTGACGCACGCGTTCTCCCACATTGCAATTGATTGAACTGATTGTTTTCTGGTGAATCCATTCAAAAGTCAACGCGCTCTGTGGAGCAGGGAGAACATCAGCACTGATGGCAATGCAGCGCTGCCTGGTAGTGGGGCTCTAATGTTAGGAAGGCTAGCTGCCAGGGCTGTTTGTTTCTGGGCTGGTACCTCAGCGTGCTGGGGTGTTGTTTTTGGAGGGAAATAAAATGAGGGTGGGAGTAAGTGTGTTGTTTGGGGAGGTGGTTAAATTGAGAAAGAGAACAAGGAACACGTGTGTGTGTGTGTGTGTGTGTGTGTGTGTGTGTGTGTGTGTGTGTGTGTGTGTGTGTGTGTGTGTGTGCGCGCCAAGGATGGCCAAGGTGAACACAGGAGGGCTATTTAGATATAATTTGCAATACATATGGAATGAGGATAATAATAATAATAATAATAATAAATCTAATTTTACATCACAGGGTATAAGTCAACTATTAATTTTCACCCAATTTGGTGAAAAATGGTTTGGTTTGCTAAGGATGCTGTATCAAGGTCAAGAGCGTTGCCGTGCCCACTCTTTTTGCAAGCTCATAATAACTAATGTGCCAAGATGTCCTCAAATCATCACAAGTCAGGTGCCAACAGAGAATAGAAGAAAAGGATCATTTCATTGAGGATTTTAGTGCCAGGGAGCTCATTGCTTAATGAGAGCACTGACTTGCTCAGAAACAGGACTTTAAGGACATAATCAGTGATTTTGCCACAAGGAAAGTTGGGCATTTGTCAGTTTCAGCATGGACAATCCATGGGACACAAACAAGGCAGGAGGTACAGTACAGTAGGAGTGCATTATTATTTTTAGTGGATTGTTTTGACTGCCCAGGAATGTCAGTCACTCATGAATTGCTCAATAATGAATGTTATGCAATATAATAACAGACCTATAAAAAAAAATAGCACTGAAGATTTGACAGGTGTGGTACCGTATTTGCTGCTATCTTGGTAATTTGACGCACAGTGGTAAAGCTTGATGTTGTGTGTGTGCTGTGGTAAAGCTTAATGTTGTGTGTGTGTGCTACTCTAATTGTTTCAAAGCTTGGGTGTACCGTTACCACGCTAGAGAGAGGAAAGCCTGTGCATGAGGTGAGGTGTGGTGATTGTCAGCGTTCTGCATGTGCAGTATGACCATTGACTGTTATGTGGCGACTGAGGATGTGATCAAGGTCAGTCTCGGGGAGGGGGGCCTACAGGGAGGCATGTGGTTTGTTATATAAGCTACAGTACATGGAGCAGCATAGTGCTAACCTGATTCTGCCAGATGGTTTGTTTCACAGAAGCATCTGGGAACTCGATCTTGCAAACCGGTTAAAAAGGGCAGGCACTTTAAAAAAAATAACTTGGAAGGTAATTGGAGGGGCCACTCGGGACCGTCTCCTCCTTCCTCGGACACTGATTGGTTCGGACTCGAACCAATAGATTGGAGCGTGTTCGTGATCTCGTGATCAGGAACCATGATTCCACCTGTTGTAACAGAACGGCCGCCCTTCAAACTGTGTGTGTGTGTGTGTGTGTGCGTAATCCGTGTTAATTTCACAGACGAAAACTATGACGAAAAATGTTACTCAACTACGTATTTTCACCGATGAAAACTAGACGTGAGGGACTCGGAGTAGAAAGGAGCCAGTTGAGGTGGTTCGGGCATCTGCTAAGGATGCCACCTGGTCACCTCCCTATGGAGGTGTTCCAGGCATGTCCAGCTGGGAGGAGACCACAGGGCAGACCGAGGGCTAGGTGGAGAGATTATATCTCCACGCTGGCCTGGCTATGCCTCGGGATCCCCCGGTCAGAGCTGGCTAATGCGGCCAGGGAAAGGGAAGTTTGGGGTCCCCTGTTGGAACTGCGGCCTCTGCGACCCGATCCCGGATAAGTGGTTGAGGATGGATGGGAAAACTAGACGTTAACTAAATCAAAACAAAGTTGTGATACAGACTTGCTTATTTGTCCATTATACAGTAAATACTGTTCCGTGGTCAGTCAGGATGAACCAACCGCCGGTAAACTGTTGCAATGAAATGATCTGTCTGTCATCGCCTTTTTAATATTGTTGTCAGACTGCATTTCCTTTTTCCTTCCTGCTCATACCATGGTTCATACTCTGTGTCTGTGATATGCCCCTGTGGCCCCGCCCCCTCTGTTCTTTTTTTCTCCTTCTACTTTCTTCTGTTATGCTTTCTCATTTCCTGCCACTGATCCCAGGTCTCTGGCTATAATTCTATCTGCTGTGATTGACTGTGTGAGCCGCAATGACAACAGCCATCATGCAGTCCCCCTGTGTGCGTGTGCGTGTGTGTGTGCGCGCGTGTGTGTGTGGGTGTGCATGTGTGTGTGTGTGTGTGTGCGCGCGCGCGCGTGTATGTGTCCTGTTCTCTGGAGGTTGTTGAAAGGAATTGAAAAAAGTCCTTACTGGTGTGTTGGAGTTCGAGCCTATTACACTGTGCCAGCAGTGATGCATGCGTAACACATACAGACACACAGAGGGAACTGTCTTGTTTGGTTGTGTTCGTTCATCCAGCGAGAGGAGATTTCAAAGACGAGCAGCTTTACACGAGCGCGTGTGATTCACTCTGGGCTCGGCTGTTTGACCTGTGGATGAGCTGATGATTCACAGTTCACGTTACTTCTGCTGGCCAAGCAGCTCAGATGCTGCTACACCGCGCTGACTTGAACAGGAGTGCAATTCATTCTGCTTGTTAAAGAACAGACGCTTCATTTTACTACAGCGCACCGATCTGCACTCAAGTCAGTGCCAGTGGAGTGCAGAAGGTAAGATCATTTGAGTTGACTTCAGTCAGCCGAGGAAAAGTGAGGCTCTGTTATTCAGCAAGTTAAGGATTGATTCTCCTCAGCGAATCTTACATCCAATAATATGGAGAGGCAAAGTGACCGCCTATTTCCTGCTTCAGCACTGTACCAGAGATTTTCATGTGCCATTTATTTTCCCATAGACATTTCGTAGAATGCTTATAAAAATAGTTTTACTTCGTCAAACCAAAGGGTTCAGCTATATTTAGAATCGGGAGAGACCATAGAACATTTCACTCTGACCAGAACTTCATCAACTACATCGAAATAATATTTTCTTTAAATCCGCAAGTCTTTTATGTTTTAGTTTGAAATGTTTTAGTTTGAAATGTTATCTCTCCTGTGTATAAATATATCTGAACCATTTGGTTTGAACAAGTAAAACTATTTTTATAAGCATTTCACGAAATGTCTATGGGAAAATAAATTGCGGAAGAAAATCTCTGGTACAGTGCTGAAGCAGGAAGTGACGTTCATTTTGCCTCTCTATACGTGATGGTGACTTTCTTTGACCAAGTTCGCTTCATAAACTACGGTACAGTGGGAATTGGTATTTGGCCAGCAGCACCTGTGTGTGTGTGTGTGTGTGTGTGTGTGTGTGTGTGTGTGTGTGCGTGCGTGTGCGTGTGTGATGGCTGAATTGTGATGGCTGCTTTTACGTTGGACCTTCAGTAAAGTTCACACGCCTGAGGAGCACTTTCTTGTGAGAAGGCTGTCCACCTCAAACCTCAGTCTCTCTTCTCATGCATTTTCTCTGTCCTTCAGCTCCTCTCTTCCTCCCTCTTTAGGCCTCGCGCTCACTTTCATCTCTGGCTGCTAGTGGTTAGGATGTTTGTCACGGATTGTTTTTGTTTCCTCTGCGGCACCGACCAGTTTGATTTGGGTCACTCTTTTTGAAGGTTTCTGACAGCGTCGCCTTGAATGAGTGGGAGTGGCTGACACAAGGGCTCCGCTCTTGTGAAGATCTGTCTCTTTTGAGGTCACCAGAAGCCACTGAAGTGATGATGAGAAACTCTTACAGTACAGCCCTGCAACTGTGACACACTCACAAACGCATTCACATAAAGTACACAAACTCACTGGCATAGAAAAACACATGGTACACACACATGCACACAAACGCACACGCAGACACATGCACGCGCACACAGACACACACACACACACACACACACACACACACACACACACATATTGACATGCCTATATAACACACGAACACAAACTCACTTTTAACACCACCAAATAGGAAGAAAGGAAAGTTGGAAGTTTGTTTCTGTGAAGTCTGTACCTTTGGTAATCAAATCAAATCAAATAAGGCCTTAAAGTAATATCGAACGTTGGTATTGCCCTGGGTTGTGTACTGTAGCTTCCTGACCATGATGTAACCCACAAATCAGCCATTCTCTCTTATTGGTTGCTCTGGGGCTCAGGTAGAGGTGAGTGGTTGCTCTGGGGCTCAGGTAGAGGTGAGTGGTTGCTCTGGGGCTCAGGTAGAGGTGAGTGGTTGCTCTGGGGCTCAGGTAGAGGTGAGTGGTTGCTCTGGGGCTCAGGTAGAGGTGAGTGGTTGCTCCTACGTAACTCCTACACATCTCTCCAGCCTATCAATGAGGACCTGGTGGTCGACCGTGTCAAACGCAGCACTGAGGTCTAAAAGAACTCAAATGGAGCAGCTGCCAGCATCCTCAGCCAGCAGGAGGTCATTGCAGACTTTAAGAAGAGCCGTTTCGGTGCTGTGCAATGATCGAAAACCAGACTGGAATATTTCAAAAAGGTCATTATTTGTTAGGTGAGCTATGAATTGTTTAAACACTACTTTTTCTAAGATCTTAGAGAGAAATGGAAGTTTTGAAATGGGACGATAGTTATTCAGCGTGGAGGGATCTAAATTGGGTTTTTTGAGGAGAGGTTCAACTAGAGCTGTTTTGAAATAGGTGGGGACAGAGCCAGAGGACAGAGAGGTATTTATGATAGATAAAACACAAGGGCCAACAGTAGGTAGAGTCTCCTTCAGAAGCCTGGTGGGGACCACATCCAGTGGACAGGTGGAGGACTTCATGTGTATAACCAAGTCAATGAGTGCAGGCAGAGACCGTGGAGTAAAAGAACTGAGGGATGGAACAGCCGGTAGACTGTGAAATAAAAGCTCTGGAACAGGTGGAGCGAAGGGCTGGCAGCTATTGGTCTGGGATCTAATATTCTCAATTTTTTCAACAAAAAATTGTTTAAACTGTTCACAGAGGTCCGGATGATGCATGGAGGTTGGTGTTGGGCGGGGCGCCAACGATCTGGTCAAGTGTTTTAAATAGTACTCTTGTGTAGAGGTAGAGGTGAGTGGTTGCTCTGGGGCTCAGGTAGAGGTGAGTGGTTGCTCTGGGGCTCAGGTAGAGGTGAGTAGTTGCTCTGGGGCTCAGGTAGAGGTGGGTGGTTGCTCTGGGGCTCAGGTAGAGGTGAGTGGTTGCTCTGGGGCTCAGGTAGAGGTGAGTGGTTGCTCTGGGGCTCAGGTAGAGGCGAGTGGTTGCTCTGGGGCTCAGGTAGAGGCGAGTGGTTGCTCTGGGGCTCAGGTAGAGGCGAGTGGTTGCTCTGGGGCTCAGGTAGAGGTGAGTGGTTGCTCTGGGGCGCAGGTAGAGGTGAGTGGTTGCTCTGGGGCTCAGGTAGAGGCGAGTGGTTGCTCTGGGGCTCAGGTAGATGTGAATGGTTGCTCTGGGGCTCAGGTAGAGGTGAGTGGTTGCTCTGGGGCGCAGGTAGAGGTGAGTGGTTGCTCTGGGGCTCAGGTAGAGGTGAGTAGTTGCTCTGGGGCTCAGGTAGAGGTGAGTGGAGAATTGCTTTCTCTCTCTCGATTCTCTTCCATTATATGGCGAAACAGGTCTGAAAGTCACACTTTTAGCACATAAACGAACACGATTCTAATCCGATTCTAGTTCTGTCGCTCACGAGAGAAGATGGCGCCGGGAGAAGGCGACTCGCTAGGGAGCTCTAGTGACTTCATAGACAAATAGGCTTGTATTCCAGTGTAAACGCGTTTTGTTTTGATTTCGTTGCTTCGACTTGCTTTGTAAATATCTATTGTATATAACAGTGTAACTGAATAGTGTAGATAGTGGCGTCTTCGCACTTTTTTTTGCAAGAAACCGCGACGGCGGGGACCCGCTCTGCCCGCTTTGTCCGCTCGCACGCAAAAAACAACAACAAACAACAGCCCCGCGCCCCCCCGCCATGGAGGCAGAGAACGGAGGCACGGACACCAGCGGATATAACATGGAAATCAGCGTCGGAATAAAATACAACAGGGACGCGCTGATCAAAATCAGGAAAGAACGGATATATCCCAACAGCAACTGGCAAGCTCCAGATCTTACGGATTTTCCTGAACTCAAAAAACAACGCTGGAGGAGGGGGAAGAGAGGGGGGCTTCTCGCCCGCTTGAGGAAGCGCGCGGATAAACCACCTCTCCCAAGCATACTGCTGGCAAATGTTCAATCGCTGGAGAATAAACTTTGTGAACTAAGAGCGCGTGCACAATACCAAAAAGACATAGCGCGATGCAATGTTCTGTGCCTAACGGAAACCTGGCTTACTCCTGACACAACGGACCACTCTATCGCGCTACCAGGATTCAGTGTATTCAGAGGAGACAGAAACGAACAATCCGGTAAGAAGAAGGGAGGGGGCGTATGTCTTATGATTAACGAAAACTGGTGTGTAAACACCACAGACATTGGGAAACACTGCTCAGCAGATCTTGAATATGTAATGGTACAATGCGTGCCGTTCTGGAGTCCGAGGGAATTCACGACAGTCACCATCATGGGTGTATACGTTCCTCCACAAGCGAACGTGACTGTCGCACTGAAAGAGCTGCAACGCGCCATCAGTGCACAGGAGACAAAACAACCCGAAATGGCCCTGGTGGTGACTGGGGATTTTAACAGGGCAAACCTGAGAGGCAGAATGCACACATTATACCAGCACATTCACTTCCCCACGCGAGGCAGTAACACACTGGACAAATGTTACTCAAACATCCGACATGGCTACAAAGCCGTCCCTCGCCCCCCTTTCGGCAAATCGGACCACGCCTCCATCCTACTTGTACCCAGGTACAAACAAAAACTAAAAAGACAACCCCCAGCATTCCGAACCGCCCACTGCTGGTCAGACCAATCAGACGACATCCTGAGGGACTGCTTTGACCAAGTGGTGTGGGAGGAGTTCAAAGCTGCAGGAGACCTGGGCGAGTATGCAGATACGGTGTCATGCTTCATAAAGAAGTGCACCGACGACATAGTCCCCACAAAAAAAGTCAAAATAATGCCGAACCAAAAGCCTTGGGTCAACAGCGACGTCAGGGCTGCCCTTCACGCCAGGACCACCGCCTTCAGCTCTGGCACAACTGACCAATACAAGCAGGCACAATATGCCCTCCGGACCGCTATAAAAATAGCACGCAGAGATTATGGAAGGCAGCTGGAGTCAAAACTGGACACTAACAACCCCAGACACCTGTGGAGAGGGCTCCATGCTGCCACAGACTTCAAAGAGGTGAAACGACAGAACCCCAGCACGTCACCCACCCTACCGGACGAACTCAACGCGTTCTACGCTAGGTTCGACCCCTCTGCCAGAGCGCCTCCCCTCCTCCCCCCCCCCCCTCTCCCACCCCTCTCCCCCTCTCCTCCCCCCCATCACCCCCCCCTCCCTCCTCCCCCCCACCACCCCTCCCCTCCCCACCCCCCCTCCTCTCCTCCCCCCCCACCTCTCCCCCCCCCATCACCCCTCTCCTCCCCTCCTCCCCCCCCTGCCACCTCTCCCCCCCCATCACCTCTCCCCCTCGCCGCCCCCCCACCACCCCTCCTCCTCCCCCCCCCCCCAATCACCTCCCCTCCCCCCTTCCTCCCCCCCACCCCCCTTCCTCCCCCCCACCCCCCGATCACCTCCCCTCCCCCCTTCCTCCCCCCCACCCCTCAGCACCCGCACCCCCCCCCATTCCCACCTAACCACCAACCCCACCCACCCTCCACCCCCCACAGACCGCCCCCTCACCATCACTGAGGATGAAGTGTGCCGGTCGTTCCTGCGTATCAACCCACGCAAGGCGGCCGGCCCGGACGGCATCCCTGGGCGGGTCCTCAAGGCCTGCGCCCACCAGCTGGCAGCCGTGTACACAGACATCTTCAACCAGTCCCTCTCCCTCCGACGAGTTCCCTCCTGCTTCAAGGCAGCAACAATCATCCCCATTCCCAAACAGAAAAACGTGACCAGCCTCAATGACTGGCGCCCTATAGCCCTCACACCAATAGCCAGCAAGTGCCTTGAAAAGCTGGTCATATCAAAGATCCGTCCCACACTCCCCCCGGACCACGACCCGCTGCAGTTTGCATACCGCCCCAACAGGAGCACAGCGGATGCAGTGGCACACGTGCTCCACACCGCCCTGTCCCACCTGGAGGGGAAGGACACCTATGTGAGAATGCTGTTCGTGGACTACAGCTCAGCATTCAACACCATAGTACCCTCCAGGCTGGTAAGCAAACTCAGGGACCTGGGACTAAACACAGCGATGTGCGACTGGATCCTGGACTTCCTGACAGACCGCCGCCAGGTGGTGAGGGTGGGCAACCTCACCTCCTCCCCGCTGACCATCAGCATAGGAGCACCCCAGGGGTGCGTCTCCAGCCCCTTCTGGTACGACCTCTACACCCACGACTGCGTGGCGACTCAAACTTCAAACACCATCGTGAAGTTTGCAGACGACACAGCAGTCGTGGGGCTGATCTCGGGGGGCGACGAGACGGCCTACAGAGAGGAGGTGAGGGTCCTGGAACAATGGTGCCAGGACAACCACCTCTCTCTGAACGTCTCCAAGACCAAGGAGATCATTGTGGACTACAGGAGAGGGGGGGGCACACACCCCCCAATCACCATCAACGGCACAGTGGTGGAAAGGGTGGACAGCTTCAAGTACCTGGGAGTCAACATCCACCAGGACCTGACCTGGGCCGGCCACACCGCCACTGTTGTCAAAAAGGCCCAACAGCGAATACACGGACTCAGGCGCCTGAAGAAGTTTGGGCTAAGGAAAGAAATCCTCAGGGACTTCTACAGAGGCACCATTGAAAGCCTGCTGACTGGCTGCTTCACCGCCTGGTACGGGAACTGTACCACCATGGACCGCAGGGCGCTACGGAGGGTGAGGCGCGCGGCCCAGCACGTAACAGGAGACGAGTTGCCAGAACTGCACGAACTGTATAACCAGCGGTGCCTCAGGAGGTCCCTGAAGATCATCAAAGACACAAACCATCCCCACAACAGCCTGTTCTCCCGGCTACCCTCAGGGAGGAGATACAGGGTTCCAAAAACACGCACAAATCGCTTGAGGAACAGTTTCTTCCCGCAGGCCACGAGACTCCTAAATATGCACAAATAGTGCAGTAGTCGTGCCGTACTGCAGCTGCTACTATTACGGATGCCTAACGTTTAATTGTAAATTTAAGTGTATGTTTAATAAGGTGCCTAACGTTTAATTGTAAATTTAAGTGTATGTTTAATAAGGTACATGCTATTTGCACATGTATGTATAAAACGTCGAATTTGGAATGTCTGAACACGTCTAACGTATGCACATGACATGTGCACCTATGTGCAATGAATATGCCACTGTCGTATAAGCCACCGACTTGTCTTATTGCTTATAAGATGCCTATTTCTTATTGCCTTATTGCTGTCTTATTGCTTATTGATGCCTATTTCTTATTGCCTATTACTTATTGCTGTTGCCTATTTGTACTATGTCGTAAACGGAGTCCACTGCACAAGAATTTCACACGTGGTACTTGTACCATGGAGTGACAATAAAAATCTTGAATCTTGAATCTTGAACACCAACGTAAGTGTAAGTGAAGCGCTGTCTGTAGCGCAGTCTTTATACTTGTAGATTCGGCAGTGAATAGGGAATTCACTGCCGAATCTACAAGTATAAAAGACATTTTTCTGGGGTGTGAAATTCTCGAATGGTCTCTCACAGAGCCCTGCAGCAACAGATAACAGAGAAGTGCAGATTTTGGGTGTTGTGCTGTATCATGGCCCTACTGACAAAGTTCAACATGACTACGTTTTACAAAATGAGTGAATGGCCTTGAAAGTGCTGTGTTTATCATCCCCTCCCCTCTCTCCATCTCTATCTTAGGAGCAACATTTCACATGCTGAGGAAACCGTTTGATGGAGATTTGTCTTGGCAAAGCAGCAGTTTCAAAGTGAATCCGTTTCACCGTGAGTTCTAGTCGTGACAAGATCATGAGTAAAAAAGAATTAGCCCCAGGTGCTGAAGCAAGCGGTGCAGGTTTAGGAGCAGTCAGCTGGGTCTATGTTGCGCAGGTCGGCCCTATAGACTGTATACAAATATGGACGTGATGACAGCTCCTCAAAAGTGAAGCCAAAACATCTCAATCGCCCCCTTGTGGCTGGCTGCAGTATAGGTCTTAAATCCCGCCCCCTCCATGTTAGCGGACGGGGCATGAAAAAATCCAAGTGCACGTCAGATACATTCTTCACAAAGATGGTTTCGATCGTTTTAACAGCTGATTGACAGCTGTGACAGCCGGTCTCAAACCTCCGTCAGACGGCAGCACGGCTGAGGGGGCTCAGCCCAACTCTACTGCGCAGACTCTGGTTCCAAATGATGTCACACAAGCAAGATGGCAGCTCGCTGAAATTAAATATGTTGGCTTCATTTTGACATACTGGAAGGAAGCGTGGACCCGTCCATATTCATATACAGTTAATGGTCAACCCCCTTCTCCCCTGCCCCCCTTTCCATATGCATAGGCTATTCCTGATTGGTCTATCCTCTCATGCTACAAACGGACGCCGTGCTACAAACGCACACCTCGTGCTACAAACGCAACACACATCATGTATAGAAGCGGCTGCAGCGCTTAAAAATATTAATATTTCATCATTTTGAGAAATGTCATGTCTTACCCCAAAACTTGCCGATTCTGAGTCCTTGAATTTCGCCAATTGTAACGCGAGTGGAAAACCCTGTGTGTCTGTGCTTTCCTTGTGAAGTAGGTGCGTTAAACATGGACCACTTAACCATAGGCCTATACTGTGATGTTCTGACCCCAGCCACTTGAACAATAAATGTCTCGATGCACGCAGTCATTTTTAACCCCCTCTCAACACTTAATACACAGTTGCGATACATGCGTGGTGACAGCCTTGCTGCCTCTGCCCAGTTACCTGCTTTGACCCTGTAGCCCTGTGGCAATTACTCACAGAGAACGCATGAGCTATGTTAGGAATGCTTCCATGTCTCAGCGCTCTCACGCTCTGCTCATACAGCTGCACCTATAGTGGGAAGAGATGGCTTACAGTACACAATCATAATCATGTATGGCGTGTTTGTTCCGAGCATATATATGTGGTTTTGAGTTCCAACTGTTAGAATCATAGCGATGTAAGGAGTGATTTTAAAGAGTTGAGTTGTTTACCGTTGGTTACAGTCACAAAATGGCATTTGTTCTGGATTTTTGTTTCAAAACTCGAGGCGAGGAAACAATTTGCATGCATTTGCAGGTTTTTTTTTAATCCCGCCTCTCCTCAAGCGCTGTAGCTATTTTTCCACTGAATAACCTCGGAGTTGTATAGCTGTTTACCTTCATTCTAGAGTTTGGCTCGTTATGCAGACATGCAGATTCTGAAAACAAGCTGGGTTTAAATGGGGGACCTGGGAGAGCGCTCCGGTAGCTGCAGAGAAGCCGGGCGCTGCATCGCTCTCTCAATAATGCATGTTATGTATACACGGGGGAGAAAAGATGATTATCTCCAAAAAGGAAGGTGAGCTTCTATCACCCCCACCACAGCAGCACATACTGCCGTCTAAATGGAACACAAATAATGGAGAAATGCGCCGCGCACATGTACATGCACAAAGAGGGACAGAAGTGTACTGTACACAGCTGCACGTAAAGAACATCACGCGCACACACATACATTATGTGTACGTAAAAGATGTGAGTTAGTGAGTCGCTTTCCCATATAACAAATGTCCTATTATTATTTCTTCCCGGTTGTTGTTGTCACCGTCCATTTGTCCTGAGCTCAGCCTGCTCAGTCTCTCTCTCTCTCGCTGTACTTTTTCTCTGCTCTTCTGCTTATCTCTAAACCTTTATACACTCAGTAGGAGAGGCACCCTTTGACCCAGTTCTACAGTACAGTTTGAGATTTGATTTTGATATGAACGTGTGTGTGTGTGTGTGTGTGTGTGTGTGTGTGTGTGTGTGTGTGTGTGTGTGTGTGTGTGTGTGTGTGTGCGTGCGTGCGCGCATGCACGTGCATTTTGAGATTTGACATGGTGAGGCTGCTGCACTATCACAGAGCAGTGCCTCTGCTGCCTGGCTTCACAGCTTATTCCTCCATTCCCTTTGGTTAGGGCCTCTCTATTTTGTCCCAGCAGTAATAGCTTAGCCGGCTATCATGATAATAGCAGTTTCCCTCCCACCCCACAGCCCTCACTAGAGCCCTGTCGCGGCTGCCTGCCACCCTCATCCAACTCTTCCTCACACCTGTATCAACCTGTGACTGACGTTTGGCCTGACCCAAAAGCCTAAAGATCAACCAGCTCATCCAGTTAAGTACTGTACTACAGAAGTGTGTGTTTGTGTGTTCACTTCTGGCAGGAAGTGTCTGACTTGCCTGGGGAATTCTAAAATCAGAGTCTCCTCCTCATCATGACATGGCACAGCGCGTCTGGGTAGTGTAGACTCTACACACGGTGGGGTATATGAGTCCTGCTCGCTGCACTAGTGCCTCCTCTGGTTGGTCGGGCCACCTGTTTGGGTTGGGAGGGGAACTGGGGGGGGATTAGCATGATCCTCCCACGCGCTACGCCCTGCCGGTGAAACTCCTCGCTCTCAGGTGAAAAGAAGCAGCTGGCGACTTCACATGTTTTGGAGGGAGCATGTGCTAGTCTACGGTCTACGGCTCTCTTCCCAGATCAGCAAAGGGGGTGGAACAACGACCGGGACAGCAGGGGGAATTGGCCAAGTACAATTGGGGAGAAAATGGGAGAAAAATCCAGAAAAAAATAAGATAAAAAAGCAATGCCAGACGTGTGTTAAGACATCAACTTTTTTGTGTGTGCACTGTGTGCACGTCTGTGTCCACACTGCATCTTAAAACACAAACAGTCTGACTAATTACACTATTCCATGGAGTCCTCTGCCTTTCCCTCCCCAGCGACAGTTGCACGCCACATTCACACATATCTCACCACTTCTCTCTGTGCAGTCGTTAGCGGCTCAATTTAAACCAGAGGAGCCAACAAATATTTAGTTATGAATAATGAAATAAGCAGGATAATTACAGAACAAATAAAGGCCTTTATTCATGGCTGTTTCTCTTTACAGTATGCGTGTAGCAGTGAACAGAGGAAACACATGTCGAGTGTTTAGGGGAGACTGTCGGACTCTTTAGGCCATGTCAGCGGAGCGTACGGCGGGTGGGGAAATGTTTATCTGTAGTTTGCACATGGGGAGGACTCTTCTGGAGTGTGTGTGTGTGTGTGTGTGTGTGTGTATTTGTGTGCGATGTGCGTGCGCGTGCATGTGAGGAATTATCCAATAAAATGCTTTTAATGCAGCTGGAATGGCTTTACACTCACATGACCATGCATGACCATAGTCAGTGCATTTGCTGCACATACAGTATATGCTAATACTAGCACACACACACACACACACACACACACACACACACATACACACGTATTGGTACAGACATAGAGAAAGGGAGAGAAACTCACTCAATTGGGCTGAAATAAATGCACATATGGCCTCCGCATTCCCCCCCGCCACCACTATGGGAAGTGCTTTTCCGCACTGTTCTTCTGCATAATCTCAGAGATCCCCCAGGCGATAAGGCTCATGGGCAGAATATGGAAATAACTAACTCGGCCAGTGCTGCACCACGGAATCAAAATATAAGTCTGAGAGAAATTAAAATAATGGAAACATTCCATTGACAACCTGCCTTAATTACCTGGCATGGGTAATCAGTTCTCCAATAGACCTATAGCACAAAACATTGGGGATAAGCCCAAGCACGGTGTAGAGCCTAACATCCCTATGCAGCAATGTAATAGAGCTATGGTAAGAGCCACTGTGTTAGACTGGCTCAATCATTCACCAGGTTCTTCCTATAGCTCATCTCTTTGTAAAATCGCATATGAGGCGAGGAAATGGGAAATGGAGATGTGGTGTGTGTTGGGAGCCAAAGATGGAGGAGAGAGATTTAATAAATGTGGCCAGACGTGGCTGAGGCGTGCTAGGGGCACATCTCATGCCAAGTCCTTGTCTAAGTGATGAGAGGATGATAATGAGGACAAAATGGAGGCAGCAAGTGGGGAAGAGAGGAGGGCTGTAAGATAACGTCTCGGAGGTTCCTGTTTGGGTGGGTGTTTTTTTCTGTCACCCCCCCTCCTTAGGGATGAAATTGTGGCGTTCCATCATTCATGCCCCCTGCTGGGGCGGTGTAACGGAGAGCAATGCAATCTTTCCTCTTACTCCATCTCCAATATGAGCACCAGAGAAGGTGAGGTCATGCATAATATCCTGTCTGCCCTGCCATTTCATATCCTCAGCGATGCAATTTGAAGTCCATCGTATCTAGGGGGGGGCAATATATGGCTTTAAATATTCAAATATTTGTATTTCTTGCAGTATACATATATTTGCCACCAAGTGGGTCTTTGAGTGGAGATGTCACTTACGAGATGAGATACTGTGTAGATGGGGCTCCTCGTGTATTTCCAACTTTCCTCTTTCCCCACTTCTGCTTTGGGCTTAAAGCAGAATGGATCTAGATTGACTGATGTCATTAAGAGATCGTTTCTACCTGGACCTTATTTTCCTAGTTTCTGACATCATGATGATTGGCTGTGTTCAAAATGTCATCATCACTTGGGGTTTGACGAGCTTCAGTTAAGGGAATGCTGCTGTCCAAGACACACACAGGGCCAACAGTTAACAAAAAGTGATTACAATTCATTCTTTCTGTGTCTTATTTTGTTATACTTAGCTATTTGTGCTTTATTATTTGCATATAAACTTGCTAAAATTGCGCACGCGCGCACACACACACGCACGCACGCACACACACACACACACACACACACACACACACACACACACACACACACACACACACACATTCCATCAACACAGTAACTGTAACAGTAACTCTGCAGCTAACCATGTCAATCATCACATTATTTCAGTTATAATAGTTAGCTATGCAGTTAGTTATGAAAGCAACGACGGCAGATATTTCTCGCTCGCTGTTCTTCGGTGTGGTTGATTGTATTACTGTGAATATAACTGATAATTTGGGTATTTAATATCTTATACTGCTTATTTGGGTGGATTCCCTGCTATGTTTACCGTTTGTGCAGATTTGCACATTTGCTAACCATTCTCATTATGCTTGCCAGAATGTCTTTCAAGTAAATTCAAAGTGAATACGGAGAAACTGAATTTCAAACAAGTAAATACAATTTCACTTAAAAAAAAGTCCTTAAAGGAACACTCCGTCCATTTTCAACCAGCTTTGTATCATTAGAACATCAGTAGTATATCAGAAAACTGTAAACGGTTTTGAAGTCTGTCATTTAATTTGACAGTTATTGAGTGTTAAAGTGTGGACCAGTGACATCACTGGTCCACACTAACTCAAATTAATAACTCATTAACTCAAACCAACTCTCAATAACTGTCAAACTATTCATCATTCATCTAGTTTGACAGTTATTGAGAGTTGATTTGAGTTAATGAGTTATTAATTTGAGTTAGTGTTGACCAGTGATGTCACTGGTCCACACTTTAACACTCAATAACTGTTAAATTAAATGACAGACTTCAAAACCGTTTACAGTTTTCTGATAAACTACTGATGTTCTAATGATACAAAGCTGGTTGAAAATGGGCGGAGTGTTCCTTTAAGATTGCTGGCACAATCATGGAGCACAATTTTAAGAAAGACAAATTCATTGCACACAGTGTAATTCAAGTTGTGGCAGAAGGTTCAGCCCATAATAATGACAGTATATTTGTGATAAACTGTATCAAGGGTGAAATAAGAAGGCTTGCATAGCCTTCTCTATATGCAAGGAGTGAATTCAACTTTCCTTAAGCTGAGCCAGCTGTATTTTTGTTTTGATGTCCAATTCCACTAACCTTGGGAGATCTCAAGAGACGCTAGCTCTGTGCTGTTTACAGTCGCTAAGCAAACATGACCAACTTGCGTGTAAGGGACTTGTGTCTGTCCGCTCATGCATACTCTGCATCCACTGTGACATGCAGCCCACATTAGCATAACAAGGAGCTCATGTTGACTCACAGTGTTGACACAGTTTGGAGTTACAGTAGTGATGAGCTAGCTGCACTGCAGAGATATACTGTACTGTTACAATGTTGTTGACACAGTTTGGTGTTACAGTAATGATGAGTTATGCCTACCCCACACTACAGGATTTTCAAATCCTTGAAGATTATAAAAATCTTGAGACCCCACACACTACAGGACAGAGAGAGCCGATTTTTTAACATTTCAATCTTGGGACACACACACAATCGCGTCTGTTCAAACGCAACCCCACACACTAGAAGATTATGCTGAAGATTCACCTTGGAAGCAGCCAGCAGGGCTCGACGTTAACTTTTAAAATGCCTATTCAGTGTGCGCACCGGGTGTAGTGTCATTTCGTTTTCTAAACAAATTTTATTTTTTGTTTTTATAATGCATTTGCACTGAAAGGATTTGTTTAACTAATATTTGCGCGGACAGCCGCGTCCATTCGGGGTGTAGGCCTACTGTGCACGGCCAGGCGAAAACCGTCTGCACAGGTGTCTTGTGGAGGGGCGCGTCTGCTGATTTGACTCACTTTTCCGTGCGGACACTCGCCGTTGTGGGAAGCTGAGACCTAAGCGCTTGTTGTAGGCTACATGCTTTGCAGTATAGCATTTAGTTTTCCGTCCCATTCAAAGACGCACGGGTATTTCACCTCGATGACAATTTCCTCGTTCTTTGTTTCTGTGCGGGGCTGCGAGCGGACGCGGACCAGATTATTTTGCGCAAAACTGTAATGGAAACGCAGCTACTACTGGCTCTCTACTCAAGATGCAATCGCCTGTCGGGTTGTAAATATCTAACATGTTAGATATGCCCGATTCAGAATCGGGAAGAGGCAGTCTTCCCGATTGTGAATCTTTGAACCCCACACACTACAGGATCATTTGGGAAGATTATCTGCCCGACGCGCTTCAAATCGGGAGCACCCCCGAGAAAATCGGGAGGGGGGAATCTTGGCCATAATCTTGCAAATTATCCTGTAGTGTGGGGTAGGCATTAGCTGCACTGTACTCTTACAATGTTGCATTTCTGATGAGGCTATGTGTCCAAGGAAGTTGGGATGTGGCCACAGCGTTGTCACCGCTGACGCAGGCACACACACACACACACACACACACACACACACACACACACACACGCACAAGTTCACGCACGCACACACACACACACACACACACACACACACACACACACACACACACACACACACACACACACACACACACACACGCACAAGTTCACACACACACACACACACACACACACACACACACACACACACACACACACACACACGCACAAGTTCACACACACACACACACACACACACACACACACACACACACACACACACACGCACAAGTTCACACACGCACGCACACACACACACACACACACACACACACACACGCACAAGTTCACACACACACACACACACACACACACACACACACACACACACACAGACACACACACAGACCACACCACAGAGGCTTGTAGTTATATTCGCAAATATCAAATAGCTTCCATGTTATGATAGTGAGAATGTTATTATAATGAGAAAGTTTTGACAGGGTGACGGTAGATTGGTGAAGTCCAAACTGGCAATGAGATTTAACTTTAAGGTTAAATGTTTCTTGCCCGCGTTCTACAATGTTAAATTGCCTCATGACACCTACAGTATATTAATAATAATAATAATAATAATAATAATAATTGATTGGATAATGATTTATATAGCACCTTTCTACAGTAGATACTCAAAGCGCTTCACAAAACAGAGGAGGGAGGGGGAGGGAACTCACCCCACCACCACTGATGTGTAGCACCCACCTGGGTGATGCACGGCAGCCAGTTTTGTGCCAGAATGCTCACCACACAGTAGCTATCAGAGTAGAGAGAGAGAGAGAGAGAGAGAGAGAGACGAGAGAGAGACGAGAGAGAGAGAGAGAGAGAGAGAGAGAGAGAGGGAGTATCCTCAACAGTACAGAAAATAAATTTCCTGCCTGAATTTCCTAAAGTTGTGGCTTGTTGGCACTTCTCGTTTAAGTCAAGGAAAAGAAGGAGCGCAGAGGTTCTGTTATTCCATTACTCGCAATGACATTCCTATATTGTTCCATCTGAGTCACCGCTGATGGTAACTGTATAGTGAGACACAACACTTTGCAGAACCTCATGCCTTACACCTGGAGAGGGAGCCCATGCAGAATGCTATCAGTCTTGTCGATGCCAATGACCTGTATCATCAACACAGCTCTTCAATCCTTCATTCGCTAAGATGTGATCTGTGCTGCACGCCATAACCTGATTTAAAAGGCTAGTTGTGATAGCAGAGTTATGGCTGACCTTTTCTCCAAAGTGACTTTGGCTGCTGAGACCTGCTCTGAGATTCATCTGGTTGTTATGAGATGATCAACGTCCCAGAAACTCTGCATGCTGCTCAATATCAGGGGGGGGAATCCTTTTCACAAAGTGTAGAAAAAATATAATTCTATCTCTCTCTCTCTCTCTCTCTCTCTCTCTCTCTCTCTCTCTCTCTCTCTCCTTGTGTCGTTGTGACATGTTTTTATAGCATTCCTGCACTTGAATACTATGCACATTAAATTTGGAGCATCTGTCATGACAAATAAAAAGTGTTATACTACTTCTGTGCTTTTGTGAAAATAGTTTTCTTCCTAATATTTGCAGTGTGCAGATTATTTGGGACATCGGGGGCAGCGGTGGCTCAGGATGTACAGCAGGCCGTCCACTAATTAGTTCTGTAGTTCGATCCCCGGCTCCTCCGGTCCGCATGTCGAAGTGTCCTCGGGCAAGATACTGAACTCCAAATTGCTCCCGATGGCTGCGCCAGCACCCTGCGTGGTAGCTTGCCGCCATCAGGGTGTGAGTGTGTGAATGGGTGAATGTAGGCATAGTTGTAAAGTGCTTAGAGCTGTCGGTAGACTAGAAAAGCGCTAAATGCAGTCCATTTACCATTGTGTTTGTTATCAATACACCTGCAGGTCCGTTGTCATGTATGTATCCTCTGAGCAAGTGCTCTTAGAATAAGAGCTAGCCATGAGATTCAAAGCATACACTCTCTCTCTATCTTTGTCTGATTCAAACACACATGCATGCAGGTGCACACACACACACACACACACACACACACACACACACACACACACACACACACACACGCAGATTAGACAGACAGACGAATAAGCTGTTTTGATTATTAAAGTTGAACTAGCAGTTGCTGAAGTCTACCTTATCATATTTTTCTTTTGAAGACTGGAGCATCAAATCTAAAGATCTGTCCTGAAATAACATTTCCTACAGCCCCACTTATTTATTATTTCACAAGAAAATGCTCTCTCTCTCTCTCTCTCTCTCTCTCTCTCTCTCTCTGTGTCTCTCTCTCTCTCTCTCTCTCTCTCTCTCTCTCTCTCTCTCTCTCTCTGTGTCTCTAAACTAAGAAATTGTTGCTGTGGGAAGATCACTATTAGATCACTACTGTATCTATAATAGGACTACTACATGTATATGGCAGTTGCCAGGGTGCAGCATCACTAAGGATAGAAGATTATAGAAGAAAAGGTCAAGACCTTGCAACTCTGTTCCCTACTCATCAGTGTTCTTGAGAAACAGGGTCTCAACTTCTTTCCTCACCACTCTTTGGCTGCGGTCCAATTGTCTTTTTTGTTTTGATTGTTTTTTTTCCGCTTAGGAAGGTTCCTAACTGTGTGACGTGACCTGGACGTACTGAAGTGGCAGGCATAAGTGCAGTTGGAATTCTCTAAACGCCAAGGAGCTTCTGACTCAACTCAGGCTTTAGGATACACTGGACCAGCCTTTACACATCCTTTATGAACGGAAAAGCGGTAATGCCGTCCCACAATTCATCGCGGGCTTGATTACCTTGCTAACACGGAAAAAAAAAAAATCTCAGCACCCAGGCAACGAAATTCAAAAATGGATTTTACCATTGAAATCAGCGTGACTTGTACTGAACAGTCAGTCAGCAAGTGTTTCAGTCACTCTGTGGCGTTTTGAGCCCGGTGAAGCCCAGTGTAGCCCTAAGTAGGCTACCTAGCCTAGTGTAAGTGCACTCGGATTCTCACAGCGGTTGTCTTTTCCTAACCCTTCATGAATTCTCCTTGTCATCTTTCCTTGACACGACGTTTTCCATCGAGGTCAAGGAAAAGTGGTTAGGAATAGGAGTTAGAATCTTGTTTTTTTTTTTTTTTTTCTCAATTCGAATCCAGCCTTTCTCTCTTTGCTTCCTTCCCTCCATCCCTAGAAGATCCCTATGGATTCAGGGTTCCGCTGTATGTGTTAACCTAGATCCCTGTCTGCTTCTGTGCAGACATTCGCTCACCCACCCCATCAGTCTAAGTCTTACTCTGTGCGTGCGAGCGTACGTGTGCTTGTGCCCGTGCGTGGCTGTGGCCGCGGGTGAGGGAAGGTGTGGGCGCGCAGGCGTGCACAAACCCTCTGCAGATCCATGGCTTTCCTGCCGCATCCTCATTCAATTCCCCTGCCAGTGAGAGTCAATGGAGCGCAGAGCACCTATCATTTACTGCCTGTACCTGTGTCAAACAAGCCAATGCAATCACAAATAGTAGTAACTTTAGCTCTCACACTCAATCTCTTTTACCGTAGCTCATGCACACACATTCTCTCTCTCTCTCTCTCTCGCAAACACCCCCCCCCCCAGACACACACACACACACACACACACACACACACACACACACACACACACACACACACACACACACACACACACACACACACACACACACACACACACACAGTGTTGTTTGCATGCAGCATCCCCTTCCATCCACTAATGATAGCAGTATGGGGACACAGATAAAGGCTTGTTAGCGCTTCCTCCCCAGAGGTCGCTAATGAAACCCGCCATTCCTTAAGGCCTGGTTCTATTAGGTCTCCTAGGACCTTAGCATAGATCACCCTGACACAGTCCCCTTGCAGCTTTCCAGGTAACAGTTTAGTAATGATGTAGCGAGGAACAATCACACGCCACACAGAGCAAGGGATTGCTATCTCTCTCTCTCTCTCTCTCTCTCTCTCTACGGCTCTCTGTCTTTCTTTCTTTTCCCCCTATCTCCGTTTGTGAAGGCATGTTGGTGTCATAGGTTCCTCACTGCAGTTGTCTCTAATGTAGATGTCCCGTGCTTTGATGATCACTGCACCCCCAAGGTCACAAGAGGCAGACAGCATCAAGACACTATTGTCTTTGCATAACACAATAGCAGCCATTTGTGTGCACATAACCTACATACATGCATGCACATCGTGATGCACGCTCAGGCCCCCAGAGCCCCCAGTGTTTGCATATAGCTGCTATGGCCTTTCATGCCTGTCAAAGTGAACGACTCTGATCTAGTGAGTCAATCCTTTGCAAGTCCGAAGTCGATAGTTCTGACTCGGTATTCCCGAATTCTGGTATTCCCGAATTGTGGTATTCCCGACTTCTGATCCAAATGCATCCCAGTGCATCTGTTCGGGAAAACATGGACGCCCACAGCAAACTGATGTTTGAAGAGCACACTTTAAAAGAGATGGGTTGACGGACATGACCTCTATTATACGGATGGAGAGACTTAGGTTCCTGAGGACCAATTCAAAAATTCAACTATGTGGGACCTGTTTCTAGCCTACCCCAATGAGGTTAGGGGCGACGGGTGACTGGCCTGGCTGGTTTCTCATGGACCCCTTGCGCGGGATCCCATGCACAACATCTCTTACAAGCACATACGCATCTTATGCGGCTGGTAGCACCACTTTGTAATATTGAATGTTGATAACTATGTATGTTTTCTGATTTATTTTCTCCCCCCCCCCCCCCGTGTCTGAGCCTGTTTGTCTTGTTCATATATCGTTCTGGAAAGATGTAAAATAAAATATTGGGGTAAGATAAGACTTCTATCAAGCACAAATCAACTTAATGAAAATGGCAACTTAGTTGTAACAGCACTTTTGATGTTTCACAAAACAAACACTACATAAAGTAAACATTTCTTGAAAAGTTAATTATGCTTACTGATCACCCTGTGCGCCGCCAAATTGCTGTGAAGTCACGTGTGCTTATATCAGTGAATCTTACAGTAGATGGATCTTGCCTGAGATTCCGACTTGAATGACCGTTCCATTGCACTTTTTCGTGTTGGAGGTCGGTTTTTTCTGAGTTGAGTACAATGGATTGCAACATACCTAGCCAAAATATGGAAGGAGGTGATGAACCTTTTTAACCTAATTAAAAGTGGTACAGTTTTTGGCTTCTTTATAAAGTATATCTTAAATAACCAGTGCCAAATTAGGCTAGATTGGAGGGGAGGAACATTGAGATGAAGAGAATAATGATAATGGCACAGAGGGAGGAGTGTGATCCTGTGTGATTTCTTGTCATCATGACTTGATCTAAATTAAAAAAGCAAATGGATATGAAAACAAACAATCTTTGTTTTCCTGAACGAGGAATGGTAAAAGCTGTAAAAGTTATAATTCACATATTTCAGTAGAAGCATTGTTATAAATACAATGGAGCAAGCAGTCTTCTATTTCTTCTATCATCCTAATTTAAAAAAAGTATTTGTTATTTTTCATATATTTATACGGTAATTTCAATCAATAAAACGGGCACATTCTTTATTTTTATTATGTAAGTAATGAAATGGCATTATTTTTAATTAAAAAAAAGTAACAGAAATTGACATACAAAATGAAATGGATTTGAAATGTGGTAATAAAAATAGACGTTTTGCTTTACTCTCATGCTAGGCATGCAATTACAGTCTTTGTCATTTGTGTGTATGAAAAAGAAAAGAAAAGAATCTTTCTTTCACCTGGTGCCATGCTTCAAACACAATCCAACTTTTAGAGTGCCGTAATTGTGCCAGCCTCATTTGCACAACAGGTATGGGTAAATCAGGCGCAGGATTGGATTCAGCTGCCTGTGCGTTTCTTCTGAGGGGGGAATGCTTTACGCCCTTTATAGTGGAACCAGGCCACAGAGTTTAATTGGCTTCACCTCAGGTTTTCATCAAGCCAAAGTCTTCCGCCTACTCACTAGGGCTGCACAATTAATCGTATTTTCATCGTCATCGCAATATGAACATGCGCAATAAACACATCGCAAAGACTGCCTGAAATGCAATGAATAACAAAAGTGGTTTTATTTACATGCGTCATGCATTCCCACTCAGCATCTGATCATTTTGTCTTGTATTGTAAATCCAGCATACACCTTTCCCTTGCAACAGTGCGCTCCGCCCCTCTGCCAAAGCCCAAACACGCTGTGTGTAGTTTCAGCTAGAGTCAGTGTGTATTTCATTTCTTTACTCAGTGGACATAGGCTGTGTTTGGGGTCTATATTAGCATTATTAAAGCACAAAGACATAGGAACTGTATAGCTAATATGCATACTTTAATATTTGTTTATTTATCGCAATAGTCGATTAATAGCAAAAGTCGTATCGTCATCGCTATATTGAACAATGTTATCGCACATCGCAGATTTTCCTCATATCGTGCAGGCCTACTACTCACTACTGAAAATACACAATTTAACACATCTCACTACTGAAAATACACAATTTAACACATCTCACTACTGAAAATACACAATTTAACACTCACTACTGAAAATACACAATTTAAGACACAATTTCAACAGCGAAACATGTTTTTTTCATCAACAGCAGCACAGAGCCCTCCCACCTCCTTCCAATAAGTGCATGCTGGTCAGAATTAGTTGTTGTCTATATATTGTTGGTGGACTTCTTTTTCAAGAACAATTACGGCACAAAAGCCATCTGTTTCACACAGACAAAATGAGGCTCTGTTTTGTCAGCTGTTCTGCAGTTGGTGAAAAATAATTATGATTCCTTAGTGTCTGTGAAGGGGTCATCTACTCTCTCTCTCTCTCTCTCTCTATCTTTCTGAATCATTATACTTGTAAGAGGCAATGTTTATTTTCCCTGATGTTTTTTCTTATGCGTATGACATAATTATTTTTTACTATTTGTTTTGTTTAGGCAATTTTTTGCACTGCATCTTGGGTAATGTTTGCATGCTCTCAGTGTATTGGAAGGAAGACTAGTGTACTACTGTATGCTGGCGGTAAATACCTAAGAAGAGTCATGACCCCTACCACTTACAGTCTTGATAATGTGGTATTCATTGAGTGATTGGTGATGAAGGTCATCCTCTGGCGATATGCTCTGCCTCGCACCACAGCACCACCTGCCCTCTCTCGTTCAACTGTCATCTCCACCCACACTCATTCAATTGTCATTGATCTGCACTTAGTTTTTCAATGACTTCACACGGAGTCTAAGCCAGCCATCTAAGTCAGTACCATATGCACACGTGTAAATGAAACCACACACACACACACACACACACACACACACACACACACACACACACACACACACACACACACACACACACACACACACACACACACACACACACACACACACACACACACACACACCCCTTTTGATCCTCTTAGCCTAACTCCAATTCAGTCTGGGCACTGTGGAATTGAATAAGCCATGCATTGAATTTGGCTTTTTTCTTTACAGGATTCTTATTCTCCAGGGTGCTGTGATAGTAGTGAGAACAGGTGTGCGAGGCACATAGAGCGCGCAGAATATTTGAACAGATTGCAGGCAGAGTAACAAAGATATATTCAAGGTGGATCTGTGTGTGTGTGTGTGTGTGTGTGTGCGTGCGCGCGCGCACGTGTGTGAGTGCGTTTGAGAACGATACAGAGAGTGTGTGGGTGCATGCGTGTACAAATCTATGCATGCCTGTTTTTGAGTGTGTGTGAGTCATTGACCCTTAGTGCTCGCACTGTTACAGTTCATACGGTATGTACTGTATCTGGCTTTTAATCTGGCTCTAATTAATTGGCAAATAACGACTCTGGGATATATTCATAAATGAACGCCCTGCTCCCTAGCATCAAATAAGCTTGTCTCTTTGTAGGGTTTCTGTCGGGCGGCTTATCTGCTTCTACGGAAGTGACAACTTCACCTAAAGTTTAGGTGAAGTTGTCACTTCCGTAGAACCACAGCATGTGGTTTAGGTCCTAAACCACATGCTATGTATGGACTTATTGTCCTCTCTAGTAAATGATGCAGACATAATGACAATTAAAACACCATGGATTCAGCATACAGTATACTGTGATAATGCCACATTCCAACATGCGATGGTGGTGTTTTGAGACCTTGAAAATATATATAGTATGAGAGCAATTTATTAGTTTATCTTTTTCCCCATGACCATAATATACATATTTAAATTAGATTTTAAGATTAAAATATAACTGTATTTGACAGACAATATTTGTGCATTTCAGCTGATAAATCCTGCCTCTGCATTGCTTGACTGCAGTAATTCAAAAATTGACATGACATTGACAATTGACAACATCCTCCTGCTTCCTGTCTCACTCTACTCTATTCACCTTATGTAGCCACGCCCATTTGACCCGGTTGTGTGGTTGTGTGATGACTTCCGGCAAAAAGAAAAAGAAAATGGCTGGCTGCTCCAATATCATCTAACTCTGAATTAACTAATAATTTAGCCAATTGTATGTAACATACCAAATAAAAGCAAACGGCAATGTCTAAGAACGCAACGCCATGTAACTGACGACAAACTGTGACTTTCTTGACATGCAAAGTTATGTTTTAAATTGACAAAATTAGCGTTGGCACCCCGTAGCACAATTCAAACGGGATCAAAAAAGTAACCTTATTCTCCGTCCACCACCATTCATATTTTTCGCAGCGCTGGTACAGGGAGAAATAAATGCGGATGGATTTTTGTGAGTGGTTAATAAATAAACACTCTGGGTGTTCTTTTGCAACCTAGCTTCTTCTATGACAAGAGCTTATGGCAAGCTGTTCCTGTTGCTGGTTAAGCATGAACATAAAGCTAAATGTAGTGTGGAGACAGTTCCCGTCATGTAAAAATGTCTGTTTGATAGATGCACTGGAACAAATACATTGATCTTGTGCAAGTCCAAATTTCTGTATCTTGCCCCAACTGTATTACACCAGACAGAAACTGATTTTTATCTTGCAAGATTTAATCAGCTTGTATTGATTTAAAGTTTGATCTGCCTGCTCCACCCCCTGAGCGTAAAATGTCATGAACATGCCACTAACAAAAGAAACACTATAAACACAGCCACTCAAACCCCCGTGTGCTCTTGAGAGTGCTTAACACATGACCTTTCAAGTGCTCACATTTTACCCTCAACCACTTCCTCTCTTAAATGGTGAATAATTTCTTGGGGGAAGAGGGGGGGGGGTGAGAGGGGGGGGGGGGTGAGCTAGTCACACTCAAAACTGACCTAGTTTCAATTCCACTCACAGATTTTACTGAAGTGTAATTTAAGCTACTTAGGGTGTTGGCATGAATTTTACATTACGACTAATTTATATTTTTTTGTGGAAGTCTTTTTTTCCCCCTTCATCAAGAGGAATATGAGAGCAGGCCAGTTTTTCTTTGGGAATATACTGGAAGCGCTCCAGACAAGCGGGAGTGTGTGTTCAGCTCCTGAGCTTCCTGACTGACTGGATGAACAATGCATGCAGTGTTGTCACATCGATTGACTCAGACCTTCAGTTCCAAAATGGGCTTTATTGGCGAGTCACATACACATACACATGTAGCAAATCATACACATGTAGCAAATCATACAGATACACATGTAGCAAATCATACACATGTAGCAAATCATACACATACACATGTAGCAAATCATACACATGTAGCAAATCATACACATACACATGTAGCAAATCATACACATGTAGCAAATCATACACATACACATGTAGCAAATCATACACATGTAGCAAATCATACACATACACATGTAGCAAATCATACACATGTAGCAAATCATACACATACACATGTAGCAAATCATACACATGTAGCAAATCATACACATACACATGTAGCAAATCATACACATGTAGCAAATCATACACATACACATGTAGCAAATCATACACATGTAGCAAATCATACACATACACATGTAGCAAATCGCATTAATTCCCAATGAACGCCGGTGCCCACAGTGTGACTTCAACATAACAGCCCTGTGTCGCAACATCTGTCCTCAGTGAGTACTAGCCAGCGCTATATTTAGCCCAGCCGTCCAGCTTTATATAGGTCAAGAATCCCAGCTACATTTGCACAGCTAGACTTATAGACTTTAGCGTTCTTGTTGTCTGCGTCCGCTCGTGGCAATTAGTTTTGTCTGGCCACTCCCACTCCAGATGCAGTGCCTTCGCGTTAAGGTGTCCTGAAGGACCCTTAAACTCGCTCCACTGTGGGCAAAATCCGGAGCAAAAAGCAAAATAGTTCTTTCATGCCCCGCTGTGTATTTTTAGCTGCCTACAGTAAAAGCTAAAGCCCTTGTGAGGGGAAGCCACTGGTGTTTTGCTACATTTCTGTGGCTTCCAGGTGTTTTTCTCTGTGAGGGTTCCCACAGAGAAAAGTGCCTGACTACCACAGAAGTGTAGCTACTTTGAAGTTTTTTGATTAACTTTCCACACCACGGACTCTAATTTCATTTTTTGGCAGCCCTTGAAAAGTCGGTAGCCTCCTCTTGCCCTTACGGTGTAAATCTTTATTTGCTTCACTAAACAGCAGAAAGTGGGCATTTCCTCTCCCAATCTGTTGTCATTTTCCTTTTGACTGTCCTGAACTTGCCAAGAAGTTGTTAGCATGCTCATTCCCCTTTAGATCTATTGTACCATATGTCCCTTACAGCCTTTTTCTGCTTCTTAACCCACTGTGCACATAGCAAGAAGCACTCCTGTGTGGTTTTATTTTAAGTAGTGGGCCATGTATTTTAGACCTAGGCATTTATAGTCGCACTGAAATGAAAAATGACTTTTTAGCTCAATTTAACTCAATCTTTGCACATTGCATGTATACTCTTGTATTTTTATGTCAAAGTCTCATTAGTTTTACTTTGTTGAAAACAGAAAATCTTTAGTGGTGACTTAATTGTGTACCAGGGGCCATATAGTACATAGCAATTCCAACATGTAAAACCTTTTTAAAAATGTTTTCTAACAATCCCATCCCTTCCATCATAACTTACTACTATCATTATGTCCCGCCCCCATATCCTGTTTCAACACATAAAATGGCAAACCTACATACTGTATGTATGTATCCATATATGTAGGCCTACTGTATGTACTGTATGTATGTATGTATGTATGTACAGTATGTATGTACATTATGTATGTATGTATGTATGTATGTATGCATGTATGTATGTACAGTATGTATGTATCTACAGTATGTATGTATGTATGTATGTATGTATGTATGTACAGTATGTATGTATCTACAGTATGTATGTATGTATGTATGTATGTATGTACAGTATGTATGTACATTATGTATGTATGTATGTATGTATGTATGTATGCATGTATGTATGTACAGTATGTATGTATCTACAGTATGTATGTATGTATGTATGTATGTATGTATGTATGTCTCTCTGTTGCATTTTCCTCAGACACCGTCGGCCTGACAGCATTCATATTTGGCACGGGTAACGGCAGAGGGCCCAAGCAGATGGTGGCAGGGCCGGATTTCTGAATTAGGTCATTATGGCCGATTAAATGGCCAAAACATCCAATTAGTTATAGCACTACCCACAGCATCCAGCAGGTGGCACACACACACACACACACACACACACACACACACACACACACACACACACACACACACACACACACACACATACACATACACACACACACACACACACACACACACACACACACACACACACACACACACACACACACACAGACAGGCAGACAGACTGACAGTGATTGCATGCTCCAATTCATAGCTTTCAAGGGGCGTTACGTGCTGCCGGGAACGCCCACCTGGCGGTCAAAAAAAAAACTTGCCAGCCGTGTCGACTAGTTTCTCACGCTGTGTTTGTTCAGCCAAAATGCCGGATACCTGTTGTGCTATCGGTTGCACTAACCGACGAGGAGACACGCCTGGCTTGTGCTTTTACAGAATCCCGTCGGAGAAAGAAAACTCAGACAGGAGGAGGTTGTGGATTTGTGCGATTAGACGTGGTTCAGTCGCTGGGGAGGGCAAATGGCTTTTTTTCTACCATCAAAGTACACACGTTTTTGCGGCCAACATTTCATCAAAGGTAAGCTCAAGTAACGTTAACAGGGTATTTTAATCATTATTGTAACGTTACTTGAGCTTACCTTTGATGAAATGTTGGCCGCAAAGACGTGTGTACAAACGGCTGAACAAACACAGCGTGAGAAACTAGTCGACTCGGCTCGCAGCGGAATGAACAAGTTTTTTTTTTACCGTCAGGTGGGCGTTGCCGGCAGCACGTAACGCCCCTTGAAAGCTATGAATAGGTATCAGCAATTAGTGATAGCACTACCCACAGCATCTAGCAGGTGGCACACACAGACACACACACAGACAGACAGTGATTGCATGCTCCAACGGGTATCAGAATATATCGGCAATCATATCGGTATCGGCCGATGTTAGTCATTTTTTAACATATCGGTATCGGTCCGATGTTGCAATGTTAATATCGGTTATCGGTATCAACCAAATTCTTCACATTAAGATGAAATAATGCAGTAAATCTATGATTTATGGGCTTTTACAAATGTTTTTGAAATAAAGAAATGCATTACGTTTTCAAATTCAGTGTGTTCAATGTGTTTTTCAGTATGTACAAAATTTTATTATCATAGAAATGTGTTTTTATACAGATCATATCGACATCGGTAAATATCGGTTATCGGCCAAAACGGCAATGTTAGTATCGGTTATCGGCATCGGCCAAAATTTTCATATCGGTGCATCCCTAAGAACTAGTCACATTAACGTAGCAAGATGCTCTCAAATTGCGGTTTCATTGTGACTTGAATGTATTCCTCCTGCAAACAAACCAGCCAACTGCTCTGAATTGCCCGCAGGCCATACTTTTGTATATAAGTCTAAAGGCTATAGAGGGTATGCATGTGATGTCACAGAGGCAGAAGTCACTGTGGGGTCACGCCCACTGAGTCACAGCAAGACTGAGCTTGAATGCAGTAATCAGCCTAGATAACTGACACCTGCTGCTCAGGGAGGAACTTGACACTCATTTTGACACTCATTCCCGATTGAGGGGGCGTGTTCCAGTGGGTGTGCATACCCTCTATAATAGTGCATCTCTTCCTAACTGCCACCAAACAAGAAAAAACCTTCTGTATCTGCCACCTTACCACCAAGCAAGCAAGTAATACTAATGATACCGGCAATTGTAAAATAACAACTCAGCTGCTGGATGTGATTCCTCAGGCCATGCAAACTTTTTCCTGCTCGCTAACTGTGGCATTTCTACTTGGTATGGCCATGTTTTCTTCAAAACTTCTTCTTGACAGTAACTTAAATTTGCCATTAAATGGACCGACTCTCCCCTTCCATTATAAGCTACAGTAAGGTTAGCAAAGTTTTTTCCTGAGGGAGCCTGAGGTTTGTTAGCCGCAGCACCGGCAGGGAAAGCTTTCCTTGCCCTGATGGTTTGCTGCTTCTTCCTTCTCCACTTGAATAGTCCGTACTGACCTTGACCACATATTGAATACACTTATCCTGATGTAAGGGTTCCCACTTCCCACATCTCTGTGGATTACAAACTGCAACTTGACACTTTTATTGCGCTATGGGTGCTGGTTATATTGATTGTTTTAGAGAGAACATTTCACCAGCTGCTGGGTATTACTGCACTGAATTTGGCTGTTGTCATGTTTTGGACAGCTAGTGCAATTAAATGTTCTCTGGCCACATTTGGATTTTGACGTTTTCCTGCTTATGTTTTTATCCCAGCATTAAAATTGATTAAGGCAACACTTGGGGTGTCTTGGGTATACAAATGGGCGAACATAATAATGCAACTAATTGCAATTTGTTAGTTAATTTCTAGCACATTGGCAGAAAGCAGGCAAGGATCCAACTTAGCATAAACAGGTATGTTTTGGCTCATCTAATGAAAAAGAAATCGGCATTATGTTCTATAAATGTACCTGTGAAGAGAAAATGCTGTTATCCCTGTTTGTATTCAGCAGAAGATGCGTTTGACACTGAGATCATTTTATTTATAGAGATACTTTATAGACAGTTGCTGCATAGTTTATCCATTGCTCATATGTCAAAAGCAACTAAGACCAGGGGTGAAATGTCTAAAACTCTGTGTATATTTAGGTGTAGAAATCTGTGTAGCTCTAAATAAAATGTCATTAAAATTCTCACTTCCATGATCCTTTAGTCACATCACACTAGTCAGACTCAGAAGACTGCGTACAGTATGCATGGTGTGAGAGAAGTGTACCGCTATGCACATCACGGCCCATGGCTTTTTATCAACTCTGAAACCTGTGTGGAAAGCGGTGCAGCACACTTTGCGTGTGTGTACACATGGTTTATACATTTGGCCCTAGCATGGTCCGGCATGTTTATCTGAACCAAATAACCTTCCCCACATGGAAGAATGTTTGTAAACTGCAAGTGAGGCCTTCGAAAACAAATCGCTTGTTAAATGCAAGGCATCCTACCTATCCAGGTGGGATGGCCAACCCCTCATAAACCAGCCATACAGCACGTCACAACAACATCACGTGACGTCTCTGAGGAAGACTGCAGGAAGCAGCAGTCGAAACTGTCAGGTATGACAAAAAACAGTCTTTCCATAAGAAAACGTAATAGTTAATAATGGATAGACGAAATGAACCTGTTTGGATTAAATGCAAGGCACTTCCCTGATACCTAATTATTTTTTGAATTGTGCCAAATTCACAGCAGACGTTTTAAGCACATTACTTTTGTCACTTTAACAAAGCTGCCTGATTAAGTGTTGTCATAAAAGAGATCCTGGGCCAATTAGATTCACGGAGAGATGGGCTCGCAGGCAAAGAGTAATCTTCAGGCTTGTTTCCATGCCAGCTCTAACAGACGCAAAGAGAGGGATGAGAAGGAGTGGGAGGGGGGGGTGGGGTAGTGGGAGACGAGCTTCTTTTTCGTCCAAAGACCACATCAGAACCTTCAAAGTTACATTGAGGTCAATCACTGCACATGCTAATAAATTGTAGCTTGCAGAGGTTCTGTAAACGTCTCTGCCATTTTGTGTGTTTGTGTTGATCGGATATTATTTATAAACCAACATTGAGCCAATGCACAACACTTCTGCACACTGGAATGAGCTGCAGAAGAGCTCTTGAAATGATAACATGTGCCATAAAAAAAATCAGCCAACATTTTGATTTCAAAGATTTGGCTTTGAACAGGTGCCGAGATTTAATTGCATTGGTTGTGGAAAAAGAAGAAGAAAAAAGTGCACAACATCTATCTCCAGCTCTCAAAGGCACAAATCAATTATCTTAAAGTGATTCTTACAAAGCTCTGTCTGTTCAAGTGGGGAGTTTCATTAGCGGATTGAGGCAGTGCAATCTAAAGAGTAGAGGGCCACTGTAACCCCGAAGGTTTGCCTTGTAGGGACTAACACTAAATGTGACGCATGTTAATCTGCTTTGCCTCCATTATGTGTGGGCCCCTGTCGGTACATGCTGTTTGTTCAAAGTCAGGGTGACTTTCTCTCTCTGTGCTCAGTCCTCTGTAGAGAGAGAGAGAGAGAGAGAGAGAGAGAGAGAGATGATGGGGATGAGGGATGAGGGAACACAGGGAGATGAGGAGCGGAGTAAACATTGAGACAGGTGTCTGGCAAGGGACAGTGATTCGATTTATAAACCAACCAATGTTATTTTCCCTGCTTGGGGACCTGCTGTAAGACATTAAGCACTAAGTTAAGCTCCCAGTGTCCCACTGCAGAGCCTCTTTTTCTTCCATCTCCTTCCTTGCGATCCCCATCCTCCCTCTGCTGAATTTCCTCAGACTCCTGTCTTCTTCCTCCTCCTCAGCAGCTACAGTATTTTCTCCCCTCTCCTCTTCTCCCTGGGGCGCCATCGCTCTCTCTCCGTCATGCCTGAGCCCGAACGACCAAGATGAATTGGCCTTGAAAGCTTCCCCTCTCCTTCCATCACCATTCCTCCATTTTCCTCTTCCTCGGTCAGCGTTGTCATCCTCCCCCCCGCTTCCTCTCTCCGTGGACCGTTGGCTGGTGCAGTAACATCCAATATTTTCTCCAGCTGGAGTGGAACTGAGCGCGTTAGGGATGGGTCTGTCTAGGTGATCAGACTTGCCCAGGGATCATTACTCTTCATTGTGGGAGTGTCTGTCTTTCTGCCAATACTATAGATTTTCCATCAGCTCCTTAATCATAGTCCCATGATTGGAAAAGTGATTGGTGGGCCTCCGTGATATAAAAACTCTATATCTATTTTGTGTCTGTCAGGACACACAGCCTGGATTATTAGACGCCCATTTGGACAATTACACTGTACAGTCCCTCGTTCTCCTCCGACAACTCCCCACTGTAGCTGGCTATACCTTGTTCTGCATTCACAGTGTTCTGCTAATTGTGCCACGCAAACTCACCAGTGTCTAGTATCAAGCCTCTATATCCTGGTTCCACTTTCTGTCAATAAACACCTATACAATAATACAATACAATTACACAAGCTGTACAAGGCTGGTGCAGGGCCGCATGGAGCTGGTGAGGAGGCCAGAGGAAAAGAGACTTTAACAACAGACTCGATTCCACAGATATATGAAGAAACGAATATACAGAGATCGTACAGTATTTAAATATACGTATTTGAAATACATATTTTAATTACTTTTTTGAGTAATGTGGTCATTTGTATTTGACCTGAAAATGTAATTTGTATCCATTTTTGTGTGTAGAAGTTTTGTATTTAAAATACCCCCCTCCCCCTTTTCCCAGTTGTAATGTAGCTTAAGCCTAAATGAAATGGGGATTTCAATATTTAGATTTCCTTACACCCAATATACACCAGATGCTTTATGGCTGCGTTGTGGATCCGGTAAAACTGCCGGATCAGACTCTCGCCCAGATGACAGCAATACATGCAGTATGGAAGAACTACGCACCTGTTTTATTTTTGTCGGATCCCGCATGTGTCTGACAGATGACATGAGTGTGGTGGGTCTGTTCGCAGCCGTACCGCAGCCGTACCACATCTTTTCCGGAGCTGGTTGACATTAGCCCTTACGTTTAGAGATGCAGCCCTATTTTGACTGTTCCTATGGACATGTATCACATGATTTGCTTGATGCATGTGCCAGCTGGGAGTGACTACATGAGTCAAAATTAGCTGTACTCAAAAGCAACTAAAAACAAACAGAAAGACAGTTAAACAGTAATTTGCTAACACTATTGAAATCTAAGGAAAAGTAGTTTTAACAGGTTTAAGTGTATTTTTTTCTCTCCTTTTTCTTTCATGTAAGGCATCTGTATGGGGCTTCATACTTGATTCATTGCTTGTTGTCGAATGGACACCTAAAGGCAAATGGCAATAATGAATGGGCTAAATATACATATTTAAATGCATGTATTTTTGTATTTGAAAATACAAATATGTGTATTTTAATTACCGTAAGTACTCTTGCTCACACCAGTACCTTTTACAAATTTTACAAATGCATTTAATGGTCATGTATTTGTATTTTATATCTAGATACATTTTACTGTATTTTTGCCCATCTTTGCTAATATACATCTCTTTATCCCCCCCCCCTCTCTTTCCTCTCTCTCTCTATAGGTCATCTGATGGTGTGTGCGCGGCGGGAACAGTGGTGGTGAGCCGTCTGAAGATGGGGGAGATGGAGGAGGTTGACGTAGACCACATCACCACTGACATACCAGCACAGAAGGTAAGACCGTACAGACAAAGAGAGAGTCTATTTGCTCCAGATACCTGGTTGCTAATGCTAGGATTAGACTGCCACTGCTCTACTCCCCCAATGGGATTAAATAAACTTGCGTAAATCCTATGGGGATTTAGGGGGATGCGTGTGTGCGTGTGTGTGTGTGTGTGTGTGCGTGCGTGTGTGTGTGCATGTGTGTGTGTTTTTGTTTGTTTGTGTGTGTGTAATGTTTCTGTGTATAGGTACTGTAAATGCATGATATTTGTTTCTGTAATATATAGACAGGATTATAGAGAGACTTACTGAATTAGCAGTCTGCACTTGACTGTGTGGCCAGCCCTGAAGTTCCCATTAGCCTTTTTCACTTCCCACCCAATTCACCCATTTTGTGTCTAAAAGGCAGGAAGTAACACAGGTGCAGGCAGAACATTAACGAGGACTGGATCACCAAATGGATTGGAAGTGGGAAACCCTCATTAATGTTCTGGTTGCACCTGTGTTACTTCCTGCCTTTTAGACAGAAAATGGGTGAATTGGGTGGGAAGTGAAAAAGGCGAATTCACATTATGGCCAAGTGGCAGAGATGTCCTGAACGTGGCCAGCCCACCTCCTGGCTCCACCCCCTGGCTCCACCCCCTCTCCATGCTAACCTCCTACAATGCATGGTGCTTAACCGCGCCTCTGCAGTGTGCTCAGGGCGGCAGAGAGAGAGGAAGAGAGAGTAGCCTCCTTCACAGTTTGACAATAAACCGAAGATTGTGTCATCTAAATGGGATGCGGCCACTCCAGAACTGAAGTTGTATGTACTCTGATTTCACTTAGTTCTCTGTTGATTCTCAATGGATTCAGTCTGACTTGTAAAGTGAAGGTTGGGTGTAGGGGCAGACATGGCTATTAAGAGTACAGAATGAGCTTTGATGATGTGCTTGTGATGTGTAATGGGGAAACATTCAGATAGTTTCTTTCACCACGGCTCCGGCGTGTTAGACTCCAGCTCTTGGCTGCGGTTCAATTAGCTTTCTTTCCAATCCCACAGTGCGCACGGCGCGCGGGTGTGACTGTTTATGAATCACTGTCTTATATAATTGACCAAGGGCTTCTACATGGCTGAGTGGTTTTGACCCCTTCCCCCCCTCTTCCCCCTCCCGTTGATGCTGCAGAGAGGTTCCCTGCCAGGCTCCACAGTGTCACTGACAATCTGCCCGTGTTGTCTTGATGAGTGTGTGTGTGTGTGTGTGTGTGTGTGTGTGTGTGTGTGTGTGTGTCTGTCTGTGCATGCGTGCTCGCAGCACATTTCCCCGTGTGTGTGTATGCATTGTTAATATTGTATCAGGAGGAAAGAGGAAGGCACATGACGAACATTAGGGAGGGCTGAAGACTCACTTGTGAGGAAGTTCTTGCTCGTCTGACCTTAGTCGTGCGTCTGTCTGGCTCTGTGTGTGTGTGTGTGTCTGGATGTGTGTGTGTATGTGTGTGTGTGTGTGGGGGGGGGGGTATTTTTTTTAGGGAGGGGGGGTCATTTTTGCCTTTATTTAGACAGGACAGTAGACAGACAGGAAAGGTGGGGGATAGAGAGAGGGGATGACATGCGGCAAAGGACCTCGGGTCGGTGTTTCGAACCCGCGTCGGCCGCGCCTCCGTCGTACGCACGCTACCAGGTGAGCCACCAGGACGCACTGGGGAGGTGCCGTCTGTGCCGGGTTATTTCTTCTTGCACTTGTGTGAAGGTATGATTCCCTATCATTGCCTGAGTGGCTGCTTCTCTTCTCATGAATATCCCACTGACCTATAAGAACAGTCAGGTGAAACAAGGAAGAGACTTCAGACACCTTTGATCTGATCAAAGAGCGATCAGACACATGCTGTCTGCTTCCTTCCAACAAGCACAATGGGACACCTTGGCTCATTGTTAATACTTTCCATTATCCGGGACCTTTTCTTGTACACTTTACTGAAATTTCCAGAAGGCACTGTAACCGCCTACTCTGTTCAGTGCAGTGGGCATATTTATTTTATTTGTGTGTGTCTGTGTGTGTTTGTGTTTGTGTGTGTGCGTGTACGTGCGCCGTGTGTGTGTGTACGTGCATTGTATGCGTGTGTCGGTGGGGTAGGTTGGCAGTGGACTCCCATGGGATGTGTCTTATCTGATTGGACCTGTTTCCTGGCTAAAGGTGATAGATTGTCCCTAGCAGTCATTAAAGCCCTTTTCTGGGGATGGCTTTCGTTGTCTAACTGAGTTAAACGGTTCATCAGGCAGGGCAGAGCTGACATGGACAAAGCAAGAGAGATTGTTAGTTAGATAGATCCAGAAATTGCTCTCGATACGTTAATGGAAAAACTAACCAAGTTGGCTGATAAGCACGCCCCCTTGAGGAAAAATACTGTAAAGCAATGCAATGCCAATGGGTGTGGGTGTGCGGGTAGTGTAGCGGTAGATTCCCTGCCTACCACAACACAAGGGTCGCAGGTTCGCGTCACCGTGTTACCCCCGGCTTGGTCGGGCGTCCGTACAGGCACAATTGGCTGTGCCTGAGGGTGGGAAGCCGGATTGAGGGTATGTGTCCTGGTCGCTGCACTAGCGCCTCCTCTGGTCGGACTGCCTGTTCAGGGTGGAACGGAACTGGTGGGAATAGCAATCCTCCCACGTGCTACATCCTGCCGGTGAAGCTCCCCGCTGTTGGGGGAAAAGAAGCGGCTGGCAACTGCACATGCATCGGAGGAGGCATGGTGCTAGTCTACGGCTCTCCCCAGATCAGCAGAGGGTGGAGCAGCGACCGGGGCAGCAGGGGAAATTGGCCAAGTACAGTTGGGGAGAAAAATGGGGGGAAATCATAAAAAAGCAATGCCAATCGGTAGTGATTAGTTGAAGGCTTTGATGACTCAGTGTAATAATGCTAAGAAGCGTGCAAATCAACCAGGTGGCCTGTATAATAGGGAACTATACTGTAAATTAAGGAACGAGGTTACTAAATTGAACAAGAAAATGTAAAGAGAGTATTATCAATGCAAAATCAGCAATGCAAAAAATTATAGCAAGAAAATATGGAAGACAATGAATGAAATTATAAGAATGAAATCAAACGTGGACCCTCATTATTTAGATTGTGAGGGTGTTTATATCACAAACACCGCCTCAGGAAATTGCAAATTCATACCATTGCCTGCATTCTCTGGGGCCAACAGGCCCATTAGCCTACCAGCACTAATTAAAAATATTGGAGAGGATAGTTTTCAATCAAATTCAACATTCTTTTCTTAGCAATGATCTAATGACAAAATCTCAACATGCATACAGAGCTGGTCCCTCAACTAACTCTGCCCTGATGGACAACTGGTCAGAATAAATCAATGGACAGCAAAAAGATTTTAACGTCATTGATCTTGAGCTGCTAAAAAAAACTGAACTAAAGGGCTATGGTTTCTTATCTACTGCTCTCTCTTGGATGGAGAGCTGTCCGTCTGTACTGTACTCTGTGGAGTCCCACAAGGCAGCTGCCTGTGCCCACTTCTATTTTCCATTTTTACCAACAATCTGCCCTATGTCCTGGAACAGGCAAATATGGTAATGTATGCAGCAGATCATGACTCATCCATGTTTTGTGCTGCATCAACATGAACTACATTAACTTTGATGCAATGAATTCAAATGTGGCTGATTGGGTAGAGGAAAATAAACCGATCTTGAATGTATCCAAGACAAAGAGGCACTAGAAGAATGCTTGCCAGGAGCTATGTTTAAATCTCTTCCCCAATACAGCAAGTTAGAAAAACTAAATTACTTTACGCTTGGCATGGTCTCTTTATCTAAGATCATTAATTAGGAATCAGGTAACACAGGCACTTGTTCTCTTACACCTAGGGAAATGTATGGTTGTGTGGTCCTGCGCAGCAAAAAATACATATCACAAAACTCCAGCTTGCATGAAAAATAGAGCTGCAAGACTAGCTCTTCAATGCTCTTTTAAAACTGTCAAAAAGATGCACCGCAGTCTGTCATGGCTGACCGTTAAATAAACATCCTTCTCATATTTGCCCGAAATGCAAACATAGATGGAAAACTGACTTCTTCACAGAACAACAGTCATTTGAGCCTCCAGCCAGTGGAACTCATTACCTACACACATTAAACAAATCAGAAGCAAATACCGAGTTTAAAAAATCACTCAAAGAGAAACTAATTAGAGACCACACAACAGGAAGGATGCCACCTGCTATGATGATTTTTTGGGGGGGATTTCAATGCATTAGTTGTTTGATAACCTCTGTAAATGCATTAAGTTATCTGCTATTCTGATTACTTTGACCTAAAATATATATACATAACATAAAATATATCATACCTTAAATATGTCAACTAGAAATCTTGCGCGTTGCGTGCACTCGATTTCTAGGGTGGAAACTCTGGAGATGATGTGCCATGGGCGCAGTTATGGAAATGTTTGTATGAGTATGGGATTACAGCAGCTCCTTATAGACGATGTTGTCTGTTATTACCTCATCACCTTCAATAAGTACTGCTGGCTCACTTTCCCCTGGAGAAGGCTGTGTAGAGCTGGCCATGAGCAAACACTGGCTGAGGTAGGTAGATGCCAACTCAGTCATTCTCTTACCCTTGACCTTTGTTGATGGTAAAGGAGAAAGCCAATCTGATTGGGAACTGCCGTCTGACAAAGGTGAAGCGAAGCTCATCATTTCTGTCATGGTGAGGAATTCTTGGCAGCAAGATCCTTTCACCTTGTTTGTCCCTACATACATATCACATTCAACCACCTTGTCCATCATCTGCACCACCAACATCCGGGTGCCATTCTTGACAGTACGGTCAGGACCTGCTTGTAGGTTCATAAGCAGCTCGGGGGCTGCTTATGAGCCCCCCCCCCCCCCCCCCCAGATTAATTTCAGACCCCTGAAATGTGTTTTGCCAAATTTTGGAGGCGATCGGAGCAATGGTGCGCGGACAAACAGACGGCTCTCCAATTATAGTAGTATAAGATTGTGTCTAGACTGACTGACGGGGTGTCAGTCGATGTCTGTTTGTCTGCATGCTGTCAGTGTTTGTATAATGTTATGTGGACCCAGGAAGCTTAGCAACCACTGTAGCGGAAGCTAATGGGGATCTGAAAGAATAAAGTTGCGCCTGTTGCTTTGATGAGTCCCAGCCTCAGTGCATCAGGAAAAGTTTGATGGAGAAAGGCTACCTATCAAAGGCACAGTAGAGGCACCAGTGTGTCACCATGTGTTTCACAGGTGGCAATATGTATGGAGAGTATTCACCTTATGTTCCAACACAGGGGTCAGCCAATTACTTCCTATTGTGTTTACACTTCCTGTGACAGTACAGTACTAGTGAGCAGGTAAAACAGATGGTGTTTTGAACAGGAAGTCATAACACAGCTGGGTCAAGTGGGCGGGGCTACATAAGGTGAATATAGAGAGTCAAATTGATTTGACATTAAATGTCAAATCAATTTTGGTTTGAATTAAAGCAGTTACGCTAATTCACTTAAAGAAAACATCCACTCTAAAACACTTAAACACTGATAACACAGCTGCTGAGGTCCTTTCCTGGACTTATTATGTAGTACAGTATCGTGTCTAATTTCTCTTCCTGTGGATAACTGGCCAAGTCTAGATGACGTGACATCATGTCAAGATGGTGCAGCGCAGCTACAATGGAGTTTGACAGCAGAACATTTTTCAACACTAAATGACATGTTTTGGTGTCAGTCCCACAGAATCAACGAGCTTCTTTATAATCTCAACATTTTGCACCAATGTTCGACAATCATACATGAGCAGAGGCAGAGAGACTAATTCAGAATCAGAACCTGCTTTATTGGCCAAGTATGTAGACATACAAGGAATTTGACTCCTGTATAATTTATCCACCAACAGCAATCTCAGTAGACTATTCACCACGCCCACTTTTTCTCTCTTCCGCGTTCGCCGCAACGTATTTGTTCTTCCGGTTCAGCGCTAGTTGGCGGCCATTTTCAAAATAAAACGTCAGTATGAATGAAGTTTGGCAACATTCAGAATTAAGCTACACTGCGGCCAACTTCAGTTACATGTTCATAACATTACTGCTGCGAGGAGCCGATGGCTGTACCCGGTCGGCATTTAACGTTAGTTACAAAAGCACGTCGACAGTGTTTTCTCACTGCCAGTCCTGTGTGTGAACAGCCGCTAACCCCGCTATTGCTTTCGCTCTCTGTTACAGTTGAATGCAACAGTTCACGCTCATTCCCTGGGGGTTGTCGAAAGTCATTAGGGGAGACGGAGGACATTAGGACACTAACTGATGTAGAAGTAGACGAGGCAGGTTGAGGGAAAGCAGGTACATCAAATAACTCCTGGAATCCATTGAACATCACAGATGTATGATATGGAACAGTGCAGATTATCTGAGGGTGGATTGTCTTCTGTAACACAGCCTGCCACTGACACTACACTGCCTGGCAGGTTTGCTACAATACTAATAATAGCTATGATACAGTAACATTGGGTCGATTACTCAGATAAACTTTTTAAATCTGCACCACCAACTACAGTAGGGAAGTAAATCAAGGAAAGGATTACTGTTATAAAGCGTTGTTCTTCTGTCATTTAAAAAATATGTTTTAAAGTAGATACAGTGTGCATGCATATTCCCCTACCAATCCCTGCTACATAGGCATCATGAGGGGGCCACAGAGGGCCGGTGTCTTTGAAGCCAACTGGAATTATTATAGCATCCAACACAATAATGCACTGTAATGCACAATGTAATGCCAGTATTAAACTGGATTAATTAGTAGATAATTACCTCAGTTTTAATTGAAATCCAGTTCTGTTGTGTTGATACAGTCTTATTATATCTATAGTCCGGAGTGTCCAAGGGCATAGGTTTGGGTAGGGATGCTGAAGACTTGTCCCTACCAATATTGATATTATTATAATATATTTTGGCTGGGGGTTGGACTAAAAGCAATGGAGCCAGGGTGAACTTGAAACTTCTCCAACTCTTATTGCCACGTAACTGGCTGTAAGACAGCATAGAGAGGTCTTGTGACAGTTAATGTTAAGCTTACCATGTCCGTTTACTATGATATCAACTTGATTAGCAACCTGTGTGTGTGTGTGTGTGTGTGTGCGCGTGTGCGCGTGCGCGTGCGCGTGTGCACACTCAGCTTGTGCAGACGTCTCAATCTCTCCCGATACGTCGTTTGAGCCTCAGTCTCGTCCGACACTTTTCGTAAGACACCTGTCGACACTTGTCTAACTATAAAACAGCCTGATCACAGGGCAGCTAACCACAGTATGTGAACCAGCTATTCTGGACACATAATTAATGAATTACTCAGATATTCAAACACAATATCTATTGTTATTGTTAATAGTTGTATGAAATGCCTTCTGTGGCACTTCTTAAGCATATTTGTTAGGCTACACTAACTTCTCTCTCCTACTACTTTCCTACTCCTCTACTTACTCCTCTAATTTTGTGGTGTTTTCTTGTGCCAACATGCAATTTCTCATTCTCTCATCATAATTATTGTTAACTTGAAATATAGTGCGCCCATTTCTAGCATGCTTTGCATGCTCGCACACTTTGTGACCTCCCCAATATGTGTCATTGTCTCAATTACATAACCCTAATGGTCCAAAATCTGTCAGTAGACCATACTTCACTGGGTTGTTAGAGGAACTAACTAAAGCGATGTTGACAGCAGTGTTGCATTGCCTCTGATTGATCAAGTTGATTTGGGACTTCCATCCCCAAATGCTACTAATGTGGCAGGAATGAGCCGCAGTCGTATGGCTGTGAGAAGTACTGTAGTAATGACAATTGTGGGCTTATGTATCAGTTCAGTTCTATTATATATGTACTTTAGCCTGGTAAAAACTATCACACCATCCTGATCACATGACCTCACATTCTGTTTCGCTCTACATAGTCATAGCTCATACATAACACAATGTTACTGCTCGTTGCTTTGTGAGACGCTATTACTGTTTTGTCAGCGGCACTGATTGGCCTGGTTACAGTAGCCTGGGTAAACCCATCCCCCACGTGACCTGCTCTCAGACCTGTTCTCAGTCACTATTGACTAGTGACTGGGAACTGAGAGAGCAGGTCACGTGGGGGCTGGGTTTACCTAGGCTACGGTTACAGTACATCATCAACTATGACGCAGTCCCTAATTGGCCCGGTTACATTGTAACGTCAGGAAGTCGCTGTGGGCAGTCCAGACTGATACGTAGAGCCAAACAGAATGTGAGGTCACGTTATCAGGATGCTTTTTACCAGGCTATATATAATGTATATCAATTATCTCTCTATGGCGCATCCTGGTGGCTCACCTGGTAGCACGCGTACCACAGAGGCTCGGTCCTCTGCGTGGCCGACGCGGGTTCGAATCCGACCCGAGGTCCTTTGCTGCATGTCATCCCCCCTCTCTCTCTCCCCACCTTTCCTGCCTGCCTACTGTCCTGTCTAATAAAGGCAAAATGCCCCCCAAAAAAATTTAAATAAAGAAATAATAAAGAAATATGTTTCTATGTACGTAAGCAGTCAAAGCCATCCTTCACTATCACTTTTGTTGTTTCAAAAAATAAAATTTTCACATCAATAATGTCAAGCCTATCTCTCTCTCCTTTGTCCTTGCTTTCCAGTGCCCCCTGGTCTGTGAGTCTGCGTCCCATTCCTGCATCGACAGAGACAACAGCCCGCTGACGGGGCCTGGTATGTTTCCCACCGTCAACACCTGTCATTTGACTGTTGCACCGCCACACTAACCTTGCAATCAACAAGAAGAGTCGTTTGTCCTCAAATGTTGTTTTCCTCCTACCTCTCCATCGTCATGTGTTTCCTTGTCCACTTGCAGTGAAAGAAGTTGTCTCTGCACAAGAAAAACACCCAAAAGTGACCCCGTAATGGCCTCAAAAGACGGCTTAAAAGAATTCATCTAGACTTTATTGTAATGCAGTATTATGCTAGTTAACCTCTTGTAACATTTTCCCTTATCCGAAAGTCCCTTAATGTTTATATGCATCTAATTATCATTGCAGTGCCCTTGAAAAACCTTTGCATTAATGAGATTTGAGGTCTCTCTCTCTGTGGGGTACCCCGTTTGATTAAAGAATGTATATTATTCCTGCTTGGATTAAATGGGAGGCTTTGGGTTTTTGAGTAGAGAGAAAGAGACAGAGAGAGAGAATTGTGGCAGGTAGGTACAGTAAACCTACTTAGTTCTATGTGGACTGGCTGCAGACAAGCGGAAGACACCACGCCAGCTGTGTGAGACTAATTTAGAGGCAACAGAACAAAGCAGCACGCGCGTCGCTCGCTATCTCAGCGCCGGTAGAGAAAGAGGGGCTCTGCAGGGAGAAAATGACAGACACGTAGACAGAAAAGGGACAGACTTGAGAAGACCCCGCTGTGTTGAGACTTCACAGCCCCTCTTCAGAGGAGAGCAAGGAAACTAGTTTCCAACGTTTCCTTTTTTCCCTCCAGTGCATCCATTTCTTACACACATCCATTTTGTCTTTTACCCGACTTCCCTAACCACCCCCCACCCTCCCCTCACCCCCACCCCCAGCCGCCCTCCCCACCTGTTGTCATGGTGTCATTGTCGCTCACTGTTTCTCCTGTGATTAGCTAGTGAGCTGCAGCCATGTTTGCAGGTGCACATCTGCAGCCCGTCAAAACAATCCCCTCCCTGCAGACACAGCCAGATTGACTAATGCAATTTAATCTTCCACTTTTATTAGCTTTCAAAATGAGTGTGCGGTGCGAGGGGGGGGGGGGCGAGCCACGCGGAGCACGACTGGAGAAGTCATTTCCTTAAGAGGTGTCAGGAGGGGAGACGGAGCGCTCTGATTGGTGGTCAGATTAGTGTGGCGGCGGGGGGTGTTGGCGGGTTAATCCGCTCCTCGGGTAGAGGTGGAAGTCAGCAACTATGGCTCTTCCTATTGAGGTTGTCCCTTAACCTTCTCCCCATCTGTCCCACACGCTGCATTTAGTTTTTCTGTCCACGTCACTTTCTCCCATGCACACACCAATGATGTCTAAATATCCCATTCCTCACATATGCAATATGGATTCTTTCTGAGATGATTCATAAGGCCAGTCCCACCGTTACATCATGGCAAAATTATCAAACTGCTGGGATGCCAATTCACAGAATCTTTTTACCCCTATAGCCTCTCTACTGTACATGGCTCACAGTTGCTGTATGGAAACGACTAAATTCAATACAATTTCCTCAAACGGTTTATGCTCATTTGAAGTGAAAAAATATTTTGTTGATAAGTAAATGATGTGATAGCGATGGAAATGCATTTGTCAAACAAACAATGGCATACAGTAGAGTAGACGGTCATGATCAGCCCAAATAATGTAAGAAAATTTCATTTTGAAATGTTGTCTGCACCACGGCGTCCCAGAAATGTCACACCCGCTGTTACTCCAAGTCTAAGGTTCCCATCGTTTTTGAATATTGGCAAGTGTGTTTCTTTGTTTTCAGCATGAACTATGGCTGACACTGAGGAATAATAACAACTTGCCAATGCTAATCGATTCTTGAGATATACTTTGTGTTTTTTCAATCTGGGGCCAGCTCCTTTCAAGATGTAGGAGCTGCACTCTGGTGTGGAGCTGGTTGTGAGGTGAGGGGTTCACTCTGGTGTGGAGCTGGTTGTGAGATGAGGAGTTCACTCTGGTGTGGAGCTGGTTGTGAGATGAGGGGTTCACTCTGGTGTGGAGCTGCTTGTGAGATGAGGAGTTCACTCTGGTGTGGAGCTGGTTGTGAGATGAGGAGTTCACTCTGATGTGGAGCTGGTTGTGAGATGATGAGTTCACTCTGGTGTGGAGCTGCTTGTGAGATGAGGGGTTCACTCTGGTGTGGAGCTGGTTGTGAGATGAGGAGTTCACTCTGATGTGGAGCTGGTTGTGAGATGAGGTGTTCACTCTGGTGTGGAGCTGGTTGTGAGATGAGGAGTTCACTCTGGTGTGGAGCTGGTTGTGAGATGAGGAGTTCACTCTGATGTGGAGCTGGTTGTCAGATGAGGAGTTCACTCTGATGTGGAGCTGGTTGTCAGATGAGGTGTTCACTCTGGTGTGGAGCTGGTTGTGAGATGAGGAGTTCACTCTGATGTGGAGCTGGTTGTGAGATGAGGAGTTCACTCTGATGTGGAGCTGGTTGTGAGATGAGGAGTTCACTCTGGTGTGATGCTGGTTGTGAGGTGAGGAGTTCACTCTGCTGTGGAGCTGGTTGTGAGATGAGGGGTTCACTCTGGTGTGTAGCTGGTTGTGAGATGAGGGGTTTCGGGAGGGGAGGGGTGAGCTTTCTCTGTACTCCCACTAAGAGTGGAAATGAAAAAAATGCTTGGCTCACACTTTTGAATTCATGCAAAAAGATGTTCTTGGTGGCAATGGCATACATGTTTGACTGCTCAGTGATGTTATTGGTGGCATACATGTTTGACTGCTCAGTCTCCTCGGGCGAGATTGTAAACTGCACACCCGGGGTGCTCCAGCTCTGGCTTGTTGAGTGACTTCCTTCCTGCCTGCTGCATTGTAAAGGAGTAGTCAACACTGGTTAAGGCACAC
>NC_139646.1:11930568-12221372 GCF_964638095.1 Poromitra crassiceps
TTTTCCCTCCCTGCTGCTTTGCTCTCTCGCTCTACCTCTCCCTCGCTCCCCCCCTCTCACCCCCCCCCCCCTCTCTCTCTCTCTCTCTCTCTCTCTCTCTCAGTGTTCAAGAACCCAGTATGCAAGGTGTACAGATTTCAGACGGTGGACAGCAAGTGGATGCTCGTGCGGGAGCAAATGGAGGAGTGCACTCTGTCCTTCAGCATCCCCAAACAGCTACTCTCACTGTACATTCAGGAGGACACGAGGAGGTAAGCTCCTCTCCTCACAGTGTTGTACATTCAGCCAACATGAGGAGGTAAGCTCCTCACAGTGTTGATCCAGTGTACAGTCAATAGGACATGAGGAGGTAAGCTCCTCAGTGTTGATCCAGTGCACAGTCAGGAGGACATGAGGAGGTAAGCTCCTCAGTGTTGATCCAGTGTACAGTCAGGAGGACATGAGGAGGTAAGCTCCTCACAGTGTTGATCCAGTGCACAGTCAGGAGGACATGAGGAGGTAAGCTCCTCACAGTGTTGATCCAGTGTACAGTCAGGAGGACATGAGGAGGTAAGCTCCTCACAGTGTTGATCCAGTGTACAGTCAGGAGGACATGAGGAGGTAAGCTCCTCAGTGTTGATCCAGTGTACAGTCAATAGGACATGAGGAGGTAAGCTCCTCACAGTGTTGATCCAGTGTACAGTCAGGAGGACATGAGGAGGTAAGCTCCTCAGTGTTGATCCAGTGTACAGTCAATAGGACATGAGGAGGTATGCTCCTCACAGTGTTGATCCAGTGCACAGTCAGGAGGACATGAGGAGGTAAGCTCCTCACAGTGTTGATCCAGTGCACAGTCAATAGGACATGAGGAGGTAAGCTCCTCAGTGTTGATCCAGTGCACAGTCAGGAGGACATGAGGAGGTAAGCTCCTCAGTGTTGATCCAGTGTACAGTCAGGAGGACATGAGGAGGTGAGCTCCTCACAGTGTTGATCCAGTGCACAGTGAGGACATGAGGAGGTAAGCTCCTCACAGTGTTGATCCAGTGCACAGTCAGGAGGACATGAGGAGGTAAGCTCCTCAGTGTTGATCCAGTGTACAGTCAGGAGGACATGAGGAGGTAAGCTCCTCAGTGTTGATCCAGTGCACAGTCAGGAGGACATGAGGAGGTAAGCTCCTCACAGTGTTGATCCAGTGTACAGTCAGGAGGACATGAGGAGGTAAGCTCCTCACAGTGTTGATCCAGTGTACAGTCAGGAGGACATGAGGAGGTAAGCTCCTCAGTGTTGATCCAGTGCACAGTCAGGAGGACATGAGGAGGTAAGCTCCTCAGTGTTGATCCAGTGCACAGTCAGGAGGACATGAGGAGGTAAGCTCCTCAGTGTTGATCCAGTGCACAGTCAGGAGGACATGAGGAGGTAAGCTCCTCACAGTGATAATCCAGTGGATGGCACTGCCAGCATTGTGATTACATGGCCTGCGTGCTGCCGTTGGCTTGTTGTGGTTGCTTATTTCCTACCGGCATAATAATTGATATCAACTAGCCATCCAATGGTGTTACACTCCAAAGTTCAAAGTAACACTACAATCAGCCCGGCGATGCCTAATTATGCGTAGGTGTGTAGCTTCAAGACATCCTTAGCCAGCTCACTGTTGTAAATGATTACTTAAGCGCTAGGTCTATATTTGGGGAAGGGTGAATTATTCAGGTCTGTTTAACACTTCAAAAGAGGCCTCCACGCCCAAGCATACAGAAAACCACAAACATTGTCTCTCTCAAACGCGCACGTGCGCGCACACACACACACACACACACACACACACACACACACACACACACACACACACACACACATGCAGGCACGCACAACCTCCCCCCTCCCTCCTCCCCTCCTAGTGCTGGCCTCATTTTTAGTACATAGATATAATATAATCATTAGATCATATGAAAATAAGGAGTGTAGACTCAAGTGAAGGCATGGTCCTGAGTCCAGTCCATATAGTGAGTATGAATTAGGGCAGGTTAAGACAAGGACAGAGGGAGGTGATGCGTTACCAGTCTCCCAGAGAGTGTGCCTCGGTAAGTAGATCAAAGTATGCCTCCCCTCAGGCCCAACCAGTGTTTGTCAAGACAGATCATTCCTCAACTTTCCTGTTGTCCCTGGCAACCCCTTTTCATACATCACACAGGCATGCACACGTACACGTGCACAGACACACACACACACACACATACACACACACACGCTCGCGTGCACACACACACACGTACACGTACACACACACACACAGAGGTTTGAATGATTTCTTTACGTTTGCTTCAATTCAGGAAATCCAGAGGCACCGAGGATAAAGATGCAATCAGGGATTTAGTGGGGCTTGGTAATGGGATGAGAGTTCATTATGGGCACGTAAAAGACCACACACACCACTCAAGGACACACTCTCCCATGCACAGACGCACACATATTCACGTGCATACAAATGAACACCGCGTTCCATTTACAGTGCGTATTGTGTACGCACCGTGCTGCCCACCACACCCCCATACACACACACACACACACACACACACACACACACACACACACACACACACACACACACACACACACACACACAGGTACAGAAACAAACACACTATCATATATACTATACTATACTAGGCAGGCCTTGTTGTCAGTCTACCACTCAAACAGCTGCACTGGAATCCCTGCTCATTGTGCTGGAACAGTCCCAGTCCACGGCTCCCACAGGTCCTCTCTATATCCTCCTCCTCTGTTGATTAAGCAAGTAACCACACGCACGCACACACGCACACGCACACACACACACACACACACACACACACGCACACACACACACACACACACACCGTCTACTGCGCAAGTCTCTTTTCATCCTTTACAGTACCAACTGAGAATGGGTTTGTGTGGGCATACGGGCAGGGCAGCGGTAGATTCCCTGCTTACCAACACGACGGTCGCAGGTTCGAGCACCCGTGTTGCATCCGGCTTGGTCGTGCGTCCATGCAGGCACAGTTGGTCGTGTCTGCAGGTGGGAAGCCGGATTAAGGCGCCATTTACACGGCCTCCGGCGCAGTGGCGCACCATCATTGCCATGGGCCCCGGTGCAAATATTTGCTCTGGGCCCTACCTAACAATTATATTGTTATCGAAAATATGGACTCATTACTTTTTTTCATCAGGCAGATTGTTAGCCGTCTATTGTGCGTCCGGCTACGCTCCAACTCCATATATGGTCAATGATGTCACCAGAACCTCACAGGAGACTCCGCTGAAGACACGTTGGAAAGAGAACACGTTCGTATTTTCCCATGATGACGCAATCCACTGAATCCAGTAAACTAAACAAGCATGGAAGTGTATTTGGAGTGGGACTGCAGCAGAAACCGTAAGTACGTTACGTTTCCCCAAAGCGAGACTCGCTCTTCATGGGCCCTTGACAGCTCTGGGCCCCGGTGCACCGCCTGCACCGCCGATCGTTCCACCAGTGCTCCAGTGCGCCGCACTAGCCCCCCACGCTCTGTTCATTGTTAATGGGGGAGCTGCGTCAGGCTATGGCAGTGGGAGCAGCAGGGGGCTGCGTGAAAAACACAGCAGTGGTCGTACAGCGAGAAAGTACAGGGCGATCCTACTTTTGGGGAGATGCAACCCGACACCACACACAGCTGGCTGAATGTACCCTAAGGGTATGTGTCCTGGTCGCTGCACTAGGGCCTCCTCTGGTTGGTCGGGGCGCCTGTTCGGAGGAGGGGAACTGGGGGGAATAGCGTGATCCTCCCACGTGCTACGTCCGACTACCGGTGAAACTCCTCACTGTCAGTTGAAAAGAAGCGGCTGGTGAGTGGTGAGTGCACATGTATCGGAGGAAGCATGCTAGCCTACAGCTCTCCCCAGATCACAGAGGGGGTGGAGCAACAACTGGGATAGCAGGAAGAAGAGTTTTGATGTCTCAAGTCTCATCCATGTAAGACAATGTGTGCATGCAGCAGGCTCAAAGACATGACTACCGTCTAGTACTGTGCGTCTGCTTCGTGCATGGTGCACTTTATCTGCAGCTCGGTCGCTTAAGCACCTCTCCTATAATCCTCTTTAAATGTTGTCGATCTTCACACTGCCTCTCCATTTAGCCAACTCCACTTTTAGTCAACCTCACGCTGCTGCTGCTGCTAGCTTGGTGTTTTAATGGTTCAGTTAGCGCTGCAAAGTTAGCGAGCGCAGAGGCTGCTGGTGGGCGGCTCACTTTGCTTTACCGCTTCACGGTTCATGTCGGACGGCTCTTCCCTTTGTTTGTCGGCTTTGATGTCTGCAGTGGTGTTCTGATCCGACTCCGCCAACACAGACGTGGCTGCTTTTCCGTCGCTTCTCACTGAAGATGTGTGCGACTCTCCGTGCGCGCGTTGTGTAAAGATAATGAATGCATGTGTCGTTAGGTGTCGACGTGTGGGTGTGGATTAAAGCCCGTTCATTAAGAGCCGTCTGGTTTGCATGTCCTCTTTCGTTTACTATTCATAAACAAGCACTGTGCTCATGTTGTGGATGTGCGCTGTGCTCGTGTTGCGGCTGTGCCTCGCTCTCTGATCATATAGGGGGGTTCCTCCGTATATACGGAGGAACCAGGGGGTTCCTCCGTATATAAACCCCCCCCACTAAAAACATGCAGAAGATCAGATCGTCATCGTCATCCGACCAGTGACGACAACATCCGAAGTTGGTCCCCGGCGCTGTACGAGAAAGCGACCACTGCTCCTGGCCTGCCCCCCGGAGGAAAGGACATGCCTGGATGGGTTTAATGCAGAGGACACTTTTCACCGGCCACAGCATGAGTGTGTTGTGGCCGCATGCATGTATTGTGGTGTTCGTGTGACAATAAAAGACGGGCTTGTCCGTTACGAGAGTTTTTATAGGTGACATAGGTGACACCCGTCTTGAATGATTCTGCTATTACCGAGCGTTCAAGAGTAGTAGTCATGATTGTTCTGGTTAGGATGGGCCTGTTGCTTCTGGTGGAGCTAGGCGTATTATGAAGGAAGTGGTTTGTTTGCCAGTCCTCTCACGCAGCTCATATTGACCCAAGGTACAAAGCTCTCTGTGATTAAATGGAACAGGCACTATAACGTGCCATGAAATAAAGGTGGCCACATGACAGGTCTATGCTCTTTGGAAAATGTATTCTGTAATCTATAAGTCAGGGGTCCAAGTCAGTTTTAACACCTTCTTCTAGTCGCTGCTTCATGTCCCTCATCGTTTTCTTTTTGCCTTCTGTGGCCAATATGTGCATCAGCTTTTCATCATAATCAATGCCATTGACATTCAGTTTTGTGGAATTTTGTCTATTATTATTTGAGTTGTTGTGTTACAGTACCATGCTTTACTCCTCATGTCCCTCTCCTTTTCCCCTTTTATTAAGTCACTGTCTTCCATCCATCATCCATATCGTTTTCTACATACATACTATTACATTGTGACTCTTCTTCACCTTCACCCTCTTCAAACAATAGCATTCTGATTAAGGAGGTGACACTGTACCCCTCTTTCTCCCAAACCACTGCCTTCATTTGGCATGCAGATTAGTGTGTCTACTTAGACCTTGACCTCCACTGCAGACTCCCCGACACAAAATAACAGTCTGTCAGCCCAGCCCAACACTGATACACAAATAACAGTTAAGAGAGATAGGGGTTATATATTATTGTGAATGGTTGCAATCTGTTAAAGGGCATTGTGTCTGTCTCGCACCATGCTGCTATATAAACCAAGAAATCAGGGAACATTGCCCCCTGATTGGTTAAAATGGTCCATTGATGGCATTATGGGCCACTTTAAACTAAATGGGTATGCTGGAAACAATATATTTGATTGAAACCAGGGAGAAACATGGGGGCCCTACTCAGACCTCACGAGCTCTGAAATCTATCTCAAAGCTCCCATCTTGACACCACTAGAGCCCTGATATAATTATCTTATTCAGCCCTAGGCTGGCATTAGCATGCATTGATGACAAAACATTTTTCATTTTCATTTTCATTTTTTTCTTGGTGAAGTTTGTTTTTCCTCTTCTGGAGTGAATGTTAAGAAATATTTTTCTCTCTCTCCTCCCCCCCCCCCATAAGAAATAGGAGTTTTGAGCCAGTCTATTTTTACAAAGATGCTAGTCTCATCACTGGGACTATTGCACACACCTTCTGTATAAACCTTCTGAAATACATGCATATTCATCTTTGGTCTTAAATCCCTGAATAATTCAGAGTCACTTCTGACGCTAATGATATGCCATGAGTGAAAATGATGTTTTTCTTTCTAAAACAACCTAGCAGCGCTTGCATGCCTTTGGTACTGCAAGATAAATGTGTATTGCTCATGGTAATCAGGAATGCACATGCGTTGTGGGGAAGCCTCCTGTCTATCTCTGCACACCATGAGCATAGCTTACTTTCTTGCAACCACCTGCAGAGCATCTTGGCAAAGACACCCAGCATGTGGTGCCACTCCGCCTAAAGGTCGTTCCTTGTAGCAGGTTTGTTTACAACTCGGAAGAGGTGAGAGATGGGGGGGAAAACGTTTCCGATGTGTTGTATCATTTGTTATCCAGCCAGTCCACTTGTTTTCAGCTGGGCTAGACACTGCCTCATGCCAGATGTGAATGTACGTATACATACTGCAACTTACTTACCCTGGGGCGTCCTGGTAGCGCAGCAGGCCTGGAGTGTGTGCTTGTTGGTCATGCCAGGGGCCTTGGCTCTTGTCGTATGTCATCCCCTCTCTCTGGCAATGTCTCAGTCACTCTCGACTATGTCGTTTCCTGTCGAGCAAAAAATACCTCAAGGTACAATGTAATCTAAAAAAAAATAACTTACCCAAAACCTACCTGGAGGAAACCAGAAAACGGTCAGGAGAGTCTATCGGCTCCTACTGCTTTGTTGAAGCGGTTGAACATGAAACGATACGTTCATACAATCATCTTTGATATTAACAAAAAGTCTAACCAACGGGCATTCGTACGTGTAGCCTATCGGACTAAGACATATACAAAATGTATGAGGCGTATTCATTGAAAATTGGGCTCATTATCATGAAAGCAATGCACGTGGCTGTGTATTTGTTATCCTGAATACCACATTGAATCTCACTAAACCGCTCATTTCTATAATATCACTGCAATTTACTTTTCAATGGATGCTAGAGGGCTGGCTTTTGAATTATTATCTGTCCATCTGATGTCGCCTTTCAGATGCAAATGAGGGATCACTGAAAGAGGCCCTGCAACCCCTCCCCCCCCCCCCCACTCCCCCCGCGCGCGCGCGCTTCTCCACATGCACACATAAATACACACACGTGCGCGCATGCACACACACACACACACACAAGCTACCCCCCCACATATGGTTTTACCCTGGCCTTAAAATGGTGTTTGTCTCCTGAGGCTCCAGGCAGAGCTTGATGACGTGACAGACAGGTGGTCAGAGACACCAGTGGAGAGTGGATGGTTTTGTTCTAAGTGATGGGGGAAGAGTGGCAGCAGTGGGGGAGGAATTTGATATGGCCGAGCAGAGTGGATAAGTGGACACTAGCTACTAGCCTGAGGTTCACGAATGCATTTGTTTCTTTGGCTCAGCACTAGATGCTTGTGGACTTTTGTGTGTGTGTGTGTGTGTGTGTGTGTGTGTGTGTGTGTGTGTGTTGCGCACGCACGCATGCACGCACGCATATTTTCCCAGAAGTGTTAAATGATTGTTGATACCCAAAGCTAAGGGAACTGGACACGAGCCAAGGCTAGATACCAAAGCAAGCATTATATATTACTCACTAGTTTATCAGCCTTTAAGTAGAGGGTATAATGTCTGGCTGGAAGCAACATAGATTCTCTATTTAAGTTATTGATTGTGGATATTAATGAACTATAATTGAAAAACCACAGTAGCTAAGCAGAAGCAGTATGCAAGCGACTGATGCTGTGTTAATTCGCCAATTGTACGTTGACGAAGCCACTTTAGTGCCACGTTTGATCGTTTCTTCAAGATTTTGTTGACGAATAAATGAATGGAATTCATTACTGGTTGGTTTCCTGCTCATGATGTCCATAAAGATGGTCACAGATCTGGCTCCCTCTGTGTGTCTTTAGGGTGCAGGAGCTGATGGACCTGGGTGAGCTCTCCACTCACTGGGACAACTTAAGGAAGGAGGTGATGACACGTTACAGAGGGATCATCAGCTCCTACCAGGAGACCCAGGCTGAACTGGACAAGATGACTGGTATGGCTAGACCAGCTCACACATACAGTGCACTACACACACACACACACACACACACACACACATGCACATTATGCACACACACAAGTGCAAACATGTGCGCGCGCACAGTACACACACACACAACACCACACTTGAACACACACACGTGCGCGCGCACGTGCATAGATGGCTGTGTGAAGTCTTGAAATGGCTGTGAAATGGCTCATCCACCCCTGCCCATTGGTTTCTCTGTTAAATCGTCCTTGTTGAGATATGATTGTCCATGTTGTTGGTCCTGCATAAAATCATACTTTCTCTTCTCTCTCTCTCTCTCTCTCTCTCTCACATCATGGTCTGTATTTGGTGCACCGACAAACTTTTTTTTTTTTTTTTTTTTAATCCCTGCAGTGGATTGGAATGCCTAGTGTTTTACTTTGAGAGGCGAGGGAGAAGTAGAGAGCCTGGTTATGGTTTGATAACAGTGAATTCCTCTTCCCTTTTGGAATCAACCCAACGGAAATAAATTAGAATTTATTTCTTTGTAAATACAGTATATTGTGGCTGAGAGAATAGCTCACCATGAGGCAGCACGATGCACTCTGCCACTGTATGGAGGACTGTGTGCTGTTTACATGTGTCAATAATGCCACTGTATGGAGGACTGTGTGCTGTTTACATGTGTCAATAATGCCACTGTATGGAGGACTGTGTGCTGTTTACATGTGTCAATAATGGAGCGATCTACTGGAACGTGGTCCTGAGGAAGAGAGGACAATTTGGAGTAGAACGATGCCTTCAGGGCAACTAGTGTCAATGGCAGCCGTGTCAAGAGGTTGTTGGAGAAATCATGCCTTTTTAGTGGTTACTTGCCATGTTGCCATAGCAACGCAGGTTTTAGCAGGGTTAAGTGGAATGTGTGTGTGCGCATGCATGTTTTGTCAAAGTAAACGTTACAGTAGCAGCACAACTAACGTGGATCAATCTCTTTTGCAAAATGCAAACAAAAACTGGAGGCTTGTGTCACATGTAGAAAACATCCTCAATGTTTTATTGTGGAACTTTGTATGCAAACATCCCTTTTTGTTTTTGGATCATGAAATCAATCAACAGAAAATAATGACTTTTGATTAACCTGTTCATTTACCTGTGAACAAGGAAACATGAGTGGAAAATGTGAGTTTAACTTTTTGATAGTGATGTCAGAGTATGTAGAAAGTATGTAGATGATGTATTTGATGTGTTAAAACTCCCTACATACGGGGGTACGGTGATGCAGTGGTAAGCGCTGTCGCCTCACAGCTCGAAGGTCCTGGGTTCGATTCCCACCTGGGACGCTGTGAACGCTGAAGGAATGCGTGCCCGTCCGCATGTCCTCGAGTGCCCAACGCCCGGGTGGGGTCGTCAAAAGGGCCTTTCTGTGTGGAGTTTGCATGTTCTCCCCGTGCCTCCCGGGGGTTTCCTTCATATAGGAACCCCCTCACCAAAACATGCAATATCCTGGTTGCTGATGTGGTGCCTCCTCTGGTCGTTAAGGGCGCCTGTTCGGAGGGAGGGGAACTCGTTGGAATAGCGTGATCCTCCCACGTGCTATGTCCTACCGGTGAAGCTTCCCCTGTCAGGTGAAAAGAAGCGGCTGGCTAACTGCCCATGTCTCGGAGGAAGCATGGAGCCAGTTTTCGGCTCTGCCCAGATCGGCAGAGGGTGGAGCAGCAACCAGGATAAATAAATTAAAATTAGCACTAATGGGGGATAAAAAAGGGATAAAAAAATCGGGGGGGAAATATAAAAAAATAAATATAAAAAACAAACTCCCTACATACATACAGTATACATCCATATACATATAGCAGGCACTGTCCTTTCACATACACATGCACCAACCCAGTAGACAGACAGGAACACAAACAAACACACTTTGTTGTACAAAATGACAGCTGTTATGTCTATCTGTCAAATGATCTGTCTCTCAAATGACTGCCCGTGCAATTCTTATCGGGAATAAAAGAACACTGTCATCAAATAAGCTCATATACCGAGCAGGGAACTATTGGTCCTCTGTATCTGTCTCTTTGTCTCTCACATTCTCTCTCCATCATGTCTTCCCATTCATATTTCACTTTCCCATGGCCGTAGGAACCTGATAGGAACCTGATGGCCAGTGATTGATTTTACTCTGATATCCTCCCGTCCCCATAATGAGATATTTGTCACTGTTGCTTTTCCCTGTGGGCAGCTGATGAGCGATGATGGTGGCTCAGCCTCCGCACTGCTGGCCTGGTCTCTGGGGGGTGGGGGTAGTGGTGGTGGTGGTGGGGGGGGGTCTGGTCTCTGGGGGGGGGGGGGGGTAGTGGTGGTGGGGGGAGGTCCACTCTCTGGGGGGTGGGGGTAGTGGTGGTGGGGGGGGGTCCACTCTCTGGGGGGTGGGGGTAGTGGTGGTGGGGGGGGGGCTAGTGGTGGTGGTGAGGGGGGGGTCCACTCTCTAACATTATGCATAACATCTAGCATTATGGTTCCTGACAAGCTCCATGCATGGCCCAGATGCTACAAGACACGGAGGAGCCCCCCCCCCCTCCCCACCTCTCCCCTGCTGTAATCCAGCCCTGCATTAGCTTCACAGGGTGACAGACATGGCTAAACAAGCTGCTGCCCATTCATTATTGATACGTAATAATATGATTAAAGAAAGGCGGAGAGTTTCGGGGGGGGGGGGGCAGTGTGGGGGAGGTCAGGTAAGGAGCAGTGGGTGAGAGAAGACCAGAGAACACGAGGAATCTACAGAGAAATCCTATCCTATAATAAGAAGTATTATAGGATAGAAGTAAGAAGTATGTCTGTGAGTTAGTGAGTGAGAGAGTGAGTGAGCAGAATTGTGTTCGGCCACAGCTATGCCATCTTACGTGCGATTGCGCTGAATATTTCAGGAAGTGTAAAGAAAGAGCACCCCTGCGGATGACCTGGTAATTAGGGCAGATTAATTGCCGAATGCGCAGATTAACGGCCTAATTTGGCCATGCTGCACACTGGCTGCACAGCCTCCACTGCACGAATCAGCGGTGGAGCAAATCAGTGGAGACTGCAGAGGAGCGTCTGCAGTCGGGCAGCTGCAGTTGAGGCGAGTTGAGGAGCTGTTCTGCAGCTCCAGGGAGAGGCAAGTCATGATTTTTTAAATGCGTGCTTCACAAATCCGACCGTGGCAGTTCTTTGTATGTACTGTATGTACATTAAACACATTAAACACATTATGTTCATGTGTTTGTATCTGTTGGTGAGCTATTCTTGACAATTCTTACGTCATTTATGGGTCTCGGAAACACACCAGACGCTAACATGTCTGTCCCCATTGGCCAGCCTGTCAGCACACAGTCCAGAAGAAGAACTGGACGGACAAACCCCTCTGTATTTGTCATATGACAACCCAACACACGCATGCGGCCAGCTACACACACACTCATGCTGATGGCGGTCGGTGAAATATTGTCTCTGCATTTAGTTGTCCCATCCAGGGTGGTGCTTCCTCTGGGGGGTAGGCCAGGAGCAGGGGGGGGCTTTCTTGTGTACAGCACCCGTGGACCAACTTCAAACAATATCGTCACTGGTCAGATGACGATCTTCCGCCTATTCTTAGTGGGAGGTTACCACTGCGCCACCGTGCCCCCAGCCGTGCCCCCAGCAGTCCATACGGGTTGGACGTGCAGAGAACGCAGCATGTACCCTCGATACACTGCACGGGTATCCTGCTAGTATTGAGAAAAGAAGAAACGGTGTGTGTCTGAGTAGAAGCCACAGAGGAGAGCTGCATGAAAATAATAAAGACAGTGAGAAAAGGTAGGTAGCAGAATAAGAAGAGGAGTAGTCCTTGAGGAGGTTGAGGCCGTGTACCCAGGTTTATAAGTTCAACGCCCTCAGTGATTCCATTTGATCCATGTTTAATGATGCGCTGACCTCAGCGAACACTACAGAATAATATTCCATTCATGAATTAATCATCCCCACTCCCATTGTTTGTTTGTCGGCCGGCGAATTAGAGAGCCAGGCGTAATCCCCGTTAGCGTGGTGTTTTTCGGACCTCCAATACTGCCGGTGCCTCTGCACAAAACTTGTCAATCACTCCTCAATGTCACTGATAGGATAACTACGGCTCCGGGCCCGGAGCTAAGCAGATAAAGGCAGTGTCATATGTCTGCGTTACTGGCAATACAGCCAGTTATTGTCCAGATAGCAAGACAGATGAACATGTTAGCTCATATCTGAGGCGCTGTACTCTACCTGCTCTGGGAAATAGAGGCATTAGGACCGTAGTCTCAGTAGCCTGTAGCCTCCAGCCAGGTAAAGTTCAGCGCAGCAGTGCAAGATCAATAGTGATATTGTAGTTACTAGTTGCTACATAACAGTGAAGGCAAGCCCTTGATAATAATAATAATAATGACCAGAATGGTATATAATTGGATATGGTGATAAAATATTACTCTGGGACATGATTTGGTTTTAAATCTCAGCGTTCCAAAACTGAGCTAACATTGCATGCTCTCCCGTCCTGACACCTGATGTGTCTGACGTCTAGGACAAATCTCCACTTTGATTGATTATAAAAACGAAAATCCTGCGGTGCTCCACCACAGCACCACAGACCATGAAGACGAAACCCTCAAATGCTGCTGAAATAAGCCTAGCTGGATCTGCCAGACCTTAGTTACTTGCCGCCCATTGCCTGTCCAGTGGTACAGTAGTTACTGTAGTTTGTAATCTTGTTTGATTTCCTCGGCGTGTCCTCGGGCACGCAGGCAGGCAGGCAGGGGGTGAAAGGAGTACAGGAACGTGGCGAAGAGCAACACATGACGGGAGAGATGAAAGGAAGAGATAGTCGCCAGATGTTGGTCAGCACTGTTGGCATCCGGCCCTTCTGTCACATAGCCAGCCCACCTGGACAAACAGATGGGGATTTGATATGGCTAATTCATCTAACCTACAACGGTCACTAGCTCGATTAGCCGGGTCCCCGGGGGCCCCTGCAGCTGACAGTGGCGGCCCACAGAGCAGGAGTGACAGCTTAGCCGTTGACTTCAATACAGGCCTTTGGGAAGGGCTCCTCCTAGCACTAAGAGGTATTGAGCCACACTAAGAAGACGTAATTTAAGACAATGTGTTGGGGAGCAACATGGCAAAGACATTTGTATGTCTGCTGCTTGTGAATCATCACAGCACATCACTAATCCCGTGGCGTCCCTCACAGTGTTCACGTCTTGACATTTGGAGTAAATCCACTTATGTTGGCATCTCACTGTGAATAGATCTGAAGAGCAGATGTGAGCTACTAGCAAGTAAGGCATGCTCTTTACTATGCAAATGATTGAAGAACATATCTGAATGCTTCCTGGGTGGCAATAATGGGTACATTTAGTTCCCTCGACAGCACACTTTTGACACGTTTTCTCCCCCTTCTACATCTTTTTGACACTACTTTTCAGTCAACGTGAGAACATCTGTTGTGGGATAAAGGTTCATATTCATGTGTCCTGTGCAGCAATGTAATATATCCAGAAGGGCAAGCATCTGGATCTTTGTTTGTAGCCGAGACTTATGTACCATTTTCACATTCTTGTTGAATTGCACATCTGAAATGACTCTGCTAGGAACCTATAAACCGATAAGAGTATTTGTATATAATAGCAATGTTGTGTTTGGTTTCTGTTTGTTTATGCAATAGATGGATGTAGTCACTGGTCAAAAAATAGCTTCATCTGGTTACATTTGCAGTTTGGTAAGCAGCTGGAAATCTTTGTTTAGCAGCTTGTTTGTCGTGTTTGTCACTTCTGAGCGAACATTTTTGGGCGCTTGTTTGGGTTAACAGCCGTTGCAATGGAGCTAGTGTTTTTTCCCCCCTATTTTTTATGGATTATGAGCAGGGCTCGACACCCACCAAATGTTAAAAACTGTCTGGCGGGTAACACTTTGGTGGGCGAGGTTTTCTGATCTGGCGGGTAACTCTGTCACTTCTATCAGCCACTTTGGTGGGCGAGGTTTTCTGATCTGCCTTCTGTATGAGCAGCTTCTCCAGTACTGAAGCTTTGATCCGAACATACTGTGTCCTGCTCTCTCAGTCCTCCCTGGTCTGCTGGCCGAGTGACTGTGAGGTTAAGAAAGTAAGGCTACGTACAGTAAGTAAGCCTCAGAGGGAGAAGAGTGTGTTCAGTTCAGTCCTTCACAACACAGGATTAGCTCTAACGTCGGAAAGAAGAGGTGGAACGTGTGGCTACATTTCCATAAAGATTCTTCTGTGGCTTGTCCTCTTTGTCAGGATGCTGCTGCATACAGGTCATCTACAGTGTAAGGAAGCTGCTCCTGTGTTGCAGACACACACACTCCTCAAACACCTCTCTAGTTCACCACAGTCTCTCTCTCTCTCTCTCTCTCTCTCTCTCTCTCTCTCTCTCTCTCTCTCTCTCTCTCTCTCACACACACACACACACTCAGTCACACACACACACACACACACACACACACACACACACACACACACACACACACACACACACACACACACAGAGCATACAGTTCATGTGTCAACATGAGTCAACTTCCAAGGGTATTGTTAGCGACTGAATAGCAAAATAGGATGGTATGAATAATAATAATGTTTTTATTCACTCCATTTGGTATTGGTAGCAGGATTTTTGAATCAATTCAGTAGGAGACACTTTCTCCTACTGAGGGTTCTATAAGGTCTGTAAAGTGTGTGTGTGTGTGTGTGTGTGTGTGTGTGTGTGTGTGTGTGTGTGTGTGTGTGTGTGTGTGTGTGTGTGTGTGTGTGTGTACTCTGTAATCATCATTACCATTACAAAAAAAGATTATCGTATTTTAAGAAAGTTTACCAGCCACATTAGCTAGTGAGCCAAGAAGTTAATTTCAAGCTCTGATTAACCATTTTTGCTGTTTGTTGTTGGTGCAATTCTTTTGGAGTATGTGTATGTGATGAGAATAATATGGCAGTGGTCTTTCCCCAAAGGGAAGGCTGTGAACAGACGGCAGCAATATGGCCAGGGTTACTGCATTCTAGGAGAGCTAGAACTTCATTCAGAAGCAAGCCTGGGTTTGTTTTGTTGAGTATGTTCCTCGCAGGGTTCGGGTCAACAATCATTCATATTTATTAGATAGTTGATTATGCAATTATGTAAGCACTTTAATGAGGCAGCAATATTTATTTCTGTTTTCGAAATCCATAGGCTCCCACCACAATTCTATTATATATATATACACACAATAACTCCCCATCTACACTAATACTTAATACATTAAGAAATAATGGATTCAATATTTTTCATTAAAATAATATCCCACAACATTTGGTGTTGTTTGTTTGTTTGGATGGATTTATTTTTTTATTTTTTTGCATGAGCAGAAATAGCCACCAGGGCTGAATAGACAAAGAAAGCAGCACCACCAGAAAATCCAAGGGAGAGATGGCACAGCACTGGCTGCAAGTGCAGTGCAAAAAAAACAGCACAGCATTGACTGCAATGACATGTCACCAGAGGTGTTGCCAAAATCAAACAAACATCTTGTGGATCTTGTGGATAAATTAACTTTATTAACCTAATTTACAGTAATACAGTACAGTTCATTATAATGAATTGAATCAGTATGTCAATTTCCCCCTTTTACCCAATTCCCCCTTAGGGATTAATACAGTTATCTAATTAATGTGCTGTTCTCTTCGCCCAATTCATCAGTCATGATGTTATCCAAGACTATACTGTATGCAAATAGCTTGTAACATCCCAGCTGACAAGCACATAACTAGCGCTGGGCTAGTTTTTGTTCTAACTAGATATGAATTTCAAAAGACTGTCTTAAAAGAGGATTTAATTAAAAGTTTTAATGGCACACTAAATTAGTAAAGTTTCTGATATTTGAGAATGTGTCTTCCCTTGTTTCGGTCTTCTGTGCCTGTTTTGAATAACTTCATTTTAAATAAATTACCTCTCTATGCAAACATCACAACACTTCTAAATGGCTTCTGTTGCTTGATTGTTCTTAAAAGCTTAGCCTTGTTTCAAAGAGGCTCGTCAACACCATTTACATATTTGAGATTTGAACAGTGAACATGCGTGTCAGATTGTCTTCTTGAGCTTAACTATAAGCCACAAGCAAAGACGCTTTATCGGTTGGGGGGAAATTTTAATTGGAGGTTTTGAACAAAGCAGGACCTGCGAAGGGCGTACAATCCTACGCTTAAAGGATTACACTTCACACATTAGTGGATGGTATAGAGGGTTGATTGAAATTGAGCTAGTTTTGTGATGCATGGTGACATCTCTGATGAGTAGATAGACCACATACCTGAGACTGTTCAATTATCTTGCATGTTAGTCTTTACCATTCTTTGTTCTATGTTCAGCCGGCACGAGTACTTAAAAGTGGGTGGATGACGTAATTTTAATTGTATGTGAACCCATGTGCTGCTCACCTGTTGTTTACATGTTGCCCATGTAATATATGATTTCTGAAAACGACTGGTTAATTTGGGTTTTACAAACTTAACTGGCCACATAGAGAAAAGTGAAAATATTCACCATATTCTTTACTACCATTTTACCTCAGCGAATCATTTGGGTATAACTTAGTTGCAATAAAGTCCTGAAAGATCTTCATCCCCTCTAAAATGTGTAATTGAGTCTCTGAAAGCTCTCAATGATTGTACCGCAGTTACTTCTACAACACATCTCATTGAAATGGATTTTAATTTGGTGCTTTTGTCATTCAATTGCTCATCAAATAAATCTCAAGTCATTTAATTGCACGGGAGGCGTTCTTTTCATTGGAAAATCAAAGAGAACATTCGAACATCTACCTAATTTACTATCTGTGATATTCACTAATCTGCTAGTCTTTACCCCTCTTCTCAATTAGCACGTAAACAAGGCAGTAAAGAGAGAAGGCCTTATGAAGCAGCCATGTCGGAAAGAACATACGATAGCTAGAGCAGATGGCGAGGGTTTTCTATAACACTAGGGCTAATCATCACAGCAATGGGTTTGTTTTTGAAATGTCCACTCTGTTTCAACACTTATTTTTTTATTACAACAGTGTGATACGTATTTCTGTCTGTCTTTCAGTTTCAGGTCCAGGTCCTTCATTCAAGCCAAGCTGCTGCAAAGCCCAGAAGTCTCTAGAATTCATGCCAATAAACCTGCACACCCAGAGGATGAGGGTGACATGTCCCAGAAAAGCAGGTATTGCACTATTGTCTTATCATCTGCATGGACCTCAAACCTGTTCCCATGAAGCACTCAGAGGACTAGAAAATAACAGTAAAGTGCATCTTCCTCATAGAAAGAGCCGCTGACGGGGGGGGGAAAGGTGGTTTCATGTGAGAGATATTTCTAGAAGTTGAATCCGCCGTGGTTTATCTTTGCCTGCCGCTGCTGCACTTCTCCATCTGTCTATCTGAGAAACTCAGTGGGTAGTTCTAGGTCATCGCCCGGGCTGAAAGGTGAGAACCAACTTTGTGACAAGACACTAATTAAGCCCTTTGCGTTTGTCCCGAGAGGAAGAGTAGGCCATCCTTTCCACCATTGCTCTGTAGCTGGCAGAGCGCGTTAACGCCCCGGAACTGTCCGAATGTATTATGGCTTCTAACTGCTGCCACACTAGCTGTGACTGGGCCGCATTTCAAGTGTGCACTCCATGATTGATATAAAGCTGAAGGCAGACAAACCTAGACATAGATTCCTTCACTGACGACATCAGGGCTGACAGGTGGAAGAAGGGAGAAAATCCAGTCATCTTACAGCCATGGCCGCTGCACTGCACTGCCCTGCTCTCCCAAGGCAGGAAAAGGCACAAAAAAACACACGGCTAAAACGAGACTTAGATTAGTTTGTCTCTTGAGTCATAGACATTTTGATGCAGAAAGTATCTTCTATGGCAGCCATTCCCAAACTTAAGAATACCGCGGCCCAGTTTGAAATGTGAAAATCTTCCGGGGCCCACACAACCATGTAATCACAACTCTGATCAACACATGAAACACGAAGATGAATCATTTCCCTATACCATTTATTTCATATTTCATAAACGGAACATGTGAACGTGGGCATATTGCAAATTAATATTCCATCCACATGCAAGAATCAAGGAAAAATATCCAAAAGCCTGATTGCCAACATTTTCTCCCTCCTTACTCATCAGAAGTATTTGCATGCATAACCAAGATGAGATAACTCTTGTTATCATTTGGCGCTATATACAGTAAATATAAAATTGATTGATTGATTGGTTGATAGATTTTTTGAGACAAACTGCGATGAACAACAACAGAAAAAAATGAATCCATAAGCTATTAAGGAATTGTTTTGTCGCTGTGAATATGAAGGTAAAACTAGGTCACCTATGTAGCAGAAATTGGTGCTCTATGGCCAGAGAAAATTGAGAAACCGCTCTAGAGCATGCGAGTGATAATAATAATTGATAGGATTTATACAGCACTTTTCAAGGCACCCAAAGCGGTTCACCTATCTGTGTGTGTGTGTGTGTGTGTGTGTGTGTGTGTGTGTGTGTGTGTGGGGGGGGGGGGGGGGGGGGGGTCTCATCCACCCCTGATGTGTAGCACTCACCTGGGTGATGCAGCCTATTACTGTAGCGCCAGAACATGAGCTATTACTGTGGAGACTGGAGAGTAGAGGACTGAAAGAGCCCATTAAATATCAAGGGATGATTGCCATGATGGAAAGGGAATTTAGCCAGGGCACCGGGGTTACACCCCTACTCTTGTGATAAGTGCCGATACGATCTTTATTGAGAAAGGGTTAAAAATAGAGAGACGTTAGAGAACACATTGCATTAATATGTGGGAGGGGTATATAACAATGGGATTTGGATTAAAAAACAAAAAAAACAACACCACATAGCTGCATTTAGTCTTGTTTTTGTAACCTACAGGGGGCACTGTTCCATTTCATGGAACTCCCTCCCTTGGAACTCCCTCTTGCAAACTAGAGAGAGAGTGGCGTCAGCGGAGGACCAAAATGCGAGACTCATTAGCCAATGAACAGCCAGGAATGGGTCTCGCGCTACTTTTGCCTGCTAAAATAAAGCTGATAATGTACAATTTGATTCAAGGGATGAAAAACCCTTTCAGAGTACAACACAAACTGTCTATGTTGCTGCAACTCGACAGTACTGCTTAATCCAGGACCTTACTTCCTGGAACTCTTGAGAGTAAAAAACTGGTCCATTGGAGTGAATGGAGATGTCGGGACTTTTCTATCTACACGGCTCTGTTGCAAACTAGTGACCTTTAGGTGACTGTCACCTTGTTCATCCGAAAATAGGAGGATTTCTGAGTGGTTTTATGTCTGGTATCTGTCCCCTTTCACCCCCTTGTGATTTTTTTCTCTCTTTTTCCATTTTTTGGGGTATTTTCGTACTAATCACGAACCCAAAATGTAAATTCTGATTTTTTTTTTTACTTGCACTACGCTCTTTAAGTCTGTTTTATAAGCACATACACCGCTATGCTGCTTTCAAACCTGGAGTTACTCACTCCTACAAGATACACACTAGAGGTGATGAATATGCAAATCAAGGGGTGTCCACTTTCACATTGCAATAAAAGGATTCTGGCTTTGACTTAAGCCCATTTATACGCTCCTTTCTTTATGTACCGGAAACCTTGTAATAATGCCTAGAGCTACCATCAGCTTCATAAGAAATCTATGTCATAATAAATGCCAAAGTCATCAAATAGCATATGGACGGTTGCGTCACAAAACTTGAAGTAATAACCAGTATCATTAAAATAAACTACTTGTTTAAAAAAAAAATAGCAACCTCAGCTCCTTTCATTGAATGCATGTCTAAGAGTGGTGATCAAAAGACACCGCACTACCAAGGGTGCCAGGAAATGTGCTGAGTTTAGCAGGCGGTCCTGTGTTTGCAGCGTGCGCGCATGGCTACGGCTTGGATCATCTTTTCAACGATGTTTTGCAGGGCCAGATCACACAGTGGGCATCCCAGCAGGTCCTGCTTCAGACAGCGTGTCCAGGGATGTGCTGTGGGAATATCTCACGGCTTCTGTCTCCCACTGCCTGCCACAGTTCTTACTGGCAAAGAGCAGAAGCATCAAAGAATAGCCATATCTATATGTAGCTCTCTCTCTCGCGCTCTCTCCATTTCTCTCCTTTATCCACATCTGTATCCATATCTACATGTATAGAATAGATTCCATTGTGTTGCTTTCCAAAATCGGTGCCATTGACTGTACACATTATGTCACTATCAGGAAAACACAAAGTTATATGAACATTCAATTGACATGTGGAGTAGATATGGGCATAACAATTGCCTGTGCAAAGTTTCATTGCAGTGAGAATTTCCGTTGGGAGAGTGGCTTGTCCGTGAGTTGAAGTAGAAAACAGTTTTTATTAAGAAACTCTTTCTTTTTCATTTGATAAATAACTAAGAAAATTATTTCAGTGATTTCTGAGACAGAATTGGCTTAATCAAATCAGATTTTTTTCAAACCAATTATATTACTGTGTTATGACATGTTGCAAATTCAATCTCTGTGTGCCATCTTAAACAAAATTGAATTAAAGGTGCTTGGTATTTAAAGACAGCGCTTCAGCAGAACGACATGAAAAGTATAAAAGTGCATGGCCCGGAGGCTGAATCAAGCCTTTATCTGACAAGTCAAGATATTAATTATGAATATGCCAATATTCCCCTGTCGATTGTATGGTTTGGAATTTATCAGATTTCATCAATGTCGTTTCCTTAAAGGATAAGGCTGGTGTTTTTAACGCATTGCTTACCGCCAACAAATCCTGTGAAGATAACAAAATCAACGATGCGTTTGCATTGCACTCCTGGGACTTTCTGACTTCCTGTGTACCGTTTTTAGCCATCAGCCCGGAAGTCATTGGCTCCAATTGTAAGCTAAAAACCTTGGAATACAGCTCACAAAGACATAGTTTCAATTTTAGAAATCGATAACTGTTGCCATGAAGAGTCAGGCTGTTGTAGTTTCAAATGGGAACGGATTCTTCATTATGCCTATAATGCTGCCTCTTATATTATATTATATTATAAAATGGCTCTCTCAAATCAAGCAATCTGATTGGTTCACAGCCATTGTATAAATCCAGTAACCCACTCCAATAACCCATGGCCATGGGTTATTGAGTTGCCATGGCAACTCTCTTACTAAAAGGCTTTGGTTACCTCAAATGACAATGTAGAAAAAACAAATGGCGGAGACAGCTGTCAGATCCTTGTGAATCGATCTTCGCTTATAACTTTACTAATACTTCGCAGAAAATTATGTTTTGTACAAGAATAGACGCGGGCTAATGTCTTCTTTGCAAAAAAAAGGCTGTTAACCCCGCATTTAACCCCGCATTTAACCCCATAACGTTAGTTGGTGTCGGGCTTTGCAGAAAGCTCTCAGCTTCTCAGCAAGCGCTGAGAATGCAGCGCTGTGCTCGAGCTGCGTGTCGGGCTTTCCAGAAAGCTCTCAGCTTCTCAGCAAGCGCCAGGATTGGCCAATGTCAACTTCAGTCTCCAGAACGATCCAATCAAATCACCCGCACGTTCTTGCGGTCCCGCCTTACAGTAGTGTTTCAACTGACTCTACCAGAATGCCATGCCAGTCGGACTTATAGTATTATTATTATTATTATATTATCATACTTGGAAACCGTTTTATAAAAGCAATATAGCACTCGAGCTGCGTGTGTTGTGGCATATATCCCGCTGCTCAGCAGTTATCCCACTCGGCCTGCGGCCTCGTGGGATAACAGCTGATCAGCGGGATATATTTGCCACAACACACTGGCTCTCATAGTATATTGCTTAATTATATTATATTATATTATATCAATTATATTTGCTACAGAACTACTTTCCAAAGAGAGTGTAAAGAGTTTACGGCTTATTAAGTTGTTATATAGGAAAAGGACGGCTGGCCCAGTGCATCGTGATGAATATGCTTCCCAGAGCAACGCCATGGCTCTTGGTGACGTGTTTTCCATCGTTCTTTTTAATACAATGGCGTTCTGTGGCTGCAGGAACGTGGCTTTATTTGGCACCGGCTACATGGACTAGACTCGTACCGTTTTGTTATTATATTATTCACAATACCCATGACGCCAAAAGTGTACACACATCGCACGACTGTACAGTGTGTGGGTGAGTGGCGGAGAGGTTGTGACCTGACGTAGTGAGGCTGGGGTAAAACAGTGTTTGTTCACTTTCCCCTGTAGCTGAAATAAGCAACTGCAGCATAGCAGCGACAAGGACAAACCAGACTCTGCCCGAGGATCTCCAAGTAGGTTCCGGCACGTACGAGAGGTCAGAGATGCACAGTAGCAGGGAGAGAGGCCATGGAGAGCTTTAAAAGTAATCAGTCAAATGTTAAAATCTCTTCTAAAACATACTGGGAGCCAATGTAAAGAGGCTAAAACAGGAGTGAGTATGGTCATGTCTCTTGGTTCTGGTTAAAAGCCTGGCAGCTGATTTCTGTACATACTGGAGTCAATTAATAATCATTCATATTAAAAGGAAAAACAACACTCAAATATAGCTGCAAGTGCAGCCCCTTCAGGGGCTTTCTCAATGGAACAGGTCTCAATTTCCAACCCTAGACAATTTCTCCATTCTTGTGTTCGATATACAAAAGTGATGTACCGTATTTGCTTTTAGGTTGGCTATGCCATCCACTCGGAGAAGCTAAACCATTCATTTTCATTTTCTCTATCGATCATCCAGTGAGAAGAAAAATGAAGAAACCAGTCTGAGCGCAAAAGAGTTGTCATTCTTTTTCTGGAAATGGCTGCTTTCAGTGACAGCTGCAAAACGTTTTCCAGCCTGAAAAGTTCAACTTGGCAATGCAATACTGAAAACCTTGCTCAGCACTCATTTGGGCCGTGTAAAAGGACATTTTGTCAGTGTTAAACAGGATCGTTTGGGCCGTGTAAAAGGATATATTGTCAGCGTTCAACGGGATTGCGAGATGCGTTAAGTATGAATTATAACGACTCATCCTGACTTCCACAATCAATTTCTTTTCTCGGGGAGAAATTGTCCTCTCAGTCCACCTTGCTCTCCTGACGATTTATGGAGAATGGGCGAGGTTAGAGGAAGACCGGGCAGATCAACCACAAATTGGCCGTTGTGATTGATGTTGTGAAACCCATCGTTGTAGTTCAGTGTGCTGCTGCTGTGAGAGAACCAATTAAAGGAACTTGGATATTTGATAACTCCGGGGGCCGAACGTGTGCGGACAGGGAGCTTGGGGCCGAACATGTGGCAGACAGGGAGCTGTGTGGCCAGGTGCTGGGATAATTAATGGAGGGAGCAGTGGGCAGCAGCGGAGCCCCCCACATTAGACCCCTGTCCATCGCCATCTTGTTTGACACCCTGTTGGCCACACTGTCATCCTCATCTCTACGGCAACACTTGGAGCTGTGTTGTGTCATTAATTTCTGTTTTGAACAATTCTTCAAAGGGCGCTTCGTATGGGGGAGCGGCGCACTGCTTCCTTCCCGAGGGTGTTCATTAACTGACCTGGCACTAAACCACACCAAGATATTCACCCCCGTAGACCCCCTCTTCCCCCCTCCCTGTTCTTCTGATATGATTGTCAGCCTGATCCATTACTCATTCAAAACAAGGCCTGGTATAAGCACCTCTGTGGCCGCCTGGCCGTCTATGAAGTGTTTATTTACTTTAGACGGCGGTGTGCAAATTGGAATGAAGCGATGTGACATTGGCCGTCCTATTGGTCCTACACGAGACCAACGCTACCATAAGATGGCTGGAGACAGAGAAGCCCGGTAACGGCGCGACACAGGCAGCAATATAAATCAGCTAGGAAATTCTTTACCTGAAATCAAATGTACTGGCATATGCACAGTATTTTTTTTTTCTCAGATCCCCCCCCCCCCCAATTTTCTCCTTGCTGTCCCAGTCTTTGCTTCACCCCCTCTGCCGATCTGGGGAGAGTTGTAGACTAGCACATGCTTCCCCCAATAGATGTCCAGTCGCCAGGGGCTTCTTTTCACCTGTGGGTGTGTGATCCTATGTCATGGAAGGTAAAACTGCATGAACCTAAACTTATAACTTTGATAACAATATGTGAACAAAAGCCTCAAAATAGCTCCATGGCACATTTATGAATACTGAATCAGATTTCAAATCAGAATCACTTTTATTGCCACAATATGCAAGATTACATCGGGAAAGTTGTCTTAGTGTAAGTATGCAGCGTAGCGGTCATATCAATATTCAGAGATAAAAAGAAGATATCCAAAATGCAAAATTGCAAGTGCAATATACCATATATACATGAAATAGGCATTCATTCAAGAACACTCAAGTCATAGAATTAACCATTTATTGCATAAATGAATATAATGCATACAATTATGTTTGGCGTTGAAGGCTCCGCTCTTAGAATTAATTTAATATTTAATTTAATATTTAATTAATTTAATTCTCCCTGAACTCGGCTCAGCAGCATGCTACGCCGAGCAGGGAGCGCAAGCAGAATCCCCCATGGGAATAAAATATTCCAGATACATTTAAACCATAGAAATTAAAAGAGGGAGCCTAAAAGCAAGACATGGAAACATGTTCATTTTTTGAGCCATGCAGACTCCAGAGCTACAATACATGATAGCATTTGCATTTGATCTAAAAGGTGGAGGTTGGGGTGGAGGTGGCAAAGAGTTTGCCAGCAGCCGCACGATCCAGCAAGGATCCAGCAAAGTGGGGAACAGATCAGTGAGTGAGAGGCTGCCCTATTTAAATGGACCGCCTTGTTGTGAGAATGACTGTGATTGGAGAATTGGTTAAACGGTGAACCAAACAGAGGCTGTCAGCTGGTACAGCTGGGGCGTCGACTATGACATCATGTCTTGAATGAACTAACGCAGGCTTCATTTCATTCAAGAACACTCAAGTCATAGAATTAACCATTTATTGCATAAATGAATATAATGCATACAATTATGTTTGGCGTTGAAGGCTCCGCTCTTAGAATTAATTTAATATTTAATTTAATATTTAATTAATTTAATTCTCCCTGAACTCGGCTCAGCAGCATGCTACGCCGAGCAGGGAGCGCAAGCAGAATCCCCCAAACAACGGAACTCGACAACGCCAAGCATGAAACGCCCATGCGAATGCATCAGCCCGACTATAGAAGCTATGTGTAGCAGCAGCATGCTGCGGACCTCGGGTCACCTTAAAAAGAGATACACCGAGTAACTCAAAAGAGGCCCATACTATAATTAAGTGAATTACCTATGTGTGGCAGTATGCCACTGCCGACCTTTCAATTAAATAGATGTATGCTTACACCAAAGGCCATTCTATCATAAGTGAACCATTTTTAAGAACAAGCAGCATGGATGCTGCAGATAGGGGGAAGCCAGCAGCCGCACGATCCAGCAAGGATCCAGCAAAGTGGGGAACAGATCAGTGAGTGAGAGGCTGCCCTATTTAAATGGACCGCCTTGTTGTGAGAATGACTGTGATTGGAGAATTGGTTAAATGGTGAACCAAACAGAGGCTGTCAGCTGGTACAGCTGGGGCGTCGACTATGACATCATGTCTTGAATGAACTAACGCAGGCTTCATTTAAAGGCAAAATAGGCATTAAATAGGAATCTACAGTCCAAGCGGTGCACAATGTAGTTAACAAGAGTAATCTAATGGACTAGAAAGTTCTGGTAGGAGAAGCAGCTATAATACTTTAATGTAACAAGTGTAGTCCAGTTGCTGCTACTGTAAAGTGACGTATGATGGGGGGCTCATGTCAGTGGGGGGATTCGGCTGTGCTCGTGGGGTTTTGGGCGGGGTGGGGGGGGGTGGTGGTAAATCCCTTACTAGAGGGGGCTTTCGGGCCTTGTTGGTGAGGCTGATGGCAGTTGGGAAGAAGCTGTTCTTGTGGCGAGAGGTTTTGGTCTTGACAGACCTCAGTCTCTTGCAGAGGGGGAGCATTTCAAAGAGTTTGCGTCTGGGCTGAGAGGGGTCGGTCATGATGAGACCACTTCACATTCCATGAGGTGTTCATGTAAGGCAATACTTCCTTTGTGTCATAGCTGCGGAGATGTGTATCGTGCAAAAATGTTCAGAATAGAAGTCCATCTCTTGTGTGTGTTGTCCGATTTTTAACCGGGCATAAGAACAACACGGTAAGGTTTAGACAGGTTTAATGCATTTTCTTCTTAAATCCCATCTCTCTTCTCCAGGGCCCTCCCATGCTGAAGTTATTATTATGCTGTATGGTGGAACACATCATAACTCCATGTTACTTCCCTCCTGTCTTTACAGATGCATTCTATGACATCATCACAGTCGGTGCTCCCGCAGCCCACTTCCAGGGCTTCAAATGTGGTGGTCTGCAACGGCTTCTCAACAGATATGAGGCAGACAAAAAGAGGTAAGCAACCTACAGTAGCAAACACACTGCCATGTGACAGGAGGAGGCAGACAGATGATTTAATACAGGACACCTGTTGGTGTGGAACCAGGCCTGTGGTGCTATTGACAAGGGAATTAAACTCGGGTGTAATTGATAGTGACAGTCAGCCAAAATTGTCCCTGGCCCATAGACTTGGTTTTCCAAGTTTCAGACAGTTACTTAGAGCCAAGCCATGCTGAATTCAATCTGGAGCTCCACTGCTCCTGACAACAGGCTTGATGGGAAAAAGAGGGGATGTCCAGTCAGAATTTCCTCAGTGCACTTTTCTCTGGCGTGCAATTCTGGATCCAAAGTTGTAGGCAAACTTCTGACAGAAATGCCACGAAGCTTGCTAAAAAAAAAAAGAGAGAGGGGGGGCTAGGGATTTCACATTAAAAATATGTAAATTTTAAATTCAAAACCAAATGGTTGCTACAGATGTTGATGGCAAGGGCATGCTTTGGAGGCGACTGATCAGGAACAATCCATCTAAAATCCTTCTCGTTTGTAATCTAAGTAATAGTAATAGGAAATAGTAGGAAAGCACCTGACTGTCACGACGCCTCCCTTCTGTTTTCCTCCACCTCCACCAAGTGACGTATTGTGGGTATGGTTCCCACACAGACCGACTGTATCTATTACAGTAAAGTGAATCTTGAATGTTGACTCTTGAATCCAAAATGATCCAGCCTATACAATATTTTAGATTGAATCCAAAAAATAAAAAAATAAACTAAGATATAATATATCTTTTTTTTTTCTTTTTTTTTTATGAGTTAAATAGCTACTATGCTCAGTTTTTCCAGATACAGTATGCTTACAGGACTTGATTCTTCCACAGGTAACCCTGAGTTGTGCCCATTAACACCCAGGAAGTGTCTCTGACTGGGTTGTGTGTTAGATTGAGTTACCTGCGTGTGTCTCCAGTATCTCGCTCCATTGCTTGTGGGGGAAGACATACAGTATCTTGTGTGTTCGCTTCAGCGCATAGAGCATTAGCCCTGCAAACACTGAAGGGGTGAATGAATAGATAAAACCATGGTACTATAGGTTGTCTTACACACACACACACAGAAAGGGATAGGTTGAACACCACTCACGATTCATCTGCACATACTGTACATAAACACATTTATATTATGCACACACACACACACACACACACACACACACACACACACACACACACACTGCACACATAATGCACATATACTCACTGACTGACAACACATCCTAGGGGAACATATACAAATGCCTTATTCCAGAGGTTTTCAAAATCTGTGACTGTGGGCCTCCCCCCAGACAAAGCTTGGAAAAAGGCACCCCCTCGCTCAATTCCTGGATGCCTATGGGATCATCATTATCTTATTTGATCCCATAGACACTCAACAATTGAGCGAAGATACCCTGATATTGCTGTTTGACATATTTCAGACTACACCAAATACATAAAAAAGGTACCGCACCTTGGGGGACAGAGCCTTCGCCATTGCTGCCCCAACCCTCTGGAATTCCCTGCCCCTTAACAACTCTGACACACTCACTTCTTTCAAAAACCAACTCAAACCCCACCTTTTCAAGAAAGCCTACAGTATCTGACTTCTACCTCCACCATCCTCTTTCATTTTGTAACCCCCCATATTTGTTTTTGTTCTGTATTTGTGTAAGTTTTATGTTATACTGTTTATAAAGCGTCTTTGAGTAATTAGAAAAGCACTATATACAGTAAGTCATATGTATTATTATTATTATTATTATTATTATTAAAAAGGTCTGTCTGAAGGCATTTATTAGTTTCTGACTCTGGGAAAGTGTGGGGGGGGCAGTAAAATTCCACAAAACTACAGTGTATCTCTTTAACCACATCACACACATTTAAGCTATTCTATATGATCTCCTTTTGATAACTAATGTCATAATGTCATATTTTTTCCACTCTCATTCAGTGAGCCTCTCCTGAAACTGCTTGGAGCCCTTCATGGGGGGGGGGGGGGGGGCTCCCACTTTGAAACCCCCCCTGCCTTATTCAAATCTGAGATCAGCAGTATTCTGTACATTTTGCCGTCTTTGCCTCTTTAAAGCAGGATAGAGGTACAGTAGATGTCATTGTGGTTCATTGTGTGGTCACTTGAGTGATGCCAGAAGAAATGAAGGCTGAAGTTTCCCAGCGCTCCCCATGGAGTGCAAAGTCATTATAGACCATGCCAGATCCAATTAGTTACACAGAGTTTGGAGCTCAACAAAGAGGGAAGAAGAGCAAGATGGAGAGGGGGCGAGGTGTGGCTATAAAATGGATAAGTTGGTGGGGAAATAGTTGGGGGGCCTCTACTGATAAAAAAAAAGAAGGAAATAACTTCTTTACGCTAAGTGCACAAGTGAATTTGCTGAAGATGGTCAGTTTTATCTGCTAGCGTGGACTACGATAAGAGTTTGCATATTTTCGAGAGTCCACCGAAGTGAAATGATTTTCTTTGAATGAGAGATTAGACTTGAGAAAGAGTTCTCCAGGGAGACGGAGGTTTTTGTTTCATATTTGACTTAGCTAATGAGTCACTGTAGCTTAAATTTTCCAATTTTCCGCCTGGCTAAGCTGAGCCTCATCCACGTTTGACCTGGAATGCAGTCATTTTGTCCGTCATCGTCAGAAATAGGAATAAAGGGAACTCCATGCTGCTGCTCTGTGATTGTGCAGAATATGCACGGTTGCCATTTTAATGGAGGTGCATGTTTACTTTAAATGAGGAGCATTTGTTATTTCATGGTTTAATTAGTTCTTTTTTTATTATGCACGCTTCAAAGGTCTGACTAAATGTTGAGTCTGGGAGTACTTGATGAGGTTTTGTCTTCTGTGTGTGAATGTACAGTGGCAGTGACCTTGAATTGGCGCTCCCAGCTGGACGCATACCAAAGACCTGAACTTTGTGACACCATCAATGCCTTTGCTTTAGAGAAACTAGGACATCTATGTGGTTCCTTAAGAGGTTGAATTGCTTTATGTTCTTTAGGTCAGGTTAGGTTACAGTAGGTTAGGTTAGGTTTAGGTAGTTAAGTATCTGTGTAGGGTGTCCGGGTAGCGTAGCGGTAGATTCCCTGCCTACCAACACGAGGGTCACAGGTTCACGCCCCCGCGTTACCTCCGGCTTGGTCAGGCGTCCATACAGGCACGATTGGCTGTGTCTGCCAGTGGGAAGCCAGATTGAGGGGATGTACCCTGGTCGCTGCACTAGCGCCGCCTCTGGTCGGTTGGGGCGCCTGTTCGGGGCAGAAGGGAACTGGTGGGAATAGCGTGATCCTCCCATGTTCTACGTCCTGCCGGTGGAGCTCCCCGCTGTCAGGTGAAAAGAAGCGGCTGGCAACTGCACATGTACCGGAGGCAACGCGTGTGTGTCTATGGCTCTACCCAGATCGGCAGAGGGGGTGGGGCAGCAACGGGGGCAGCAGGGGGAATTGGCCAAATACAAGTGGGGAGAAAATGGGGGGGAAATCAGAGAAAAAAAGTTTTAATTGGTTTATGTTATTTAGGTCAGGTTAGGTTATACTGTTATGTTAGGTTAGGTTAGAGTAGGTTATACTATGTCATGTCATGTCAGGTTAAGTTAGGTTAAGGTAGTTAAGTCTCTGTGTTATCTTTGTTTAATCTGCCAAGGATATGGATGGGCCCTGTCAGGGATCAACCGGCAATTCAAGGTAGCTGCACCTGTATAGTGAAGTAGTCTTGCGCTCAAGTCCAGTTAAGCCTATTTTCGCAGCAAATACACACACATACGAAAGCACACGCAAGACACGCACACACACACACACACACACACACACACACACACACACACACACACACACACACACACACACACACACACACACACACAGAGTGTGCCAGCAGCATGCCTCCCTGCCTTTCAGAACAAGCCTTTTGTAATCACGTTTGATTAAAAAGGGAACAATCGGCGAGATGTGAGACTTGGCTATTCAACGTGATATTAATTCATCAAAGAGAAGGTGGGAAAAGATTGAGGCAGGAAAAAAGGAAAAGCCTGAGTAGAGTACAGAGGTGTTACCAGGAGGGCAATAAAAGAGCTATTCGTCTTTGTTCCCCGGACACTAGAGGAGCGGGAGGGGGGTTCTTTTCAGATCCATTAAAATCCTGCAATGGCCAAACTTGGCAATGGCTACAGTATACAATGTAGTTTGTCTCTCAGGATGGGCCAGGATCGAGTTTAATCAATAGCTACACTTAGTATTCCTCCAGAAACCCTGTACATGCACACAGGGCAAGAACATTTATCTTTCATTAATGCATGCAGTCCCACTTAAACGGCTGTTTTAAAAGTCACTGGATTTTTATCCGTTTTTAATTGAACCCTATAGACATAGCTGTGGATTTGCTGAGGTGGTCTAATCTTTCATTAACAGCCTCTTTTGAATTATTCAGCTGTTACTGCACAACGATGCGACCCTTTTGAGGGAGACAGGTTCCATGTAATCTGAACATCCCCAATCTGATCTGTCCTAGAATGTTGTGTGTGTGCTTGTGTTTGTGTATGTGTGTGTGTGTGTGTGGATGTGACAGAGAGAGAGAGAGAGATATAAAGGCAGAGATGGTATTCTGATTCGGGCTTGTTAGCACAGTGTTGGGGCTGACCTAGTCTCAACGCCAGACCCATTAGAGGTCTTACGCTGACACTCTACGTTACTGCATGCTGCAGGTCTCTCTATGGGTCTGGGACACTTCTAGCTCAAAACTGGTGTCGGAATCCTGGCCAGTGATTGTTTCCCCTGAAATCCTGGAGGCACCAATCAACGACTTTAGCGATCAGGCGCGCCCACCCAACCTGACTTGAAAATGAACCACTCTCGCATTGGTGCTACGACCTGTCAGTCATCCAATTTGGACCCCCTAGACCCTCAAAACAGCAGCGGGGGCTGCGAGCAGCGATTCAACGTAATACTTGAGTCTGGGAAGAGACTAGGGCCGATGACCCCTATTCTTGGGGCGAGGCGTGCTAAGTGTGTGCAGAAGCTGACCTGTAGCACGTGTCACTTGTCCCGGCCACATAGCAGAGAGGAAACGCTCTGTCATTCTGCCAGGCCTCCCGGTCAAGCCAAAACTATGGGATGACACATTTCTGGGACGCTGGGAGTAGCATCAGGGTTTCGGTTCAAGCCAGACTGCACACATTTAATAGATGGAGTCTCTTGGGGCCGATGCTCAGATTGAACGTGACGAGCAGTATCTTGTCCAACCAAAGAACCGCTGTCCAGGGTCACTCTCTGTGTGCGGTTGAGAAGCAGCACATCGAGAGGGGCCGGGTGCCCCCTGTTGATGGACAGCGGCTTGCTCATGCGTTGCTTGTTCTGGAGTCAGCGCACTCTGCAGGTTCAAGGTGTAACGGAGGAGGACTGTGGCTGATGGGCATGTGGTCTGAGAAGAGGGCTTGCCCTGTACTGTAGCTCTCGTCTGAATCACTGAGAAAAACCCTTGGCTGTGTTATCCTGAGAACTGTGATGGGAGATCATTGCCCAGCGGAGGATTCCATGCACGACAGATGGAGAATGGCTGTTGAAATGATCTGGTTCGAGATCAGATCTTCCTCTTGTGTGTGTGAGCAGTGATTTGAGCTTGCTGTCTAAATGACGAAGGAGGCTCTTGGCAATCACCTGGGGTGCTGCAGTGCTCTGTGCTGACGTAGCTGCATTTAGCTCCTGCTGCTTGTCAGCGGCAGGCCACAAGCTCTTCATTAATTTCCCCTCCGCTATTAATTAGCCATGCGCTGGAGATGCTGCTTTAATTAGAGCGCGGGGCCCGGCGCTTCTCTCCCTCTCATTACTGTTACAACCAATTCCTATTGATCATTTAGGAAAACCAAGGAGGAGGCTTTTGCGGGAGATACTGTTTGCTGGTTTAAGTAATATCTGTTAATAGCTGGGTGTAGACAGACATTCGGCTGCTGACGGAGTGGTGCCCCACTTGAGGACCCATATCTGAGGGGAAAGTTGAGTCCATTTATTTTCTGGATTACCACTGTTTCTACTTGCCAATTTGAAATTTGCCCTCTTAAGCTATGAAATATAGAAAGATAAAGAGTTATAGGCCGGCGTCGAGATAAAGGTGTGCACACAAGGGATATATAGGTAAATAGGTAGCCTATTTTAAGAGTTAGCATGTGATTATGCTGGTCAGTATCAACAGAGGTAATGAATCTTAGCATAATTAACATAAACTATTTGCTGGAGCCTGCCCAGATAAGCTCCTATCTCCTAGCTTCAATTTGAGGTTGAGATAGTCAGACTCAGCTCAAAGACGAGTAGGAAGCTCTACTAGTATTCTTCATACTGTAAGCCTGCATACACATGTAGGATTTTGCTGGAATGCAAAAAAGTGACATTCAACAATCCTCACCTTACACCATATCCCAGTCAAATGTATCATCAGCATGATTAAAACACGCAGAACCATGTGTCTTGATTGATTGATTGATTGATTGAAGTGTCATGCACACTAGGTGCCCAACCCCCATGGGTTTACAAGATAAAACAATAAAACATCACAACAATGGTACATTTAAAATACAAGTCACAAGACAGCAATGGGCAGGACAGCAATATAAAGCAATACATCAGTTTCTAAATAAAAGGTTCTGTCTCTGCTCCCAGGCTTGACAAATAAAATTTGCAGTGAGGAAGATTCCCCTTTTGAAACACAGCTCAAGTTTCTCATAGTCGTCCAACTCAAAGAAGTCAACATAGATAGAGGACATTTGACTAAAGAGTACGTCCCTTGCGTCATCATAAGCAGTGCAGTAAAACATGAAATGAACCTCATTTTCAATTTCATGTAACTCAAAGTAAACAGTCTATCTTCTTCAGGGGTAGCATCTACCAGTTTCTAGTGCTAATGGAAGGGTTCCCGATCGTAACTTCACATAGGGTACAACCCAGTATCATAGTCTGAAGCATCAGTGCTCATGCTCAACTTAATTCCATTGAAAATAAATAAACTCGATCAGCTAACTTGAAATGCATTATACAGTAGGGCTGTGAATCTTCACTGGCCTCACGATTCGATTCGATTACGATTCAGAGGGCTACGATTCGATTCGATTACGATTATCGATGCATCTCGATGCATCTTCAATCGATGCATCACTTTTTTCCCCAATATGTGATTTATTTTTTCTCACTTTCTTTTTTCTCACTGTGTGGCTACTTTTAAAATAAAAGTGCATTTGGAATTGCATTGTATTATGATCCAAATAAACAACTGCATGTACTTCCATTATATTTTATTTGATTATTAAAAAAAAAAAAAAAATGTTTTTTTAATAATCGATTTTTGACTTTTTGTGAATCGATGCAGAATCGCGCACATCCGCATCGCGATGCATCTTATAATCGATTATTTTTGACACCCCTATTATACAGTACTGTATGTATCTGAATGTAAACTGATGAATTTCCTTAGTCTGTTACCATGAATATGATAAATATTCATGAAAAGTAGGCAGACTTGAAAATTTACATAACTGGACAAATGGCTCATGCTCATATAATGAATATCAATAAAACATGCAGAATATTCATATATATTTATTAGTAACTTCATGTAGACGCAGCTTTTCTATTACATTACTACATAAATTACTTGAGCACTTCCAAATTACAAGTGGGACTACAAAAGTACCCGAGGCTTACAGGCAATGTACACCGTTACGGCTGCGTTGTGGATCCGGCAAAACTGCCGGATCGACTCTCGCCCATGTTAACGGATGGGCGATACATGCAGTATGGAGAAATTACGCACCGGTTCTATTTTTTGTCGGATCCCGCATACGTCTGACAGATGACATGAGTGTGGGTCTGTTCATACGTCTGACAGATGACATGAGTGTGGGTCTGTTCGCAGCCGTACCGCATCTGTTCCGGAGGCGCTGTACATTGGCTATCTAATCCCTGTGTACATCCCTCTCTGGCCTCTGATCAAGTGTGCATTCACAGGTTTATGCTGCTTTACCTTTGCTTGCTTTGCCATCTTGGTAGAAGCTTTTGGACTGACAGCACTGCTGATGAGGCAATTAAAGTTCCTTGCCTTAGCCAGCCTTAGAGGGGATCAATTCTGTCCTGGAGCATCAGGTGGCAGGTCCCAACATTCATTATTGCCTGCATAGGCTCTGTAATGGGATTGGATTTGTACTTATGAGTCAACCGGGCTGTTATTGAATCTCAGACGCTGAAGCAGTTGTCCTCTTCCAACAACTTCCTCCTTTGCCTCTGTTCTGCTTTGTCTCTATTGTTGCACTCCTCATGGATCCCCCCCCCCCCTCTCTTTGGTCCTGCATTAATGCAGTAAGAGGAATTTAAGCTAGCAGGGGATGAAAGGGTTTTAGAGCCTTTACTTTGTCAGAGAAGATGATTCAATGTTGGAGGCTCTGTGACCGAAATGTGAAGGTGCAGTTATGAAAGTGGGAGTGAGAGAAGTTTGCCAGTAGACATGGCGGTGCGGTTGAGGATTTCACACTACCTATTTGCCCTGTGTGTGTCTCCTCCTCTCTTTTAGAGATTCCTTTGATTAGCTTGGAGCTCGTGGGTGGGCGTCCTCCTGGGGGGTCGTTAGCTGTAATCACAAGGCCAAGTTATAGCCAGTCAAAGACATGGGTAGTGGCTCGCAACTAATACGCCTAATTTCTTAAGGCCTTCAGATTTTGACACTCATTCATACATCAGGGAGACTTCTAAGGAGGCATTTTCTTTCCTTCAACACAAAATATTGGGAGTGCTGCAGTATGCCAAGTTTGTCTCTTCCTCTCTCCCTCTCCCTCTCCCTCCCTCCTTTCTTAAGTCAATTATGCCTTAGGATCTGGCTCTGGGGTCTGGCCTACATAGAGGGTGGCGGAGCTGACTCTAAACTAGCTGGGAGGGTTGCAAATGACTGCCTCGTTCCACACTACAGTACAGTCTGATGGCAGGAAGTCAGCAGAAATTCATTGAAAGTCACAGAAACTTTACCTGAGGAGAATGTTTGATTTGGAGAGTGATTTGCCCTGGATCTAGGAACTGACAAAAGGTGTTTTTCGTCTCAGACTAAATAGCTCAGAGGAAGCGATTAATTATTCATGAAGTGAAATGGTTTGACATTGGACTGTAGGTCCAATCTGACAGTTCAGGCTGAAAACCTGGAAAGCATCGATCCGTTGTTCTGTCTGCTGTACATTTTCAAGACGGCAACAGCAGCCCCACAAGTGATGAAATGTGTCCAGAAAATGTGCACCCCATGGTATGTTCATAGTGTTTGAAGATCCATCAGTGGGCAATTTGTGATCAGCTGAGTCCACAATGAATGACCATTAGAAGTTGATGTGAAGTGATGAGCAGCCCCACCCAGCACAACACATGAGCATAGCATGGTTGGTTATTGCCCCGAAAAGGAATGAGCTAAGCTGGATCTTTCCTCCAGCGTTGTGGATAGCACTTGTAGACCACTGGTTTTCAGTCCTGCTCCTTAGGACCCAGAGTCCTGCTGGTTTTCATTCCAGCCATTTATTCAGGGACTGCTTTACACCTGGGATGCAGCGTGAAAGCAATTAAGTGAAATTAACTACCTGATAGGGTATAGAGAGCTCCGGGCCTGAGGACAGACTCATTCAGAAGGTAGCTTCCTACTTCCTTGATACCTACTGTACTGTACCTTCCTAATAAGGTCCCTTGTTTGCCTGTAGGCAGCAGAGAAATACATTGTTTGAGACAGACAGCCTCCCTAGGCCACAACATGTGACTGCAGTTAAGGTTACCGACCAACAGCCGGTATGATCAAACTGCTTTTTCAAAACACATTAATATGTATATACTGTATGTACGTGTGTGTGTGTGTGTGTGTGTGTGTGTGTGTGTGTGTGTGTATATATATATATATATTTATACACACACATAGATATAGATATATACACACATAGATATATATATATATATATATATATATATATATATATATATATATATATATAGATATGTGTGTATGTCATACACACATATCTATATATATCTTCTTCTTACTACATAATCACAAAATGTCTGTCCATCTTTTCGTCTGAACACATATCTCCCCAGCCGTTGCTCCGATCGCCTCCAAAATTTGCCAAAACCCTTTTCAGGGGTCTGGAATTAATCTGGTGCGGGGGGGCACTACAGCGATATTTTACATTTTCAGGCCTTCACACTCACAAAGCCATTGTGACATCATCAGCATCCCTTCCCTGCTTCCCACTGATGATGTCACCGATGATGTCATCAGTGAACAATTCTGATGGCCAAAATGTGAATGAATGAATTCAATATGTTATCATTTTGATGATGTACATGGATGTTTTTTGTTGTTGTTGTTGTTGTTATTTGTCAATGAGCCAAATCAATTCAATATTTTCTACGGTCATATTATGTTCGTTTTGTGAAACCTTGGGTTGAGCTTCTGTTTACTATCTATCATCATTTGTCTTGTTTAACATACTGTAAGTGTAAATCATACATTGCTTTTCCCAAACTGTAACTAGATAAGAAAAATACTTGAAATGAAACTCATTAACTTCACTTAATAGGTAAATTTAGGCCTGCTGTCATGGAAAATGTTTAGAAAAATATGATGTTCATCACCTGTTGGGAATTAGTTTTCTTAATTTAAATTGGCTCCCTCTCCCCCACTACAGCTTCAGCACCGCCTACCAGTGTATCTACTACTCCCCAGAGCACACAGCCAAAGCCCAGGAGGTGTTGAGTGCCATGAGCCTCCTCCAACCACTCATCTCCAGTTTAGCGGACCAGCTCCTGCAGTCAGCCCAGGAGCACTCTACCCCTGGACTGAGGGACGCACTCAAGAAACTGTCTGACAAGGTGAGGCCACCTCCATCACCACAGCTATTACTCCACCCACAATCCCCCACCTCCATCACCACAGCTATTACTCCACCCACAATCCCCCACCTCCATCACCACAGCTATTACTCCACCCCTAGTCTCGCTGGCCAGCCTCCCCTCCCTACTGGGAGATGAGTCTGGCGGCGCAGGTCTCCATTGTGGGATTGTGATGGGCGGCGCTTGGCGGCAGTGCCCTTGGAAAATAGTTTCCAACAATCCAACTTGCCATTTTCAGCGTGTAACAACGAGCTAGCATGTAGGTTTCTGCCGTTAGCTTGCTAGCTAGTTAGCATTGTTGTTTTCACTGAGGCGGCAGGGCACTATTTACAGCGACACACAGGGAGGAGGGAGCGGAAGCCGCTCTGATTGACATGGTAGGAGCCAATGACAGAGCTTGTAATAAGCCGGGAGCGGACATCCGGCAGCGACTGAAATAGTCGCTCCAATAGCAATAGCTGTGGTGATGTAGGTGGGGGGTTGGGGGTGGAGTAGTCTCGCTGGCCAGCCTCCTCCCTTCCGTGAGAGTTGTCTGGCTGCACGGAAACAGGTAACTGGGATAAGCCCTCCCTTGCTCTACAGCTGCTCCCCATAGAGAGCCAAAGTGAAACGTCACTTCCTGCTTTCTCCCTGTAACAGCGCTGCGAAAAATATGAATGGCGGTGAACGGAGAATAAGGTTACTTTTTTGAATCCGTTTGAATTGTGCCATGGGGTGCCAACGCTAATTTTGTCAATTTAAAACGTAACTTTGCATGTCAAGAAAGTCGCATTTTGTCGCCAAACTGTTGCACTAGAAGTGATAAATCAGAAAGACTACATACACTGTCGCCTAAGTGACGTCACTTTCTCTACCGGCAAAGCTGAAGACCAGCGACATGCCACGAGCTTCCACGAGCTATGTAGTTTTTATATGAAACTAACCCCTACGTTTCAGTTTGACGACAAACTGTGACTTTCTTGACATGCAAAGTTATGTTTTAGATTGACAAAATTAGCGTTCGCACCCCGTGGCACAATTCAAACGGGATCAAAAAAGTAACCTTATTCTCCATCCACCGCCATTCATATTTTTCGCAGCGCTGGTACAGGGAGAAAGCAGGAAATGACGTTTCACTTTGGCTCTCTATGGGGAGCAGCTGTAGAGCAAGGGAGGGCTTATCCCAGTTGCCTGTTTCCGTGCAGCCAGACGACTCTCACGGAAGGGAGAGGAGGCTGGCCAGCGAGACTACTCCACCCCCAACCCCCCACCTCCATCACCACAGCTATTACTACTTTACTCCTCTATCACCCACCTCCATCACCACAGCTATTACTCCTCTTGGCCATGAGCTTTAGCAACACATGGTCAAAGCACCTGTTTCAGCCTCAGGCATATCACCATACAATGTCAGGTATTACCTCAACCACAAAAGACCTTTAGATTGCAAATCTTTAACTCTGGTAATAAGTTCATTTAAGCCCGGAATTCGTCTCAAAACAACTTAATTGCTTGCTCAGGGGTTCTGCTTCTGAGCCTATAGTCTGGTAGCTTTGTAATCCGGGACTATTCAGCTGGATATATTGGCATAAGAGTTACCTCGCTGCAGTGACTTGGTAGGGCCAGGCGAGGTGAGTTACCTCGCTGCAGTGACTTGGTAGGGCCAGACGAGGTGAGTGACCTCGCTGCAGTGACTTGGTAGGGCCAGGCGAGGTGAGTTACCTCGCTGCAGTGACTTGGTGGGGCCAGGCGAGGTGAGTTACCTCGCTGCAGTGACTTGGTAGGGCCAGACGAGGTGAGTTACCTCGCTGCAGTGACTTGGTAGGGCCAGGCGAGGTGAGTTCCCTCGCTGCAGTGACTTGGTAGGGCCAGGCGAGGTGAGTTACCTCGCTGCAGTGACTTGGTAGGGCCAGGCGAGGTGAGTTACCTCGCTGCAGTGACTTGGTAGGGCCAGGCGAGGTGAGTTACCTCGCTGCAGTGACTTGGTAGGGCCAGGCGAGGTGAGTCTTGGTAATATTGCTCTACTGACAGATGTGAAGACAGCGGCAACACTGGCAACCCAACATTGACAGATGTGAAGACAGTGGCAACACTGGCAACCCAACATTTTAAGCTATTTCAAGAATACATTTAAAACCCCTCAACGAAGCCAACTGATTGACACAGTTAGACTCAATAGGCAACCTCATGAAATATCCATAACTCATCATAAAAACGGCAAACAAACAAAAGTGAATAGCAGCATGGAGGTTTATAGAGTCGAGGCGTTCTTATCAGTATAATTAATGAATTACATCTGGTGCTGTCAGATTGCAATCTGTGGTGGGAGAGATTGTTTTTGCCACAGTGGAATAGAGCCCAATCAGCCTGCTTAATTGGTACGTTCGCTCTGTCACCACTTCCCCTCATCCTTGATTAGACACACACACACACACACACACACACACACACACACACACACACACACACACACACACACACACACACACACACACACACACACACACACACACACACACACACACACACACACACACACACACACACACACACACATTAGCCAGGTAAACCCCTAGCCTGGTCAGCAAAGCAGCCCTGTTCGCTGATTAACATCTTAAGCTGTGTGCACGTGTGCATGCGTGCGTGTGTCTGCGTGCGTGTGTGTGTGTGTAGTGGAGGGTGGTAGGAGTGAGGATCTGCCTGTCAAGTCTTTGTGTTTGATTTACGGTGTGTGTGTGTGTGTGTGTGTGTGTGTGTGTGTGTGCGCGCGCGTGCGCACGTGCGTGTTTTAAAAGCAGCTGTTCGAGCAGCATCACTTTATTCAAGGCCCAAAGCATTCAGTCATGTAATGTAAAGCCTTAGCCTGCAACATCACACATCTCACATCAATATTTCCGCCCCGCCACATATGATCTTCCATCAAAAACTCACCGCTTCTTTACCTCATAGACACACACAAACCTTTGTTCAGGCGCGCACACCCACCCACACACACACATACAATAACCCAAACATGTTATACTTGTGAGTGACAGACATATTTTAGACCAGTGGTTCTCAACGGGTCTAGCCTCATGAGCCACATTGTTTCATATGAAATATATGGAATAAAAAGGCAGACTTTTCTTTCATTAAATAAAGAGGCAGACTCATCTTGAATTCCAGGTATATGCTTTAAAAAAAGTTAAACTGGTGATGCTCTTTTCTGATTGGTCTAGGTCTGTAGCTTGTGATTATAAGTTTCGAGAAATGTCTGTCTCACTACAATTAAATGGCTATAATTTATGCAATCCCAAGACTGTTTAGGGGCCCCAGTTATACTGTATATATACTGGCTAATGTGGCCAGGGAAAGGGATGTTTGGGGTCCACCTGCTGGAACGGCTACTTCCGCGACCCGATCCCGGATAAGCGGTTGAAGATGAAGATGAAGATGACGTTCTTGGGCACAGTATGACCAGGAGGACTAGACGCAGCAGATGCACCGTTGCTGTTAATGATGATGGTAGGCAGAGTGAAAAAGCAATTGTAACCCATCTCCCTTCCCTCCAGCTGTGTTCTAGGGCAAGTTAACACCTCTCCACTCCAACGGTTATCTGGGAAGAGTTGGGGGATTGATCCTCTATGCATAATTCTATTAAATTATACAGTGTGTATATAGAGGTCATATACGCTACACACAGCGAGTAGCCTCACAACCAAGTGCTACTGGAATCTGGCCAGCGCTATCCATTCACCTCCCCCCCCTTCATTTTCTCAAGTGAAGCTACAGTACGGTACATTGAGTGAAAAAGATCTATTTTTAACACAGTCAAAATCCCCTCATCCTTCAGGGTAAAACCGTTTGAAACCACGAGTGAGTAGATTCCAACACATTTCTTCTTCTTTTTTAGATCAAACATAAAAACCGTCTCTTATTTCTTCTCAGAGTCCGCAGAGGCATTTTCTGACTTGCACTTCTGCACTTCACGTCAAGATCACATCAGCAGATATATTGATGGAAGGCTAGCAACACAATGTCCCTCAAGGGATTTTGAGATGTTTAGATCTCTAAAACAGGTAGGTGTGGAAAAACAAGGCTCGGTTGCACTTGGAGGAGCCGAGTACCTTTGGTATAGCCGTGGTAGGAAAATGAAAGCGGCAAAGCTTTCCTTTGGAGCACACCTTTGAATTGTTGCTTTCAACAGACAATATTTATATATAAGAATGATACAAGGTATAATTATTTTCTTACACACCTCATTGTAGCCCAAGCCCAGTGCCAACGCAAACAACTGAAGAATTCTTACGTTTGTGATTGAGTTATTGGTTGCTTGATTGATTTGCTTGATTGGTTTTGGAATTGTTTGGTTTTAGAACTAAAATATGTGAATTGTATTTGTGAGGGAAACGAGGGAGGAGACCAGCAAGGAAAGTCATTATTTGGATTTATAATGAGATTCCAACTGTCCCAGGAAAATTGACATAGGCAAATACATTGGTTCTGTAACCCCGTGGTTAAGAAGTGCAAATATGACCCGGGGTGTGTGTCCGCCTTTGTTCACTCATCCCGGGGAAGATAATGAATAATAAATGTTCTCATAGATTGCAAATTAACATTGTGGTCAGATAAGCCGAGTTCAATTTGAATAAGGATTTACATTTTGAATTCGCACTGTTACGGGTTTTGGTTACTGCGTTGAGCTTGGCGCATTTCTTTAGTTATTCAATCTTTTAAATGGTGTTTATCTCTTTGTATAAAATGTTGTGTATGGCAGAATATCAGAGTCCTCTTATCTATACTGTAGATTCCTGCTCTCACATCATTGACTGAGTAAGAGAACTCATTTGGGTTCATACTAGGCAGTGAAAATGCACATGAATTTAATATTTTATTATCTTAAGCACAGTCCTCCTTTTCTACGTGCGCCCAAACATTGATCAAATACCATACACAATGTGAACGATGGTCTCTTTGCATTTTTCTGAATCAAGACCGTCTCAGTCAGAGCTACTGTAGCCTTGCAAGGCAGCTGGACTTGCGTGAAATGATCACGTGAAGAGATCACGGATCACACGACAAATTATTATGTTATGTTATGAGAAAACAACCCATCTGGCAGCGCACTTGTGTTGCTTCTTGAAGGACTGCAACACAGCTGCATTATATGAGGGGCATTGTGGAAGCCTTCTACCTGGGCCAGTGGACCAGTGGTCCAGGCTAGTGCAGTGTAGAGATAGTGACAAGTCAGCAGTTCTCTTGGTGCAGCGAGAAGGCTCTAGATGGCTGGTCAGAGTAACCGCAGTAATGGGTTAGTGATGGGAATCGCAGATTAACAGAGCATACGGTGGAGTAGCAGTAACTCAGGACCCTATGACCTCCAGAAAAAGCCACTCCATCATTGGGACAACACTGGAACCGGTGTCCTATTCCACAGTCGCCTGCTACCTGACAAAGCCTCCTCCACACTCTCCAACCCCGACACGTCGTTTGGCATTCTCAACAAGCTCGCACCTTCTCTCCGCAGCAGGGAGGCAGGAGCAGGAAGACGCGTTTGTTGTGGGACAAATATATGTACAGAACGACCTCGCGAGCTTCCTTTTCTCACAGAGGCCGTGGCTCGTGTGTTTTGCTAGACTGCATTTTGCTGTGGTAATAGAATTGCTTATTGCAGTGCTAACTCAATTACTCTTGAGAGCCCTTATCGTTTTTTATGCGCCGGCGGCGGCGGGCGCGGGCGCTGCTTGGTACGACGATCATCATCAGCATACAGTAGCTGGTTGAATTTCAGATCAAAGCAGGTGTGCCCCCTGGAGGAACAGGCTGGAGGAGGAGTAATTGAATTGTTTGTTGTTTGTTGCTGTTTTCGTCGCTCGCTGGGCCGTGCCGCGGCGATGGAGAGTAGCTACTTTTACGGTGAAGGAGACTGTTCATTTTCCTTGTTTCTTTTGACTCCGCCTGTAAGTAGTTCCCCATTCCCAAGCTCACTTCCTCCTGCATTTGCACCTCCTCCACCAGCACCACAATGTGACAGTCTCTCTCCCTCTATCTCTCTCTCTCTCCATCCATTTCTCTCTGTCTCTCTCACTTTTTCAACCCTTACATTTTAATTTGTTCTACTATCCCTCGATCAATTTCTGTGTGCCTCTTTTTTCCCCTATCTCTGTCTCTCTGTCTCTCCCTGTCTTACTCCCTCTCCCCTTCCTCTATCTCTCTCTCTCTCTGTCTCTCCCTGTCTTCCTCCCTCTCTCCTTCCTCTATCTCTCTCTCTCTCTGGCTCTCCCTGTCTTCCTCCCTCTCTCCTTCCCACAGACGGAACAATTTGTTCACACGCTCAACGACGAATTGGTCAAGAGCGCCCTGCTGGCGCTGCACGCCGCGCGGCCCGGCTACGTGTCCAAGAACCAGACGCAGAACCAGACGCAGGCGGGCCAGCATCAAGGTCACCTCCAGCAGGGCCTGAGCGCTAACGCGGGCAGCGGCCACAATCAGAGTCCTGTCCAGAGCCTTCCGGGCCACAGTCCAGCCTCGGAGAGCGCCGCGCCGTGTAACCATGTGGAGGGCTCACAGAGCGCAAGTCGAGGAGAAGGCGGCAGTTTGCCACTGAAGCGCCAGGACTCCATACCACACCACAAAGAGTATGACGAAGAGGAATGGGCAAGTGTGACACTTTCTCTTAGTCATTGTGAAATCTCTCATCTCTCTAGTTCTTTTGTCATCTATAAGTGGACAATGTGGCAAACTGTTCTTTAAAGCTAATGTTCACTGAACACAGTGAGATCACAGACAAACATTTTCTACAGGCACAATTAATTTGGCCGTGTCTGCGGGTAGGAAGATGGATTAAGGGTATGTGTCTCGGTCGTTGCACTAGTGCCTCCTCTGGTCGGTCGAAGCGCCTGTTCGGGGGGGAGGGAAACTGGGGAGAATAGCGTGATCCTCCCACACGCCTATGTCCTACAGGTGAAACACCTCGCTGTCAGGTGAAAAGAAACGGCTGGCGACGTCACATGTATCGGAGGAAGCATTGTGCTACTCGATAGTCTACACCTCTCCCCAGAGGGGAGGCAGAGGGGGTGGAGCAATGACCGGGACAGCAGGGGGAAATGGAGAGAAAAGGGGGGGGGGTGGGTCCAGGGAAAAACAAACTTGATCAACAGAAGAAGAAAAGAACCATGGCAAATAATAATTAATTAATAATTAATAGTTCACACAAAACTTATTTAAATGCATACTTCACACTCCTCTATGCACCTGCCCTACTCTTTTTCTTCACCGTTCTATTGAGAAAATAATTAGATCTCGTTTGTCTACAGGGATTTTAAACAATTCATGGTAACAAATTGACTGTGGATGATCGGTGTATGGTACGCTAGCAGAAGAAACTGAGACTATCTAAAAATAATGAGCATCTGTTAGCTAGCCATTGCTTCGCTTCTCTTCATTGAAGTGCACATGTGTTTGTTTGTGTGTGTGTGTGTGTGTGTGTGTGTGTGTGTGTGTGTGTGTGTGTGTGTGCGTGCGTGAGGACAGGGGAGGGCAGCATCTGCCACACTAACAGCAGGAGTTTATCAGGAGTGCCACACACCGATGGCTAATTATCTCTCAAAAAAGATTTTTCTCCGTTATGAAATGTTCAAACCTCACTTCAGAAGCAACAAAGACCAAACTCCACTCTAACACATACAGTACACACATACACACTTGCATAGTCACACGCGCGCGCGCGCGCGCGCACACACACACACACACAAGTGAATGCATCTATTTAGTGGACAACGGTTGGCGCTTGGGAAAGAAAGAGAGAGCTCATAATCAATGAGGATGTTTTGCGAGTCTCAGAATAACCACGCTGCTATTTCCTCCAGTCTTTTTGGATATAACCGTTCAGTAGTTTCTCTCTCGCGCTCTTTCTTTCACGTTTGCTTTTCTCTCCATCTTCCTATCTCAAAGAGACACGGAGAGATGTCATCAGCGGGCTGATCTGCTGATTAAATCGGTTGATTGTGTGCACGGCTCTTTTAGGACAGGGCGTGGGCCAGCGTCGCCAAAAGCCTCAACTGTGTCATCGCCATGGTGGATAAACTTCAGGAGGAAGACAACAGCAAGCAGGAGCCAATCCCTGAGCAGCAGCTATCTGATGTCATCACCTCCCACAACCCTGGTAAAAGAATGAAAGCCTTGTTTTTAGTTTTTTTCTTTAATCCCGTTGCTTCACTTCATCTTCATCTTTCCTCTGATGTAAAGCATAGCCGTTGCAGTCGGGGTGGGTACTTGCCACGAGTTGATTGCTGCTACATTTTGGCTGTAGGTCTGTGTTTGTCTGCACACAAGCAATGTTGGCAGGGAACCAACTGTCACTGCATGCCCTACTCTATTATAAAATTGCTTGGTAAAATATTTATGCTGTTGTGGAGTTTACAAGCCACTGGTTTGATTCGTGTCCTTATTGTAACACAAGAATATAAAGGTTGTACTTCAATGACCAATAATGCAGTAATACAACTTGCATACACTGACTTTTAGCAAGTAAGCTCTTAACATCAATTTACCGCAGCCCCCTTAACACCTGGCATTAATATGCATCTTATCCAGATTGTGCCGTCATCAGATGTATCTGGATTACATTGACCTCTGACACAATGTATCTGGATTACATTGACCCCTGACACAATGTATCTGGTTTACATTGACCTCTGACACAATGTATCTGGATTACATTGACCCCTGACACAATGTATCTGGATTACATTGACCCTTGACACAATGTATCTGGATTACATTGACCCTTGACACAATGTATCTGGATTACATTGACCCCTGACACAATGTATCTGGATTAGAGTTACCCCTGACACAATGTATCTGGATTACATTGACCCCTGACACAATGTATCTGGATTACATTGACCCCTGACACAATGTATCTGGATTAGAGTTACCCCTGACACAATGTATCTGGATTACATTGACCCCTGACACAATGTATCTGGATTACAGTTAACCCTGACACAATGTATCTGGATTACATTGACCCTTGACACAATGTATCTGGATTACATTGACCCCTGACACAATGTATCTGGATTACATTGACCCTTGACACAATGTATCTGGATTACATTGACCCTTGACACAATGTATCTGGATTACATTGACCCCTGACACAATGTATCTGGATTACATTGACCCTTGACACAATGTATCTGGATTACATTGACCCTTGACACAATGTATCTGGATTACATTGACCCCTGACACAATGTATCTGGATTACATTGACCCCTGACACAATGTATCTGGATTAGAGTTACCCCTGACACAATGTATCTGGATTACATTGACCCCTGACACAATGTATCTGGATTACATTGACCCCTGACACAATGTATCTGGATTACATTGACCCCTGACACAATGTATCTGGATTAGAGTTACCCCTGACACAATGTATCTGGATTACATTGACCCCTGACACAATGTATCTGGATTACATTGACCCCTGACACAATGTATCTGGATTAGAGTTACCCCTGACACAATGTATCTGGATTACATTGACCCCTGACACAATGTATCTGGATTACATTGACCCCTGACGCAATGGAATTGGTATATATACAATAAGTGTAGTGTAAAGTGTTTATTTTAAATACGTATATATGAAAGAATGTACATGTACAGTAAATGTAAAAAAATAAACCACACAGGATTGTAAACAGAGGCTTATACAGATATGTTTCTAGATATTGCACGGTTATATGCCGTTCAATGTGAACGAGGCTTTGAGTCAGGTATTGCACAGCTATTTCCCAGAAAACGTAGACCACATCATGTGATGTGGTTTCCGTAAGTGTTAATCAGAGTGATGGCCTGTGTCTGGTGGTTTGGGCGTACAGTGCTCTGTAGCGCCTGCCGGAGGGGAGAAGTTCAAACAGATCATGTCCAGGGTGAGATGGGTCAGTGATGATCTTTCCTGCCCTTTTCTTGACTCTGGAGGAGGACCAGTCTTGGATGGAGGGCAGTTTGGCACTGATGATTTTCTCTGTGGTCCTGACTGTCCGTTGTAGTCTGTGCCTGTCCTGTTCGGTAGCAGACCCATACCAGACAGAGATGGAGTTGCAGAGGACAGACTGGATGATGGCAGTGTAGTTTCAGGCAATTTGTACTTCCTGAGCTGGCCTAGGAAGTACAATCTCTGCTGAGGTCCAAGATGGCGCCACGAACGGCAGCCTCTGTGCTTAGCTGATTCTGAAAGTCATTGTACTACCAGTCTTCCCATTACATACAGTATACAACAGCAAGTTGATCAAAGCTTGATTGTATTAGTATTTTTTATTTATTATTCAAACTAAACCAAATAATTTTCACTCTGAGGAAAAACTCCACCGAACCGTATTTTTCAGTACACTGTATGTTGCCTCCAATGAAAGTAGTGATACTCTGTCATTTAAACAATAGCAAAAAAGAAAGTGAAATTGTTGTGAGTGAAGTTGAAGAAAGCTATATTTGATATGCAGAGCCTTTCACTGTTGACCGCAGGCTGCCCGATGTTCCCTTACGTCCAATGAAACCCAGCCTCAAGCTTGTGCCCAGCCCGTTACAGCTGCCAACTGGCACACGGTGCAGCCGCTGCAGTCCCACCAGGCCACCAACAGAGGCACACATTTTCTGAAAGTGTGTGTGTGTGTGTGTGTGTGTGTGTGTGTGTGTGTGTGTGTGTGTGTGTGTGTGTGTGTGTGTGTGTGTACATGCACTTGTATCATTCTGTGTGTATGTATGGTGTGTGTGTGTGTGTGTGTGTGTACTTGTCAGCTGGCAGGTAGGGGCAAGGGCATACGCCCGGTGTACAAACACTCTGAGAGATAAGCTGCCCCCCCCCACCCCCTCCCCAGCACCTTTATGAAGATGCTGAACAGGCACAGAGCAAGTGGTCATCAGCTTGTCTCAATAAAAACATGGATGGAATAATGAGAGCAGGTTTATCTCTTAGCTGAGACTGGTGAAGCCAAGTCTTTTGATGACAAGGCATTGTGGGGTTTGGACAGGTGGGCTGGCGAGGAGATGACAGTTGGAGTTCTGTTTCCTCCCTTCTTCTCTGCGCAGAGGCAGTATTTGCAGAATGAGATAAGACATGATTTCTCTGACAAGGCAAGGGCAAGCATGATGTGCTATACATTATTGTTTTAGCGTATCCAACTGCGCGCGTGCGTGTGTGTGTGTGTGTGTGTGTGACTGTGTGTGTGTGTGTGTGTGTGTGACTGTGTGTGCGTGCGTGTGTGTGTGTGTGTGTGTGTGTGTGTGTGTGACTGTGTGTGTGACTGTTTGTGTGCGTGAGTTCATGCATGCGCGCTACCCCCACTTCCCCCACAAACTTTTCAGTGTGATGAAACTGAACAGAATGCACAGTGGGAAAACTCTTTTTGGATATATAATCTAGGCAACACTGCCCCCTGTTGGCTAGTGAAAAGATTATTTGAGGAATTGTGTGTGATGTGATTATGTTCATTTCATTTAATATATTTGGAATAATTATAAAGCATTGAGACTTATTAGGTATCTACTGGGCATTTTGGCAGAGTAAATATAAGATTTGGCTCTTGAGCAAACAAAAGTACTTTAAATACTAGACCATCTTGCAATGGGATCACACCAGCCATGACACCCGCACCTTAAAATGAATGTGGGCCAGGGCGTAAAGTGGGACAGACAGGAAGGCAGACAGACAGACAGGAAGGCAGACAGACAGACAGACAGACAGGCAGGCAGGCAGACAGACAGGAAGGCAGACAGACAGACAGACAGACAGGAAGGCAGACAGACAGACAGACAGACAAACAGACAGGCAGGCAGGCAGACAGACAGACAGACAGACAGACAGACAGACAGACAGACAGGCAGGCAGACAGACAGACAGACAGACAGACAGACAGACAGGTAGGCAGACAGACAAGCAAGCAGACAGACAGACAGACAGACAGACAGGAAGGCAGACAGACAGACAGACAGACAGGCAGGCAGGCAGACAGACAGACAGACAGGAAGGCAGACAGACAAACAGGAAGGCAGACAGGCAGACAGACAGACAGACAGACAGACAGACAGGAAGGCAGACAGACAGACAGACAGACAGGCAGACAGACAGACAGACAGACAGGAAGGCAGACATACAGACAGACAGACAGACAGACAGGCATGCAGGCAGGCAGGCAGACAGACAGAGACCTGGCAAAGTAATCAAAACAAAACACACAAACAGCTGGTGCAGATGAGTAACCTTTGATTGGGGCTAGACACGCAGATGAACAGTAGCCAACTCTGTGGTGCGATATTGTATTGTCTAGTAGTCATTTACCATGACCATTCTTTACTGTGCTGAACAAAGGCAAAGCCACAAAGAAACAGTCAGCCATATGCTAACCAGGTTAAAGAAACAGCCAGCCATATGCTAACCAGGTTAAAGAAACAGCCAGCCATATGCTAACCAGGTTAAAGAAACAGCCAGCCATATGCTAACCAGGTTAAATAAACAGCCAGCCATATGCTAACCAGGTTAAAGAAACAGCCAGCCATATGCTAACCAGGTTAAAGAAACAGCCAGCCATATGCTAACCAGGTTAAAGAAACAGCCAGCCATATGCTAACCAGGTTAAATAAACAGCCAGCCATACTAACCAGGTTAAAGAAACAGCCAGCCATACTAACCAGGTTAAAGAAACAGCCAGCCATATGCTAACCAGGTTAAAGAAACAGCCAGCCATATGCTAACCAGGTTAAAGAAACAGCCAGCCATATGCTAACCAGGGCATGTCATCATTGCAAAATGTGGTCCTGGAGAACAGAAGCAGTTTTGAGTACATTGCCAGGTGTTCGTCTGTCTGTCTGTCTGTCTGTCTGTCTGTCTGTCTGTGGACAGACTTTGTTAATGCGATGTACGGTAGTCGTTTAATAAACATCACTGTTTATTAAACAACTGGTAATTTGGGTTGGATTTTATCATCTATCATTCCTCTTCACCTTCCAGGAAACTATAGCTGGAGGATGAGAACACTCTGTTAAACCAGTTTATTCAGAGTAGATCAACTGTTGTTGTAGAAACTGAACTCACATGCTTGTCATAGTCTACAGTCACAACAAACTTGATCATTGTCATAACCAAAGACGATGGGATTTCAAGCAAGACGAACCAATTTCAACTCATTTCCCGTCATTTTGGCACGTGAGTGCTGTGGTTTTCCACGGACACGGCCACTAAGAGATTTTTGGCAGGTCTGAGTCTATTGCCTATTCCCTTCGCCCCCATATTCATTAAAGTAAATATTCGGCCCATTCTCCGAAGCCATATAGCTTCTGAATATTCAAATACACAATAAAAAAATACACAAAAATGGCATTTTTCAGCCAGATCAGGAGAAAATTAAACTTGTTCAAGACCTGTCTCTATCTCTGCAACACACTCTCGTGACATTTGACAACAGGAACTCATATGTTAGCAGGGAACGATTAGCTAAATCTACATGTGAAATTCGTTGATGTAGTAGCTAAATCTGTGGCTAGAAAAATTATTAGTTTCAACTGTATTGAGCTAACAAGGGGCAGCTTTGTGTTTATATGTGTGGTTTGTGTGGAGTTTGGGAACTCACAATCTCTATTTCAAGTTAGCTTGATAGGTCAGCACTAACCCCGCGTCACCAGGCACAGTCCTCTCACAACACTTCAGAGGAGAGGTGACCACGTGACCATTTGGGAGACTTGCTGCTACCATTTGTTAGAATCGGCGGAGCCTGCGGTGAATCATCTATAGTAATAGAATATCTATGTCATAACTCTCCGTCTCTCTCCCCAGGTGAGTGGAGGGAGCAGCTGTGCCCCCTGGTGGCCAGGCTAAAGGAGTGTGTGATGGAGGTGGTGGAGAGAGCTAAGAGGGCCATGAGCTTTGTGCTTCTACAGGAGGCAGCCTGCAGCATCCCACAGGGCCTGCTCCTGCAGCAGAGGAGAGACGTGGTCTTCAGCCAGGCAGTAGGTGGCGCCACTGGAAGATTAACAACTCACCATAGTTATATTTACTGAAGTTATTTATTTTATTAATTGTTAAAGCTAATGAGAGAAGGAGGTCTGAGGCTCCATTTCTGAGATACATGCAATGTTTCTATTGTGTTGTCACCAAACCACTCACATATCCTAAATATATGTACAATGCTTCTATTGTGTGGTCACCAAATCAATCATATATCCTAAATATTTCACTTGGTAAATGAAAGTTAAAAGAACACTTTGTGGTCAAAAACGTTCTGTGTTGACTGACGTTTGTCGACATGTCAGACTGTTTGCACATTAAATTGCTAAATCGACCGTGCGCTCCAGAATTCATCTTTTATTTTTGATCATTCAGTCCCTTTTCTTAGAGGCACCGGTTTTGCAAGGTTCGTCAGCTGAAGTGCGTCTATTCCCTCTTTGTTCTCCAGTTTGTTAGTACAGTATTATTAGCTTTCTTTGAAAGCAGCTGGTACTACAAGGTCCGAACTAGCGCAATAGCTTGAAGCAAAACATACAAACATTTCTCATTGCTTCAATGCTAATAAAATCATTTTTAGCGTAACTGAAAAAGCTAAAAGATGTTGAAACTTATTACATTACATTATGTCATTTAGCAGACGCTTTTGTCCAAAGTGACTTGTGAATCACAGTCTTCATCCGCTAAGATTCTTACAAGGAATAAGTAGCATTTGTTTTTATTCCTTTTTTAAAGAATATTAAGGATGTTCCAGAGTTCTCTGGAAGCAAAATAATCAGGCGAATCGACGAAAACTATAAATATCAAGATATTCCTTGAAGTATTGTATTTGCTATGAAAAGAGATGAGATGTCTGATGAAAACCGCCCCAACCACTTACAGCTACAATTAATAGAATGATGTCCAATATGGTGGTTTTCACAGCAGTGTTGTATTGCTGCACTATACCATCTCCTGTACAAGCTGCAATCAATAATAGCCAAAAACAAGGTATAGGCAGAAAGTTTCCATCCATTTCAAGTGAAATAGTTTGTTGTGGGTATATCTTGTACTTGAGCTGAAAATGGAAAAGCTTTGCTTCCTACAGCATACAACAAAAGGTAACAAAAAGCCCCCAAAAGACTGTTCAAGGACTGCATTACATTTCTACTAGATTTTTACTACATCTCTCATGATCAGAGATTTGTTGTGGTGTACAGTAGATGCAGCTTCAGTGCTGTTTGAACTCCTGACACTTGTATTTCAGGTGAATTAATTTAGATCCAGTCTCTGCTCTTTTGGTTTCAAATGGGTTTCCTGTTTGTCATGTACATGTATAGTGCTTGCGGCTGCTTAGTTGTTTGTGCCAAGAGCAGATGAAACGTGAGTGGTGTTCAACCTATCCCTTTCTGTGTGTGTGTGTGTGTGTGTGTGTGTGTGTGTGTGTGTGTGTGTGTGTGTGTGTGTGTGTGTGTGTGTGTGTGTGTGTGCGTGCGTGCGTGCGTGCGTGCGTGCAGCTGGCAGCCCTAGCGTGTGGTTTCGCCATGAGGCTGTATGCAGGAATGGAGGACAAAGGCTTCTTAAAGCAGCTGCACCTGGTTGGCCTGGTGGCCCAGTTTGAGAGCCTGCTCAGCACCTACAGTGAGTAAAATAGTCTGTGTCAAATCAGATCTGGCAGCCTCCACGGAAGTCAGATACTTTATTTGATTCACCTTTGTCTTCCTTTTCCCCCTCTTTCATATGTTTGTTTGGTTGGTTGAAATGGCTGTCACGCTCAAAAGATTGAGTCTCTGTTTATGACTTAAGATGATGCATTTATTACAGTCATTGTACCTTTTATAACATGCTGCTGCTGGTGAAAATGAGCCAGACTGACCTGACAGGATGACTATTTTAAAAGATCAACACCCATGAGTCTATTGTCTCGACTGCACTTGTTCGATGGATTTGTCAGCAAAACAAACATTTAAAAGCAGTCAGCAGCCAGTTTAGAGATAGCCAGTGGAGATGACCATAACCAGGCTCTGATAACCATTTATGAAAATGTATCTACGTATTAAGGTACCAGTAAATGAGCCAAGTTAATGCCTTAAAGGGATAGTTGACATTTTTTAAAGTCTGCTACTTACTAATGATGATGTTGATTGGTAGAGTTCTTTCTCAGCACAATCCATGCTGTTCCTTATAGCAGCTCTGGAAAGTTGGGCAAAAACGAATAGAAGGTAAACGGGGTCCCACTCCTGTCTGTACAAGCTGACTGAGGCTCACTGAAATGTCATCCACAGTACACACACACACACACACACACACACACACACACACAGACACACACACACACACACACACACACACACACACACACACACACACACACACACACACACATCCCCACACACACACACACACACACACACACACACACACACACACACACACACACACACACACACACACACACACACACACACACACACACATCCCCACACACACACACACACATACACACACACACACACACACACACACACACACACACACACACATCCACACACACACACACACACACACACACACACACACACACACACACACACACACATCCACACACACACACACACACACATCCACAGTGCACACAAAGTAAATATCAGTGAACTTCAGTCAGCTTGTAAGTACTGGAGTGTGACCCCATTGACCTTGCATTTGTTAACTTTTCAGAGCTACTATGAGGAACAGCATGGATTGTGCTGAGAAAGAACTCTACCAATCAACATCATCATTGGCGAGTACTGTAGCAAATTGGGCTTGACTTTAAAAAAATGTGAACTATCCCTTTAAGGCAATATTCCTAGTATTCTGATCACCACATGGCCGTCTTGGTAGGAAAACAGGTGATTGTAATAAATGCACAGTTGATTACAATCAACACAGCCAATGAGCTGTGTGTATTGTAAAGCGTCATATTGGTAGGAAATGCATGTGACATCATAGGAATACTATGAATTCCACTTGGTTTTAACATGGGATTTATTTGGCACTTAACCACCCTGAAAACCAGAATATATCACCCAGATCAGATGCAGCTGGACGAGTTTCAGATTTTTACTTCCCATTCATTTGAATGAGGCTGCGAAAATTCTTGAAAACTTATGATTAACATATTTGTGAACATATTCAACAACAGATCCTTCTACTGCCATTTTCAATTGAGTGCTGGTTGAATGTGTTTGAGCACACTTTCGCCAAATAGAATTTTTATTGATAGATGAGGGAATAGCGGGCAGATAGGAGAGACGGTTCCTGTTTGGAAAACCTGATCTACTTTCATTTTTTAATACAAATTTGAGTGTAAACCAAGAATAGAAATACAAAATGACGACCAACCAACTGCTTTATTGTATTAAAAGTGGGATTTGTTTGTGAATTTGTTCACAAACGTGTTAAATGTCGGTTTTCAGAATAGCTCCCAATATTGGATGAGGTGGATCTAGAGTTCCTACAGTCTATGGTTCCTACACACTACTCCATTTAAGATTGTGACTAATCAAATCAAGAGCCTAGGTGATATTGCCACACAAAAATATGGTGATCTCTTGAAATCCAACTGGGAAAGTAAGATCCAACAGTTACGTCACAATATTGAATTCTGGAATACATTACCAATCTCTCTAGTTGGCCGCATTAATGCCATCAAAATGGTTACACTCCCTAGATCTCTATACATGTTTCAATGCCTACCCCTCTACATACCATTATATTATCCCTAGATCTCTATACATGTTTCAATGCCTACCCCTCTACATACCATTATATTATCCCTAGATCTCTATACATGTTTCAATGCCTACCCCTCTACATACCATTATATTATCCCTAGATCTCTATACATGTTTCAATGCCTACCCCTCTACATACCATTATATTATCCCTAGATCTCTATACATGTTTCAATGCCTACCCCTCTACATACCATTATATTATCCCTAGATCTCTATACATGTTTCAATGCCTACCCCTCTACATACCATTATATTATCCCTAGATCTCTATACATGTTTCAATGCCTACCCCTCTACATACCATTATATTATCCCTAGATCTCTATACATGTTTCAATGCCTACCCCTCTACATACCATTATATTATCCCTAGATCTCTATACATGTTTCAATGCCTACCCCTCTACATACCATTATATTATCCCTAGATCTCTATACATGTTTCAATGCCTACCCCTCTACATACCATTATATTATTTTAAGAATATCAGCATTTATTTGGAACAATATTAAAGCGGCCAGGATATAAAGAAAAATGCAAGGATAGGCTACAAGGAGGTTTCGGCCTCTCTCAATTTCAATACTACTATTGGGCTGCAAACTTGAGAGTTTTGTCCCTCTGGCGCAAAAGCCTATCAGCTGACCCCGCTGTAATGTCTGCAGCCTCCTGGCTTCAGATCGAACAGGCACATCCCTGCTCTTTTCAACAACCTTGCCAAGGTTAACATTCCATCATCCTTTCCCAACCTGCCCAAAGTCTACAAGGATAGTCCTATCTGCAAAAACCATGCCTTTCCTCCCGGTTTAGATGATTCCACCTTTCCCAGCTGGAAAGACAAAGGCATAGCCACTATCGGTGACCTATATATTGGAGGGGAACCTGGTATCTTTTCAACAACTGCAACAGTCCTAGCCTACCAGGAACGCCCTTTTTACCTAGGACTCACATACAGACACCACGGGGATATTTTGTAACACCCATGTTAACACTACGTGGAATATTGCCTTTTTGTGCTCCACGCTCTATGAAAATGACATGACTGCAACATAAGACCTGCTTAGTTCCCCAAAGCTGTTTTCCCACATGCGTACCGGAAAATTACTTGTAAGTCAATATCGGACATTTCCCTTCACACTTCGGCTCGCGCATGTGGGAATCTATCAGCGAAATTGCCTGTATGTTGGGGGGCGGGGGGAGGGGGGCGCTTGTATGCATGTAGAGAAAGCAAATGCACGAAGCGAAATGTGGAAGTAGTTTGCTTTGATGTGCGCGAATGATTAGATGATGCACTTTGAAGAAGTTGGGATCCGTGTCTGAGATAAATAGTTGCTGGTTCGATGTTTATCCGTTCACCTGCGTCGCGTTGAAGCACTTTTTACAGACTGGCTTCATTTGATGTGTCCGGGCTTGCCTTGCCTTCGGAAATCAGCACGCCCACACATGAAGCTGACATAGGCTACCGCTCTTATTATCACAAGATCATTTCGCCAGTTTGCTTTAATGTGCGCGAATGATTAGATTATGCCCGCTGGAACATTAAGCAACGTGTGTAGGCTACACCTCGCCCATGAGAGAAGGACCGCTGTCGCGGAAAATGACTGGACCCGTTTCCCACTTGGTCTCCCTTAAGAGCATACCGCTCTTCTGACTGGCTCGAAACTGGTGAAATGTCGGCGACGACGGGGTCGCGCTTATACCGGAAAACGACTTTCCCACATGCAGGCATTAGACCACGTTCCGGTCATTTAGCGGTACAAAGCGCATGTGGGAAAACGGCTCAATTGCATTCATCATCCAGCTAACAACACCCTGTACTGTAGATCTGCATCACTGCGACTGCGTGATGAACAAGAATGAAATGACTATGACCTTGCTGTGTTGTGCTGTTTAAGGTGAAGAGATTGGCATGCTGGAGGACATGGAGGTTGGAATCTCAGACCTGCACAGAGTTATGTTCAAGATCACAGAGGCCAAAACAGACGAACTCACCGACCTCCAGCCCTTAGTCTGTGGCCGACGGTGAGACATCATCCCTTTCTCCTGTGTTTAAAGATGTTTTTGTGCTTTAATCAAAAAAATAGTCTCCTTATGTAATGGCATAATCCAAAGAAGTGGCTGCTTAGTTTCAGAACAGTTTATCCTGTTGACAACACTGAGATGACCATCTGCCTTGTTGACACATGCGACGGGCCACCCTTAAAAATTACGAATAGGTCATTCCAAACAGCTGTTACTTGGAAGCCCTCCTCTCCTCCCTACGGCCCTTCAGAGTTGTCACTACGAACGGGAAGTGACTTGACAGGTTGTAGGGCGTAAATGTACCCTGACTCTGACAGGTGTGTACAGTATGATGTATTAGGTACTCAGGGGCAACCATCTCTGTTTGTTTTTGTCTAGTGTCCAATTAAGGTACAGTATGCAGTGCAGTGTTTTAGGCCCCAAGGGAAATGAAGTGCAGTGTGTGCTCATACAACAGGCAGTACAAGAAGTCAAACGAGCATCAACCAACTGGAGGTTGGACGAATTTGATGTATTAAATATTTTGTTCAAATATTTTGTGCTTCCACAGTACTATGATGTTGGTTTCACTCACTCTTTTGGATCTGAAAGGAATCTTGGGTTCTTAAATGAATAATGAGACAGGGCGGGAAGGGTAGTAGGTGTATAGACCCTTTTCACAGCACCCGTTTTGAGGTGGTAAAGCAGGTGTAACCAATAGCATTAATGATGGTTCCATTCCATTTAGTTGTTCCAGTGCCAGGGCCCTCAATAATGTCACTGGTTACACCTGCTTTACTTCCAGCTGTACCACCTCAAATTGGTTGCTGTGAAAAGCGCCTACTGATGCGTCAAGCGGAGTGCAAGACTGGAGCAACACAGTCTCAAAGTAGAACATCTTTATACCAGTGCATTTCGTCTCCTCACTGGCCAGTGATCTTCTGATTTGTGTGTGTGTGTGTGTGTGTGTGTGTGTGTGTGTGTGTGTGTGTGTGTGTGTGTGTGTGTGTGTGTGTGTGAATCTGCATGCAGTATGGACATACACATAAGTAAACACATAGATATAGCCTACATACTGTATTGTACACACACTTCTCCCTTCTCTCTCCCTATCTGTCTATCTATCCAGCTATCTATCTCACACACACTTACATTCTCTCATACCGCACATACAACAATTATTCACTCTTATCGCAGCTTCCGCTGGCCTGTCTGAGGTGTCATTCCGCACAACATTCCAAACCAGCTAACCATCAAATTAGACAGCAATGAAGCATATCACCTTCCTGTTAATGTTTCTCCCAACTTTCCCCTTCCTTTTGTCTTTCTCCTTACTTCCTTCCATTCAGAGACCACTTCACTGTCGAAGTGCCAATACCACGGCTTGCGTTCCAGACTTTGCCAGAAGAGATTAAGGAGGGCAAGCCTTTACGAATATTCCCGGTGCTGTTTAACGTGGGCATCAACGAACAGCAAACGATAGCAGAGAGGTACTGCAGAGGCTCTTAGTTCAATTTCAAGATCAGCCACAATGCCACACTAATGGACAACCACTCTGTACAGGAACCTGTGAACCCAGGCCAGTAAGGTCTCCAGGTGCTCAGTATAAGAGAAAGCGCTGTAGCCACAAATGGCTTATCTAACAAAGACATCGCACACAGATAGAGTGAATAATTATAAATTACATTAAATAATGGGTAGGGGGAGTGGCTAGGGTGATGTGGGTGGTGGAGGGAGGCATGGTCAGGAAGGAGGCGGAGCTAGGGAATAGGGGCCGTAGCTAGGGATAGGCAGGTCGTAGGGAGTCGGGGTTCGAGGGGTGCGTAGGGGGAATGTGCATGTCAATGCGGATTATTGGCCTTGGTGGAGGTCTGCGTTTTCCGAGTGCACTTCTAGCTCAATGATAATTTAGTGAGGAAGGCTCTGTGTTCTAATAGTGTCCTCATTTTCCCCCACCATGGCTAAGTATTGTGTACAACATGTAACCATAAGTCTATATTGTAGATTGTATTGTACCTCTTTTATGTAAATAATTTAAGTTGAACATGTGTTGGGTTGTTTTTAAATGCAAAAACATAATTATATTTCCATCTGTATTTATTTGTATGTTGTTTTTCTGCTGAATGCACCATTTTCTGCTATGCATAATTGTCATATTGAAAGAAAAAAGTTTTACTGACTCTCTTGGTGATGTCTAAATGTTCCACTCTCCCATAACTGGCCTTATTCTCTCTGTCACCCGGTCAGGTTTGGAGACATCTCCCTACAAGAAAGAATAAACCAGAAGAATTTTGAGATTTTAGAAGCCTATTACAAATCACTGAGTGAAAAGGTGCCACTAGAATGTAAGTCCACAAACTGAAATATGTTACATTAAAGTCAAACCATCCAGTTGGTCATCAGGATTCCACAAATGAGTAGGAGTAAGAGTATGAGGAGTGCCCAGTCGAATAGTATTTGCAAATAATTACAGTACTAAAATTTGTTTTTAATATACCGGTACATGTTTTAATATACATGTAGTGCCATATATGGGTGCGGTTTACCACATCGGACCAATTTATATATTGTTCAATCAGGAGACAGGAGAGACAAGTGAAATAACTAAAGATAATTGTTTATTATAACAGATGATACAGTGAAAATTAAGTCTTGACAAGAAGGTCTTTGGCACTTAAGGTGCGTTCACAGTTCACACCGACCTATTAAAGTTTTTCGCTGGAATCGAGTTTACATACAAAGTCAATGCAAACGAGCGATTGAGCGTATATTCGCCCGGGAGAAAAATCGCTGGGCGTCCGAGCGACAGAGACAGAGCGATAGGGCGAAAATTTGCTCGTCGCCCGAGATGAAATATCCCAACTCGAGCGAGTTGGGATATCACTGTTCAACGCTGATTGGCTGCCGTGTGAGAGTGAGCCAAGGATCACACTGGCTTTGAACAAACCGCTGGTTTATTGTGTGGCAACAAACCGCATTGACAGCTGATTGACAGGCTGACAGCTGACATGAAGTAAAGTCTGTACTACCCGGTATAGAGCTCGCGTTAGGAGCACGCTGATAGGCTTAGCTTGTAAACAACTACGGTGGCTCGTAGTGGACAAACATCATAACATTGCGTAACGTTATAGCCCCCAGATGTCCGTCAATTCTTGTGCCTGTTGACGAGCGATTTAAACACAGCGACAGAGCGATTCCAAAGGGTTGAATCGAGCGACAGAGAGAAAAATAAATATCTCGGTGTGAACACAGCTTCAGACTCTACAGGGAGATTTTAACATTGAGGGGCACCAGCCCTGAGCAACAGCAAGATAAATCCCCCAGGGGGAGTCCAGACACTGGTGGTGGTGGTGGCTGATGATTCTGCGAAGACTGGGCAGTGACGGGGAGGTGGAGGGGTGCGCATGACCGCAGCATGAACGGACTAAAGTGGAGAGAGAGAAACATAAAGACAGCAGCAAGATGATAGGCTAATTGAGGGCCCCTAGCAAATGACAGCAAGACAATTATGAGTGAGCATGTGTGAGAGTTGTGAATGGCAGGATGGTATGAGAAGTGAAACTACAGGCCTAAGCATGCAAAAGAGTCTTCCTGTCTGAACTCTCGCTAAAAGCTGCATTTATCAGCAAAAACAAAATAAAGAAAATGACAGGTATAATTGATCGTTAACTTTCACATACTTTCTGCACTTGTTTCTGTGTAAATGTTATGACGCCCATTTCATTGTAGTTGTATTGTAGCAAAACCTATCCATGTAGCTAAAGCAGTCTGCAGAAGGATTTTTCAAATTCTATTTTACTGATATCTGCCACCACATCGTGACGTTGTACTCACAATCCATTCCTGACTTGCTCTGTCACTGACATTTTTTCCTGTACAGGTCTACCATGTTTTCAGACACAGACTGACTTAAAGGGATTACTTGAAAACCTGGGCCAGAATGTAGTCACAAAGAAGAGGAAGAATGTGGAGATACTATGGCTCGCTGGAACGGTGAGCAATCTTTGCTTTTAAAGGGCAGTGCTTTTATAGACATTTTTCATCCTCAACCAGGTGTGAGGCAGGACCTTGGCACACCTATTCTTGTCTTGTCTCGAGCCAATGGGACGCAAAGAGGTCAAAGCCTTTCAAAGAAACCCAGGGAGTGCAGGAGTTTATTTTTGACCATCCATCCCCAACAAGCAATACAATTTTCCCTCAACTGTGTTAATGCAGTTTATGTCATGTATTATTATTATTACTATTACTGTTATTGTTATTATTAGTATGTCTTGCATAACAAAGGTACTGTTGGATCTGGTTCTGATGAGATGAATGAAGAGTCTGGCCGACACGCAGTTTGATGTAAACAGAATAGCTTTATTCTCAAACAGCAAATACTGGTATCGAACACAACGCTGCAGACGCTGAGGAGACGAGAAAGGCCGAAAATGGTCAAGTCTAGTTCTCTGGGCTGAACACACAGTTTTTATGCCCTCGGTGTTACACGCCTAGTAAATGATGTCACAGTTGCTATACACAGGAAAGGAAGGATCTGGAGCACACGGGTCACTGGTGAAATGGTTTCTTTTTTAATAGGCTAAGTGCACTTAGCCTATTAAAAAAGAAACCATTTCACCAGTGACCCGTGTGCTCCAGATCCTTCCTTTCCTGTGATTATCCTCCTGTTCTGAGAAGCACCGTCCTCCCTCTGCGGGGGAGCTGAAGCGCAAGAGATTCCTTTCGTCACAGTTGCTATCTTTGCCCTAAAAGGCTTTGTTTTTTCATTAAATGCCAAATGGTCGGTATGGATGTCTGGGCTGCGACTCGGCGCCAATGGTTGACACCTCCTAAGCCCATCCATCAACACATCCTGCTTTAGGATAATAAAATGCCATCTGGAGATCATCTTGTTTATCCGTGAACCCCTTTTTTGACTGTCATTTCGTTATGGCGAGTTTACTCTAGGTCAGAGGTCACCAGGATGCTCCTATTTCAATTGCATTCCTATAGACCCTCTGCCCTCAGCCCGAGTGGCCTCCAAGCTGGTCAGTGTGGCCTTGTTCAGTCAGATGCTAAAAAGGAGTTTATTCTGAATTTAATATATTGTAACTATTTCACATAATCATATTTCATAATTAGTATGAAATATACAGCAGTACGTTTGTTCTGTTAATGCTAAGCCCATTTTGCAAAATCAGTCTAATATGACATATTGATCTTTCTTTCTTTTTCTTTTCTTTTTTTTGGTAATTGTTTTTCTTTTCTCCCATTTTTCTCCACAATTGTACATGGCCAATTCCCCCTGCTGTCCCGGCCGTTGCTCCACCCCCTCTGCCGATCTGGGGAGAGTTGTAGACTAGCACATGCTTCCTCCGATACATGTGCAGTTGCCTGACGTCCTGATATCACCGTGTTAGTATTGTTCCCGGACCATCATTTTTTCCTAGTATGGGCAGGGATAACCAAGCCCCGAACTCATTTGATTGGTCGCCGCAACTGCTTCATCCTGAAAACGTGTGGCAAATTAAAAAAATTGTTTAAGATTAGGGTGTGAAAAAGGTGCAGCTCAGGGTGTGCTCGGTCCTGTGGTTTAATGGGTAAGGTGCTTGCCTTCATCCACGCCTGAGGACATTTCCTTTCTGTCAGGTGAGGAAGAAAGTGGTAGTGATGCCGATAGTGATGATGCTGGTGAGCAAGATTATGAAAGTGCTAGTGAGAGCCCCAGCTCTGACTTCTCTGAGTTCCCTCCCCCCTCAATGAGTGAGTCACAGACTGAAATGCCTTTCCAGGTATTTTCAAGCAAGAGATGATCGCGTCCGAATCAAGATGATAATAAACGGATAGACATCCACCACCTTCTATCACCATCACCAACCATCACCTTCGTAATGACTCTCTCTTTGCGTCCTTAAAGTTGCCACCTGGAATGCTCGTGGTATTCAGTCAAGTGCGTTTAGAAAAGAAAAAATTAAATATCTTCACAACACCGTGCACATTTTGTGCACTCAAGAACTGAGACTGAAAACGAAAATGTAATTAATATGTGGCAGAAGGGGAAATGCGTGTTATAGGGGAAGATAACGCTGATGGGTTAGGTATTTTCTTTAAAACCCACGATGTTGAGATTTGTAGGAGAAGAGATATTATTCCAGGCAGACTTCTCATGCTTGATTGTTTTCTCATGGGTGAAGAATATTGTATTATTAATCATATTTACACTGCTCCATGTACAGTAGTACTGTACATGTACAGTAGTACAGTAGTTAAGCGCCTTGGGTTCCTTGAAAGGCGCTATATAAATCTAAGCTATTATTTATTATTATTATTATTATAGTAGTCGAAAGAAAACCCGGCTATTTAAAAGACTTAGAGAATTATTGTGGGTTTGGGTACAGGATTATTTTATGTGGTGATTTTAATACGTAACTGAAGAGAATGACCGGTTCTGCCGCTCGGCTTTTAAATTGCGGCTAGAGGGTAAATTATTAAAATAAATCTGTGAAGAAGTCAATTTAACTGATTTAACTTTAACTGACAGATTTTATAATGGAATTAAAACATGAAATTCAACTATTTGAATATTATAGAGAAAACAAGTATTAAATAATGAGAAATATTAAAATATAGGATGAAAGATTTCTTTACATTTAAATGCAAAGAATTAAATAAATTCAGCCTCACCAACAAGGCCCGGAAACCCCTTCCACCAAGGACCCCCCCCCCCCAACCCCCCCCCCCCCCCCCCCCCCCCCACACCACCTCCTGAACTCAGCTGAACCCCTCCTGACGGCCTGCCCACTGAATTTGATCAATTGTGCATTGACGAAGCTCACGTCAATGTATAATGAAGGTTTGCACAGTGGCTCTATGGGAGACTTATTTTATCAAGGGGTTTTATTTTTATTGTTTAAAAAGGATATTGATGCTGATATTGATAATTATAGACACCTGACCATTATGAATACTGATTATAAAATAGTAGCTAAGGTAATTATGAATAGATTAAATTATATTTTAGATGAAATTATAGATAAAGAACAAACGTGCAATCAAAGGACGAGTGATGTGGGACAATCTTAGTACTTTAAGAGAAAAAATACATAAACCTGAAAATGAAAGAAGGTTCTACATCATTGGTCTTGAGCAGAAAAAAGCTTTTGACTACATTTCTAGAGACTATCTGTGGTCTATCTGGACTATCTGTGGTGAAAGCATACAGCTTTCCAGATGAGTTTGTTCATATGGTCAAGTGTCTACCACAGGGCTATTCAACTGGCGATGAGTTTTTTAGATTTCTTTTAGATTTTTACAATTAAACCTCATTTACTTATTACACACGACTGGTTGTTTTTCAGATGTGATCTAGCTAAAGTGAGCCAAACAAGTCAGATCCACTATAAATGTTTTTCAGGAGATGCTGTGATGTAGCCACAAGAAAGGTGCAATATTAATGTTTTTCAGGAGATGGCGCTGTGATGTAGCTAATCAAGAAAGATGCATTATAAATGGTTTTTCAGGAGATGTGTGCTGTAGCTAGCTAGGTTCTAAACAAGAAATATGGTTAAAATGTTTACAGTAGTTTTCCTTTCTTGCTGCAGTACAATGTTACAATGCTGTGAGACGTAGCTAAACACAAAAGATGCAATATTAATAGTTTTTCATGAGTTACTCAGTATTTAATACTTTGCTAGGTTCTAAACAAGAAAGAATGTTTACAGTTGTTTTCCTTTCCTGATGCACTATAAATGTTTACAATGCTGTGGTGTAGCTAAGAGAGGTCAGAATTGACCAAATTATATTTCAAATGGCTGGCATGTGTTGTAGGATATTTAGATTTGTTTCAAATGTGTTTACTTTTGGGGCTTTAACACAGCTTTTGTTGCACAGAAATTAAGCACTTTTAAATTAAAATTAAGCTACTTTTGCAATGTAGTGAAATGCAAGTTTTGACAATTGTGGTGGCGCGTTATGTCAAGTGTACATATAATGGGATTAATAGCTCGGGGAACGGTCCGGCCCCTGGCCCCTTAGGTTTCTGACAATGTGGCCCCCTGAACAATTTCGTTGAATAGCCCTGGTCTACAGTATATGTAAAAGCAAGTGTGCGTGTAAATGTTAATGGTGTTTTGACTGAATCTGAGCGTGGGGTGAAACAGGGCTGTCCCTGGAGAGCTCGCCCATACATTTCAGTCATAAGTCCTTTAATCAAAATAATAAATTCAGATGGCCTTGATTTCTGGCACGAGTGTGCGGCACATGCTCAAGTTGGCAGCCCTTGCATATGCCGATGACGTCACTGTGATCATTAAAAATCAACACACACACACGCACACAAGAATTTTCCAGGGCCATCAATAAAGTGCTATCTTATCTTAACGTCTGTCAGGAAATTACAATGGTGGTGCCAGGGGCGTTCCCTTTCCCTCAACTTTTCTTGACAAAACAAAGGAACTTAAGGCCAAATAAAACCTTCTTGTCTCCGGGGTTCCTCCAGATCTGCCGAAGGTTGAATGGCATCAGATTCACCAGCTGTAAAAGTGCCAAAGACCGGACATCCATGTCTGTCACCCTAGAGCAGTGTGCGCTCCTACGCGATGAACACCAGCTCGGCAAGGATTACTTCATCCGTGCTCTGGACTGTATGCGGAGGTAAGGCACAAATAAAACACTGTCATGACAAATATGGGTGCAAGTTATTATTCCAGCCAATCACAAACATACATTTTGAAGATTTGGAACGATATTCTTAAATCAATTGGTAGAAAGAGACATGCTACTCCAAATGTCTGGTTAGAGTAACAACCTGCACCCACAACAACTGTACGTGAACGGACACATCGAAGTCCATTTTGCCTGCACCTGCACCTCCCAGTTCATCACCAGTAGCTGTGGCTCTGTAAACATCCCCATATGTTGCTTCCACAAATGCCATATTTCTACCCACAGTCATAGGCATTCCTGCATGTACTGTATCATGTACTGTATCATATTTCTACCCACAGTCATAGGCATTCCTGCATGTACTGTATCATGTTTCTGCTTGCCAGCAGGGTAAGCATCTCCATCTAAATCATCTCAATTGTAGATTACATGTGAACAACTTGAAAGAAATAGTCAAGTCAAGTTTATTTGTATAGCCCTAATTCACAAGCAGCATGTCTCAGAGAAACTTTACAGAGAATGTCTCTAGCTTGGTCTAGGCAATTTCGTCGACGAAAACTATGATGAAAAACGTTAGTCGACTACCTATTTTCACTGGTGAAAACTAGACTTTAACTACATAAAAACAAAGTTGTGATGACAAAAGCTACTGTATGAGGAAATCTATTGACATTTTCGTCAATAAAAACTAGACTAAAATGTTAGGGAGGGACGAGTTGAAAAGAGATCCAATCAGAGGAGAAGAAGCAGAAGCTAAGCAGTTAAATCTGTGTCTGTGTTGCACGTTCAAACCTTAACCATTCCAGAATAACAGATTAATCGATCTTTCCAATGAGTTAATAAATAGAAAGAGAAGAGAGAAAAGAGTAAAGGCTCCAGGCGCGAGGGGGGCGCTCGGCAAATATGACATCATCGCGCTGGGCACGTCGAGGAGTGAGACCTAATGGCTAATCTACAGCCTAACCTACCCGCACCTTAGCCTGAACTACCTAGCAACCAAAGACAATCTATTCTAAACTAATCAACCAAAGAAAATCTGATCTACAGTAGAACCTAGGTGCCTAGCCAAGACTATCCTAACCTACCATCAGTAGGCCAAGGCTGAGGGCTTTGACCCTTTATGCTTCAATTCTGTATCGAGTATTTCTTGGTTGAGGAACCAAGAAATACTCTATACAGAATTGAAGATTTGTTTGGAATTGGTTTGTTGGTTGGTTTGAATAAAGATGACGAAAGCGTTGATTGGCGTGATAATATCAAGTCCAACAACACCCTTGCTATGAATTATTTAACATAAACTCCAGTGTTATGAGCTGTTCTCAACTCTGCCACCAGCTATAATGGCAATTTAAAAGCTGCACTTTGATGCTTTGAGGGTGTGGCATCATGAAAATGTCTCATTTGAAGCCACAAATGATAGATGCAACAACAACAACAACAACAACAACAACAACAACAACAACAACAACAACAACAAACCACTGATTGAGGAACCTGCAGTTTCTCAGTAGCTTTAGTCTCCTCCATTGAATCCAGCCATCAGGTCATTTGATGCACTCTCTGTCTACGACTGCACTGAAATCTCCTGCTCATCTGCATGTCTTTCTTTTTCTCCTCATTACCCAAGAGAGGCGTGAAGATCCCACAGCCATTAATCTTACCTCAGGATGTTATGGTACTCATATTGCATGCATTTCTTATAGGAACCTTTGACCTAGCAATTCAATCAGTTATGCGTTTCTGGTGACTCAAAACTCTGAGGGACTGCTCGGTATAATGTGATTCAACTTTCACTGTTAGATAAAGCAAGTAGCTGTTACAATGACAGAATATATAACTTGGAGGGTAGCAATTATACTAAGGCCAAAAGGCCAATGCCCCGAGTGTGGCCGTAATGTCCATTCTAAAATGTACTATCCACAAGGCCAGGTTGGCATGTCCCAATCTGGGCACCCAGAGTCAATCAGTCCGAGGACTAATATGATTCTGGGATAGACGGACGATATTTTGGGGTTTCCGCTGTATAGTGGATGTCTGCGTCAAGACATCCGCTTGCGTGCACCGTGGTTATTGTTTACAGTCTAATTTATGCGAGAATTGAGTTGGAGCTGATCGATTGTAGGTCCAGACGACATTTTGGCTAATAATAATAACTAGAAATCTTGTGTGCTGGATGTGCGCTTGATTTCTAGGGTGGAGACTCTGGAGATGATGCACCATGGCTGCAGTTATGGAAATGGCCCGCTGTGCAGGCTCGCAGACGCAGTTTGCACGCTGCGTGGGCTTGCATACACAGGCAGCTCGGGGGCAGCGTGGCCTCGCCTGCACAATTGCCCAACTGCACATTTAGTTGCTCGAGTGACATCACTAATGACATCACAACTGCCACTGCCCATGACATCACAGTTGGGCAATTATGTGCCATTGGCCCTTCAATCACAGTTGCTCGAGTGACCACTGATGACATCACAACTGCCCGAGTGATATCACAGTTGGGCCAGTTGGGCGCTATGTGCTGTGTGCTATCGTGTAACTGTGCACTACCGGCTCTCCAATTATAGTATGAACAGATAAATAGCTGCATATGAGACGTCGTCAGACTGTTAACAATGACGGAAGGGGCGGGACGTCCGCTCTACAGCGGAAACCCTGAAATATCATCCGTCTGTCCCAGAGGCACATCAGTCATCACTCATCAGACTGATACAGTATACTCTGGGTTAGATTAGACTCCATCATGACGTCAGCTTGATTACGACGTCATGATCAGCAGGGGTAGATGCAGCCAGGAATAGGATTGAATATCCCGCCCGTGGAGTCTAGACCTGGTGGTGGTGAAGGTAGTCTTGGTCTTGCTGGAGAAGGCTTCTGAATCTGAAGACCTCGGAGAGCACTGGAGGAGAATGGGGTGGAGGAGGGACGCAGGAACGCACTGAAACCCAGCAGACCACACAGAGAGAAACGGGGCTTTTAGCTATGACAGGTAGACGATGATAGGCTGAATGGGAAGATGTGTCTTACTCTGATTGGCTTAATCTAAGCGTTACCGCCCACAAACAGTGACGCTAGGTAGAAGCGGGAAAAGGGTGATTGATGACTGAGTTTTATGAATGAGTGCCCGTGGCAACTAAAGGGTTTCTCCTAGAAGCAGGAAAAGCGGGGTGATTAAGAAGTGGGTATGACATCTAGAGTGTTTCTCCTAGGAGAGTGAATGAATGAAAAGAGTGAATGAATGACACTACAGGTCTCTCTTAAAGAATTTTCGCTAAGTTTCATTGCACAGAATGCAGTTTTCATATACAGTGCTGTTCCCAGGTGGACTTTCAGTCAAGTCAAGTCAATTTATTTGTAAAGCACATTTAAAAACAACCAGAAACCAGTCAGATCTGTTCTTGCTCAAACAATCGGAAGGAAGTGGACTGTAATCCACAAGGAAAAGAATACCGCAAAGCAAACTGGAAAGCATCATGGGCGTACGAACTACCCGTGCAGATATGTCCGTGTTTCCGCTCTAGACGCTGACTCAGTGAACGCGTATCAGCCGGATCAGATCCAGACATGTCAGTGTTTCTACTCTAGACGATGAGTCAGTGAACGCATATCAGCTGGATCAGATGCAGTGTATTCTAACATTTGCATCAAACTGCACGCCTCACCCCTCCATCCTCTACCAACCAAGTCATTTCACGTGTGGCTTTCAATGCCGTTTTCTTGTGAGTCTTAGTTCTCGCGTCTTTGCCCCGTCCACTAATCACATCTTGTCTGTCTCTCCATCCATCTTTGCCCGCTTGTCTGTGGCTGCTTTTGGAGGCAAAGTCTGCACTAATGGGTGTGTCTAAGTGGGCTCTGTGCTACCAGCCTTTATGGGCTCTCAACCTATTAGTCTGTGCTAAGAGTCCCACTTAGATTGCATCAGTATACTAACACAGCAGTGTTTTTATCTGTCTCTGTCCGTGTGCTGTTGTGTTCTGCTCGGTGGCGGGTGCCCCTGCAGTCGGCTGACCCAGGGAGACGTTGGGCAGTGGGACGACCCTGAGGCCGGCACCGTGGCAGACAACAAGCCAGCGTCGCGTCACTTTTACCCCATTGCCCTGCTGCTCGTTAGCTCCCACTTACTGGTTGTGTGGCTCATTTTAAGTCTTGTTTTTCTGCTTGCAAAATATCAATAAATTGCTGACAATGCCATATATACTCACTCCCTTTTCTGCGTTTACTAATTATTCCATTCTTGAGCGGGATTTGATGGTTTTGTTACATGGGTAATTAGGGGTGAGAGGTTTATTATGTTCCATCGAACTCTACCTTTAGGGTGTTAATAATCCCCATGCACTGGTTGATGATTGGGGAAAATGTAAAGTATTTAGATTTGAAGGCATTAAGTAACATAATCGGCTGTTAAATGTTTACTCTTTCCCTATTGACTATGAATCTTTACAGAGACATATTGAGTTAGTCCTTATTATCTTATGAGAACTCATAAATACGTTCAGAAGAGTATCATGAATACATTATAACAGCGCATTATATGTTCAATGCATCATATCACTAACTATAATCATGTAATGTTGTCATTTGAAGGTAAATTTATTTTGTGTGAAAGCGCTGATATGTTATTTTGATATTTTGAAAAATAAAAAACTCAGAGAAGCGATATATAAAAATTATGTCAGGCCTACCACCACGGAGACCCGGGATAAATTCCCTGTAGCGGTACTTCCGGCTTGGTCAGACGTTCCTACAGACACAATTGGCTGTGTCTGCGGGTGGGAAGCCGGTGGGGTTTGTGTCCTAGTCACTGTCGCCAGTATGATCTTCCCACACGCTACTGTACGTCCTGCTGCTAAAACTCCTCGCTGTCAGTTGAAGAGAAGCAGCTGGCGACTGCATGCGCTAGTCTACAACTCTCGCCTGATAGGCAGAGGAGGTGAAGCAATGGCCGCAGCAGGAGGAATTGGCCAAGTACAATTGGGGAGAGAAAGAAAGGGGGGGATTACAGCATTTCCTGAGGCAGTTAAAAGAACAATGATGGGCTTTTGACATAACTTACCTCAGAGTAGGAGGAAGTTGACTAAAAGTAAGGCTTAAAACCTGTAGTTTTATCCTTTTCAGTTTCACTTTGTTTCAGTTTCAATTTCTCAGAGTCAGAACTGCTAGCTGATCCCGGATAAGCGGTCGATGATGATGATGATGAATTTCTCAGTATTCAAAAGAATAACAATGCACAACTTAGCTCAACACAACTGTTAACACAATGTGTGTGTGTGTGTGTGTGTGTGTGTCTGTGTGTCTGTGTGTCTGTGTGTCTCTCATATAACCTGTACTCTTTTCAATGTCTGTATTTGCTTGGTGAGAATTCTGCTCTCAACTTAACTGCTCAAGTCCCCCTAGAGGTACACGTACCCCTGGTTGGGGATCACTGGTATAAAACATTATATGCTCTGACTATGAGAATTCCGCTTAAGATGCCTGGCTTAAGCTGATTTACTCTACTTGTCTTACACCCAGTGTTTTACGGTACATTTGATGTCAACACAAAAATCATGGGAGTGAGCATGCTTGCTATTACTATCACTATCAATATCATCATGTCTTTCCCCATATTAAAAATAGCCTCAGTCAAGGGAGTTGGCAGCTGACTTTTCTTTTTTCTTTTTTTTGGCTGGAGGACTGTTCAAGCTGTGAGCAGGAGGAATATTGTGTTAATGGAAACGTCCTCAATTTCACAAAACAAGTTGTTACATTCATTGAGGTGGTTCTTGCCAATTTCAAAGAAGAGTTAATGCATACAATGGAAGATGGAAACATCTTACCCTGTGTTCTGCACAGCTGGCAGCTTGTCAGGTTTGCTGCGATGCGTTCTGCTGGCAGAACCAGAAACGGCCCGATCAAATGTTGTTCTGGATCCTAAAGTGTTGCTCTCCGTCCCTAAAACACATTTCCACGGGGAGTCCCAGAACTGCTTTGAGTGTTTAATTTCCCAGAGTACAGTTACTTGTGTAAAAGTAAAAGTAGTAAAAGTACTGATTCAACTTGTTTACTCAAGTAAAAGTACAGGCTCTGAAAATGTGTAGTATAGTATGATAATGTATAGTATAATAGTATAAAAGTAAAAAAGTATTTCTACCAGCTGTTTCTGTGCAAAGCTAACTGAAACTCACGTCATATTAATATCATTTGAAAAATATCCCCTCCAAACGTGTATAAAGACTATACTTTGATTAATAATTTGTGTGATATGTTTTTTCCACAAAAAAGGTGCACATAATGCGTGAAAGCTGGGAGTGCGTGAGATGTGAGAGACAAACGCTACATCGTTTATGTCTGTCATGCATTAAAACTAAAGTAACTAGCCTGTTTTGAAAATGTAAGAACTAGAAAGTACTGATACTTGTGGGAACATGTAAAGGTAAAAAGTTGTCAGAAAAATAAATACTCATTAAAGTACAGATACCTGAAAATCCTACTTAAGTACACTAAGTAATGAAGAATTTATACTTAGTTACTTCCTATCACTGCCAGTGTCGTAGAATGGGTGTCATAGGCCTGGAAACCTAACACTATAGCGTCCCATCCCACATTCTGCTTGAACAGGAAACAACCTTGATGTATGACTGAAGCATTGGTAGCAGCTCATACAGTGTCAAGCCTTTAGACATCTGATATGACGAGCTCCTAAATCTGAATGAATGAGGCATGTGTTGGCTGAGAGATTGATTGCAGTTTATAAGAGAGGGAGGTTTTTGCCAATTTAGCAAATTCTTTAAGTGAACGACATCGAATGTTGGTCACATGATCTTCGCAATTATGATACCCTATAGTGTTCTAAACTTAAACTTGATAAAAGGAGTGCATTTTCCTCTATGAAATACCCTTTTCGCACACAGTTCTCAGATGCAAAAGAAAAGTAATAAATTAAGGAGGTGCAAAATGCAAAAATGCCTGTGAGAAAATCAGCTTGTAGCTGCACTGACAGCAGACTATCACATAAAACATCAACTTCTGTTCTCCTCCATCATTTTTTGTTCTTTACTGCATGCATCCATCTCTTAAACGGGCACTTCACTCACTGTCAAACAAAGCCGATTTATTATCTTGATTTTCTGTAGCATACTAAACCAATTATTCAATGAACTCAAGACCACAATGAATATCAGTTTTATCCATTTTAGAGACAAAACCAAATTCAGATGTTTTATGAGTGAAATGTCCCTTTAAAGGCCTGTGGCCACAATGCAGACATCATTTAAAAAAAAGTCTCATGTTTGCTTTTGTGTTCCCCCCCTCTCTTGTCCCCTCATTCCTCTTCGCCCCTCTTTATTTGATCATCAGAGAAGGCTGTCGGATTGAGAACGTGCAAAAGAATATTAAATGCAGGAAATATGCCTTCAACATGTTGCAGCTGATGGCCTTTCCCAAGTGCTACCGACCACCAGAGGGGACTTACGGGAAGGTTGACTCTTGAGGAAGTAAGACCGAATCTGAAACTGTAAATATTACAGCTTGGAAAACATTAGTCAAGTTGTACATTTGTGTCCTATTATACATGACTGGTGAAGCATACTGTTTTTATATCTGCAATAAAATCTTGCCAGTTTTTGGCTGCTCTGAAATGAATGGGTGGGTGCGGTTAGTGAACCCAAAGCTGGATGTTCCATAATTTGTTACAGTAATGTGAAAGCACTTGAAATGCCTTGGTGATGAGTCACACCCCGACCAATGACAAATTCAACTTTATTCATTTCTTTTCTCTGGATGTGTCTCTTTCACTTGCATTCTTATGGAAACTTCATATTATGGTTTCGTATTCATATTATGGCAGCAATATTAGTTTCAAAAGAGAAAACAGTCATATGAGTGGGAGTGGTGTTTCCTATGCTATTATAAATGTTAATACCAACTCTCCCATTCTGTCTCATGGTTGCACTTGAGCTCCTCTTTTTCCACAATATTTGTATATCTCAAGGTACAGCAGCCCAATGAAACCATCCGATGTATAGCTGGAAATTTGGGTAATAATTGGACCATCTTTTCTATAAATCTCATTATTTATTTTTGTATTTTAAAATGATTTTATATTCTAAGGTTCAATACCTTGGACTTAAACGCATGTTTTTACAGTAAATGGCTTTGCTGTTACACTTTTTTGTTGCGTTGTCTATTTAAAATTCAATAAAAGAATGATTTGTTTGACACTGATATTGGTACATGCGAAATGATTTACATGCTGTAATGTAATTGTGTTCCTAAGTATTCATTTAATTGAAAAACTAAACTACTGCAGTTAAATGTCACATCTTAAAGGAGTCCTATGGGACATTTCAAAGACTTTATTTGTCTTACCCTGCAGCTCTGAATAGTGCTGAAAAAGGAAACCTAGAGGAGCTGATTGAGACAAACCTGTATGAGTATGCTATCAGGATTTCAGCAGATTGTTGATGTCTGATGGAGTTACGAGACTACGAGATGCTGAACTACTGAGCTGAGATCCTATAGGCCTCAAACTCCTCTCTCCATTTGTAAGGTGTGCCTTCCCAGATGTAGTTATGAAATTTCCATAACATCATTCAAAAGAGCTCATTCTTTTAGGACACTTATGGAAGCTGTCCAACAATAAGACCACAGGGATGTAAAAGTATTTTCTTCACTTTTATTACACAATAAACCGCTGTATCAAAAATGTTAGGCCATAAAGTAAAAACAAAAATTGCATAGCCCACAAGTAACTGGAGTGATTGTCCATTAAATCTAATATAATAGCTAGTCGGTGTTTACCATGGAGCTTTAAAATATGCTATCATATGTAGCCTACACTCACAATTATCCAATCAGACAATCATGTGGCAGCAGTGCAATGCATAAGTGTGTGCAGATACAGCTCAGCAGCTTCACTTCATGTGACTGGTTGTTGGTGCCAGATGGGCTGGTTTGTGTACTTCTGAAACAGTTGATCTCTGGGATTTTCACACACAACAGTCCCTAGAGTTGACACAATGTTGTGAAAACCAAAACCATCCACAGTTATGTGGACGGAAACACCTTGTTGACTGGTTGGAGCAGACAGAAATGCTACATTACCTCAGAGAACCTCTGCAACCGTGGTGAGAAGAAAAGCATCTCGGACAGAACGCACAACAAATCGAACCTCGAGGCGGATGGCAGTTTGCTAGCCGGTTGACACTGAGCCAAAAGTATTAGTAGGTGTTCCTAATAAAGTGCTCGGTGAGTACATATTGCTATGGTATTTGCTATTATATGCCTCAAGCCTATTAAATCTTACTGTAATATTCAGTACAATCAAAAACAAAGAATGATCTGAGCAGTTGGTATATGCCAAGGAATAGAGCGTCATTACTCAGTCTCTCCTCATACAAAAAAATGGGGGGGGGTTCACAAGTTATATGGCATGTTCTATATATCACATTTATCACAGTGCACTCAGTACAATAAAATACACAAGTCATTTGAAATGCTCACATTAGAATGACATGGACTTCCACAGTGTGACATAGTTACAGTATAGAGAAGCAAATGTACAACCATTTACATGAATATTAAATAATTAAAAACATTTATATACATATATATATTATATACAGTATATACTTTGCTCAAGCACAAAATACATAGCTTATGTAGCTTATTTACAATATTATTTCTTCAAGAAATCTATACTCTGCAAAAGGATTATCATTCTCTCCAGGAATATTGTTGCATTTTTTACAGTTTGTGCCTCACATGGTGGACAGCTGACCTAAAAATTCAAAAGAGATCCAGTGAAACATTGTATTTGCACATTAAGTGAAATAATAAAAAGTTATTAGCCCACTCTGAATGTCTCCATTTAACCAAATGTAATATGTTAGCTACACACTGCACTCGTCATGAAGACAATAATGATGGATTGAAGTGTGTGAGAAGGTGCTATGGTGAGATCTATTGATATAATGTGCTAAATAAGCAGATTTGGTACCATCAAAATGTACTTGGGCTCATGCTTTTAGGGTAACAAGCTGTAACAGACTACAGTAGGTGTGATACCAATATACAGTGTAAAAAAATCCTGCTGGTTCGGTTTCTTCCTGAGTGAACTCCCAGTGATAAATCCCTCATCTTTTTTTCTTGGACAATTAAAGCAATATTCCACTTAAGCCGTTTTCCCACATGCGTACCGGAAAATTACCTGTAAGTCAATATCGGACATTTCCCTTCACACCTGGGCTCTCGCAAGTGGGAATATAGCAGCGAAATTGCCTGTATGTTGGGGGGCGGGGCGGCACTGCAGAGCGGGTGGGGAGTGACGTGTCGGCAAAACTCCGATGATGGTGAAATAAGTTTGCTTGTTTATCCGTTCACCTGCGTCGCGTTGAAGCACTTTTTACAGACTGGCTTCGTTTGATGTGTCCGGGCTTGCCTTCGCTGTCGGCAACATAAGCAAAATACTTCCACATTTCGCTTCGTGCATTTGCTTCGTCTGTGTCCCTGTCGGGCTGTGACTGAAGGAGGAGGACTGAACGACTGTGGCCAGAGAGCGAGCAGGCAGCAGAGAGGAGAGAGGGGGAAATCAGCACGCCCACACATGAAGCTGACATACCGCTCTTATTATCACAAGATCATTTCGCCAGTTTGCTTTAATGTGCGCGAATGATTAGATTATGCCCGCTGGAACATTAAGCAACGTGTGTACACCTCGCCCATGAGAGAAGGACCGGTGTCGCGGGAAATGACTGGACCCGTTCTACATTTGTGTCCGTTATCGCGCATACCGCTCTTCTGACTGGCTCGAAACTGGTGAAATGTCCACGATGACGGGGTCGCGCTTATACCGGAACAACAACTTTCACACATGCAGGCATTAGACCACGTTCCGGTCATTTAGCGGTACAAAGCGCATGTGGGAAAACGGCTTTAGTATTAACATGGGGGATTATTCGGCCAGAACATAAACTACTCCCCAAATCGGATGCAGTTGCAGCGTTTGTAGTGTTTGAATGAGACCACAAAAACATCCTGAGTGAAAACTGACGTATAGCAAGACAATAAAGCAGTAATTGATCAGCATTTCTATTCTTGGATTACACAAAAAATATATATATTTAAATAAAAGTATATCCCACAGAAACTATCTCTCTCCTGAATGGTATCCCAGCGCTACTATTATGAAATTGTGCAAAATGATGTTCTAAAAATGCCAGACCGAAGGTCCATTGAAAATCACAGTAGTGGGATCTGTTGAATCTGTTCACAAATGTATTATATTTTTAAAATAAAAATAAAGGTTTCAGGATATTTTCGTGGCCTCTTTCAAATGAATGTGGCAAGTAAAAATCCAAATGCTACAAACTTGTCCAGCTGCATCCGATCTTGGTGGGTAGTTTCTAGTTTTCATGGCGGTCAAGTGAATAACCCCATGTTATGGTGATAATTTCGAAGATTTCCGTTTCGTTCTCTTTGGCGACACCTATGGCGATGAGCAGTAATTGCAGGTGGAATCCGAACAGTGTTTCATAATGTGACATTAGTCAGTTTGTTTGGCCATAGTACACAACCGCAATGCTAGCAGAGACCGGAAAAAATAGTAGCTTGTTATCCTACTTTGACGCAAGAGTTGGGAATCTACAGTAACGTGAAGGGCGAGGCTATTTCGTTAGCTCCGCTTACCCTATCTGGCGTATCACCACAGACACCAAGTTACCTTTCATAAATGCTGCAATACTGAAAATGCAAAGGCTTCCATCAATGGGCCATAGACTCAATCACCATTACATTACATCAGTCATACGTAGTGTCTTTACATTTATTTACATGAAGATCTTTGAGATTATAACTTTTAACACTAAGTGGAATATTGCTTTAAAACCTTGTCCATTAAAAGTAATGACACAAATGACAAATGTATTTCATGGAAACAGATTCACTGGTATTTTAAATTCAATAATTTAAGAGGAAGCTGTTATTTTTGGTCTCTTATAATCCCATAAGTGATGGGTCAATTAGAATAGACAAGACATACAAAAATACATATTCATCTATTCATGCAATTATCTAATATACTTATAATTGTATGTAAAATTCACTATGGAGAACTTTTCTCACATCACCAGAGGACAACATGACGGCTTCCCTACAGTATATTACTCTTTTGTAGAACTCATCTGCTGTCATGAGCACTGAGCTCAACTTAGATTGCTATCCAAAGATGTGACAGGAGAAAATGCAAACAGGACTCACAGGAGGCAGGCTCAGGCTCTCATTGAAATTATGGATGCAATCTGCGTCTTCACTGTCCAACAGATCTTCTTCAAAAAGGATCACCCCCAACTCGGCGATATAACACTTCAGGGACATTATTTTACAGTTCTCCTATGGGAGAGAAGAATGGGACACTCAAAACATAATACACATGATTTTGTCCTGTGACCTTAGGCAGCAAAAACAACATGACAATGAACTGTGAGACCTGGACAAGAATTGGAGACAGACTTTGACAAGTGTGACAGTTTTACCATTTCTTTTTAGTTAAAATTGGCTAAGTCTGTCTGTGGGCTCAGTGTCAGTCACTTCTCTTGTACCCCTTCCATGGTGCCTAGGTGCGTGGGCGGTGTCTATCTGTCTGGTGCCTAGGTGGGTGAGCGGTGTCTATCTGTCTGGTGCCTAGCTGGGTAGGCGGTGTCTGTATTTTCTTCTCCTTCTATGGTGTTTTATGGCAGTTGGCATCCTTTATGTTGCATTACCACCTCCCTCTGGATTCATCCATCCACTTCTTGTTTCTCTACCTATCTGTCTGTCACGATTTTGGGAGCCCAACTGTGATGTCACTCAGGCAGTTGTTATGTCATCAGTGATGTCACTTGAGCAACTGTGATGTAGTATGAGCCGATGGTAGGTGGGTAGAGTAGGTGGGTGGGCGGTGTCTATCTGTCTGACAGTAGCGATTCTGGGAGCCCGTGGAGCGGGCGATTTCCATAACTGCAGCCATGGCGCATCATCTCCAGAGTCTCCACCCTAGGAATTCCTAGTACAGTATATCCAAATAAGCTTTATTGTGCTGCAGTATTGAACAACAATTCCTACTATATAATGAACCTGTGTTCTGCCCTTGTGCACACAGACTGTCATTTAGCTCACTGATAACAGCTCCAAGGTGCGTCTCTTTATGACATAATCATGGGATCGAGGTGATCATGTTCATGGCTGAACATGTACAAGACTGAGCTGTGTATGATCAGAATAACGGGTGTAACTTCTGTTTTATGGTGAGAAGAAGACTACCGCTCGAGCAATCCTATAATAAGAATGCAAAGTGTGTGAGTGTGAGCAGATACCATTTTAGGTGCGATCAGGCTGAATCTTTTCAGGAAGTGTATAGAGCACCCCTGCAGGGAGGGAAGGCATTTCCATCCACATACAGTAAGTGCTGCTCACTGGCTGCTTTTAGTTTTTCCACAGCATTCTACATACATTCTAGAGCAGCCATTCCCAATCTATGGGCCGGGGCCCCACTGGTGGGCCGCAAAGGTATTGCAAGTGGGCCGACAAATCATTTGAACAAAACATTACGGATTTCGTGGAGAGAAAAAACTAATATTATGCTGTATGGGAATGCATTTCTCCATTGTTGAATGATACTGCCATTTGATTTGTAATCACTTATATTGCAAATTTGACTGTCGGAATCATAACATGCACTTTTACAACTTACAGTAATGTCGTCAACTGAAGGAGCGTACAACAAAGCGTCAGATTTCTGAAAAGAGGTAAGTAGACAATTTAGTGTTTTCACAAAGAAATACACAAAGCATCCTTCGTCTATCTGTAAACTATAGGAAATGACAACTTATCTTAGTTTTTCTTTTGCTATGATATAATTTTTTTCAGAACATAACCAAGGGTATAAATATATTTGATACCTAGTCTCACCTCAATGGTCGGCTTCAGTCTCTTCAAGCAATGCTGTACCTCTGCTTTAACAGGTGAAGAAGCAGCACACATGGATGCACTCAGCATACTTTAAAAGAAGGACCAGAAGGCAATGATTACAATACACACTACTGTAATGAGTTCAAAAAGAATTTGGACAGCTTCTAACTTGAGATGTTTACAATCTCCTTACACTATCTTTCACACTGTCACATGTTACAATTGCTGTGAAGACGGTTTTAAATATGAATGTACAGTTTAGAAACTATTGCATTTTCCCCACGCCCTCGTTTTCAGGACGCAAACCTACTGGGTCATGACTAGTAGTAGTAGTAGTAGTATAGACAAATTTTGTACTCAATCAATTTTTTTGAAATGTTGATATGTCTCCAGAGGTCTATAGCCCACCATCCACAGACTCTTAATACATTACTTTTTCAAGTCAAGGGCCCTTCCATTCAATGATACTGATACTGTACAGTAGACATAGGCACCTACACCATTAGGCAAGTTAGGCAGATGCCCCTCCACTTTGAAAAAGGGGGGCGGGGTTCTTTTGGGGGCTGTAGCAGGCTCATTTTTAAAGCTAGACTCACGTTTCTGGTATCATCTGAAACTAGAAGACCTAAGGTACCAATCGTGCTAGTTTGTCAGGAAGGGGGATAAATAATCGATATTATTATTATTATTATTATTATTATTATTATTATCATCATCAGTGTATAAATGGGAGCTAGGGCTCTTGTCTGTTTGTTTCTCTGTCCCACATCAGTGATGTCATAAATGACATCAGTGAATTACTCACACACACAAGGCTATAGTTCAGAGATAATGTCACTGATGACATCATCCTTCATTTATCTCTCAAAATTAAATATTTATGTCAAAATGAATATATCAATGCCATCAGAATGACAAATCCTTGTGTAATTGTTTACAAACAGTAAATGCATTTCTCAAAACAATTCATACAAACAGCACCACTCAGTGGATTTCCTGCAAAAGCCAACTTGCTGAAAATCCTTAGTTTATCTCTCAAAATTAAATATTTATGTCAAAATGAATATATCAATGCCATCAGAATGACAAATCCTTGTGTAATTGTTTACAAACAGTAAATGCATTTCTCAAAACAATTCATACAAACAGCACCACTCAGTGGATTTCCTGCAAAAGCCAACTTGCTGAAAATCCTTAGTTTATCTCTCAAAATTAAATATTTATGTCAAAATGAATATATCAATGCCATCAGAATGACAAATCCTTGTGTAGTTGTTTACAAACAAGCTATTTAAAATGCTTAGTCTAAAAGCACTCGCCTACCAACGCAGAGACCTAGGATCAATTCCCAGCAGCGGTACTTCCGGCTTGGTCAGACGTTCCTACAGACACAATTGGCCGTGTCTGCGGGTGGGAATCCGGTGGGGTATGAATCCTGGTTGTTGCACTAGTGCCTCCTCTGTTCGGTCAGGGCGCCTGTTCGGGGGGCGAGGAGAACTGGGGGTTATAACGTGATCCTTCCATGGGCTATGTCCTGCTGGCGAAACTCCTCGCTGTCAGGTGAAAAGAAGTGGCTGGAGACTGCACATGTAACGGAGGAAGCATGTGCTAGTCTACTCCAGATCGGCACAGGGGGTGGAGCAGCGCAGCGGGAATTGGCCAAGTACAGTTGGGGAGAAAATCCCGCCTAGATCCCGTCTAGACTACTGCCCAACAGTATGGTCTAGCGCCTCTAAACAAGACCTGGCCAAACTCCAGCTGGCCCAGAACAGGGCGGCACTCTATGAGGAGCAGTGTAGAGGGGATGCATGCCGCACTGTCATGGATCAAAGTGGAACAAATAATTTGTTTTTTTGGCTAGATAGGTTTGGTCGCATTGTTATAAATGTGTTTTAAAATGCCATAAATCCTATGAAACGTGGCTGGGGGAGGGGGGGTGGTGCTTATATCAAGGATCTGAACACTTGAGTACCTACAGTCATTTCTGGCCCCGGGAAAATACAAATTGCACCATTCTGGCGTTATGTGTCCAAAAATGGCTAAGTCATTTTCCCATTAAGAACCATTATAAACTGCAAAAAAGTACTATTTTTGGGCCCCCAGACACTTTTTACAAAAATAATTTTTTTAACGACTTCCTCCAGACTTTTTGGACTTAAGGCTTCAACATTTTAGTTTTTAGTATTTTTCAGCAGCTTGCAACATTTTCTCATGTTTTGCAGGCAATTTTGCACACACACACACACACACACACACACACACACACACACACACACACACACAAACACACACACACACACACACACACACACACACACACACACACACACACGGGAGAAAAACAAAACAGTCTGCAAGGCCTGGGAACCGAGCAGCCTGCGAGCGCGATCTCCCCGGAGGAGGACAGCGAGGTGGAATTGTCCTCAAGATGGGAATATGCTTGACGTTTGGCCCGGTCGCACGGAAATGAGAGACACTGAATCCTGACGAGGAAACGTGTGGAGCTTTTATACTCTGTGCGGGTTTCTGATGGTGGAAGTGAGCCCACAATTCGGGGTGTGCACGGCCAGGCGAAAACCGTCCGCACAGGAGCCTTGCGGAGGGGAGTGTATGCTGATTTGACGTCACTTTTCCGCACGGACACATGGTCCTCGCCGATGCGGGAAGCATCTCCCCTCCTATAATCCAGCGGGGGCTCTGGGGTGACGATACCTCATTGAGGGGGAGGATAAGACATTCTACTGGGAGTGAGTTTCCTCATTGCAGCCGATTGCAGCATTGCAGCTGCAACATTACACCGGCTTACCAGCCCAGTCCTCAGCAGCAGCCTGAATTTCTGGGTAAGCGACGGCAGCTGATCTCAAAGCTAGCCAGCCCCCAGCTGGTCTCACCAGTTCGGGTTCCCCGTCGACGTCAGCAGGCCCCCCGTCGACGTCAGCAGGCCCCCCGTCAAGCCAGCGTAAACACAGCTGCTCACGTTCTAGACCGGATATTGCTCCCAGAATTATTTTACAGCGGGAGCCTCACAAAAATAAGGTGGATAGACAGCACGATTAAAACCACTGACAGGTCTAAAACACTGCATTGGAACAATTTAGAAGCAATTTATGAGACAGACTACTGTTGTTTATGCGACATAACGTCAGCCATGTGTTTCCTTGGAAATTATGTGATCGTGATTGCTTCTGCACTCTGCAGCAATCGGCTTTTGATTGACAGGCAGTTGCATGTCTTCCCCCAACGGCGTTCAGGCACAGAAAGTCTTAAAGGAACTGCGCACCGGTGGGTTCCGGCCCACTTTCACCAGTGCTGCCCAGTGCCACAGAGCCCTCACTGCCCAGTGCCACAGAGCCCTCACTGCCCAGTGCTACACAGCCCTCACTGCCCAGTGCCACAGAGCCCTCACTGCCCAGTGCCACAGAGCCCTCACTGCCCAGTGCCACAGAGCCCTCACTGCCCAGTGCCACAGAGCCCTCACTTCCCAGTGCTACAGAGCCCTCACTGCCCAGTGCTACAGAGCCCTCACTGCCCAGTGCCACAGAGCCCTCACTGCCCAGTGCCACAGAGCCCTCACTGCCCAGTGCCACAGAGCCCTCACTGCCCGGTGCTACAGAGCCCTCACTGCCCGGTGCTACAGAGCCCTCACTGCCCAGTGCTACAGAGCCCTCACTGCCCAGTGCCACAGAGCCCTCACTGCCCGGTGCCACAGAGCCCTCACTGCCCGGTGCCACAGAGCCCTCACTGCCCAGTGCCACAGAGCCCTCACTGCCCAGTGCTACAGAGCCCTCACTGCCCGGTGCCACAGAGCCCTCACTGCCCAGTGCTACAGAGCCCTCACTGCCCGGTGCCACAGAGCCCTCACTGCCCCGTACTACGGAGCGTCCAGTCTCTGCTCCCCGTGGCCTCCGGGTCTTGGTGCGGCCTGTTCCTGGGCTGCGGGGGTCACCGGTTCCGGCGCCCCGCAAGCTTCCTGTTCCTGTGGTGCAGGGGCCACCAGTTCCGACGCCCCGCAAACTTCCTGTTCCTGTGTTGCGGGAGCGACCGGTTCCGGCGCCCCGCAGACTTCCTGTTCCCGTGCTGCAGGGGCCACCGGTTCCGGCACCCCGCAAGCTTCCTGTGTTGCGGGAGCCACCGGTTCCTGCACCCCGCAAGCTTCCTGTTCCTGTGCTACGGGAGCCACCGGTTCTCCTGCGCCCCGCAGACTTCCTCTTCCTGTGCTACGGGAGCCACCGGTTCCTGCGCCCTGCAAGCTTCCTGTTCCTGTGCTGTGGGAGCCACCGGTTCCTGCGCCTCGCAGACTTCCTGTTCCTGTGCTGCGGGAGCCACCAGTTCCGGCACCCCGTAGACTTCCTGTTCCTGTGCTGCAGGGGCCACCAGTTCCGGCACCCCGCAAGCTTCCTGTTCCTGTGCTGCAGGGGCCACCGGTTCCGGCACCCCGCAAGCTTCCTGTTCCTGTGGTGCGGGAACTTCCGGTTCCTATGCTGTGGGTACCACTGGCCCTGGCGTCTCGCAGGTACTCTGGTATTTTGTCTCCCAGCTCCAGCCTTGGTCTTCTGCCGCCCGGCTCCGGTCCTGGCCTTCCGCCTCCTGGCTCTGGTCCTGATCCTCCACCTCCTGGCTCCGGTCCTGGCCTTTCGCCTCCTGGCTCTGGTCCGGGTCTTCCGCCTCCTGGCTCTGGTCCTGGCCTTCCGCCTCCTGGCTCCGGTCCTGGTCTTCCGCCTCCCGGGGCGGGCCTGGCCTTCCGCCTCCTGGGTCCGATCCTGGCCTTTCGCTTCCTGGCTCCGGTCCTGGCCTTTCGCCTCCTGGCTCCGGTCCTGGTGTTCCGCCTCCTGGCTCCAGTCCTGGCGTTCCGCCTCCTGGCTCCGGTCCTGGCCTTCCGCCTCCTGGCTCTGGTCCTGGCGTTCCACCTTCTCTGTTGGCCTGGCAGTCCGCCTGGCTGTCCGCCAGACCAGCTCCGCCAGTTTGGCCAGCCCCCAGGTCGCCCACCTGAGGTTGCCGGCTCGGCCCTTTCTTCATCCGGGTCTCTGGACATCAGAATTTTTTCATATCTATTTTATTAATCAAGTCGGTGTGAATGTTTTCATCACTTTTATCATTTTTTATTAAGTCGGCCTGAATGTTTTATATATATATATATATATATATATATATATATTTAAAAAATATATATAAAGTCGGTCTGAATGTTTTTATGATTTTTATAATTGTTTCTAACATTTTATCATTGGTTCTACATTTTTTATCATTGGTTTTATCATTGAATAAACTAATACTGCACATGTATGTATGTATGTATTGTATTGTATGTAGGTATGTCCACGTATGTCCTGTTTGTTTTGGGGACTACGGATGGAAATTAGCCTCGTGCCATGTGCAACGTGTTCGAGCCTCGTGCTCGAGTCTCGTGCTAAATCCGGCAATTTTTACACTCTGATTATGTTCTTTGTGTCCATTAATTTTGCACTGTCCCGTCTAAATAAACAAATAAACTGTTAAACTGTTAAAACTAAATCAAACGCTTACTGTGTGGTTTTGCGGTAAAAGTGGCTCTCCTCTTGACTTTGACCGGCTAGTGTGGCTCACATGGAGAAAATAGTGAGGATCACTGCTATAGAGAAAGGCCTGTGTTCTGTTTATTCCTTGTGTGTTCTCTGTTTTCCTCCCACCTGTTGCCTATGTTCCCTTGTTAGTCTGCCCCATTACCTGAGTTCTCCCCACCAATCAGCTATCCCGTTTTGCCCCCTGTGTTCCTGCCTTCCCCAGCTGTCCCTCATGTGTCATTAGTTACCTCTGTCTATATATTGTCAGTCTGTATTGTCCTCAGCGAATCACCTATTGTTTTTGAGTTTAGCCTAGCCTTCTGCTCGTGGTTTTGTTAAATTTTTGATATTTAAGTTTCAGTAAACCTTTTGCGCCTAAAACCTTGCCTGCTGTGTCTCTCTTCTACATTTGGGTCCACACACTTCCACATACCTGACACACTGACTGCATACCACAAAGGAAAAACAAAACAAAATATGAGATGTAAACAAATAACACCGAACAGAACTGTACATGCAGCGTCCACGCAGCCTTACTCCTCTACTTCTCCCCGGCTGTTGATTCTGTACATTTCCGTGTTCTTCCATTGTCAGAGTGTTGTATTCTGTCCATATATGCTTGCCAATTGAAGGTTCATGAGATGCACCTCTGAGCTATTTTAGAGACTAGTGCCCTCATTTGACACTGTCCTAGCTTGTTGCGATTGCTATAGATTTGGCTTTTAACTGGATTCACCTCATCAGTGCCCTTCATGAAAAGCAGTGTCCCTAATATTTGGTGCATTCAGTGTACAATGTTTCACTTCTCAGTACTTCAGCACTGAAATTCCCAACACAGGGATTTCTGTTGACACCATGTTGGCACATGTCCTGGTACAGTAATGTCACCACACCTCAAACTTCTCTCATAAGATCGAGTGGCTTCCTCCTCGGGCAACTTGCCTTGCTAAAGGTCAATGTACACATTTTTTTCCACCTTATTTCTGGTCCCAAAGCGGAGATGCAGCCTCCAACATATCAGCATTCAGAGCTTGTTCCAATGAAGGAGAGCAGGCATGAGGGCCAGCCCAGCACACCGACACCGAGCCTCTGCCCCGGGACTACTACACCATCTGGTCCGTCTGCTGCTTCCATTACGGTAACCCTTGATGCGTCAGGTTAGACTCAAAAATAACCAGATTGGAAACAGCAGCACTGCACTGGAACCTAAGCCTACACCCATTCACATTTGGCACCTAGCTTTCAGGCCAGCAGGCCTGTTTCAATACCTGGATGAAGCCTCTCAGAAGGGTGCCTGCCTGTTAAATAGCCCAAGCCCCTCCTACAAACAGAGGACAGACAATCAGTGTCAATTAAGGAACTAAGGCCATGTTCAGACTAGGAGGCCAAATCTGATTTGTGAACTTTAATGACCTATTAATGATTCTATCCAGATTGCTTTTATGAGTCTGGACGCTCCAAGTCTGATGTATGTCACTTGTCCCAAACCACATATGGAGGTCTGGACACACAGATCCGACTTGAACACTTGCCTAAATCAGATTTGTGGCAGTGCGGACACACTCTCAAATCAGATTTGGGAAACCACTCAAGATAATGATGATTAAGGACTTTATCAGCAAATCAGATTTGCCTGTAATGTGAACATGGCCTAACCGATCAAGGATTGCATTCTACACAACAATCTTGGTACATTGGCATCGCTGAACAACTGGATGACCAATCAAATATATTGTAATGCCCTGATCAAACTCAAAATGAAGATGATATACATTTGACTTTACTCAACTACACTTGGCATGTTCCACTACCCCTCTCGACAAATGAGGGTGGACTCCTCCGCCTCGGTTTCACACCAGGCCTGAATGAGGAAGTGTTACGTGTTAATTAGCCCCAATGTGGTAGGCATCTCAACATGGCTGCACCACTGCAGTGAGACAGACTACGTTAATAAAATGTCCAACAACCAAAACACAGTATATTGTAGGGCACGTGACATAGGCTATTTACCTTTTCTCTTCTTTTTTTTACACACTTCTCGCGCTAATTTCTAGGGTGGAGACTCTGGAGACGATGCGCTAGCCTGGGTAAACCCAGCCTCCACGTGACCTCTATGTGCTATCAGTCACAAGAGTCTGGAGGTTGGGCCATTTAGAGCGATTTCTGCGGACGGGGAGGGCCGGGTGTACCTCCCTTGATAGACCACTCCATCAGCCAACCAGCTTAGCACACAGAGCACATGCGCAGTGCAACAGATGGCGTCATCACTCAGTGCCCTTTGTTATTAGCAAAAGAGCTAACACTACACATTCAGTACTGCTAGCACGCGATGGCTACCACCAATGTGAATGATTTTTGCAGGTTTTGCAGAGAGTATTATTTCCTCCAGACCTCGCGTCACCAGCCTGCCGCTTGCATCTTCCTATCTTCCACAAAATTGAGGTAATCTTATTTTCTAACGTAATTGCATAGCATGACATTAACGCTAGCTACATGTCCATTTGTCATTACAGGAGGACTAAGGATAGACTAGAGTAGCAGAAGTTAACGTTATACAACGTTAAACAGTATTGCATGCTGCACAGATTTGGACGTAGACGGAAAACAAACGCAGTTCTGTTTACCTACCTCTTTGAGATGAGGCAGACTCAGAGCATATACTCATCTACCAGCTATAGCGTTGTATATCTAGCTAACGTTAGATCAACTATCAATCAATGAGGGGGAACAAGGGGGTTAAACTCCTCTGGATAGTTTATCCACCTCTGCATTTACAGTATTTACCAATCGCACGTAGTGTTGGGTAAGCAAACGTTAATGTTATACAGTGATTAACAGTGTCGTTCGTTTCTTCAAGGGGTAGCCGCCGTCCAGTACCAGTGATGGGACACACAACAGAGGATCAAATGATTTGTGAAGATCAAAGCTATAATATTCTGTTCTCCTGAGACGCTAAACTACACACTGATGATCAGTTGTTTCAACATAGTGTGATGTAATGGGCTTTTGTACCTCATGAGTATCCGTAGTTGATGACGCTGTACGTAACACGGAAGCAAACAGAACGTTGTTGTAGTGATACTGAGCGGAACTGTATAAGCTGTATACTGCACGTGTAGCCACTAAAGTTATGCTGAAATATAAAGTCGTTGTCAAGCCTCATTAATATTACATGGTGTCATAAGTGAAGGCGGAAGAAGAACAGAGACTATGGCGCAGTTTCAACCTCCACCGAGTTTGAGTTTGCAAGGCAATCTTGCTGAGAATTGGAGGACATGGATTCAGCGCTTTGATCTCTTCAGTACTGCCAGCGGCATTGCGGAGAAGTCCGAGAAGGTGCAGTGTGCAACGTTCCTTCACGTCGCGGGCGAAGAGGCGATCAAAGTATCGAATACTTTTGAGTTTGTCGACGGGGAGAGAGACAAAATAGACGTGCTGAAGAGGAAGTTTCAGGACTATTGTGAGCCCAGGAAAAACTTGCCTTATATACGGCACATGTTCTTCACACGAGCACAGAAACAGTCGGAATCCATCGATGCATATGTCACGGACTTAAAGAATAAAGCCAAAGACTGTGAATTTGGACAGTTACTCGACTCCCTGGTAAGAGACAGGATAGTATGTGGCATAACTAACGACCAAGTGAGAGGCAGACTGTTAACAGAAGCAGATCTGACCCTAGAAAAAGCTATAGATATATGCCGTGCAAGTGAAATAACAACCAGTCAAGTCAAAGCGCTGGCTGAGGAAGTGGATGTAAACAGACTAAAGACAGTCCGCCCAAAAGACAAGTTTAAAGCTAACACAAGACCTTTTGAACAAAATGAGTCAAGTTGCAACAGATGTGGCTATAAACATGGAACAAGACAATGTCCTGCACTAGGCCAAACATGCAAAACATGCCACAAGAAAAATCATTTTGCCAAGATGTGTAAGTCGACACACGGTCAGCAGCACCAACATGGAAGAAGAGTGCATGCAGTAGAGCAAAGTGAAAGTGAAAATGACTTTTGAATGTTTCTTGGCACAGTCAGAGTTGAGCATGAAAACTACATCAGAGTGATGGAGTCTGCGGAGACACAATCTGATGAAGAACAATGGACAGAAAACTTGAGAATAAATAAAAAAGTTGTGACTTTTAAACTGGACACAGGTGCAGACTGCAATGCAATGTCAGTTGAAACAATGAATGCCCTTAATGTTAGAGGCAGGCTCAAGGCGAGTAACAGCAAACTCGTTGCTTTCTTTGGACAAAAGACAACACCACTGGGCAAGAGAGCACTAACATGTGAGTACAAGGGCCAAAAGCACAACATTGAGTTTGAAATCATGCAACAGAATGTACCAGCTATTCTGGGAGGAGCCACATGTTTGAAATTGGGCTTAGTAAAGAGAATGCGTGATATTGGCAAGGGAAAAGACATTCTTGAAGACTATAGTGATCTATTCAACGGACTAGGTTGCTTACCTGGTCAGCACCATATACAGATAAACCCTGAAGTTACGCCCGTTGTGCATGCGCCTAGGAGGATTCCAGTCGCACTCAGAGACAGAGTTGTTGAGGAACTACAGCGCATGGAAAAACTGGGTGTAATAGCCAGGCAGACTGAGCCAACAGAATGGGTCAACAGTATGGTAACTGTAGTCACACCCAAGAAACTCCGTATCTGTATGGATCCAAAAGACTTGAATGAAGCTATAAAACGGGAGCACTACCCATTGCTCACAGTGGAGGAAGTTGTTTCCCGTATGCCAAATGCAAAGTTTTTCTCTGTGCTGGATGCTAATCAGGGCTTTTGGCAAATCAAACTTGATGATGACAGCTCAAAGCTGTGCACGTTTAACACACCCATAGGGAGATACAGGTTCCTACGTTTGCCGTTTGGGATCTCGTCTGCGCCCGAGGTGTTTCAAAGAGCTGTAGCACAGATGATTGAAGGGCTGGATGGTGTTGTGAACATCATTGATGACTTGTTAGTTTGGGGGGACTCCAAGGAAGAGCATGACCGCAGGCTGAAAAAGTTGTTGGATCGAGCACGGGAGTACAACCTGAAACTTAACAGAAACAAGTGCGTTGTCAGGACAACAGAAATCAAATATATTGGACACAAGCTCAGTGACAAGGGGCTAAAACCAGATGAGGAAAAAGTGAGAGCAGTGACACAGCTACCCCCACCACAAGACGTACAAGAACTGCTGAGGTTTATGGGAATGATCCAATATCTCGCCAAGTTCATACCAAACTTGTCAGACGTCAGCGCTCCACTAAGGAAGCTGCTTGAAGCGGACACAGAGTGGCACTGGGAGGAAGCACAAGAAAGAAGTTTTGAAAATCTAAAACAGCTGGTCACCGTCGCTCCAACTTTGAAGTACTATGACGTCAACAAACCAATCACCATGTCAGTAGATGCCAGCTCAGAGGGCATAGGAGCAGTCATACTGCAGGATGAGCAGCCAGTAGCTTATGGGTCAAGAGCACTCACTGATTGTCAGCGCAGGTATGCTCAAATTGAAAAAGAGTTACTTGCTATAGTCTACGGATGTGAGAAATTCCATCAGTATCTTTATGGAAAAGAGATTCTAGTTGAGAGTGACCATAAGCCGCTAGAGAGCATCTTTAAGAAGCCTTTACATCAAGCTCCTATGAGGCTACAGAGGATGTTGCTTAGGCTACAAAGATACAGTCTTAAAGTAACTTATCGGCCCGGCAAAGAACTTCATATAGCAGACGCGTTAAGCAGAGCGTTCCTCAAAGAGCAGAAAGAAGAGCTGCTAGAGAAAGACTTAGAAGTGAATATGATCACACCTGAGTTGCCCATTTCAGAGGAGAAACTGCAGAAGTTCAGAAAAGCAACAGCCGAGGACCCTGAGATGCAGTTACTGAAAGACATAACATTAAAGGGATGGCCAAATGAAAGAAGTGTAGTACCAAAAGAGATTCAGCCCTATTGGACATTTAGGGATGAAATTGCATACACATCTGGGCTTATGTTCAAAGCAGCAAAGCTCATTGTTCCACATGAGCTGAGACAAGAAATGCTTAGCAAAATCCACGAGTCACACTTAGGGATTGTTAAGTGCAAAGAAAGAGCTAGAGACATTTTGTATTGGCCACACATGTCTTCACAAATTGAGGAGGTGGTATCTCAGTGTGCCATTTGCAACGAGAATAGGAACAACAATCCGAGAGAGCCGTTACTCTCACAGCCAATACCAGACAGACCGTGGGAGAAAGTAGGGACAGACCTCTTTCACTACAGAGGATCTGAGTTCCTGCTATGTGTGGACTATTTCTCAAAGTTCCCAGAAATAACTAAACTGAGAGACACTACAAGTGGCAGTGTCATAATAGCTCTGAAATCGATGTTTGCCAGGCATGGCATTCCTGATGTCATCATTTCAGATAATGGTCCTCAGTATGCCAGTGCTGAGTTCAAGGACTTTGCAGAAAGCTGGGAATTCAGACACATCACGTCTAGTCCCGGTCACGCCCAGTCTAATGGTCAGGCAGAAAGGACAGTACAGACTGTAAAAAATCTGTTAAAAAAGTCAGAGTGTAAGAATGGCGACCCCTACATTTCACTGTTGGAGTACCGCAACACACCACTGGAAGGTGTAGGACTGTCACCAGCGCAATGGGACGGCGGCTAAAAGGGAAACTGCCGACCTCAACCTCACTGCTTACTCCAGAGGGTACTGTCCAGGTACACAGGCAGTTGAGTGAAAAGCAAGAGAAGCAAAAACTCTACTTCGACAGGCAAACAAGAAGGCTGTCTGATCTGCAAGCAGGAGACAATGTCCGGATTCAAAGAGGGGAGACGTGGCAGCCAGCTGTGGTCCTTCACAAACATGAGCAACCACGATCTTTCGTTGTTCGCACACCAGATGGGAGGCGGTACAGGAGAAACAGAAAGTATCTGCGGAAAACAGACGAGACAACGTTTCCATCTTCAAATGAACAGGACATCTACCAGAACAGACACACAGGGTTGAAGGACTGTGACAGACAGGCAACAAACACACAAACACCTGAGCACACTGTTGTTGCAGACCCAGATGAAACACCTGTTGGACAATCTGAAACACTCTCATATCGCACCACGAGATCTGGTAGACAAGTAAAAGTACCTGCTAGATACAGAGATTGATTCTTTCCATATGACATAGGAAGTAACGCTATAAGAAGAATAAAGTGTTTGTTTTTTTTGTTGTTGAAAAATGTCATGGATCAATGGGTTTTGACTTACAGAGTCAGTTATGTTAAGGCTATATACAATTTGCAATATTTACACTGGTAAGCGTTATTGTTTGATGGTAAATCTTATGGGGAAACTATGTTTGCAATTGTCAAGAATAACATGACATTCAAAAAAAAAGAAAAGAAAAAGAAATGTTAAAAAGGGGGATGTGATGTAATGGGCTTTTGTACCTCATGAGTATCCGTAGTTGATGACGCTGTACGTAACACGGAAGCAAACAGAACGTTGTTGTAGTGATACTGAGCGGAACTGTATAAGCTGTATACTGCACGTGTAGCCACTAAAGTTATGCTGAAATATAAAGTCGTTGTCAAGCCTCATTAATATTACACATAGGAAATTGCAATAACACACAAGCCAAATGCTGACATGAGAGATTTGCTTTGAACAAGTTGTAGATAGTATCTGCCAGTGACCGGAGAATATTGTAATATTTGCTTGTTTTAATGCTTTTGTCTATAAACATTGTCAACAAAGATAGCCTTGTTGTATATTATCATGTATAAAGATGTGACTGATAGCATAGATAGAGGTCACGTGGAGGCTGGGTTTACCCAGGCTAACGATGCGTCATGGGCACACTTTTTTGCGGGGGTGTGATCAAACTCTGCCGGGTTCCCAGCAGCGCACTCCCAAAGTTTGAAGTCGATGGGATGAACGGTTCTCGACATAAACCGCTTTTTGTGTTGCCAGTAGGTGGCGCTAGGACTATGTACATGTCTGAAATTGGGCACCGCACTCCGTTGGGTTCCCAGCAGCACACTCCCCAAGTTTGAAGTTTATCGGATAAAAAGTCTAATAGAAAATGTATAGAAAATGTGCTTGACAGATTATGACAAGTGCTTCAACCATTTTGCATGTAAAATAATTTATGCAATTAACTAATGCCTATATGTTTTGGGGGGTAAGACTATTCAACATAGAACCAGTAGAACACATTTTGATCAACATGACATAATAAGCAATTGATAATGTAGGAAACAGCAGACACTTGTACATAATCATTGGCATGAATGTGCCAAGGTTTTGGAGATTGAACAAGTAGTTTAGAGAATTTCAATTCTGATCTGAGAAATGTACCAAAGCGACTGAGAAAAATTGTAATAACTGTCAACTCAAGTTCAAGGTGATATAAATTGACCCACCGATTTTCAAACAGACCTTAACTCATTCAAAGGGATTGTGTGCATGCGTGAATACAGACTCCTTTGCCAGTGCACATTACTTTGTAAATGAAAGTTATGTGGCATTATTAGTATTATTTTATGCACATATCTAATGAATGATTATATCCCTTAGTGTGTGTGTGTGTGTGTGTGTGTGTGTGTGTGTGTGTGTGTGTGTGTACTGTTTACTGCTGCATCATAGCCTAAAAACACATTCCTTCAGTCATTTTTTATGAATGATACCAATATTGAACTTCAAATGAATAGGACACTGTATGCCTACCTCAGAAATAAGAAACAAACCCAGACCTGAGTTGTGTGGCTCTCTTGACAGTGATCACAGGACAGCCGGATCTGGGCGCCTCTCTAAAAATAAAATTAGGAAATATTAGTAGAGGGAAAGGCTTGTCATCTATTTGGGTGATCATCATCTTGGTAAGCATCTGACTACTGAGTGAAGAGGCTATGGAACAACATACATATGATGTGTATGCGTACACGTACACGTGTGGACCCTAGGACGACTAGCTGGTTGCCATCCATCAGAGCCATATAGATAGAAGAGTCCCGACATCTCCATTCACTCCAATGGAGCAGTTTCTTACTCTCAAGAGTTCCAGGAACGGAAGTAAGGTCCTGGATTAAGCAGCACCAGGGACGTGCACAGAACATTAGAGGGGCAGGGGCTCAAATTCATAAAAGGGCACTACAGCCGCCGTCCGGAGGGCGGCGGCGGAAATTTGAGGCAATTTGAAGGCCAATTTAGGGGTATAACTCATTTTAAATATTCCGATTTTAACCAGATTTAGAGGAATATCTAATTTTAGGATGAGACTTGTCACGGAAAAATAACTCCATAACTGAATAATATTAGTATATAAAAGTTGCATGCTGTTGCAATACTGTTGTGAAATCATTTAAGCATCAATATGTACTTGCTCCTTTTCTCCCTTTAGGTTGTTGTACTACAACAGATAGCAACACAGGCAGAAACATTGAACGATACTGAGTGAGGCTTGTAATATACCATGCATTTTAACCATAATTCTAAAAAGCAAGACAGAAGATTTAGATAAGGTGTATTAGAATTTTTTTTATTTTTTGCGGATTCAACAACACAACATCCCTTTCCAATAGTGTAAAGTAAAAAATATTTTCAAGAGCAACAATTCTGCATTTGTTCCCTATATTTTGGTTATTTATTTATTGGGTGGTTTATTTATTTATGTATTTATTTATTCATTCATTTTTGGGTTCATTTTTGGGTTGGTGCCTTCAGGGGCAGTTTAGAAAAACACTGCTCCATGCAGAGGCCTATTACAAATGGTGCATTCAAGGCCAAGAGAGCTCGGAAAAGGCATTTCTCTTTGAATGCTGCCTTCAGTGACGGCATGGAAAGGGCAATTTCCATACAAAGCACCATTAGAAATGCATTCATGGTCAGGAAAGGGCACTTTTTATTTTATTTTTTAATGTGTCTGAGCTGTTTGTTTTGTTCATGTGTTGTTGGAATGAAAATGAAAAATGTATTATAATAATAATAAAAATAAATAAAAAAAGGGCACTTTTTACAGACTGAAAAAAAGGCAGGGGCTCAAGCCCCCTTTCATGTCTATGTGTGCACGTGCCTGAGCAGCACTGTCGAGTTGCAGCAAAATGGACAGTTTGTGTTGTAGGCTAGTACTTTTTTTTTCTTGAATCAAATTGTACATCATCAGCTTAGCTTTATTTTAGCATGCAAAAGTAGCGCGGCTGCTTCCTGGCTGTTCAATTGGCTCATGAGTCTCGCATTTTGGTCCTCCACTGAAGCCACTCTCTCTCAACACTAGTTGCCATGGGGATCCTTTAAATAAACACATAAAGCACTATCCTATTGCATAGAAAACGCATGTTAGTGCCAGGTGTAAATGGCCTCTATTTCATTTGTCACTGACTCGTGTAGACCTATTTAATTAGTTTGTGCAGTGCAGGGTCAATTTTGTTATGATGATCTCTGTCCTGAAGGACTTTATATGCCTAGCGTTGGTTTGGATTTAGGACGTTCAAACTCGGTAGGTTTCTCTCTCTCTCTTCCTCCTAGCAGCACTAGTCCAAGCCATACAGTCTATGGTCCAAGCCGGTGTTATGGCATACCACCGGAATGTGCCTATACTGCTGCAAGTGAAAGTGAAAGTAGAATCCGAAAGTAGGCTTCTACCTACGTTTAAGCAAATACAGGCTTAATGTTAATTAATAATGCGCTGTTGAGGGGGGCTGAAGGACATGAGTCCACGTGCGTCGGCAGGTAGCCTAACTGACACCTCTACCCTTCCTGCAGGTGTGAACTTTGACACCCGTGTCCCTTTCCGAAAACCACTCTCAGCAAAATATTGTCGTTCAATCTGCACACACATACACACACACACACACACACACACACACACACACACACACACACACACACACACACACACACACACACACACACACACACACACACACACACACACACACACACACACACACACACACACACACACACACACACACACACACACACACACACACACACACACAGTGAGTAAGTGAACTTACTTACCTCTCGCTGTTCGTTACAACGAAGCCTTAGGAGTATCAAAGCGAGCGCTGTCATTAAGTCTGTCATCTGGTTGCTGTCCTACCCGGCCGGGCAACAAGCAAAAATATCACATTTTCGCATTTCACTCGTAATGAAGCAATTCGTCTCATCTGTCCGCGTCCAGATGACTGGCGAGAGCGTGTGGGGTCCAGCTTTCTCCTCAAGACAGCGCGCCTCGCATACGCCCTGTACTCATGTTTGAGCTCAAACTGACATGCAGTAGTAAAGTTAACTCCCCCTTGAAACATTCGTCACATTGTGATACAACGTGTCTGGACTAATCTGATTGATTGTATCTTTGCCTACCGGTAAATTGCAATTTGGCAGGCGTGTGGGTTTACTCATAAGAAACAAATCAATAGGTGATTTTTCAATATGAAGTGAGGATTGGCTCGATGTAATCACGTGGAAATGCACCCAAACTCTCACGTATGGTGAGAGTTGAGAGTTTGGGTGGAAGTGTCTTGTCCGATTTTTTATTCGGCTACACCAGAGCCATGTAGATAGAAGAGTCCCGACATCTCTCCATTCACCCCAATGGACCAGTTTTTTACTTTCAAGAGTTCCAGGAAGTAAGGTCCTGGATTAAGCAGCACTGTCGAGTTGCAGCAAAATAGACAGTTTGTGTTGTAGCTACTCTGAAAGTTTTTTTTCCCTTGAATCAAATTGTACATGATCAGCTTTATTTTAGCATGCAAAAGTAGCGCGAGACCCATTCCTGGCTGTTCATTGGCTAATGAGTCTCGCACTACTCTCTGAGTCTAGAGGACACCAAACAGAATCTATACTATAATTGCGGGAGCGTCTGTCTCTCTGTCTGTCCTTTGCGTATCTCCAGAACCGTTGGTCGGATCGACTTGAAACTCGGGGGGTGCGCTGATGGCGACCCGACGGAGTGCAGTGCCGTTTCCCTGTTGCCCTGTTTGCGATTCGGACGCTAAACACGTTCGATATTTGAATATTTGTCTTCAGTTCTGCTCTTTCGAGCCCTAAGCCCCAGCTTTAATTAGGGCTGTTGACACCTACTGAGAAAGTAAACACAGGAACGACCCTGTGTATAGGGGGGGCAGCATCCCTCCTGGCAGGGCAGCTGGAAGTCACTTTAAGCAGGGGGTGCTGGGAGGAAGGGAATCTCGGGCCCCGCCGATTTTTTTTGGGGGGGGTTTTTCTTTTTACATTTTTTTGCCATATTTAGAGGAATATCTCATTTTAAATTAACATTAGGATACTGTTGTGATGTAATTATTCAGTATTTTCTCCTTTTCTCACTCATTCAGAGCAAAGAGGGAGATATATAGCATGATGATAATGCTCTATAGAGAGCTCCAGGAACGAGTCCGGAAATCATCGATGCTAACAGCCCTGGTTCTTCACAGTTTTCGCCTATGGGAGTTTTGAATGGGTTTTTGGCGCGATGCTTCTAATAATCTCTCTGGGCAACACTGGCTTAATCAAACGCGAACCAGTGTTTAGTAACATCATCTTCACACATGAGGACCACTTTTATGAGTTTTGAAGCGTGAAGTTCGGGACTTCCGCATTCAGCCTACAAAAATACGTCATCCCTGGAGCTCTCTATATCTCCCTATTTGCTCTGAATACACCAGTTAACATGACACAGACTTAACATGATAGAAATATTATCAGCAAACTTAATGACTAGACTAATTATTCTGATCTGAATGGCATATATCAATAAACATTGACTCCTCTCTTTGCTGTATAGTCGGAGGTGTATTTTTGAGTAGGCTATTAAAATAGCATGTCAAGTTCACATTTCTTTATTGCCAGATTAAACAATTCGTATTGGTTGTTGGTTGTTTCAATAGGCTACAACATGTGCGCTTCTTCTTCTCTAGCCTACAAGCATGTAACTTCCTTGATTGTTATTGTTGATAATTCTATTTAAATAGGCTACATTTTCAGTATATCAATAACGCAATCATTTCCCTAAACATTCTTAAACAAGAAAGGAACATAGTGCACTGCAAAAATATTTTTAATTACATTTGTAAAAAAAATTTTTTTTTGAAAAAATCTAGGGGGTGCTGCAGCACCCCTACTTCCCACGGCCCTGTCAGTGATCTCATAAATCTCAGTGAGAGCGCGAAGGTACGGTAGACTACATTACAACAGCGCTCCCAATTTACGAACAGTCCAGTGTGCACTCTGGGCGCTCGGAGTGCTATTTCCCGAACGCACCATAAGGAAAGGATCACTTTCTCTAGTCTCCAGAAAATGATCTTCATTAAACTCTGGACCAAGTGGGTCAAATACAGTATTTAAAGCCAGATTTAGTGGAGGTGTTGACTGAATGACCATTCAATGTTGCTATGTGAATGACCCACACTGTAGAAAAATATTGTAACCCCCCGTATCTTCATAAAAGAGACAGCCCCCACACCCATTCAGCTACCCGCACACACCTTTCGCCTACCCTCTGCCAGATGAAAACGATGACCTCTCTCCTGTCTCCAAATTGTGCAAGGCTTCAAAAATGTATTTGTGTATTCCTTTCCTTTTCATTATTTATTTTACTTTAGTGTAAGTGAAAAATGCACAGCAGAGAACATTGAAAATACTTTTGCATCAATATAACCTTTGTAATACTTGCTGCTGTGCTAAAAATTTATATTTTCAAAAAAATAAACAGTACAGTCAAACCACATAGATGTTTATTACTCAATCAATGGCATATTTAGCACAATGTGTCAACAGATCACAAACCATATGGATTGCTTGTGTGGATAAGGGCAAAAACATCAAATTGTCAGGATTGTTTGGGTATCAAATCAAATCCATTTATAGTACATATTTTTGTGGCACTGAAGCACTAAAGTCAGTCACCAATACATCGCCTCTGTGTGAAATATTAAGTAATAATAATAATACAAATCCTCAGGATAATCTTATAATAATAAGGGCATCGTGATCATCATTACATTGTGATATTTGATTTGCACTGTTATGACGGAAACACAGTTTAAAGTCTATCCCAATAAAATTCTTTTAATCAGGAATTCTCAATTTAGATTTAGATTCGTGATTCACTCCTGACCTGACCCGGGTAACATTTCCAGTCTTTTGGACCGAGCGTTATGCCTGTACACTCACACCTCTGCCCCGCTTCAGGCAGTGCTGCCATCCAGTTTAAGAGCAGCCAGGGAATCAGCAGCCACCTTTTCTTCACCCTCTTCTTCCTCCTCCTCCTCCTCCTCTTCATCTTCCTCCTCCTCTTCATCATCATCATCATCTTCATCGTCATCTCCACCGTCTTCCTCTTGGTAACCGCCTCCGCCTCCAGATGCCGCGTTCTTCCAGTAGGCCTCGTAGCCTGATGCTCCATAGCCGTAGCTCTCCTCTTCAGCACCGCTCTGTCGGCCAAATTTCACCGAGCGAGCTGTGGACAACACAGTGAAGCTGGCATTAGCTCTACATTCAGCCACACATTGTGAGATTTGTGATCATTTTGGTCAGTACTGATGTCACAATGTCTATGACATCATCAGTTGAGCTGCAGGTCGGGCGAGGCCGCGCAGCAGCCAAGCTTTCTGGTTCATTTAAAAAGGTCAATCTCCTACTTGCATATGCCACACTGCACACTACAATTATTGCCTCAACTCAAGTAAGGAGATATACAGTATACTCTGTGTTCTGGAATATTGGACCGTTACGGGCAAGTCCCACCACGAACGTCACGTACGCGTTCTGGCTCCGACGCGCTCGTCGGAGCTGCTCGCGGGCATTTTAGTCAACGTGTGTGATCCCACCAGGCGCGCAACGGCGCGTATCAGAAGCGGCCCAGAAGCGGCTTGACGCCCCGCTCCGCTAAAGATACGCGGCAGTTCTATTTTTCACGGATGACGCCTGGAAGCTGCGTCAATCTGCACAGAGCAGATCGTTCAGCCCGGAAGTCAGACACAGCAACTGCACGAGAATCCGGTCGATTTTCATAATAAAACACTGTGTGCAGACCCAATACCGACTCCTTCTCCTTCTCCCCCCCCTCCCCCTGTAGTCTTTCAAGTAGACGAAGAAATGCAAGAGCTCTCCTCCTGCTAACAGGCACTGTATGACAAATAAAGAAATAATTTCAGCCTACTTAACCATGGTAGAAGCACAACAATCAAGGGAAAATGACCAAATCAAAAGCAAGTCAACGACAGACTGTGTTGTTTTGTGTGTTGTGCTCTTTACATCCACCCCATTGTACACACAGTATCTTGCATCAGCTGCCAGGCAGTGCTCGGAAGCGCTCCGCTTCTGAAGCGCGTGCTGTGGGACATGCTGACGTGCAGAGGACGGAGCAAAACCGCGGCGCAGACGGAACGCTGCGCAGACGGGGCTGGTGGGTTCGCCGCGTTACATTTTTGTATTAAAGACACATTTTTCTAAGATGGCTGTGACAAGGCAGGGTTGCCAACTCACATGTTTCTGGTGTGTGACACACTTTCACCTTCAATCTCACGCGCTCACTCTTGCCTGAACAATTCTCACGCCAATTAACACTGACTGGCTGCGGTCGCTACATCTCCTCCAGAGCAGCAGCTGTGTTTCTCTCTCTCTCTCCCTCTCTTTCTCTCTCTCTCACATGCATGCGTATAAAGGACAGTGAGTTCAGTGAAACTGAGGCCCCCCACAATTTTGATAGCAGAAAAATCTTTTCAGGATACTGTTGCGATGAGTGACCTTGGGATGAACTTTTGCTCCACCAGCTGCAGCAGCGGGGGCAAGGCTGGCTGGAGAGAGGAGACTCCTAGTAAATTAAAATGCTATTCAAGTTTTTCTATATATTCTGTGTGCACTGAAGTCACAATGTTATGTTAAGAGCATGGATTGAATTATATCAATGAAATGCATTGTGTTGACAAATGAAAGATTTATCAGTAGCATGATGAAACATGGAAAGTTGGAAAAACATAATGTACTGACTGAGGGTTGTGAAGATGTGACAATAGATGACTGAGTTTAATGCTGCTTTTAAAGTGTGGTGAATGTAATCTTGGCTGTATATTACATGTGAAATATCTGAAAATGGGATAGTGTGAGACATCAGTGTGATATCATGGGCTGATTAGAATTTAACTGCGCACATACAAACATGATGGCTGATTTGTCTGCAGATGGGGAGGACTGATAACATGCAGGACAGTGTAGCATCCAATTAGAGGTTAGGTCACCGACCGTGACCCAGCAAAACGCATACACGCCCTCCCCTTTTACAATATAAAAGGAGACGGACCTCAAGGGTTAACGCTCTCCTGCCCCAGGTAGGGAGTCAGACGGGAAGACCGTTATCTATTTGAGAATCACCCTAACGAGCCCTACTCGTTGATCAAAAGAAAAGAATACTCTCTCAACGAGGAGCACTACTCGTTGATAAAAAGAAAACAGAATTATCTCTCAAACGAGCACTACTCGTTGATCCACAGAAAACGGAATCTTCTATCAACGAGCCCTACTCGTTGATCAAAAGAAAACCTAATACTCTTTAAATCCTAAATGCACCACAACCAGGTCATTATTGACAGATGATGAAGTCGTGTGAGCTAGCTTGTCGAAAACTGTGCATTTCTCCGTTCGTACCTATTTGATGCACTTCGTCTTTGGCTACGTGTTTAGACAAATTGCTCGTGTTTCCACCGTTGCTAGTGAACGTTTTATCACACTTATGACAACGTGAATTGTCAGCATCAACTCGAGTGAAGAACAACCAGACTTTTGATCGCTCCATTATTTCTTAACGTGTTGTGGTGTCTCCTCGGCTCAGCTGCCTGTCGGCTTCAGTGTGTGTAGTGTGTGCATGTGTGTGTGCTGCCCGCCCCGCCCCTCTCTCCTCTCAGTCAGGCTTGGCTCCTCGCTGGCAGCTGCTGCCTGTCTCTCCTCTGAGAGAGAGAAAGCAACACGGAAAAGAAAAGAGGATCTCTTTTCTCGTTCGGAAATCGCAAAAAACACATCATAGGCATGTCTTACGGAGTTGGTGCGATAAAATGTGCAAAACAACGTTTATGTAGCAAATAAATAGGAAATACATTTTCTTAATTTCTCCAGTACCGATAAGAGAACCGTTAACGTGAAAGCTTATTGATCCTCCGGTATCTCAAAATCCGGCCCCGGGGCCTGTTTGGTACCGGGTCTCGGTACCCATCCCTATTTATGGTCATGCTCATAATAGTTATTAGGTAGGCCTATGCCTATGGAAGTATGAAGTGAACTATAAATATAGATATGTAGCCTACAATTATGAAATCTGAGTTGTTTTATGACCTGCAATATATGCTTATTTGATTTAATATAATACTATTTGAATCTATATGAATATGAGCTGTTTCTTTAGTTTTTTGTTTCTTCTCTACATCACCCAAAAAGTATGCTAATGGCTACCACACAGTGGTAAACTCAATCCCTGTGCCAGCCTCTTATTGGCCAGCCTGACCCGTGGCCATTCGGCCTACCTGGAATGAATTAGGCGAATAGGCTACTTAGATTTTAAACCTTGTACAACATGTTTTGGCAATACTAGTCTACTTGAATATCATGTCAAAAGAGAAAAGGGGGAGGAGATATCCATTAATTCATTCCATAAGGATAAGTGACATCACTGATGGTATGCTGCATGTAATATAAACATTTTCCTTATTCCTGCACGCTGTGGTACCAAAACAGTCATGGAATTGTATACATTTGGTATGGCTACAAATCTCGTGAATATAAGGAGCCCAATCACATTAATGTGTGATGAAATATGGCCAAAATGTGATAATACAATTTTGTTTTACTTGACCTTATACTGTATAAAATACCCTATTGTGAGCTGAGCTCTAGGATAATCACAGCCTTGTTAAACTCTCTAGTCTAGACCCAGAATGTAGATACATAAAATTGTATGGGATGTCCAGGTACATGGAAGTGTGTTTTTCTGGGCCATTTTCAGAAAACAGTGTTTGTCATCCAATCGTCAACACTGTCAAAATCGCACAAATCTCCAATTCTCAAAAGTTGTTACACAGCATCACGTCTCTACCCCCTCTCACTCCAGCCAGATACCCAAAGTTGGCAACCCTGCAATGTCACACTGCTAGGTTGCCTTTTCAATTCCTCACAGTCCTAAGTTAGTTTTTGGTGAAAAGATTTTACACTCAGTTCAGTTCAGTACTTTACTTGTTTCCCACTGTGTGAAATGTGTCTAGAAGACACACAAAGAAGATAGTACATACAATAACAAGTGCAACACAACAACACAACAGCACACCAATAAAATCTAAAAAGATGGTTGAATAAAAAGGATAAGATAGGATAAAGTGCAGCGGCGCTAGCCTGGTAAACTATCCGGTCACGTAAACTCAAATTCTGTTTCATTCTGCGAGACAATCTGGCCTCCAGCCCTGGGTGGGCACTTTCAGATTTGACAAAGAGCACTAGCCAATCATGGACCTACCTCGTAGTTGACATCGTAACCCGCCAATCAGGAACGACGGTATCAAAACAGTAATGGCTGCCTTGGTGGCTGTCCGCATCGAGCAGTAACGTCAAAGTTCGTCGAGTTTAAACAGCCAGAGTGCTGTTATTGCAAAATTAGACTCAATAACAACAATTAAACAGGACTATGCCACAGCGGAGTTTCTCGGCGGAAAAGATGTTTTCGCTGTTCTCCCGAGAGGATTTGGATTTGACTGGATCCAACGCTGATTGGCTGAAGGAGTTGTCTGTCAAGGCAAGTACGCCACTGAAATTACTATGCACATCGCTGAGTGGCGGTGCCAGTGTGAGCAGAAAGTGTATGTGCAAGGTAACGATTACCTATTGTGCAAGTATACGTATTGCACTCGGGACAAAGGGAAATTTGAATCTATTGCACTTTACCCTGGGAACCCTGTACCTCTGTCCTGAAGGGAGAGGGTCAAATGCCTCAAAAAGAGGGTGATCTTGGCTCCCCAAAATCAAGTTTGCTTTCGTTAGGGAAATGGGGGGTCCGTGGTCTAATTTCTGTCAGTTTAGGGGTCCTTGACATGAAAAGGTTTGAGAACCACTGGTCTAGGCTACTGCAACTTCCTTGAAGGAAGACTTGACCAACGTCTATGGCTAATGGTTTATGTGAAACTCACTGGACATGCTGAGGTCTTTGGTCTCCTGGGTCTCATGGCCACACTTGGGACAAGGCGGCGCTTTGCCTTTCTCTTGCTTGAACACCTTACTCCTGGCGTGGTCATCACAGTAACAGGCCTGGGAAAGAGACAGTCACACGGATTGCAGTTAAACATTACAGCATACACATGATCTTGATACACCTTTTTGATTCCAGTCTGAATTATGAAACTCCAAACATTGCTCAGGCTTGCATATACATGTTCTCTTTAAGATAATTATTCACAGTCACACCTTTGTTTCATCTTGCCTCAAATGTAAAGTTTTTTCTTATCTGTAACTTGAACTGAAGCTGAATTGCTCTCTCCGATTTTCCTGCCCAACTGACGTGATGGTTGATGGCAAAGCTAAACTTGCTTACTCCCAAAGAAGCTGAAATCGTGTTCCGACTTGTAAACCACTTCATCATCAACATCTGGCTTGTCCTTTTTCCCCTAATCCATTATTTGCCTTTGAGTATTGTAGGCTTTGGGCTATATAAAGAGGATCTTAAGTGTAATTTTGTTTGCTCTAGTAATTATATTTTTTTCCTCTCTCTAAGCTTTCCTTGAACCATTTGGATTTATTTATTTCAAATGGTTTTTATTCGTTTTTAAACAATACAAACAAGAAAAAACAAACCCCGTAGAAGACAGACAATACAAAATAGGTGCAAGGTTGCATGATGTCATACATGTATACAATCTCCTGAATACTTGTGATGCAATGACAACCAAGTGTAAAAAAACAAAAAAAACAAACAAAAAACAAACAAACAAAAAAAATAAAGACAAGGAAAGGACAAGAGGGGGGTGGGAAGAGGGTAGGGTAGAGCTGTTAGGGGCTACTAATCTAAAGTTCTTGCGTCAAATTCCTTATGGTAATAATCTAAGAAGGGGTGCCAATTCATTTCAAACTTTTCCAGAGAACCCTGGACTGTGCATCTGACTTTTTCTAGCTTAAGAAATGACATTACCTCACGAATCCAGCGTGAGTGTGATGGAGGTGTGGGCGATTTCCAGCTAAAAAGAATAAGCCGGCGAGCTAGTAATGTTGAAAAGGCCATTAGATCTGATTGATGTCTGGAATGGATATCCCACTGTTGCTAGGGGCAACCCCAAATATTGCAGTAATTGGATCTGGGTCAATCTGTTTTTGACATATATATGAGAATGTATTAAAAATGTCTGACCAGAATCTGTACAATTTTGGGCAAGTCCAAAACGTGTGGCCTAGAGTACCCGGAAACTGATGGCATCTGATGCAATTTGGGTCTGAGCCAGGATATATCCGGGCCAGTTTGGCTTTACAAAGGTGTAATCGGTGGAGTATCTTAAACTGTAACACACCATGTCTGATACAGACAGAAGATTTATGTATTTTACTGATAGCATTTTTCCAGATTTCGTCAGAGAGCTCTTTGTCCAAGTCTTCCTCCCACTGTACTTCCAGGTGGTGCAGCGAATAGTCGTCCATTTCTTGAATCATGCAATATAAATTTGATACGCAGCCTGGTAAATAGGGATTAAGTTTCAGATAATCATCAAATGGGCAAGCCAGAGGTTTAGATGGAAATGTTGAGAAATGTGTGCGGGTGAAATCGCGAATTTGTAGGTACCTGTAAAAGTGAGACTGTGGTAAGTTGTACTTTTTAACAAAATGATCAAAGGAACCAAACGTCCCATCAATGAAAAGGTCCTCCACACAACGTATTCCCTTTCCATACCAGAACTGAAATGCTGTATCTGTCAAAGAAGGTTTAAAAAGAGGGTTCAAGGTAAGAGGCATGGACTCCAGGGCTTGCGTATGCCCAAAATGTTTACGAAATTGGGTCCATATGCGTAGGGTACCTCTCACAATAGGATTATCCGTATGGACACCTACATTCATTGGCAGCGGAGCACACAACATAGAAGCCGGGGAGATTGGTGAACACGCCTGCTTTTCCATACGAGACCAAATTGGGCCATCTCCACTTACAAAGGACTTATGAACCATTTGGATTTATTATATTTATGTTGAATGAATCTAAATGTTAGTTAGTTATTTTGTTGTTGTTGTTTTTAGGCCAAATTGATTGGCCTGGTGTCATTATTTGGTTTGAAAGAGTTAGTCTCGTCCTACAACTCATTTCGCATCGCAAACGATTTAATATAAATGTATTTTCATCAATGAGCCCACTTGCAGCATTGCTCCCGTTTGAGGCCAGTGGCGTCATGCCCATTCAAGCACATGCGCCCCCTCAGATCCCCCCCCCCCCAAAAGAAGAAAAAGCCCCAACTATGTCAGGAGGTTGATGCAGAGGGAAGGTGTTTTAGGAGATTATAGAGAGATAGAGATTCATGGTGATAGGCTATTTTTCCTTTGTGGAAATCTATGCAGCTGTAATTGAAAGATTTGCATTGTGTTTGAAAGAGCTACAGTTTTGCATGTTGGCAGGTTCCTTTCATGCCCCTTCATTTTTTGGGGTGAAGCAGAGAAGATTTAGCTCTTATTCAAGAAAAGTGGCAGCAGTGTAGAAGCCAGTGTCGTTTTCACTAACCACAACAGCACAAATAATTGTTGTGAAAATTTCTAAATACAGTATTTACCCTAATATAAAGTGGGATACTGAGCTACAAAAACGGATATAGTGACATTTCAAAATGCACCCCCCCCCCTCCACCCCCGGGCCAAAGTCAAGTGTCAAATTGCATAAAGTTGCATCATTATTCTTACTTTATCATTTAGATGTTTTGAGGAGCTCAAACTTGTGCCTGCATGCTAGTGATTACAGAACGGTGCCATCAGACCCTCACAGCTTGGACGGAGACATTCTTGTTCTCTGACGGAATACATCATAAAGACTGATTCGTCCCCGTGGGGATGGGGAATACATCATAATGACTGACTCATCCCCGTGGCGATGGGGCGCGTTGTGCGACGGCCGCGCCGTAAACGGGTCTTGGGGAGCCCAAGAAAATGTACCCATAAATGTGCTAGAGCTGGAAGCTCTGCGCCGGCCTCTAGAGTTTTTTGTGCATTGAATAATAGAGCAAGGGTCAAGGGTCATCAACTACATTTTGTCCAAGGGCCAGAATTGTCCTCAGCAGACACTGTGGGGGCCGGACTTTCACATAAAAAACAAGTACATTTATTTTTGGTCTAATCAGCATATTATAGTTTCATATTTTCACTTACCAAATTAATGATATTTTTTTTATTAGCCTATATCAGTGTGAACAGACCCCTAACACCTACACTGCAGCCAGTCACCAGATATAAGATATTTTGGCTTCACTTTTGGGGAGATGTCATGTTGTTGTTGTCAACGGCAAGCAAAAATGTCACTCTCAAAGAGCCTAAAGCAGAAGAAGGTTGATGTGGAAAACCGCAGCTTTAATGAAGGATGCCAGCGGAATTATTAAGCCAACTTTAACTGAACAAGAGGGCAACAACTGCATCTCTTCAGGCTGTCTGGGTTCTCTCCAAACATAACATACCGAGATTATTTCCTGGCAGAGAACGGGCGAGATGCTAGAATTTCATTTGGGCAATTAAGCCCATGTATGGTGCATGATTAGTGACATTTTAGATAAGATGGTGTAGTTTCAGATAAGAATCTTCCCAGGCATAGCTTGAAAGGCAAATAAACCTGCTGGTAATAACTGCCTTTTCACACAAGCAAGTTCCTCAATCCTGTTTTTTGAGGTACAGGTATATGCTCCCCTCACCTTACAACGCAGGCAGGAGTGTTGCCCCAGTCTGTTGCAGGAAACACCTACAATGGAATATAAGAAAATGTGCTAAAATTGTTGAAAGAATTCTGCCACAGTGGCGCCAGCAGCTGTAATCCTGTACACAACGTGCGTAAAAAAAAAAAAACTTTACAAGCACCAAGCACGTCACTAATTGACGCTAATATTTTTCCCTGTGCGGAGAACCATTCCTGCACTGCCGCAGCACCACTGTCTGCCAGACACTTTAGCTGCGTGCACAGTTGTAGTTCAACAGCTCTCTGTTCTGCCTACATGTAGCGGTAGCAACACTGGGTTCAGATGGTTCAGACAGGATGCATCATAGTGGCCAATTACGGTAAGTGGATTTGCAGTGCGTGCGACAAGTCACAGCTGGCTCATTCACACCAAGCAGCAAGCGTTATTTCTCCACACCAGCCAGCAGCTCTCTGCTCTACAGGAGGAAACACCATGGAGACAGGTCAGTAGCTCTCTGCTCTACAGGAGGAAACACCGTGGAGACAGGTCAGTAGCTCTCTGCTCTACAGGAGGAAACACCATGGAGCCAGGTCAGTATCTCTCTGCTCTACAGGAGGAAACACCATGGAGCCAGGTCAGTAGCTCTCTGCTCTACAGGAGGAAACACCATGGAGACAGGTCAGTAGCTCTCTGCTCTACAGGAGGAAACACCATGGAGACAGGTCAGTAGCTCTCTGCTCTACAGGAGGAAACACAGTGGAGACAGGTCAGTATCTTTCTGCTCTACAGGAGGAAACACCATGGAGCCAGGTCAGTATCTCTCTGCTCTACAGGAGGAAACACCATGGAGACAGGTCAGTATCTCTGCTCTACAGGAGGAAACACCATGGAGACAGGTCAGTATCTCTCTGCTCTACAGGAGGAAACACCATGGAGCCAGGTCAGTATCTCTCTGCTCTACAGGAGGAAACACCATGGAGACAGGTCAGTATCTCTGCTCTACAGGAGGAAACACCATGGAGACAGGTCAGTAGCTCTCTGCTCTACAGGAGGAAACACAGTGGAGACAGGTCAGTAGCTCTCTGCTCTACAGGAGGAAACACCATGGAGACAGGTCAGTAGCTCTCTGCTCTACAGGAGGAAACACTGTGGAGACAGGCCAGGCTGCTTATTGTGCTCCAACAGCTACTGAAGCTGTAACGTTATCAGTTCACTGCTGCGTGCTGCCCATGTAAAGAAGACACAGCTCACTGTAGCCTAGACTTTTCCACTGTCATCATGTTATTAATCCCCAAATAACCGTGACTGTTTATTTGTTTGTTATCTCAGCCAGAGTCATGACTTTTGTTCAAGCATCAATTAGGACAGATTAATAATAATCATAATAAAACATAATCTGTCCTTCACCGCACAGATTCATAATAATCATAATAAAACATAATCTGTCCTTCACCGCACGGGGGGGGGGGGTTGTTGGAGCAACGTTGTGCGTACAATGAAATAGGCTCCTGCTGGCGCCACTGTTCTGCCAAACGTATACCCTCTGGACATAATTCTCTAGAAGGGCTGAAATATACTAATTATACTACTATACTACTATATACAAATTTTTCCCTAATCGGTATTTCATGGTTAATAAGCATAAAATGAGGATTAGATGGGTGACAGTTAAAGAAGAAAGAGTTGACTCACATTTGTATGTTTCCGCCTCAAGGACTTGGCAACTCGCCTGGTGCTCAAACTGATCATCCTCACACAAGAAGTTATCACAGAACGAGCAGCGGAAGATTCGCCCTCCTGTTGGGGAAGCATAAGACTGCAACAGTGATCTTTGACGTAATTGTGAAAATGAATTATGAATGAATTATGAATCTGAGGAATTTCAATTAACTAGGGCAGTGGTTCTCAACCTGTGGTACGGGTACCACTGGTGGTACGCGGGGCTCCCCTCCCTCTCATACTTTTATATGGTGGTAATTTCTGAGGTAGTACTTGCTGGTGTAAAAAGGTTGAGAACCACTGAACTAATGGGTCTTACCGTGCTCCCAGACAGAGCGTTCACACTCAATGCAGTCTGCATCAGTCAAAGGACATAGACAGGCATGGGTACTCAGACATTTCCTGCCATGGCACACCCAAGCCTCACAGAAGTCACACACTGCCCCCTGGTGATCGTGATCAAGAAGAGAATCACAGAGAAACAGAACAGCCTGAGCCTTGCCATCTAAGAATGTGTATTTTTCACAAGCAGACAATATTGAGTTAAAAAAAATAAAAGCATTGGTCTGGGGATCCTTTAAACCCAGCTACAACATGAACACAGACAGCAGAGGTAAGTTAAAGTAGACAACAAAGACCGAACACAGTGCATAATAGCTGCCAATCATTCTTGCCACATGAATGTATCATCAGTCCAAAAAGATTTCTATCTTACCACCATGGCCATTCCAGTGCTGTGGATCCCAGGATGTTTGATGACACAATCTGATGACTTCATGCATTTGGTTTTGCCTTTCAACAGCAACAGTAGAAAATGTCAAATGAACAAAGTGTCAAAGTTAAATATTTGTTCTTTCTTAATATCTTGAATTCTTGAAAAACCCATTGTATAAGTTGGCGTGAGTGAATTCAGGTGGTGATTGTGAGAGAGGGTTTCCAAATGTTTGGGGGGAAAATACAGTATATATCTATTGACAGGCAAACAGCCCGGTCTCTTTTTTATGCTGATCACTCACCACACTGAGCACACATGGGCAGCTTCTGCACTGAGGCACAGAAGTAACAGAAAGCTCTGTTCTTCTGTCTCCTACCGGCCAGCATACAAGGAAACAAAAATGAATTAGTTTGTAAACTGGTTGTCCAACAGTGTCCACTTTTACTTGAACAAGTGTTATGTTTGTTTCTTTATTTACACATATAAAAACAATTACAAAAAAAAGTACAAAATATAATTTGCAAGGAATGTGAAGGAGCATTGCCTAAAAACGTATAAGCTTATAAAATACATAATGTGAATGTATCTATAAAACCAGATGCATACGGTAGTTCAGCATCCTAAGACAGCCATCTACCAAAGTATAATGATCAGTCTTAATTACGACACACACACACACACACACACACACACACACACACACACACACACACACACACACACACACACACACACACACACACAATACATGCAAGTATACATAAACACTATCATAGAACAACTAAGAGTAGGCACTCATATGATATGGCTTTGAGTTTTCATAATACAAAAAAAGTAAATAGTGGAATCCGCTTAATTTGACCCGTCCCAAAGTGATCAAGAGGAGTCCACTGTACACACAAATAATGACAAGGGGGGGAGGGGGGGCATATTCAAAGTAGGCCATTAGACTTGTAAGACTAGGAAAACATTGGTTGGACCCAGTTTATATAGGCATCCCATTATGGAAAATATTGGTTGGCTAGGAGAAGTGATTTGAGGGCTCTTTTGAACTGCTGTGAAGACAAATCCAAAAGATGTAATGATGGCAAAGAATTCCATATCTTGGACCCTCTGTAGAGTATACTAAACTGAGATTGGGAAGTACACGAATGGGGCCGCCTAAGGAGACTCACTAGAGCTATGTGTGGAGTAATTATGAAATTGATGATAATTGTATGCAAACGTCATGAAAAAAGGGGAAGAGGAACTATGGACCGAGGACCCCTAAATGAAGAAATAGAGGCTGAGAGGAATGTCTTCGATGTATACAACTTATTTATTTCTTAGAGCTCGTTTCTGAAGACGGTATATGAGTTCAAGTTTGGTCTGGTCTTCACAGGAGTTAAAAATCCCAGATTTAAGACTCCAAAAAAAGAAACTGTACTCCAAAAAAAGAAACTGTAATTATGTAATTAGAATGTACTCACCTCTGACATTTGTCACATTCCTACAACACAGTATACAGTAAAGTGACAATTAGGAGGATGAAAGTGATGATTTAATCAATGCAAAGTTGGGGTAACAAACTATGAACAGCAGAAGATGCAATCACTTAAAGCATGGCACCCATTCTCTTTCTTTCCCCCTTCCCCACCTCTCCTCCCCCACATTTCCCATTCCCTCCCCACCTCCTCCCTCTCCCTGCTCTCTCCTCCTCGGACCCCGACATCCCCCCGCTCTCTCTTTCCCCCTTCCCCACCTCCTCTACTCCCCAACATTTCCCATTCCCTCCCCACCTCATCACTTTCCTGCTCTCTCCTCTCTCACATTCCCCCTGCTCTCCCTCCCTTCTCCTGCTCTCTCCTCTGCTCTATCCTATATTTCTCTCTCATCAATTGTTCAATGTGTTATCATTACTACTGTAATTTGCTACTGTGTCAGCTAGAATTAGCTAGACATATTTTCAGTGAAGGCCTCTGGGACATGCATGTGAATAGGGCTATACAAATAAACTTGACTTGACTTATAATTATAACAAAGATTTTGGATTAGCTACATACCATGGAATAATTGCATGCGTGTTTGGCCACATCAATATGATCCCGGTTGGCTCGAGTCTGTTTCTCTCGTTCCTTGCGACTCTCAGCCTTTTTCCGGGCTCCCGTTTTCTTTTTGGGCATTTTGAGCGCAACAGGCTACTCGCAGGTCAAATGTAACGCCACCCGGCTTTAGCTTACCTGCCTGCCAACGTGGAGGAACAAGTACAGTGGATTAGGCGAGTTATCAGCGAGCAAGCTGACTGACGTTAGCTACGTTGACTGGGGATAACTTTAACTAACTTAATTAGCTAGAATGTGTGTCTTCTGGGTTCTGTCTAAACAGATGACATGAAAAACACGACGGCTAAAACAACAAGACTGATCACGGACATGTCGGTCTAATCAACTTTACCGATAACCGCCTGAGCACAAATAGCTGTTTAGCAATTATATTTATGGTATCGGAGATGGCATGCGAATGTTGTTCATAATATATCGCCTGTGTTGTAACATTTTTACCTCAGAGGAAAAATTCCACACTGTAATTGCTGCCGGGTACGGCGTTGAAATTGTGTTCGGGTGAAACGTATTGGCAACACAATCGTTCCTACTTTTGAGTTCCTTTTTCCTACACAAACATGCTTTCCATTATCTTGGCAGTTGTGTAATGCTGTCTTTCTAAAATCATAATGAAGATGTGTGTATTCAGAATTGTTTCTTACTTTTATTTAACAGTGCATTTAACAGATATGAGCAATAATGACACTGGGCGAAACGACCCTGTTACTGCATACATTTTAAATTCATGCAAAACAAGTCAAATCATTGCCCTCAGGTGGACCCCTAGACTGGCATTTTGCATCAATGGATGTATTTGAAAATGTAATAACTTATAGGCATGATGGTGGCTGATGTGAACAGTGGCTCTCAAACATTTTCACGTCAAGGACCCCTAAAGTTCTAAACTGACACAAATTAGACAACAGACCCCCATTTGATACAATTTTGTCCCAGGGTCCTCCATCTGATAAGATTTTTGCTTTTGTGACGACCCTCCCACTCCCTCTCCTGGCTCTGTCTTGCAGGAGCCTGATGTTGGGGTTGTTAGGCTGATTGGGTGCATTCAGTCTCTCCCTCCTCACCTGCATGCACCATTTTGTTCTGTTCTTTTTGTTTAATATAGTTTGTGTTGTCTAGTTATTTGCCCTTAGTTTTAGTTAATACATTATTGTTTTAACTTCTACATTCCTTCTACTTCTACTTATGGTCCAAGGAGTACACACTGGGCCCAGGTACACCCAATCAGGCTAACGACCCCAACACCAGTCTGCTACAAGAAAGGGCCAGGAGAATGGAAGGGTCGTCACACTTTTAGATGCTTTATTACAGGAAGTGTATGAAACCCAGGACCAAAATAGTCATACATTCTGTCATTGTGTTCCTTATATATGGTTGGAATTCTAGTGGGGAAAAAAATACCCTTTTTTGCTGGGGACTACCTGGAACCCCCAAGCGCCCACTTTGAGAACTGGGCTACATCACATTGAAAACAGGCTCTCTTCAGTGTCCAAACAAACATCACAGGCCACTTTGAAATAGCAAACGGTCTTTTATAGTATTCTGTTACATCACCACACTGCCATTTTGGTAGGAAAACAACAGGTGATTGTGATCAATTAACAGGTGATTACAATCAAGTGACACTTACAGCCAATGAGCTGTGTGTATTGTAGCGCCATATTGGTAGGAAAAAGGCTTGTGACATCATCGGAATACTATGAATACACTCTAGTCTTCACTGGACTGTTTCCAACTGCTGCTTTGAAGTGTCTTGCTGGAAGGGAAGGTTGAGCTCAGCTTTATTGATCCCTAAGTTCGCCCTTGGAATCAAAGTGGGTGTTGGTGGGTCAGGACCTTTTTTTATTAGAAAAATAAAATACAAAACACAAGTATACATAGAATACATTCACAGTAACCAGGGGTACATCACAAGAAGACCATAAATCCCTCACGCAAACACAGGAGATAGTCTGAGAGGCTTTGATATAGAAAGACCATCCGAAGAGCAAACTAGTAGCCAGCGCCATTGCTCTTATGACATCACTTCATCAGTGGGACTCTTATGCCATCACTGATTATGTCCCACCGCTTTTATGACATCACTGATGATGTCACAACGGATAGGCCTAAATCAATCTAAACAAGAATACATTAACAAATGAAATTAAGATTGGAATTTAAATGGGAAAAAATGACTGCTCGACTTGAGGAATCTCCGTCGACTCACGGGTCTCTCGACTGATGATTAGACTATTCGACTTTTAGACGACAGCCCTAAAGTGAAGCATGGCACACTACATCTTGGCTGGACCACTGCATCAGCACCGCTGATGCTCGTGCCACCTTACAGTCAATGGAGATTCTGTATGAAGCTACCGTGTCTGATCATGTTCCCTTTGTTATGTACCTGGATACAGATAGGCTTCCTAAAATGTCTCAGGAGGCTAATGATCTCAGTATTCCCAGAATTGACTTGGCAAAGATCACAGATTATGATGCAATGGCTTTTGATGGCAGAACGAATGTCCTTTTGAGTGATGTTTTCTTGCCCATAGATGCAATTTTGTGTTCTGATGTTAAACTGTAATGTTGCCTTTCACTATAATGACTTACGTAAAATGTATGACTGTATTGTGGGAGCTTTGTGTGAGGCCAGTACTCTCACTTCTCACCCACCCTAGTAAGGCACGTAACATCAAGCCAGGGTGGAATAAATATGTAGCTGCCCATCATGCAGAAGCCAAGGAGGCTTACAGGTCCTGGGTTCTAGTCGGTAGGCCTAGACAGGGGCCGGATCTCGAGTATAAAAAGCTCACCAACGCCAGGTATAAGTATGGAGTTTGCTATATTAAGCATGAACAGGCTATGAGAGCTGACTATGGCTGAAAAGCTGCTGGGTAACGATGTCACAGGCTTCTGGAAGAAGGAGGTGGAGGCTCTGAACAGGGCAAAGCATGTGGATTGGACCATATCTCTGCAGAACATCTTAAGTTAGCTAGCCCCAAGGATGCAGTTCTACTGGCCATGTGTTTTACTGGCTTCTCATGTCCCATGTTTTTTTGCCAGCATCTATGTTGTCAGTCACTCTGGTGCCTGTTATCAAGGACAAGCCTGGTAAAGTCGGGAGCTTAGATAAGTATAGGCCTTAAAGCTTGAAAAGAAACATGACATCAGGTATGATTGTTGAAATCTATGAAAATGACGCCACCAGTTTTCTACATTGTTACTTTTACCTTACCTTTGTACATTGTTAACTTTCACTTTCACTCATGAATATGTCACTTCTCCCTATGGCACTGCTTGAAAGATTTGGAAAGGTGGCGAGCCCATGCAGTCTCAGAAGGACCAGAATGAACAGCAATGCCTCTGAATGCTCGCACAGCGTTTGGGGTTCTTAAACCCATTTTGGTAACGCTTTAGATTACAGCCCACGATGTACAGTGTCATTACTCTGGAGTTAAAGGGATAGTTCACATTTTTTAAAGTCTAGCCCTATTTGCTAGATTAATGAGGATGTTGATTGGTAGAGTTCTTTCTCAGCACAATCCATTCTTGTTCCTCATAGCAGCTCTGGAAAGTTGGGCAAAAACGAATGGGGTCACGCTCCTGTCTGTACAAGCTGACTGAGAGGCTCACTAAAATGTCATCCACAGTCACACAAAGTACATGGGTTCAGTGAGCTTCAGTCAGCTTGTACATGAATGAGCGTGACCCCATTGACCTTGTATTCGTTTTTGCCCAACTTTCCAGAGTTACTATGAGGAACAGGATGGATTGTGATGAGAAAGAACTCTACCAATCAATATCATCATTGGTAAGTAGCAAATAGGGCTAGACTTAAAAAAAAAAGTGAACTATCCCTTTATTGTGCAATCAAACTTCCAGATTATTTTGCTCAGTAGGTCATACATACCCTGTAATAATAGAATAGGTACCCGAGAGAGAGAGAGAGAGAAAAACTACAGTAGGCTATAAATTCTTTGTAAGTTCCCAAATTGTTACCTCCTTATTCCATAACTTCACATCTTGTTCCCCTGTACCTACACACTGTATATTGGTAAATACTGTGCATACTGTGTACTGTACTGTAACGTACAGGGTACAGTACACTGTACTGTACTGTGTACGTTGCGGGCTGTAATCTAAAATGTTATCAACATAATCCCTCCCTTAACCATATGCTGTCTTTGTCTTTCAGAAGTGATTATGTGCATCAAGACTTTTCCCTTTTCTGTGTTGATAAAAAGAGGGATTACCAGGCAAAAAAGAAAAGATTCACACTAACAGGATTTGTTCGTTCGTCAGCCTGAGTTAAATAAAGGAACCTAATTGTTTTAGCATGAGATAAGTGTATAGGATAGTATTTGAGGCCCAGGCCTATTGTTATATCCTTAAAGCAGGACTAAACCCCCAGATTTCTGGCAGAACGGCATGTTGCTTGATTTGAAAAAACCTATGGGAAAAACCAAGAAATGAAGGCGAAGACCGTCTCCTCTTGTCTCACTATACTCTTTGGCTGTGCTCAGACAGGAAACTTTGGAATTTTTTTACCGGAAAACAACGCCATGACAGTTTGCCCAGCGCATCAAGAAAAATGTTATATGAGAGCTACAAAATCTTTATAAATATCAACAACTAGCCAATGCTGGTGGCCTGTATGGAAACAGTGTTGCTCAAAATGGTTGAAAGTTATATACATTTGGTCATTCAGTGGCAAACTACTCAACTGCCATTGACTCCCATGTAACTATTGGTAAAGTGACGCGAGCCGGCCGCAGCAGCAGAGCACAATAGGCAGGACAAACCCCCCGCTCTGAACACGCTCTAATGTAATCACAATGGGAGATTTCTGCATTGAGGTAAACACGTTAAATTGTTCACCAACTTGAAGTCAGTTTTTCATTTTCGTTTGCGGTTTTTTCGTGATTCTTGTCCAAAGGTGCAGTGCAAAAATCACCCTCTGCTTTTTCTTCTCGAGTGCGAGACCAGAGCGGACCTGCAGCTGGGCCGCAGTCAGGCCATAGTACAAACACACATTCTCCCCCTCCCTCCTCCTCTCTTTCTCTCTGCAGTCTGCACAATCGGAAGTGGTTGAGTGGTTCTGAATGTGGGGTCCGGGGACCACCAGTGGTCTTTGAGAGGATTCCAGGATTCTCTGTTATCTCTCAACCTAATGGAATTCTGGACAAAATCATATCTAGGCTACATTAAAAAGAAGAAAAAAAACAGATTTGCATCTGAGAGATCAAATCTCATCATATGGGGGTCCATTGCCCCAATGTGAACTAAATTAGGGCTCCTTAATATGAAAAAGGTTGGGAATGATTTACAGCAACACAATGCAATTTCCTTCCTTTTATTTCTATTTATGATTATAGTGGCTTTTATTGATAGTATTCTGTTACATCACCACATGGCCATCTTGTTAGGAAAATAACAGGCAATTGTAATCAATTAACAGGTGATTAACAGGTCAAGTGACACAAACAGCCAATGAGCTGTGTGTATTGTAGTGCCATATTGGTAGGAAAATGCTTGTGACATCATGGGAATACTATGAATAGGCTTGGAGTTGTGAGGAGCCGGGAAAGGGTACAGGGGGAGTAGGGGAGTTACTATCTTGAAATCCCATAGTCTTTGGTTCATCATGACGTCAGGTTGTACTTGTACCACATTTTGTGCATTTTTTAGGGCAAAAAAAAGCAGCTTTGAACCCATAGAGGGCACTTATGCGGCTGAAAATTATACAAATGGTAATGGTAACAGTTTGGTCTCAAATGTGGAACATTTTGACCAGAAATCTTCACACACCACCCCAAAAGTCATATTTGGTTAAAAGCTGAAAAAAAGTGTTTTGGGGTTTAGTCCTGCTTTAAACAATATTTAATGACAAACTTACATTTATGAATATGAAAATTAAATGCTACATTTATTTCCCCTTGTGCTAGCTATACTCAAATAGGCTACTCTCTCTTCTTTCAAAAATGTCTCAACATGTGCAATCCCAAAAATAAATGCAATGCTGTTTCTGGGTGAACACTTATCTTCCACTGGTTGGCAATAAACTTGAGGTAGCTAGCCTAGTAGCTACTCTAGTTTCTGATATCATCATTATGCCGGGTGAACCAATCCTGAGGCCGGATGGGAAACAGCTGACTGAGCAGCAACAACTGAACACACACACCGTCGCCTTTTCCGGCAGGTGGTGTAGGAGCCTACAGTCCAACTCTTTGGACACCATAGTCTCTGAAGGTCGGCACCTGTGACTCTGCTTGCTATGAGACTTTCCAAACACATTTTTACATTTAATGCGAGAGGCTGTCGGATGCATTAACCTGTAGGAGAGAGGTCTCCCACCGCCTGCCTGGCTCATTGAGGAGTCAGCCCTCCTCGTCATCCCCCTGCCCAGCCCAGCCAGTCGCACAATGGCAGTGTCCCTCATCCGAGCTTGCCGCAGTCTCGCTCTCTCGACGTGGCTGCTGTCGTTTTCTTTCGTCCATCTGCTCTGCCTGGACTTCACGGTGGCGGAGAAGGAGGAGTGGTACACCGCGTTCGTCAACATCACGTATCTGGACCCCGTCACCGCGGAGATCAAGACGGAGAAGACCGAGTGCGGTCGATATGGCGAGCAGTCACCGAAGAAGGAAGCCAAGGGACTTGTGCTCCTGCCGCCCGCCGTGCAGGACAGACAGGCGTGCGACCCAAACGTCAAGTTCCCCCTCCCGATCGTCCCTCCGGGCAGCGCCTGGGTGGCATTGGTCGCCGCGGGGAATTGTACGTTTCGAGAGAAAATCCGTAACGCCGCGAACCACAACGCTTCTGCAGTTGTCGTTTACAATGTGGGCTCCAGTAACACCAACGAGACCATAACAATGGCCCACCAAGGTACGGCTTTCTGCAAACAATCCACTTGTTTTGCATTGTTATTATTTGTCTTTCCCGTTGTTGTTGTTGTTGTTGTTGTTGTTGTTGCAGGTAACAGGTTACCCTTCCGCGTTGTTTCACTGTTTACTCTCTGGCATGATGCTTGTCAGCAGGGCACACCACCAGTCTGTCTCAATCCAGCCCTCAAATGCCCCCTTCTCCTCTCTATCTCCAACTGATGTGATCATTTAAAGTGTCATGAGAATGTGTGGCTCTTAATTGAATCAGGTGGGCAAGAGTGTTGGAGCAAAACACTTTAGCTTAACAAGCTAATTTGATCAACAACTCAATTCAACCAAATATTAGATTAGTTTGTTAAACAACAAGGTGCATGTGTATTTGTGTAGCCTGTGTTTTCTTACTGTTCATTGACACAATAGTCTCTGGTCATTTAATAGTCTGACTTTGGAGGTTGTTTAGGTTAAATTGTAAAGTTGGCTTCCCTATATTCAATAACTATAGCCCAAGATCCCTGCTGGTTTTCATTGTAATCAAGGACTGATTTACTTCTACATTATGCAGAATGAATGCAGTTAAGTACTTGGTAAACTACCAGTACTCTGCATCCTCTAGCACTGATCTAGATCTGCTGAAATGACAAATTAACTGTAGGATTTTAATTGGGTCTTTGTTGAACTTTGTATGTCTGTGGTAGTTGCCTTCATATGATGCATATCTAAGATCTAATCACGTTTATGACAAAACATTACATGGCAACCATCTTTGTAATAAGGTGTAATAAGACTAATACTTGTTCAAAAGTGTCACTCAATACATAACTTACCAGCTTGTATTGGAAATTACTTTAACTGCTTGTCTGCTTATTAAATTGTCATGCTTGAACTTCAGTAAGTTTGTAAACTTGTATAACCTCATGGAGTAAGCTGGCCCTGATCCCACAAAAGCTTAATGGACTTACTACTACCACAGTTACAATCAGTACATATCGTACAGTAAATGTAGAAAAACAGGAAATACATTTCCCAACAGACCGGGTAAATCTGTACATTTATGGGAAATCTGTACATCTGCCAGCACTTTCCCAGATGGGGAAATGTGGATAAAAAAGCAAATACTTTAAGCACACTGACACAGACCACTGTTCCCCTCAACATTCCACCATCCAAACTTAAGAGCTTTGGAGATCGAGCATTCTCAAGAGCTGCACCCCGACTTTGGAACTCCCTCCCCCAGACTGTCAGAGACTCACCTTCACTCCCCACTTTTAAACTCAAAACCTACCTGTTCTCCCAAGCTTACAACCTCCCCTACCCTTAACCACCTCCTCCAACCTCCCATCCACCCTCTTTTCTGTCTGGCCCCTGTCCCTCCCACTCATTCCCTCCCTCCCCTCTGTTTCCATATTTCCCAGATTGATCTGTTAATTGCTACATTTTTGTTATCCTGTTAATTGTTATTTATATCTGTTGCCTGTTGCTCGTTGTTATCTTGTTTCCTGTTGTACTCACACTGTTAGCGTCTTTGGGTCCTTGAAAAGCTATATCAATTAAATGAATTATTATTATTATTATTATTATTATTATTAGACCAGAGAGCAGTCTGTCAGATGAGAGCGGTCCATCAGAATGCGCTCCATCCTTGACTTCAACCTAGAGTCATGCTGCAATCCTCAGGCTGCTTCCAGTAACGTTTTCTTGTGTTTCACTCACAAGTTTAAGCACACGTTTTTTTGTTTTTGTCATTGGAAACATCGTAGGATTCACATATCATAATGTAAACACGTGCTAGTTGTTCATGTTCAAGCAAAATGGATTACGATATGTTATCACTGGGAAGGAACACGTCTCACAGATGTCAGACTCGCAGATGTGTGGGGTCAGTATTTAGACTCACAGCTAGAAAAAAGAGTGAGTCTATTGACTTTTAGCACTGTCAATATGCTGCAGTGTCCTCAAATAAACAATTTTAGGAACTGAGTGGTGAAGCAGACAGACACGATAAAAATGATATCACAGCTGCTCCCTTTGTCAGACTCTGACTAAAATAGTATGAAAGTAGAGAGTCCCCAGATGTTAGCCTAGGTAAACCCAGCCCCCACGTGACCTGCTCTCTCAGTTCCCAGTCATAGTGACTGAGAACAGGTCTGAGAGCAGGTCACGTGGGGGATGGGTTTACCCAGGCTACCCAGATGTAGCCATCAGGTTCTTGAAGAGGAAATCACATGTACATGTCATATACTACCTTCTTGACAGATGCAATGTAGGCTGACCAGATAATCAGACAAACACAAACACTACATACTGTAGATAGCACAGTGTAGGCCAGTTCACTCACACTCCCTGTTTACTGACTGTTCAGTTGATCTGGCTGGCTGTAGTTAAACCTGGCAAGACATGAAACCATGCATGGTCATTGTTTTATGTGCGCACTGCCCAGTCTAGTTTAGCTAGAAATCAATGAATAGACTATTAAAGACAGTGTAAGGCAGCAGGGGTTCTCAAACCATTTCATGTGAAGGACCCCTAAACTGACCCAATTAGACCACGGTAGGGTTGTCAAAATTATCAATAGTATCGATAAGTATCCATACTAAAATTTTGAAATGGATACAATACTCATTTGCAACAGGTGTCGATAGTATTGATAAGTATCAATACTACAATTTTGAAACAGATGCAAATCTACTATTTGCAACACTATGGATACTAGCAGGGCTTTCTCTGAATGAAAAATCAAACATACTACTGATTATCCCCTCCCTATTAGTGGGTATCTCTTGATCAGCAAGCTAAAAGTGTTCCGATAGGCTGATGACTAGAGCAGGGGTAATCTGCTGTGTTCTGATAGGCTGAGGACTAGAGCAGGGGTAATCTGCTGTGTAAGTGCAAAGATTTTAATGAGTTTTATTGGGCCTAGATTATGGAGAGGCGTGCGTCTGTCCGTCCATCTGTCCCTGTGGTATCGAAAATGGTATTGAGTATCGATATTTTCCTGGGTATCGAAGTAGAAATTCTAGTATCGTCGTGACATCCCTAGACCACGGATCCCATTGTGATAAGATTTTTGCTTTTAAATGTTTTAGTACAGAAAGTGTATGAAACCCACGACCAAAATAGTCATACATTCTGTCACTGTTACTTATGTATGGCCTTATAGTGAAAATAAATTATTCTCCTTTTTGCTGGGGACCCCCTGGAACCCCCTCAAGGACCCCTGGGAGTCCCCGGACCCCACTTTGAGAACCACTGGTGTAAGGTACAAGGGAGATTCATCCACAAATGAGTTGTAAATGAGTTGGGCAGCTGCTGAAGTAAAAGGCTGTGTATAGGTCCCAGGTGTTGAAGATGTCGGGACAGGAAGACAAACAAAAAATGTCACTTTCCACTTTTTGCTAGCACCATCATCACCACTCTCATAACAGGCTAACTGTGCCACTCTGTTCTAAAAAAAATTGTGCTGCTAACCCTACTTCTGTCTTTAATTCTAATAATCATTTTATGATAGATCTACAACTGGCTGGGACAGATCTTTCTATCCCAAGCTTGTGGGAGTTAACATGCAAACCAACATTGCACTTTCTTTACATCTCTCTTTTGTCACCCACTTAATTAGCATATTCGAATGCTTTATCTGTTGACATGTTATCCCATCATAATACCTACCTAATACCCACTCTTTCTAATTTGTTGAACTTGATAGTGCCTAGAGACCCATCACTTGTAAGGATAAAGGAGGCCTAGCTGTGAACAGAGCCTTACTTTTCCATGTAACAAGAATTTCCATTGGAAATCTAATGTACACATGGCCTTCATTTTCATGAAGGTGGAGCTGACATCCACACATGCGTGAGACAGCTGCAAAAATGATGTACAAACAAAAAGCACATGGACAAAGTGCTAGAATGGGGGGGGGGATCCTCCTTGTTAGACGCTGGCTCATTTCAGGGAGTAGCTGACGGGTGGTGTAGGAAAGGTTTTGAAGGGGGTTCAGGAAATTAACACCACCATGGTACAATGATCAGATGAAAGGAGGGAGGTCCAGTCCAATCTGGTGAGATTTTGAATGTTTTATTGTGGCTGTTGCGGTTTGTTTTACCTGTGGCAGACACAAGAGAAAAGTATTATCATTTACATCGAAATACACATTATACAATAGATAACAAATAGAGAAACAATTAGGCTTTTCTTATTCACATATTCATTCATACATATCATATATCACTACAGGTACCCGAGGATTCTAGAAATAACAGCATTCATATTGTAATATATATACATTTAACACCACCACCAATAATCCACCATTTACTGTATTAAAGATCAATGTTACACTTACATTTGGCATTCACTCACAGGTTCAACATGATTTGGACAACTGCTCTTGGTGCAAGCAAGCTGTGTTCTGCCAAGGAGGGACAAACATTGCAGCAATCAAGCTCACCCTGCACAGCTTGGAGGGTGGTGTGCTAGAGTGTTGGTCATGTGGGGGGGTGGAGGATTGTGGGAAATAGAGTTCCATTTGGACAAATCCTTTTCTACAGGTAGTGTTTGTGTTATCACCTCTTCAGCATCCTCATAAATAACTCATAATAACCCAGGGTTTGCACTGCAACAAGCACAGCGGTATCTCTACCACACACAACACCCACCTGACAGAGGAATCCCCCCTCCAAAGCTGTGGGGAGGCCAGGTCCATTTGCACATCAGGCCCAGAGGCACTCTGTAAGCAGGTCATTCAAATTTTATGCAAAGTTTCTGAAGCTTTTACTCAAATTCAGCGATTGTCTGACATTTCTGTTTCGGACCAAACTTGGAAGTTGCAACTTTGAAATGTCACAGTGTTAAAGGGAGTCCTGCAGGTAGTAGGTGCCTGAGAAGAAGTGGAGGGAAATGGCTCAGACAGACGTCGTAGACAGATCATCAGTGGTTCCCAACGCTGCTTCCTGGAGTACTGTTGCTTTTCATTCTAGCTGAGGACTGATTCAGAAGTGGGACACCAGGTGAACACAATTGATTACCTGCTAGGGTAAAAAACCTGGCAGCAGTACTAGAGGGCCAGTGTTGGGAACCGTACTGCCATAGTGGTTACGCCATAGTTAAGTAAGTGTGTGTGTGTGTGTGTGTGTGTGTGTGCGTGCGTGCGTGCGCGTGTGCGCGTGTATGCGGTTAGCACTGTCGCCTCACAGCAAGAAGGTCGTGGGTTCGAACCTCTGTCCGTCCCAGCTCTTTTTTGTGTGGGGTTTGCATGTTCTTCCCATGTTCGTGTGGGTTTCCTCCCACCATCAAAGACCTCCATGTTTGAAAGACCTCAACTGCGGCGCAGGCGGAGGATGATGTCCAGCTAATAAGTGGATCACTACAATGGCTGTGAAGGTGGAAGAAGGCTGCAGCAACTGGCATAGAATCCATGCCGTTGGTCACGAGTCTGTCTCTGTCAAGGACTGTGTGGTGGCTGTCTGTGGCACCAGTCTCTCCACATTAAAAGAAGTCACGCACAGGCGTCCACCTGTAGGAGGACCATACTCCTCTGCCCCACCTGCAGCCAAGACTGGAATATAAACCATGAAATGAAGAGACACTGTGACGAGACAAACAAGGCAGTCAGAAGAGGTCATGATTGACAAAGCCCGAAGAGAGCAGAAAGGAATCAAGAGACCGTTGCAAAAGGATAAATACACAAAACATGTGGTGGTGGACCACCACCACGGTGACTGACTAGCAGAAAATACACCATAACAAAACGTGGTGGTGTTGACTGACTAGCAGAAAATACACCATAACAAAACATGTGGTGGTGGTGACTGACTAGCAGAAAATACACCATAACAAAACATGATGGTGGTGGTGACTGACTAGCAGAAAATACACCATAACAAAACATGTGGTGGTGGTGACTGACTAGCAGAAAATACACCATAACAAAACATGTGGTGGTGGTGACTGACTAGCAGAAAATACACCATAACAAAACATGATGGTGGTGGTGACTGACTAGCAGAAAATACACCATAACAAAACATGATGGTGGTGGTGACTGACTAGCAGAAAATACACCATAACAAAACATGTGGTGGTGGTGACTGACTAGCAGAAAATACACCATAACAAAACATGATGGTGGTGGTGACTGACTAGCAGAAAATACACCATAACAAAACATGTGGTGGTGGTGGTGACTGACTAGCAGAAAATACACCATAACAAAACATGATGGTGGTGGTGACTGACTAGCAGAAAATACACCATAACAAAACATGATGGTGGTGGTGACTGACTAGCAGAAGATACACCATAACAAAACATGATGGTGGTGGTGACTGACTAGCAGAAGATACACCATAACAAAACATGTGGTGGTGGTGACTGACTAGCAGAAAATACACCATAACAAAACATGATGGTGGTGGTGACTGACTAGCAGAAGATACACCATAACAAAACATGATGGTGGTGGTGACTGACTAGCAGAAAATACACCATAACAAAACATGATGGTGGTGGTGACTGACTAGCAGAAAATACACCATAACAAAACATGGTGGTGGTGGTGACTGACTAGCAGAAGATACACCATAACAAAACATGATGGTGGTGGTGACTGACTAGCAGAAGATACACCATAACAAAACATGATGGTGGTGGTGGTCACTGACTAGCAGAAGATACACCATAACAAAACATGTGGTGGTGGTGACTGACTAGCAGAAGATACACCATAACAAAACATGTGGTGGTGGTGACTGACTAGCAGAAGATACACCATAACAAAACATGTGGTGGTGGTGACTGACTAGCAGAAGATACACCATAACAAAACATGATGGTGGTGGTGACTGACTAGCAGAAGATACACCATAACAAAACATGTGGTGGTGGTGACTGACTAGCAGAAAATACACCATAACAAAACATGATGGTGGTGGTGACTGACTAGCAGAAGATACACCATAACAAAACATGTGGTGGTGGTGACTGACTAGCAGAAGATACACCATAACAAAACATGTGGTGGTGGTGACTGACTAGCAGAAGATACACCATAACAAAACATGATGGTGGTGGTGACTGACTAGCAGAAGATACACCATAACAAAACATGTGGTGGTGGTGACTGACTAGCAGAAAATACACCATAACAAAACATGATGGTGGTGGTGACTGACTAGCAGAAAATACACCATAACAAAACATGATGGTGGTGGTGACTGACTAGCAGAAAATACACCATAACAAAACATGATGGTGGTGGTGACTGACTAGCAGAAGATACACCATAACAAAACATGGTGGTGGTGGTGACTGACTAGCAGAAGATACACCATAACAAAACATGATGGTGGTGGTGACTGACTAGCAGAAAATACACCATAACAAAACATGGTGGTGGTGGTGACTGACTAGCAGAAAATACACCATAACAAAACATGATGGTGGTGGTGACTGACTAGCAGAAAATACACCATAACAAAACATGGTGGTGGTGGTGACTGACTAGCAGAAGATACACCATAACAAAACATGTGGTGGTGGTGACTGACTAGCAGAAAATACACCATAACAAAACATGATGGTGGTGGTGACTGACTAGCAGAAAATACACCATAACAAAACATGATGGTGGTGGTGACTGACTAGCAGAAAATACACCATAACAAAACATGTGGTGGTGGTGACTGACTAGCAGAAAATACACCATAACAAAACATGATGGTGGTGGTGACTGACTAGCAGAAAATACACCATAACAAAACATGGTGGTGGTGGTGACTGACTAGCAGAAGATACACCATAACAAAACATGTGGTGGTGGTGACTGACTAGCAGAAAATACACCATAACAAAACATGATGGTGGTGGTGACTGACTAGCAGAAAATACACCATAACAAAACATGATGGTGGTGGTGACTGACTAGCAGAAAATACACCATAACAAAACATGATGGTGGTGGTGGTCACTGACTAGCAGAAGATACACCATAACAAAACATGATGGTGGTGGTGGTCACTGACTAGCAGAAGATACACCATAACAAAACATGTGGTGGTGGTGGTCACTGACTAGCAGAAAATACACCATAACAAAACATGTGGTGGTGGTGGTGACTGACTAGCAGAAGACGTGGTGGTGGTGGTGGTGACTGACTAGCAAAACATGTGGTGGTGGTGACTGACTAGCAGAAGATGTGGTGGTGGTGGTGACTGACTAGCAGAAGATACACCATAACAAAACATGTGGTGGTGGTGACTGACTAGCAGAAAATACACCATAACAAAACATGTGGTGGTGGTGGTGGTGGTGGTGACTGACTAGCAGAAGATACTGCAGCGACAAAGCAAAAAGTCACACCTCATGAGAGGAAAGCAAAAAGCGAGCTCTTCACCCCAGAGCCACCACAGCTGGGCTGTAGCTGCCACAGCCAAAAACCTCTCCGCTCTGTCAGAGCCGATCTTTTAGTGACAGGCTTGACTTTTGGAGTCTGGTTTTGGAGAGAGCATGGAAAATGTTTAGGGAAAGCTCGCGTCAATCAGAGACAGTGTGACATGGCTCTATTAGTCTTTTGCAGCCTTTTCCTGTCAGTTCACATTTCGTCTCCTCGATGAATTGTACAAAATGAATCTAAAGCTCTGGAGCTATTTATTAATATGTACAGCATGCATGATTACACCACAGTGTAGCCTACTTGGCACAACTCTTGCTTTCTATATTTAGTTTGGTACGTGTTGTTGAAGAGGTAGCCAGTTAATTCTGTGGTAATCTGCAATAGACCTGGAGCCTCCCACTTCTTCACAGTCTTCATTCCCCCTGGCTTTCACATTTTGACCAAGTGTGTCTGAATTCTACAGATCTTTTCACATTTTGACCAAGTGTGTCTGAATTCTAGAGATCTTTTTACAAGTTCAGCTCCAGTCTGCCAGCATGGATATCAGCCTCCTATTTTAGACGCAGCTATTTTTGTCCGCTGAGTGCGTCACAGTTAACAGACGGAAGAGATGGGAGTAAAGATTTTAGACTTTGGGATATCTTACATGCATTTTTAATCTGTCTCCTTATTGCTATCATCAGCAATGGAGTCAACTATACATGGGCAATTTTACGAAAAAATCTATAACGTCTAGGTACAACAAGATAACAACCTAATTCCAGATAGGAGTTTTGAAATGATAGATTAGACTTTGAGTTTCCCCATGAGACGGTGCAGTTTTATCTTGTATGTTCTAAAGCAATTCTTACTTGACACTGACAGCAAGTAATTCCCCCAAAGCCCAAACCATATGGCCATGCCTCATGAAACCATGCATCTGCATTGCTCAGACAGGATCGTGCACTTAGGCCTACTGACATGGAAAAGAGGCTTACAAAACTGGCAACCGTCCATATGTTAACATTATTGAAGATTTAAGAGTATCATCTTACTAATACTATGGGTTGACTTAAGCCTTATGGAGAAGAGGGGTGAGCCTTTTTGTATCCACCTGTTTTCAATCGCTTACATTATGAACTCTCAAGCTATTGCAAATAGTCTCCCAACCTAATGTTTACACAGCGGCAGCACATAGTAATAATACAGTAGTGACTGTAGTGCTATAGTAATAATACAGTAGTACTGTATTATTACTATCTGTGTGGTATCCATTTACTGTGCGCACACACACACACACACACACACACGCTCTTTTTGTTGCTGTCAGCGGCTACCGGCGACCGCATTAGAGGCTGTAACGTACACACAGTCGAAAGGAGCAGACGCCATTAGGCTCTGTAAGGTTAAATCCCTGTGTTGCTAACCGTGGAGATATTACCAACTGATTACTCTGTGTGTGGGCAGGGTTGCTGGGGGAGGATGGTACGCATGCAATTCTTTATACCTTGCACACTCTTACCCACAGTGTGTTTTGGTAGGATCATGTGTGCTGTGTCCATCTTGCCTCCATTAGAATGTTGTCCCCCCCCCAGTGTTTGCTCTATTCATGTCTTCTTCTGACACGTATATTGAGGCCAGTTGCTTGGCTCCTAGTAGTAGTCAAGACTGAATCTTGAATTGTGACATTTTTAGCTGCTTAAATTAAAGATAAAACCAGTTAAAATGGGTTAGAGAGCTACAATACCTTTGTCATGTAATTGCATCTGTGCAGCTTTTACAACACATTTGTTACATAATAATGTATGATATAATGTATCATAGTAATGCATTTCACCTGTTTCATGAAAATACACGTGCTGGATATCGAGCCTGAGCCTCATCTGGAAAACATGCAACACCCTCTCTTCCATTCTCTCTCAATCTCCGGGTCTGTGTACGTAGCAGGTTCACGAGTATAATGGCCGTATGTCTGTCTAGAGTGCGGGGCATGAGGATACGGCACAGGGCCACATATCACCGGCTGCAGTAGGCACTGAGAGGCCATTTACACCTGGCACTAACATGCGTTTTTTGTGATCAGATGGTGCTTGACCACTTTGAAGTACAGGTGTAAACGCCCCAAGACACGAGGATGGATTGCGCAGGTGGTCAGGAATGCATTGTGACCACATTGAACACAAGTGTAAATGCAATGCGTCCTCTCAAACCACATACAACAACAGTCACTGCTGTTTTTCCCGCCACTCTACTCTATGGAGCTTGCCTGAACAGATCGCACTCGGATCTCACTGTAGACACTGGACACACATATTATACCAGGTGTAAATGCAATCACGCTAATGTGGTCAAGCACTATCCGATTGCAATCTGATCGCAGAAAACGCATGTTAAAGCCGTTTTCCCACGTGCGCTTTGTACCGCTAAATGACCGGAACGTGGTCTAATGCCTGCATGTGGGAAAGTTGTCGTGCCGGTATAAGCGCGACCCCGTCATCGCGGAGATTTCACCAGTTTCGAGCCAGTCAGAAGAGCGGTATGCGCGATAGCGGACTCAAGTGTAGAACGGGTCCAGTCATTTCCCGCGACACTCTCATGGGCGAGGTGTACACACGTTGCTTAATGTTCCAGCGGGCATAATCTAATCATTCGCGCACATTAAAGCAAACTGGCGAAATGATCTTGTGATAATAAGAGCAGTATATCAGCTTCATGTGTGGGCATGCTGATTTTCGCCTCTCTCCTCTCTGCTGCCTGCTCGCTGTCTGGCCACAGTCCTCCTCCTCCTTCAGTCACAGCCCGACAGGCACACAGAGAAGCAAATGCACGAAGCGAAATGTGGAAGTATTTTGCTTACGTTGCCGACAGCGAAGGCAAGCCCGGACACATCAAAGGAAGCCAGTCTGTAAAAAGTGCTTCAACGCGACGCAGGTGAACGGATAAACAAGCAAACTTATTTCACCATTCGGAGTTTTGCCGACATGTCACTCCCCACTCGCTCTGCAGTGCCGCCCCGCCCCCCAACATACAGGCAATTTGGCTGCTAGATTCCCATATGCGAATGGAGAGATGTGAAGGGAAATGTCCGATATTGACTTACAGGTCATTTTCCGGTACGCATGTGGGAAAACGGCTTTAGTGTCAGGTGTAAATGGCCTCTAAGTGGCTGTATCTTAGTATCCAGAGTGTGGGGCATGAGGTTGACAGTGACACAGGGCCACATATCACCGGCTGCAGTAGGCACTGAGTGGTGACGGCAAGTTGAGTAAGCCACTGCTTGTAGAGGGAGTGAGGCACCGTGGGGATCCCGTCTGACTAGGGCTGTGATATGCTTATCTCCTGATTCAATACTACCATGATACTTGGGTGCCGATTCGATATGTATTGCGATTTTACAAGTGCAGTATTGCGATTCGATATTACGATTTATTTTCGTTTGCTTTTTTAACACGTGGGGAAAAAGTTGAATCATACACTTCTAGAGATCGTATTCACCTTATGTAGCCCTGCCCACTTGACCCGTTTACTAGTTACTTTTAAAGAGTAGATTATTACTAGTCTTGTCATCACGAAAGAACTAAGGTTTATGAGATGCTCAGTTTAATGTGTACGAAACATATGGAGATTGAAAATGGCGTTGTAAACTCCCTGTGCTGTGTTCTGTGTTGTGCATGAACCTCCAGGTACGGGCGATACTGTGGCCATCATGATCCCAGAGCCTAAAGGTCGGGAGATTGTGGCCTTGCTGGAGCAGAACATCACGGTCACGTTGCACATCACCATAGGAACCCGCAACCTGCAGAAGTACGTGAGCAGAACCTCGGTAGTGTTTGTCTCCATCTCCTTCATCGTTCTCATGATCATCTCCCTCGCCTGGCTTGTCTTCTACTATATCCAGAGGTTCCGCTACGCTAATGCACGAGACCGCAACCAGGTACGACTACACGCTCTTTTGTTTATTCAAAGCATCACCCGTCGAGTTGATATGTTTACATACCTGTTTAAAGGGGACACTGAGAGTGCAATGGTGCCGTGGTCTCCGTCTTGACATTAGTCGGTGTCGTTTTCCATCTGGTGTTGGTCCTGTAAAGCGGGCCGAGGCCAGAATTAGCCTGACAGCTGGACGGACGGAAACACGGCAAAAACCAGTGAACCATCAACCAAGGCTGCATTCTGGCTCTTTGAGCCTACAGTGCAAATACTTGTGCTGGCCACCACAGTCGCTGCTGTTAACCACCTCTGACGTTCTTGTGACGTCTGTAATGACGGTACATCACCATGAAGGCTATGATTGGGACGGGTGCCATGGGGACCATTGTTTGAATTTTCTGTTTGAATTATGTTCTACCGAGAATTCATCCATATTGAGTAGCAATTCTGCTTTGAATCAATCTCTAAGACAGCCCTCCTACTAAAACAGATTTTGAACAGTGATATGGTTGATATGTTTTGCGTGATCAGTGAAACTAAACTATCAATGAAAACTCTCTCTCTCTCTCTCTCTCTCTCTCTCTCTCTCTCTCTCTCTGTCTCCACTTGTTATCTCTGTAAATCTCTCTTCATCTTCCTGGTATCTCTGCTCTCCCCAAGTTTTATTTATTAGTTTTTTTTTTACTCTTTTCTTTTGTCATTCTAATAAAGTGAAAAACATAGGTTTGTTTTCACTCTTCTGAAACAGGTTAAATGATCATAACATTTGTCACACACAGTGCCCCTAAAACACTTAAAACATTGGCCAAATTAAATTTCCCCTATATTCTGAGATGGCATCAGTTTATGCATTTCTGTGTAAGACAAAGCATCAAATGTAGAACAGCTCTACTCTGAAACAGCTGTACATCTGCACACAATTCCATAAAATACAGGGTTTTACGATGACAATGTATAAACAAGCAAGGTGAGGTGTGTTTATGATTGATTGATGATTGCCTTTGTGTACCTCTTAGTGAGATTTCTGAATTTCAACCTAGACACCAGACTTTGAAAGCACTTGAGTGAGGGAGGCAAAGCAGTGGTGAGTGGATTTTAAAGTCGAGCTGAACCCAAAAATGACTTTTCTTTTCTTTTAGTTCAAACACCTGGGTATTCAGTGCAACTATTTAATAATGTATGCCAAAAAAATCACAAAAATCTAATTTCTTTAGTTTTTCCACACTTTTTCACATCAAAAGTTCATTTTTCAAGATTTCATTCATAACAGTAATCTACAGTTTGCTGACGTCACCTAGTACTATCAAATTTCTACCCCATTTCAACCAATCATATCACGACATGGCAGCTGTCAATCAAATCTTCATTTCAGGATAATTTTCTATTCCAAATGAAGGGGAAAATGGCGCCTAGTGCCTGTCGTACCTCGGAGATTCCAGGCCGACGAGCTGCACTCTCCGCTCCGGCAGCTGACTGCCTGCAGCTCGCTGAGCTCCACTCAGCCACTAACCTCGCGTCGGCAGGCTCTTCCACAACGCCACAACACGCTGAATCCCACTCGATTTGGTAAAATGGTAAATGGTAAATGGCCTGCATTCATATAGCGCTTTTATCCAAAGCGCTTTACAATCAGAAGGTACATTCACCCATTCATACACCGATGGCGGCAGGCTACCACACAGGGTGCTTACACACCATCAGGAGCAATTTGGGGTTCAGTATCTTGCCCAAGGACACTTCGACATGCAGACTGGAGGAGGCGGGAATCGAACCACCGACCTCCGATTTGGAGGCGGAACACTTCAGGATTGGCCAAAGCCCAATCCAGTCCCCAGAATTGTCAAATAAAATCATCAACAAGCTACTGTGACCCGCCTCTCAACCTGTCATCTCAGACAAGTTATGTTTTCAGTCTGAAACGGACTCTGACGCACAGGTTCAGTTCGACTTTAACAGCACAGCTTTATTTGGCAATCCTTTATCAATATTTACCTTGACATAGCCCCGCCCCTTCCAAAGAGATCCATTTCTTCTGTGGAACGCAATAATGAAACTTTCATAGTCATTAACCTTTTTCTTGACAGTGTTTTTGGTTTAATTGTTTAATTGTTTATTGTGGATCCCCATTAGTCTACACCAAAGGTGAGACTACTCTTCCTGGGGTCCAAACACGTAAAATACAAACATAAAAATCCAAAAGCATTGAAGTCACTGAGAGCTGTGATGTACTGTAGAAAAAGCCTAATATGAGTCCTAGTTAATGGGTTAACATAATAAACAATATGTATCAATGTAAGGAGGCAGTCAAATATGGTATGGTACTATGGAAATGTGTTGTCATGTATGTCCCATTTCAAAAATATCAAAAGTACCAAGTGACTGGTCTGGATTTGTCTTCTGGACTTTTCTGAATTCTAAGACCATCATTTGTCATCACTGTGGTTCACTGGATTTAACATTTATTTTGGCCACTCCGATTTATGTCATATGCTGAAGTTTCTCTTTTATTTGATGTCTTACAGAGACGTCTGGGAGATGCTGCCAAGAAGGCCATCAGCAAGCTCCAAGTACGGACCATTAAGAAAGGAGACAAGGTAAACCTCATTGGAATCCCCATATTCAAAACAATACAACAATAATAATACAATAACAATATAATAATCACATTTATTACAAAATATGTTTAGAGATATGTTTCACTAAATACAAAAAGATATATTTGAAATATATTTGAAGTGGCCAAGTGGTTGGTCAGGGCGCCTGTTCAGTTCCTAGTCTACGTCCTAGTCTGCGGCTCGGCAGAGGGGGTGGAGCAACGACTGGGACAGCAGGGGGAATTGGCCAAGTACAATTGGTAGAAAATGATAGTAAAAAAAATCAAAAACTTTATAAAAAAAAAGAGGTGGAAAAAAAGTGGCCAAATATCATTTAATACTCATTATTAAACTTATCTGAAAAGATATTGTGAAGTATAATAGGCCACGCCCATCATGGGGGAAAGCTCTCCGTTCACTTCCATACACCAGCGTCATTTTCCTTGAATTAAACATAGCTAAAAGCTGTTGTGTGGTGGGCTGCGCAGACAACAAAATTAATGTGAAAAAAATCGTCAATTAAAGTTTTTTTGTACTCCCGAGCAAAACAAGGAAGCCATTGAGAATTGGCGAGGAGAAAAATGTGGATCTAGCTGTCAATGAAGTAAGTTGGAGTGTTCATCATCCGGTATATATGATCTTTGTGTGCAACAGGTGACATAGGAGAACGCCAGGATTGGGGGGGGAGTTTTTGTTTCCCCCCGTTTTGGGCGTAATTTCTGAATGACGACGCGCTCCGCAGTGTCTCTATATGACAATTACGTTTTTTTTCTCTTCCATGTTTCTCAAATTTATATTTTCCTGCCTCAGTTTGACACTTATTCTGATTAAGTTAGTCGTTCCACTGTATTGGTTTGTTTGGAGAAAACGTGTGAAACTTTCACAATTCACACTCACCAATGACTCACATTCATCACGACGACTTCAGTACTGCAGAGTCCTTGAAATGAAACACTGCTTATAGGAGCATATCGTCAGTGTGTGCCAGGCCAGCATCACTCGCAAAGTCGTCTTTTTATTTGTCCACGGCTTTTACAACGACTGTGTTTCAAAGTTAACTAGACCGTTAAGCAACTCATTAATTTTTACTTTAGTCATGCTTTTATTCTATGAGAATGTTAACGGAGGCAATTCCCATCTCACCTTTGTCTTGTCTTTCAGGAAACGGAGTCAGACTTTGACAACTGCGCAGTGTGCATTGAAGGGTATAAGCCTAATGATGTTGTAAGGATATTACCATGCAGGTAAATGCAGGACTTGTTTGATAAAAACATCACTATATTATTATATATGTTCACAGAAGTAGGTGTGATGACAAAAATATTTATTAGCTTATTACAGTAGCTGTAGTGAACACAGTACTACCTACAGTATAACTAGTGCATATTCTATACCGTTTTATTGTGTACAACTACTGTACATTCTAACAATGAATCATTATTGTTCAAGATGGATGGCCAATATGACCTTGTTTGTGTGTTGGGTTCTTGTTGGTCAGGCATGTCTTCCATAAGCACTGTGTAGACCCATGGCTACAAGACCACCGGACATGTCCCATGTGTAAAGTCAACATCCTCAAAGCCTTGGGTATACCGGTAAGGCCCTTTTGACTTAAGGTCCTTACACATCGGGAGCATTTTTTTCGTGCGATTAATTTGCAAGTCAATAATATTTTCCGAACCTATATCAGTCAATGCAACGTTGCAATGCGGCGTTTATTTTTTCGAACCACCGTCGATTTTTCAGAAATTCGCTTCCGACGTGTACACATCTGTGGCTGTGATTGACAGGTGGGTCAAAACTCGCATCGCAATTTCGGGCCGTATATTCGCATCGCTCTTGATGTGTAAGGACCTTTATTCTCGTGATTTGTGCCATCTTACCCATAGTCTGAATTACTGTTACGCACTGCTCCCATTCCTCATATATAAAGACAAATCTCTTTTCTAAAGAGCGTGAACGTAAATGGAAGCCCTGATGTTTAAGGCATGTTTGAGGACGCCTCTAAAAGATATCTATGGTGTGTTTATCTAGCTCAACGCAGACTGTTTAGATGATATTCCACCAGACTATGAGGCGTCCGTTGGAGGTCCACCTGCCGATCCCGTCACTGGAGCTAGCGAGGTCACGGTGAACGAGAGCTCGGTGGTACTGGACCCAGCAGGGAGGACGATAGACCTGCAGGAGCTCTACCATGATGCAGAGAGGGTCTCGCAGGCGGGGGAGGGCCACATTGCCAGCAGTAAGTATTGGAGAATGGCCATTTACACAACAGCTAATTATATACTGTACCGCCTTAGTTCACTGTTCATTCACATGTATTCAATCAGAATGAGCACGAGAGCACATGTCCATTACCCCCCCCCCCCCCCCCCCCCCCGGCCCAAGGTCTGAACTAGGCCAGCAGTCACCTCACCTGCTTGTTCAGATCCTCCTGGGTGTTGCAGGAGAGAAAGAACAGTTCATATCCTCCTGGGTGTTGCAGGAGAGAAAGAATAGTGTTCGCCTTTCCAGAAAGTCACAAGCTAACCCAAATACCATGACATGGATTATAAAGTACACCGTATACTATGGTATAGTTAGTGGATATTGGTACCTTATGCAAGCAGCTAAGCACTGTGCCTTTTTCCTAACAGCTGTTTAACACCTGGTATGTATCAGCAGTTTATAGCATGTGTGTTTGTGCTGGTGTGTGTGCGCACATGCACACACACGTGTGTGTGGTGTTGGCCCCTTAGCCTCCCAAGCCTCAAGATTGTCCCAGGAGTGTGCTTCCACCGGCGCAACCCATTTTCTGGCTGGTAGAGAGGTCAACAGAACCATTCAAATTATCTAGCCACAGCTGGTAGAGAGGTCAACAGAACCATTCGAGTTTAGTTTCAGTGTCCAGAAACAAAATGCTTTCTCCCATTACACGTGTACATTACTGCTCACCTTTCTTTCTACTGCCATTTTAAATACTTTTTTTCACCCAACTTCAAACATCTATCCACTGTCGATATTTGCGTCACTTTCACATTTAAAGGGGTACTTCCCTGAAAAACAATGCAGATTTATTTTGCACATGATCTCACACGCATATCCGAAAGCTGTAAACAGCTTTACAGACATTCATTTAGTTTTACATTGAGGGTTGATTTGAGTTAAGTTGATGCCAGTACGTGATGTCATCAGAAGGCACTGAATCATTGGGTTGTACCCTTCTGATGACATCACTGCCATCAACTTAACTCAAATCAACTCTCAACTGTAAAACTAAATGAATGCCTGCTAAACTTTTTACAGTTTTCGGATATGTGTGAGATCATGTGCGAAATAGATCAGCATTAAGTTTCGGTACTAACCTGCAGTTTCACTTGTCCTAACCCGCTGCCAGTGTGAGTTCACTGCGGTAACAATTCACACAAAAAATATTTATTATCTCTGCCAGGCAGAGCCTGGAGGGGAGTGAGTGAGAGAGAGTGTGTGTGTGTGTGTGTGTGTGTGTGTGTGTGTGTGTGTGTGTGTGTGTGTGTGTGTGTGTGTGTGTGTGTGTGTGTGTGTGTGTGTGAGTGAGTGAGTGAGTGAGTGAGTGAGTGAGTGAGTGAGTGAGTGTGTGAGCGTGTCCACAGCTAATCTCACATAGAGGATAGATAGATAGATCGATAGATAGATCGATAGATAGATCGATAGATAGATAGATAGATAGATAGATAGATAGATAGATAGATAGATGCTCTACAACCTATCGCGGTTGCGGTGATTCACAATTTAAACAAAAAACGATTCTATTGACTGTTTGATAACGTCATTACAATGACGCCTGACTTCTCACTCCTTCGGCCGGTAGGGGCGGAAGTGATCAGCAACAGCGGAAACATAGATAATGGTCGTTGGAAAGCTTGCAAGTTCAGGACAGAAAGTTTTGTTAGCAGTTGTGTTGAAGAGCTGTCTTGACAATTTGAGGCACCAGTTGTAAATGAGCAGAGCGGTTGAGTGGGTGAGCGAAAGTGAGCAGCGGGGTGGCTGCCCTCATGGCAGGCAGAGGTGTGCAGATTGTAAAACTGTGAATGTAGACGTACCCACATCTTGTGATGAAAATAAATCATGCAGTCCCTCGAGGAAAGACGAGTTCCTGAATTTTGTGTAGATTAGGGCGGCAACTAACGATTATTTTCATTATTTGTTGATTATTTTCTCGATTAATCGATTAGTTGTCAGAAAATTGTGAACAATGTCGTTCATTGTTCCCCAAAGCCCAAGATGACGATGTGTTTTTGTCCACAACCCAAAGATATTCAGTTTACTGTCATAGAGGAGTAAAGAAACCAGGAAATCATTCACATTTTAGAAGCTGGAATCAGATAATTTTGTCTTTTCTCAAAGAATTATATAAAACGAAATAAAATGTTCTGTCAATCAACTAATCAATTAATCGTTGCAGCTCTAGTGTAGATACGCGTAGCGGCGCCTGGTGGACTTTATCTTGGGACAAGTTACATCTTAAGCTCTTTTATCCTGTAGCTACAAATGGTTAAATACACATTTTAAACCACGTCATCTTTTCTGTTCTGAAATTCAGCGGGCAATCTTTGTGGATCATGCAGCCGTATAAATGCCCCTCAGTTGTGGAATTGTACAAATTACCTCTGGTCTGTCCAGCTTGATGTCATTTTTATTATTGTTCATTCATGCTGTTCCCTGATCAGCCTCCAGCAGCCACAGGTCTGGTTATTGTCAGCCTAGGATTTATATAACTCTTTTATATCCTGCTCTCAGGCCTGGAGCAACTTGTGAGCAACTTGTGCCAAAATCCTGCTGCTCAGCACGGCAGACTGGCTCCACTAGTTGTACACTGTGTGCGGGCATACTGTATACTGCTATCCACACACACATGCAAGCAGGTCAGGCCCACACTGGGCACCCGTAAATAGAGCCATCTGGATGTCATAATTAAAGGCTTTTCACAAACATGTTTTGTTTTACGCACTGACTGCATTTTTCTCTTAATTCTGTCACACTCAAACGCACAGCAGGATTTTTTTTAAACTGTTCATTGAACACCAATGCTGGTTCCTCAGTCGACTTCATCAGCTGCCACGGTTTGTGAATGGCAGTCTCCTCTCCATCACTTGTAGCCAGCCCTGCTGTCTGTCCTTTTCTTAGCAGACCCTCTCTTGTTCCCTTCTATATCCTCCCCCTTTTGTTTTGTTTTGTAATCTAAAGGTGAGAGGAGGAAGCTGTATCATGCATGACATCATTTCCTGTTGCTTCCAAAATACAGGAGTGGAGTAATTTGTGCACTACTTGCACACACAAAAAAGGACTACAGTTTATTTTGCCACCGTGTTATAGGACAGTTTACTATTAAATTAGAAAGTGAAAGCAGTGATGCATCTGAACTATGCATTTGCTCACCTGTAGGTTCACTGTCACCTATAAACGACAACTCGAGCTGCTGTGTGTGGATTCTGCCCAATTTGCCATACAGGTACTCCACTACAAGGTAGTTGTCTGCTGCTCACACAGAGCGTTACCATTATGTTTACTTATAATGTGTGCTTGACAGCTAGGAGATCAGCTTGTCGTAAGCATGTGTTGTTCTCGAGATTAATTAGACGAGATAAGGGGGCCATCTGTCGTTCTTCACAACGCTAATAAGCGAACAGCTACGTAGCCACAGACTGACAATTGGCATGAGACGAACAAGCCGATCTGTGGGGATTTCTGTCACTGTCACACTATGGGTTGGTAGTGAGAGGGTTTCGTTGATACTGAATCTTCACACTGAAGGAGTGCTGTCCATAATGGTATTGCAGCTGTCAGTTGTTCTGGAGTCATGCAAATAGTGGGTGTGTGCTACAGTCGAAGCTCCGCCCAGAGCTGATCTGTTGCTGCAGTGTGCGACCAGCTTGTTGCTGTCTGTTGAATTGTTTTCCTGTTGGGACTGTTGGCAGGCAGGTATCAAATGAGCATTAAGTCATGATGGCTTTTACCCAAAGAATTCAACCTTCTCCACAGGACTTGACTACACAATATTGTCCCAGTCCATAGGGCATGTCTGGGAATGCCCATACAGGCTCTAGGAACGCCCACAACACCCCAGGCTGGGGTAAATTCCCCCGTTCTATCCATTCAGCAAAGTTAGAATTTAGCTGATAGCCCAGCCCAGGCAGACACGATCAGGGATTTAACCACCGCAGTAAATGCACATCTGAGCAGACGTCTTGTGTTCTGCTCTAGAACCCCCAAACCTGTAGTTTAGAGCCGCAGCACTGTCTTTTGGTGAGTCAGCCCATGAGATATATTGGCGGTTTTACCCCACTCGCGCGCCAGCCGTTTAACATTTTGTGGGCGTTCCCAGACATGCGGACTGTCTCTATAATACATCAGGTCAGAGACGGTGCCCAGGAAGGGAGGAAGGAGTGGTGTTGTATACTATCTTACAGTGACCTTTCGAATAATGACGGTAACCGCTCAAAATGGCCGCTACTTCTCTCTCCCCCAGGTGAGCACCAGCCTCCGCTGAGCAGCGACTCGGACACCTCTGTCATCCTGGCGGTGGAGGTGGGCATGTCGGAGGGAGACGCGTCCACGGAGCAGGAAGGTGACAAGGTTAAATCCTGAGCCGGTCGCAGCCAAACGAAAAGCATGAATCACCGAAGAAGAGAGGAGGATCGGGACGGGACGGGACCGTATGATCAGGAGACCCAGAGACTCTCCACGTCTTTGGATGGTCCTGATGGAAGTGGCTTCACAGAAGAGCGGCAACCAAGCAATACAACCCATAGCAGCACAACAATATCCCGTTCTGTCTGGTCTGGCTCAAAAAGGTTCTTTCCCCTGTATCTGTGGACATATTGCTTGCTAATTGTCTTACTGCAGTCACCTGTCACTATGCTGTTGGTTTGACTGCCATGGCAACCAGACAACCAGTCATATTCTGATGGCCCAATATCAAACCTCCAGTTTTTGTCCCCATCATTTCTTTCACTTTCTTAAAGCTAGCATCTGGAATAAGCACAACTACTGTGGCTGGTTAGGGGTACTTCAAGGTAGTGAAGCATCCCCCCCCTAATCTGGCAACACAAACCTCACTGCTAGGCACAACTTGGGCACAAGAGTAGCAGGGTTTCCCAAATCCAGACTGCAGCTTTAATTCTAAGAATTATGTGACTGATTTTTTTATTTCTTTGTACGAGATCACTGCCAATATAATTCAGAATTATGGTTTTACACCTAGTTGATATGAATGATAAACAGTGTGTCAAACAGTTGGTGTGTATTCTGACCAGCATTTGTTCAAGTCCAGACTTGGGTACATGTTATTACCCCTTGAAAACTTGAACCTTTGGTTTTTACACAATTTATTTTTAAGTGGTTTCTCACACTGGGGCTTTGGAATATATTGTATGCACACCTTATGTTATGATTTCTGAATGTCTAATCGTAACTTGCCATTACTAGTTTGTGAGCTCTGTAACTTGTGTGGGGAGGATATAACCAAATACACGCTAGATAATTCTATCCTCACATGTTGACAATCATAGTTTCCCACTGTAATGCAGTTTTGAAGTGATGTCACCCACTGCCCTTTTTTAAACAGCTGCTGAATGACCTGTACAAGCATCACAACAACACACAGCGTTCATGATTGCTCACTGCTGTGAAGATGGGAAAATCAAGCCAGCCAGTGTCATAGAGTGAGAAGGACTATCACTAATGTGTCAACACATCTCTGTGCCAAAATCTTCAGTTGTATCTTACTGTATTTATAACTATCATTTTCATTGTTAGTTGGTTACGCTAATTCACCTGGCTGTGGACCAGACTGAGTTGGCCAGTGATAACTGACTGGTAACACACATGAGGAGGGCGCGTGTGTGTCCCACACACGTATAGATCAATTAGGCAGTAAGGCACTCAAAACTGTAATGGCGAATCTGTGCATGAAATGAAATACAACGGGTCAAGGGTCATAGAATTGGACGGCATACCCCAGTTGAAAGTCGGACTCTGTTTATGTATTGCCTGGCAAATGAGATGCATTGTAATTGGTCTTTTTTCTTTTCTTCTTTTTCCATTTTTGAGCAATTCGATGCCAAATGAATGGCATTTATATTATTATGAAAAGTTTATTTTTGTAAGAAACTTAAAAAGGGCATAAATGTTTACAGTGGTTGAGTCCCATGGTGATGCTGACTTTTCATTCATTTTGTCATCCATTGCGTTTCTTGGCAGAATGAATCCTGTTGCTTCTCGTTTTGTTGTTCTGTTGCAATCCTGTCAGTTATCTCCTGAATTGATTCTCTTATTTACTCCTCACGGCATGTTGACGTGTTAGTTATGTGTACGTACATGATTGGATCTACTACTTTCAAGACACTGAAGAAGCACAGACCCACTGAACCAGTTTGTCCCCAAGCAGCCGCTGGAATTGCACTGGCTTTCTCTTCCAATCATTGTTTCCCTTATGTCACCGCGCAGCCACCTGGGACTCTGTTATGTAACATGCACGTGTCCCTGCTCTCCTTCCTTGGCCAATCAGTGAGGGATTACAGAATGTATGGGCAAATGCTACAATGTTTAACCAAAACGTTGATATTAGTTGTGGTACGTACGTTGTATTCCTTAATCCTCATGTGTTGTTGTGAGAATATGTTTTCGCTGTAGCGGCTTAGAGCTCGATCGTCATCGACACTACATTCTATGCATTATTGTGTTTATAAAGTAAGATGTTTTTTAATGTTTTAGTTTTGACCGTGATGTGGTGTCTGCAGTTAATTCCCCCCCCGTAAAAAGATTGGATGCTGCAAGCAACAAATCTCACACACATCATCCATTTAATTATTACTATATACAGTATATTGACCACTTGTACTTGTACAGGTAAGCTACCGTTTACGACAGGTGCTATTGCTGAAATGGGTGGTAGCATTATGGAAGAATTTCTGAATGTATATGTCATGTATCTATTAGCCTATGTGATGGGTTGTGTTTGGTTCAGAGACTAAGCTATATAAAGCGCCTACTCTTTTCCTATAAAGCATGGTTTACTTGTAAGTCCTTTGTGCGGTTGATATTGTATGGAGGTGGAGTAAGAATGTGATTATTTCCCCTCCATTTTAGATCCAGGTAGACACATTATTAGAAGTAGATTGATACATTATTAGAGGTATCAGCCGACCAGATCTGAACTTTGATTTTCAGTCCCACAGATGATACAGCAGCTCACAGCTATAATCCAACAGCACTTAACATCCCCAGAAACCTCTAACAACATTGATTTATCTCTCTTGCTTGTTCTCTCACTCCCACACTCTGGATTTGTGGGTCTCCTGTCATCTTGCTGCTGCATCTCATTTGTACACACACTATATCCGTCTGACCATTTGGTTGGCATAGCAACAAGAATAAACCAGATTTTTTTTTTCTCATACCCTGATGGTTAAATTCTGGCTGTATTGCATAATGGGACGTGTATGAAGTTGGATCAAGGCCGTCCTGTTACACAGCAACTTTTAAAAATATTGAAGGCTACTGAAGGCTCGTTGTCTCAGTTCTGTCTGTTTACAGTGCTTGGGTCCAAAAGTAACAACTGTCTTGAATGAAAAAAATATACAGCCTGAATCAGAATTCAAAATGTTTTAAATACAAGAGAGTAATGACCGCCAATGTTACATCCAATTGTCCTCAGTGCACTTGCGATATTGTTTCATTATAATTTCAATTATTTTCATTCTGTCTTGTCATATTTTCTTCATCTGGTTGTACAAGCCTTCCTAGTAAGCACTTTATCACTCCATGGATTGGGGAACGGCTATACTGAATGACTTCAGAAAGTCATTTATGTACAGTTTGTAAGAAAGAGGGCTACAGTATTGAACATGGCACATGACTTAATTGTTGCTTAATGTATAATGTGATCTCTTATCTAAACCATTAGATGGGGGTATTTTACCAATATGTTGTAAACTATACCCAGCAGAGTTAACAGCATCGCTATTTTGTAATATAGGAAAACAATGTAAATATGTTGAACGGTGTTAATATACTCTAATTTCTCTGTACCCTGTTGCACGTGTAAGAGTGTATATGATTGTGAGGTACAATAAATTTTATTCAGGTTTTTCCAACTTTGATAAAGGTGTTGGGTTTGCTTTAGCTCAATCAACAGTGCACCACATTTACAGGACACTGGGAAAGTGATCATCATGAGGAGTATGACTCGGAGATGGGGACTTGCGACTTGCACTTAAGTCGCACACACAGTGACTTGAGACTTGACTAGAGACTCATCCTCACACACAGTGACTTGAGACTTGACTAGAGACTCATCCTCACACACAGTGACTTGAGACTTGACTAGAGACTCGTCCTCAAAGACTTTAGACTCGACTTGGACTCGAGTTTTGGGACTCGTGAACAATCGATTTTATTAAGGAAATGTCTACTAATAATCTCAACTAATCAATGCCGATACTGTATTCTAATAGATAAGGTCGGGGTGAGGATAATACAGTACATACTTTAAATTCCTTAGTTTTAGCTCTGCAGTGTTCGAAGCAGACATCCAGCAGAACGCTCATCCATGAGAGACTTGGACTTGAGACTTGACTTGGACTCTAGCTCAAAAACGCGAGACTTGTGAGCATCTCTGGTATGACTCTGAGTGTGTCTCTATCAAGGAAACCAGAACAAGTCATGAAATCAATTCAGGAAGCTGAGACGCAGTCCACCCATCAGCTGCTGCACATAGTTTTTGTTTTGGACCTTATAGATTATTAGGCTTTTCCCAGCCAGTAGACCAGATGCAGAGAACAGCAGAGTCCTGTCACAGTCCTCACTACAGCCTGCGCTCCATGTGTCATCAAAGCTGACTTTACATTGTTAAAGAGTCCCACCCTAGCTGTGTGGGGCAGCTTATGATAGTGGGTGTGCTGTTAATATCCCATTCTTAAGCCATATATTTTCAGTCGACTTGTCTGTCACAAAGTCGGTACACTTGTATGGAGTTTTATTTATTTTCACACAGGAAAATGGTTGACTCACCCTCTATGTACTTTTTGTGAGATATAGATACAGCATGCTGCTGTGAGGAGGACTGGGCCTTGTTAGGATTTGGGCTTATTTTAAGGTTCCCGTGGGTACCAGAGCAATGTTCCTATGGAAAGAACGGCACATAACAATGGAGCATGTTGCTACCATATGGAAATCATTAGAAGTACTGTAGGGTATTTCCTGACTGATTTTGCTTGGTTTTCTACACTAGACAAGACAAGGCCTAATTATAGAGAAAATGAGCTTCAGTCAGTTGCGGATGGTATGCCATTTCAATGAATGTGCTTACATACCGTATTTATCAAAAATCAGTAATCTTTGCAATACGTATTATTGTGCCACTGGGTGGACATTGTGTCCACGTTTATGTCAGTATTATGCTTGTTTTGGCTGTGTTAGTCCATATGGTATGAAATTTGCCCCCCGTCCCCATGTCATGATGAGGCCTTTTTTATATGCTTTATAATGGGTATTTTTTGTTAAATCTGACACTGCACAAATAATCCAAATGGATCAATGTTGCTGCCAATCTTATCAGGCTCTGATAACGATGAAGGAATGAATGAATAAATATATAAATAGGCTAAATAAATAAATAAATAAATCATTATTATATTGGAAATTATTTCCTGTTTTGTGTCTTTTTCCCCCACTATAAAACAGCATGAACAAACCAGCATTTAAAATTCTGAAAATAAAAACTTTGTATCTATGATGAGGACTGAAGTTGTTTAAGCCTCTGATTTTTGTCAAAACATTAGCGTTAAGAAGACTGGCTTCTGATAGAGTAATCTATTACTGTCAAATCAGGGGAAATTAATGTTAAGTGTACATTGCCCTCTGTTGGATAGATATTAACATTGCTGTTCCATTTTGATTATGAACTACTTGTAGTTCTGTATTTGGCCAAAAGAGAGCACTGCAGTATGAATGATGATGAGTGTTATGCAATGTGCATCTCTATCAAATCTAAAATGTGATTTACAAACAAGTTCATATTACAATATAGAATGAAAGGTTTCCATGGCCTGTCTGTCTGTCTGTCTGTCTGTCTGTCTGTCTGTCTGTCTGTCTGTCTGTCTGTCTGTCTAAGTTCCTGCCATTCTGTGGTGTGGCAGTGATGCAGAGGTGCAAGCAGCAGTGGAAAGCAGGCGAGCTATAAATAGATCCTTGTGTTTCTGACAAAAGGATGTCACCCACTTGTAGGCTACCATAATACTAAACCCTAATGTTCTACTATAAATAGTCAGTAGGCCAGTATGAATATAATTACATTTTCTATGACATGAGTCATGACTAATAATAGCACTGTGCAAAATGTGTTCTAAACACAAGTGCAAACACTTAGCCTACACACACTTTGCTCATCATAAGTTCATCATTAAAGTCAGACTTTATGTGATGATCCGAAATGCTGGCTAGGGAGAGAGAGAGATAAAAAGTCAAGAAATGTGAACAGTGAACACACAAGCACACGTATACGTAAGCATAAGTATGATCAAATAAAAGGGAAACACTAGAAACAATCCCATGTGGGACTGTTTTGTAAATACCAGCGCTGTGCATCGATGTCACACAGCTCTTACTCATTTCTAGCCAAAAGTCAGTATGAAAGTCAACAATACAGAAGTAGGCCTATTGTGTAGTTACTTTGAAAACACAGGGACATCAAAGGTTTTCCTTTCATTTGACAGTATGGGACATTTCGAAATATGATCTCTTTTCATTAGAATTTGAGCAATAGCATATTAAGCCCAAGCCAACAACTTGTGGTAGCATGGTGCCTCTCTGAGCTGCTGCAGTAGTGTCAACTCAACTAAAGGTCACTGAGATGTGGGCAAATGCAAATGTGATACATCTCAGCAAACATGTGACCACCAGAGAGTTGGATTTGAATTGATCTATAACCCACCAATGTTCTCATCAACAATTATGCTACTGAAAACACACACACACACACACACACACACACACACACACACACACACACACACACACACAGTCACACACACACACACACACACACACACACACACGCACGCACGCACGCACGCACGCACGCACACACACACACACACACACACACACACACACACACACACACACACACACACACACACACACACACACACACACACACACACACACACACACACACAGGAGGAGGAGTAAAACAAAATTCCATCAAATGAAGAACAACAACCCACAGTTCTTTCCTTAAAAAAACTAAGGAACTAAGTAAATCGGACGGACAAACCCGGACAAACCCGTCTTTATTGTCACATGACAACCCAACACACACATGGTGCTAGCTACACCCCCCCCCCCCCCCCCCCCCAGACAAAGCTTGGAAAAAGGCACCCCCGTCGCTCAATTCCTGGGTGCCTATGGAATCATGATTGTTATTTAATCCCATAGACACTCAACAATTGGCCCAAGATAGCCTGATATTGCTGTTTGACATATGTCTGCAGACATTTATTTGCTTCTGACTCTGAGAAAGTGGGAAAAACAGTCAAAATTCCACAAAACTACTGTATCTCTGAACTTTTTAACCAGATCACACACATTAATGCTATTCTATGTGATCTCCTCTAATGTAATAACTAATATAATATTTGTTCACTTCCATTCACTGAGCCTCCCCTGAAACTGCTTGGAGCCCCCCTGGGGAGGGAGAGAGAGAGAGAGAGAGAGAGAGAGAGAGAGAGAGAGAGAGAGAGAGTACATTGCAGGTTGACATGTTGACATTAATTAAGGGACTTGACCCACGCATGCACGCACACATGCACGCACACATGCACGCACGCACGCACACACACACACACACACACACACACACACACACACACACACACACACACACACACACACACACACACACACACACACACACACACACACACACACACACACACACACCATTTGTGGAACCCATATTCTGACTGTATGAGAGTGTATGAGTCAGCCCTGAGGTGTGAAACCTCTTCACTCCGTGTGGTTCACTGGGGAAAGTTTGTCAACAATGACACTGAACCTCAAGCATTGTCATTTTTCTGCTGTTGCGGTCTTCTGCAGCCTGCACTGCTTCAAAATCTTACACTTTATAGCAATCTTTTAATATTTTTTACAAATATTCCTATAGGGCCTTTTGGTATCTATAGTAGGCTACAGGTAGACCAGTCGCTCTCAACATCGGGTTCAGGGGCTACCAGGGCAGGGGTCCCTTGAAGGGGTTCCAAGAGGTCCCCAGCAACTGAAGAAAATGGTTAAACTTCACCATTATTTAATTTACAAAAAGTTAACACAATTAGAGAATGTATATAATTACTAGGTTTGATCATAGTTTCACTGTTCTCTCTACATACAATACAGATAGGCATAGTCCTGGCATTCTGGATCAAATCTGATCTATAGGCATATTCTCAGATTTGGGTTTAATAGACATCTCATCAAATGCGAGTCGTCCGTGGCTCTATACTAATGTGGACTAAATTAGGGGTCCTGGACCTTGATATGAAAAAGGTTGAGAATCACTGACTGACCTTTGTGGTATTTGCTATCTCTATGGTATCACTAATGTTTCTTATCAAATTGAGTATGTGGGCAATGTTTGTTTGTTTGTTTCAAGTTCTGTGTCCGGCCACACACACACAAGGAGGCATTGTGACAAGACTGGTCAGGGATGTCACACACACACACACACACACACACACACACACACACACACACACACACACACACACACACACACACACACACACACACACACGGATGATGTCATCAGGGATATCATAATGGGGCACACACACACACACAAGGGGGCATTGTGACATCATCACTGATGTAATAACATTTAGTGAGTAACACACACATCCCCTATAGTTTTGCTGTGACATTTGTATAATCGAACAAAATATTGCAGAATGAACTATAGGCTAATTTTCATTGGAAACAGACAGGATAGAAGGGGTTGTTTGATCATTTTGATCACACTTGATGGGGCTAATTTGAGACTCATGGAAAATAATTATAGGTTATTTTGCATCATCAGTCGCAGCAACTCACAATAGACCCTTCTCACGGGGGCCATTTTGTGTCGAAAAGGCAGAATAAACACAGGTGCAAGCAAAACACTAATGAGGGTTTCCAACTTCCATGATTGGAATGTGGAAACCCTCATTAGTGTTTTGCGCGCACCTGTGTTTATTCTGCCTTTTCGACACAAAATGGCCCCCGTGAGAAGGGTCTATTGTGCCATCTTGCACAGTATCTATAGCAATCAAAATTCAATTGTAGGCTACCTGCATATCCGAAAATGCTTTGTTTATACCCACCCCTCTTGCATATCCGAAAATGCTTAAGATAATAAATAAATAAGATAATAATAATAATGCGTGGGTGGGGTGAGTTTAGGTGGGTTTGCCCCCCACCATGCATTTCATTCATGCTTTTTTAGTAACGTTTTAGTAGCTTCATCATCATGATGCCTGCCTCCTCCTGGCTGCCAGCTGACGTAGACATGTGGCCAGGCCGTGACGCGCTCGCTTTTATTTTGCGCGACTGTGCGACAGCTGCGCTACGGAGGGAGGGAGGACACATACAGCGCGTTAAATGTTGTGTGGTCGGGGTTTGTTTCTCGTTAAAGTGGTTTTATGCTCAACTGAACATACGGACGACATAACCCGGAGATCACAGATTGGCACGGTTGACTCATATCTGCTAGCGTGGCTTTTTACACGTCTCGTCTCGGTATTGAAATCGCACCTGCCGCGGTGGATCATGGACAACAAAGACTGATTCCGCTGCGCGGTGCAGTAGGACGCCGACCTGCGAACCCAAAATAACCAGATGTATTTAAAAGCCTTCGAGGCTGGTGCGTACTGGGTAGCGCGCATCGTAGCGCACTAGCAGGTTGACGTGCGCATGTTTGGTGTTTGACAACCTTCGCAACTTCGCAAGCCGATCCGAGCTTGGCAGGTTGGACCGTTTAATTTGAGCAACATCCACTCGCGCGTCGTCTTTTCGCTTGGACATCACAGTGTAAAGTAATTAAGCAACGAAGATCGTCCAGGAACATCAGGCCTCCATCGACGCTACAATAATATAGGCCTGTAGCGCACAGCACAGCGTCCAGCTGGACGCGTTTGGTGGTCGCCGTCAACTATCGTGCGTATTCAATGCGCCCTTAACAAATTGACGAGAATATGTGGGTCAATCCCGAAGATGTGTTGCTGGCCGGTGCGTTATGGATAACCGAGAGAGCCAATCCCTATTTCATCCTCCAGAAGCGGAAGGGCCATGGGGATGGAGGCGGAGGACTAGCGGGTGAGTACCGTCCACTGCTGCATACATATGGATGAAAATATAATGCTGTCATACGCAGCTCAGATCGTCTCCCTGCACATGATATAGATTCAAACACGAGTGATGCTGACGAGGCAGCGGAGGGAGGTGGATAGTGACAGGGCCTTGAATGACATAATGTCAAGATGATGGCACATTGGGACAGTGAGCTGATGGTGACCATCAGGAAACACACAGTGCGAGCATAGGCGAATTATATGACATGACGGGCCCCCTGGGCCTGGATGCATAAAGCCCCCCCCCCCCCCTCACAACACACATCCGCACGATTAAGGCCAGAATAACATACATTCACCTGCATCTCAACAGGATTTACAGCACAGCCACCTGAACACTCAAAGCCAACAGCACAATAACAATAAATAATATTGGTCTGTATCTCAATATGTAGGCTCCAAAATTAACTTTTTTTTCTCCACCAGCCAAATGGCTAGTCAATGTTCAAATTTTACTAGCCACTCAATAGATTACCATTGTTTTTTGCTGGTGAGTGAATCAAGTCAATTAAAGCCAAAAGCACAATAACCCTCCAATTGACCATAAATGTATGGAACATTTTGTAAAAAATAAAGGGTTGGGGGCCTAAGGCATCATTTGGTCCCAGGCCGGGGCAAGATATGCATTGGCCCTGTGAAGAGGCTTTGGGTTATGGGCCCCCTGAGCTACTGGGGCCCACTAGGCCCGTTCGGTAATACATCCCTGGCGAGGATCACATGATGAATCAGCAATCACTTTGGCTGATTCAGGTGGCCTTTTGTCTGAATGTGCCTTTAGGTGAAGAAGTCCTCTAAAGTTATTTTGTTTGCTGCTTTTATTGATTCAGTCTTGTGAGCCTGGTTTAAAGCAGGCTAAACCTTTGAGCCACAAAAGTACTTCCAGTGGAACTGATTGATTGATGGATATTCAATTGATCCAAATTTCACAATGAAATGAGCATTAAGCTACATGTCTGCAGAATCCCTCTAGAGATTAGGCCTATACGAGGGATCAGCTGAGCAGCATTTTGGTAAACAAAACTATCGTCGTCACTGGGTGGCAACGACTATGGAACCCTATGGAGCCTGAGCTTTGGGAGGCTTGAGTGTCTGACTCTAGCCGGCTGACCCTGTTTACATTTTAAAAACTGCGACAGTTCACACAACTTTAACACGACGTGCATATATTATACATCAAACTCTTGAGCTAATTCTGCTCTCACTCAGAATGTCAAAATATAAGCGATGTGATGTATAGTTTTTGAGATATTAACGTTTGTTTGGCACAACTCATACTAGTTAACTGCCGCGGGGCTCCGCATTTCTGGGTGGCAAGTGACGTCACGCTGATTCGTCCTATTGGATTCCCACATAAAACATGATAAGCTGGCTTGCATTCTGCCTGCAAGGGAACCAAGGTGCAACAAAACAACAGCAGCAGGAGTACATGTGCAGTTTCTAATGTTTGTGGCACTGAGTCAACAACGATGCATATATCCATCTACTGTAGGAGGGACCAGTTTGTTGCTTGCTCATGCTGAATCATTGCCCTTCCTGTTTTACTCTCCTCCCCTCTTCTTGCTTATTGCATCCAAAATGGGTCAAGCAGTAGGAGGTGCTGGTCAGGGAAAACAATAGACTCAGGATCACGGTTGGCGCCTCATCCGACTGTGATATTTTGGCTCAGACTGAGTCAGGGAGGTTTGTCTGCCGGTGTTTTAATATATATAGAAATAAAAGGGAGTAAGTGGGTTCTGTCTGTTTCTCTGTCTCTCTATCATTTTTGTTACACCTTTTTCTTCACATTGTGAGATCTGTGATCTTTATCTTTATCTTTATTGTTTATTTGAGCAGGGACAGTACACAATAAACATATTGCACCAGAGATAGCTAAGAGCTAATTTGCATCTGTAGTCCCTGGGCGCACAGAGTCCTGTGCGCACATAGTACATATCAAATGCAGAAATAAAAGAAAATCCTAGTGTCTAAACAATCAATATACATGGTACAAAAAAATGATAATACTTACTATTAGTAATATATAACACAGTAAAATATAACACATAGGTAGATAGCAATCCCCTAAGATCACATAGTGATGAGGAGATGATCAGAAATAAATACACAATGTCAGAACAACAACAACGTGCCTATAGGTGGCCACAGGACTGACCCTCTCTCAGCCACTTCTTGACAGAGGACTTAAAACCTTTGAAAGTACTGCAGCCTTTAATGACTGCTGGCAGGGTGTTCCACAGCCCGCCCACTTTGACTGTGAATGCAGATTGACTGAATTTCGTGGATCTAAATGGCACGCAACAGTCTCCTCTAGTGGAGGCTCTTGTAGTTCTCACACTGGTGTTACGGTTTGTCACAAATTTGTTGAATTGCGACTAGTGATGATTTTGGTCAGTAGTGATGTCACTCGAGCACTCGATGATGTCATCAGTGATGGTCACTCGAGCAATTGTGATGTGACCTCATCAGTGATGTCACTCGAGTGCTCGATGATGTCATCAGTGATGGTCACATCACCTATGATGACGTCATCAGTAATGCGAAGTTGAGCAATTGTGCACTGAGTGATGTCACTCGAGCACTCCATGATGTGATCAGTGATGGTCACTTGAGCAATTGTGACGTCATCAGTGAGCGATGTCATCAGTGATGCGAGGTTGAGTAATTGTGCGTTGCGATGCGTGTGCAGGGTGGGCGAGGCTGCACAGCGGGCAAGCCTAGGGATCGACCGTGCAACTGTGCGCCATCGGCTCTTACCAGGAAGGATTTATTACATCACTGATGACATCACAATTGCTCGAGTGACATCCCTAATGACATGACAATTGCTCGAGTGACATCACTGATGATGACATCACAATTGCCCAATTGACATCACTGATGACATCACAATTGCTCAAGTGACATCGCTGATGACATCACAATCGTGACTGACACCGCCACAGACACCACTTAGCCAATTTGAACTGTGTTGAAAAGCTTTGAGGAAATGGATTCATGCTTGTAGACTGCAAACATCCATGACAACCATGACAGTTGTAATTGTTAAAGGAATTAATGATGCATTGGTTTTGGTGTTGGACTAAAACAGGATATTTTAGACTGGAGGAGACTTAGTAAGCTTATGATGTTTCTACACTGGTTGCAAATATAATGTAGTTACTGTAGTTTCTTTTTTTATGATTTGGTTCTTGATACAACGGCACATGAGCTCCACAGCCTTTGTTTCTCTCTGAGGACGTGACTGTAGCGACACAAAGTGTGCTGAGTGGTGCCAGTGGATGATGTCATTGTTGAACGCTCTTGTGCTGTGTGCCAGTTGGCACCGGGATCCTGGGGACACTGGCACTGTCCAGAAATGGTTCTTCCAGCGGAGACCCCCACACACCAGCACTCCTATGGGGTTTATAGGAGGGAGGACATTTAATGGAGCCAAGCTCAAATTAGCATATTTCATTCACTGGGGTTCAAGCTGTCGCCTACAGTTGGAGCTAGCAGAGAGATGGGGTGGAGTGATTTCCTTTCTTTTTCTTTCACATTTAACTGTCACACAGCTCCACCAGACAGTAACTCCAATTTCCAGACAGGTTTTCTCTATTATTTCTCCAGTGGTTCCTTACTAGCGTCAAGAGGCTGCATGCCATCATGCACACAGATGCACACAGATGGACAGCTGCAAAACTGTTATGCTGCTGGAGAGAAGCTGAGAAATTATCACGTTTGGAGAGGCTGAAAGATGCGAAGGATGATGTGCCACCGCCACCGTTTTCAAACACATCGCAAATGGAGGCAGTGTGTGCAACCATAACAAAGTCACAGAGAAAGCCCCTCTGCCAGACTGCCAAACCACTCTTCTGCTGCCTCGAGCGTTGTGGCCTCATTCATCTGAACAAAACCTACAGCAGATTCACCTAGGGCCGGTCGTCTCAATGAAGAGTCTAGTTTTCCTTGCGTTTGAGACTTCTTTCAGGCTGATCCTAAATGTCACTGTAGGGGTTCATGATGAATGGCAGAGCATATCAGTGTAAAAATGTTAGACCTTCAAAGAGCAGTTGTAGAATAGAGCATTTAAAACACATCTCTTCTTTAACAATACTGTTTAGAGTAGACTTCAGCAAACTGCAAATAGACCTGCAGCCTAGGATGCTGTTCCTGTTCAGTTATATGCACTGTGCCTGTCATCTGCATTACCTGAAGTACTGAACTTGATACGCTACTTGTAGAGGGGCACTGGCAGTTATACCGGTAGTCTTATCTTTTGGCTGTTTGCACAGATAAAGATACAACAGTTGGAGTCCTGGCCTGGTGTCCATCGTCGTTTTAAAGCGGACCTGAATAGGCATCAAGGTTTTTGATTTTAGAGAGGAAGAAAACATACATGACAAAACTCAACAAACAACATAAACCCATGATTAGGGCATCATGGAATTCTGCCCACAGCATGACACCATTGTTGTAGTCATTGTGTAATCTGACATTTCACAACTCGACTGTTAGTTTATAGGCACATACAGTACATACTGACTTGACCCTGTTTCTAGGTCAATTTGTATGAATCACAAGTCATACAGTTGGACATAACTGCAGCCTCCTCATTGTAGGCTACACAGTTATGTTCCCCTTTTACCATTTGCGTCTCATGTCAATTGACTAGAACAGAGGTTTTCAAAGTGGGAGGCGGGCCTCCCCAGGGGGGCTCCAAGGAGTTTCAGGGGAGGATCGGTGAGTGGAAGTGGAAAAAAATATTCCATTACTTTTTAAGGATCTCATAGAATAGCCTAAATGTGTGTCATTATTTGGTTATACAGTAGTTTGGGGGAATTTGACGGTTTTTCCCACTGTCAGTGTCAGAACAAATAAAAGCCTTCAGACAGCAGACCTTTGTAGTCTGAACAGGCTCAAATACCATATTCATGATCACATAGGCATCCAGGAATTGAGCGAGGGGGCTCCTTTTTCCAAGCTTTGTCTGTGGGGAGGCCCACAGTCTCAGACTTTGAAACCCCCTGACCTAGAAAATGTTGAGCATTGATGGGAAAGCAGCATAACGCTCCATTTATGGATGCAGTGAAACATGAACCAAACCATGATTATGGTCCGAGGTTGGAATGGATCAGGTTTCTGTTATCTGAAACCTTATTGATTTTGAAGCCTGGGGGACAAGCACGGATTAAGAATGCAGAGGGCTCTTGGGCACTAACTCTTGGAGGGCCCCCCCTACTATTTATATGATGGTGATCCCCATGCTCAATTATGTTTTCATAATTTCTTTAGTTGATACCATTTGTTACACAGATTTGGAGCGAGATTTAACCATTTTGACAACTCGAGAACTCGAGAAATCCCTCAAATACAAAGACCTTTAGGAACACCACAGAAAGATTCATGCTGTGATTTGGTATCAAGAACTTTAGACATTTTGATATTTACTGTATGTAAGTATTGCATTTTTCGGCGTTTGGGTGGTGAGCACTTCTATTCTGGAAATTGCTCGGAAACCCCCTTATTGTCACTATACCTAGGTCTCTCTCGTTTGTGGTTGTAAAGTTTCATCACAATGTGATTATCCTCGAGGTCACAATAGGTAATTTTATACAGTGAGGTCAAGTTTCTGAAAATGGTCTCACTACAGTGAAATGGCTACTATGGGCACTGACATCATCATCACACATGAAGAGTTTGGCCTCATTGAATCCACAAGAGTCCCAGCTTTCCAGTCATGCCCAATTTATGCAAGTTTAGGGACCCCGGTATGCAGAAATATTCAAATAGAATAGGCGAAAATAACACATGTAGGCTATACTGCATGCAAAAAAAATACTGAATGTTTTGTTTTTGTTTTTGTTTTGGCCAAAAACTGCATGGGATTAGCATAAAGTGGACATGTCTGAGACTCATGGGTACCCATAGGACCCCATCTCATTCATCAGATATCTTGAGGTGAGAGGTCAAGGGACCCCTTTGAAAATTGCCATACCAGTTTTTCGCTCGCCGAAATTGAGCATACCTTTGGAGTGTTAATCCGTGCCTGCTGGGGAAGATTATGGTGGTGCTTTGTGTGATCAGTGGAAAACATCTCACACCAGTTACCGTCCCACACAAGCACGGCAGTAAAGAGGATGTCAACAAGAGACAATTAGTTACTTCTTATGCTGTGGATTTTCTGTCCTGTCTTTACTCAATCAAACACTACACACACACTCACTAAACAACACTATCACAGGCAGTTTGTTGCTTTACAATTACACCAGGGAGCTGTGACTCTGGCCTTGTTTCTCAGATGTTAAAGAAGCACAGCATGATATTATAGCTGGTTCTTTCTGGCTGGAGATTGTTTGCTGCAGAGTTGTTCTCCTCTCTGCCACCCACCTACCCACCCACAATAAAGGAAACCATCACAGCGACTTGGTTTCCTGGCCCGTGTGTTTTCTTGGTTTGTTTTGGACGTTGTGTGCACCTCACTCTTACAGACTGGAAGGAATTGATCAAAGTAAGTTCAAAATGAGGAACACGCAGTCACATGGACTGAAGTGTGATGAGTGAACAGTGGCTTATGGAGGTCATGCGTGTCGAGTCTGGAGCTGAATCCCCCCCCCCCCCCTCTTGGAGTATTTGCACATAAACAACAAAGTTCATGTGTTGCCTGTCTCTCCAAGCCAGACTAAGTGTGTTGGCGAGCTAACATTGGGTTTATCGCTGTTTTGTTGTTTTTGTTGTTTTTTCCCCGGATTCACCAGAGTCACCAGTGGGGTAGATCACCTGGTAACCACCATGGTGGTTGGCCTCTCAGTGGGGTAGAGTAGATCACCTCTGGTGTCTTGGGCTGCAGCAGGTTATGTTCAGGCTAGTGGATCCAAACATAAACTAGAGATGGGATCACACCACTTGCACGATGTGCAAGTGCACCACGTGCACCACGTCCCACGGGAGGGGGGGGGTTGGGGGGCTGGGGGGCTGGGGGGCGGATACAACTGAGAAACCGTGATGAAGGACCAAGCTGCTACACGTGCACATCCCCTTTTGTATGTTTTGGTTCTTCTTATTTGGCATGTCAAGATAATAACCTGAAGCATTTTTTATATATACAAGTAAGAGTGCCGTGGTGTTTTTGGATTACACTATTCTCCCTTTCTTTCCTGTTTAAAACCGGGAGACTTTGAAACCAGGAAAAGTAAATCTATATATACCCGTAATAGTGTTGCGTGCTGTTTGTGTTGGGCTGGTGGCTGCATCATCAGGTGTAGCATGTGGGGTGGTGAATCGCGCCTTCCTAAGGTACAGAACGTATTGACAAGTAAAACGGAGAGAAGGTTGAACATCAATGAAGCGGTCCTTAAGTACGCTGAAGTACTCTTCTATATTCTGATTGCTGCAATATACAGTGTCACAATAATGCATCAAAGAAAGGTATGAACACTGACGGGGCAGCGTCGCGATAAACCTTTTTTACTTGCTCATTTACTGTACAGTAAACAATCTGTCATTTACATCCAAACATCCTCTCCGGCCTTGGTGGCAGAAAGAAAGTGTTAGGCCTATTTCTCACTGTTATAATGTTTTTTTTGTATGTCTATAATAGTTGTTCTTGAGAGAAGAGCACAAACGCTAGTAATCCATTTCCCATATTACTGTGTTTACAACCATTCTTATTGCTTATTTTTATATTCTAGTTGTGTGCTATATTCTATTTCTTTTCCCCGCTGAATCATATTACTTTTTCCTGCTGCAGCGATGAAATTCCCCTGCACGAATCAATAGTCTAATCTTATATTAAATCTGCTGCTCTAGTCTGGATCTGTCTGATAGAGAAAATTTACATCACATTAGCCTTTATTTGGACAATCACTAGTTATTAATATATTCATATACATTTCCATTTTAGTTACATATAGTTATGACACAGACATACTTCATAGTTAGATGACCTGTGTACATACACAGATAGACATCATATTTGGATAACCTGTGTACATACACAGACAGACGTATTTAGATAACTTGTACCATACATTTGCAGCTCCTCTCTATCGCACACTGCCCTGTCACCTTGCCACGGTGCTCTCTACAGGGCCAGAATAACAGATAGGTTGAGTCTACAGAATGGCCTTCCAGTGTGCGTCAAGACATGTAATCTGATGTGCATCAAGACATGTAATCTGATGTGTGTCCTATAAGTATCTTTGAGTTTCTGTTCAATGTATGTAAGCCTGTGTATCCATCCGTGAATATACAAGAGTGCATCTCTTGGCCAAGATCTATGTTCAATACATCATATCAGACGACTTCTTCTGACTCCTGGCTCCATCATTTCATTTCAACTGGTTTCCTTCAAGTGGTTCACTGTTTACATTTTGGCTGTGGAATTTCATTCTCTATCACTGTCCATGTTACATGTGATCGCATCCTTTTTATGTGAACACACTTATAACTTGGATTGTAAAAATCTGGGTTGATAGAGTCAGTTGATGAACTTGATTCATGAGACTGGCACCAGTATTATGTTTTGAATAAGGATAACGTGTTCAAAAGACAACAAGAAAACGAGGGTTGCAGGTTCGCGTCCCCGTGTTACCTCTTGGCTTGGTCGGGCGGCCATACAGGCATGATTGGCTGTGTCTCCGGGTGGGAAGCCGGAATGATATGTGTCCTGGTCGCTGCACTAGCGCCTCCTCTGGTCGGTCCGGGCGCCTGTTCGGGGGGAAGGGAACTGGTGGGAATAGCGAGATCCTCCCATGTGCTATGTCCTGCCGGTGAAGCTCCCCGCTGTCAGGTGAAAAGAAGCGGCTGGCAACTGCACATGTATCGGAGGAAGCATGTGTGTGTCTGCGGCTCTCCCCAGATCGGCAGAGGGGGTGGGGCAGCGAACGGGGCAGCAGGGGGAATTGGCCAAGTACAATTGGGGAGAAAATGGCGGGGAAATCAGAAAGAAATTAAAAAAAGACGGCAAGTCAGAAATCTCACATAAACTAATGGCAAAGTGCCCATATTCAAATTTCAAAACCTCTACAAAATGCACGTTTTTCTTTCCTTTTCTCTGTTTTGGGTTGTCGGTCTGCAAAAAAGAAAAATGGATGTTAAAGTGGTATCTCTGGCACTCTTCGGTGGTCTCCTCTCTTCACCCCTAGTTTCCTGTGTTAAAACCTCAGCTCCCACATCAATTACAGACGGTACCGCTCTCTTCCAATTTCAATTGACACCTTCTCATGCATTTTTACCACAAAACTTCTGCAACAGGTCATACAGTTTGCCACGTTACAGTCACTGTGGTGGAGCTGTGAGCGACTGTTACCCAGCCAGGGTGTTACCCAGCCGGGGTGTTTGTGTTGCGGGGATGACTGTTACCCAGCCGGGGTGTTTGTGCTGTGGCGATGACTGTTTCACTCTTGTGATTCTCTGACATTAAAGAGGAGGCTATTTTCACACTCACAGCGCTTGTTTCTTTCTCACAAAGGGACCATAAGAAAATGCAGCGTCGCATTATCTCGTTAGCTTCGCTGTGTAGTGGTAATGGGGCTAATGCATCTTGTTACAGACGGTTGCTCTCGTTATTTTTCTTCAGCCCTTTGAAAAGCGTTGCAAAGTGAATCTTGTATCTGTGTGTATAATATTTCAGATGGCATGGCATGGATCTGTCATCTGGGCAGTAGTTGCTCACCAAAACGGCAATCAGTGCCTTTTGACATGACAACCACAATACGATTGTACATGTTAATTTGATTGCCACTTGGTTTTAGAGCCTAAGCAGAATGAGACCAATATTGTAGTTGTAATGTTGCTTTGTTGACCGCGTAAGTGCGTGTTTTCTTGAACATTCATCAGGATAAGACTGTGAGAGAGAGATGAGGAAAAATTTGAAAAGGAAAATAGAATAGTCTCGATACGCATTGAGCATCAATCACTCTGTGCGTGCGCGCATGTGCGTGTGTGGCCTGCTGGCTGCTGTGGGTAGTGCTATCACTAAGACCCCGCTCAGACTGGCAGGCCAAATCCGATTTGTAACCTTCTTTTGACCTATCCTTGTATCCAGATTTATTTCATGAGTCTGAACAGCAACAAATCTGATTTGTGTCACTTGTCCCAAACCACCTATGGAGGTAGTTTCAAATGCGATTCCAATCTGCTTTCGACTGATTCAGTGCGGACACGCTGATCACCCAAATCGCATTTCAGTGTCTTTTGCAGGGGCAGGGGCTTGAATAGCAGACAGCAGACAGGCAAACACTGGCAGAAACACAGCGCACCTAGAAAACTTCGCTCATAATGGAGCTACTTCATAGATAGAAACAAACATGTACTCATTGAAAATAGGAGCTACAACTACCTCTCAGCAGCACCGCGGCTCCTCGAGTGAGTGGACCAGTGGACAGGCAGCAGTGTCAAGCCAGTCTGAGTTAAATACACTACTTCTGGTCATAACTTTCAAAATAAAATCACTGTCTTTCCCAGGCTGCACTGCCAAATGTCGAGGAGTTCGGCACCGTGTTTTGTTTTTGTTTTTGTTTTTTTACATTTATGTAAGCATTTTATGGAATTTATTTAGTTGCCCCGTGTCTGGAGGCTCTGCATGTTCAGTGTTACACAGTACAGGACAGGGTATTCTTTCATTTTGAAGACCATAAACGGAAGTAGTTGTGTTCAGTGCGTATACTTGACACTGTTTGTCCCGGAGGGGAAAATAAAACTGGTGCCTGCCTCGCTGGTTACATTACACAGGGGGAGTCTCGCTGAGAGCAATTCTGTCTTTTTCAGGAGCGTGATTGTTTGGATGGCGAGAGATGATGGGCATTTCTCATGCTTCTGCGTTGGAAAGCACCTTCAGCAGCTACTTGTTTACTGACGCCTATGTCGTTACCACAGTAACCCATACAGTTAAGTGTCTGGACAATAGACATAAATAATATGGACGTATCTATCCCATTATATTTCGTTTTCCTTGCGGAGTTCAAACGGTGGGTGTCACCATCTTGATTTTTCATCAGCAGAGTGGGAGGGAATGGGTTGAGTCCTCCCGCACCTCATGTGAGATGGGAGTTTCCCAGAGCTGCAGCTCCACCTGCTATTGGTCCGTGATCGGCAAGCTGCGTGATCACTGGACAGGCAATCTGTCAATCACCTTCTTTTCTATCATCTATTTTACTCCAAACGCGCAAGTTATATAAAAAATGACCCCCCTACAGTTGTTATGAAAAGGTGAAATTAGCTATATAGACCAAAACCGTGTTTCGCCCCTAACTGGAAAGATGTGTAATCATGTTACAAAGTCGGGCATTTTAACATGTGGGGAATGCCCCCGACGCCTAGTGGCCATTCGAGGCATTACAGCTTTTCAATTCACTTCCGCATCCTCAGAGGGAAGGGGGTGGGTGGGCTTGCCCACTGGTCTGGACACACAGATCCGACTTGCACACTGGCATAAATCAGATTTGTGGCAGTGCGGACACTCTCCAAAATCAGATTTGGCAAACTAATCAAGAATCTGACTTGAGAAACAAATCAGATTTGCCTGCAGTCTGAATGGGGCCTAATTGGTGTTTGTGTGTGTGTGTGTGTGTGTGTGTGTGTGTGTGTGTGTGTGTGTGTGTGTCTGCTTGGACCTCTGCCGGTCAGGAAAATGAAACGGAGAAGATACATACATACATACATACATACATACATATTACATTGTATTACATACATACATCTGGACGTAGGGTTTTCCCTTTTATGTGTTTGATTTATGTGTTAGATGTTGGGGAAGGGAGAGTGGAGCACACAGGAGAAGGCAGACGAATAGAGCACTTGTATGTGTGACTCACACTTGCCCTGATGAGCTGCCCATGAAAATATCCCATCTCCCATGGCAATTTAACCTTCAGTATACCTTCTCTGAACCAGGAAGAATATTCACAGCTGTGGAGGCTAGTTGTCACCAGTTGGTTTATTTATAGTGCAGCTTAGGGCTGCGCGATTGATTGGACGAAAATATCACAATCGCAGCACTGATTGTGGCAATTTCCAAGTCGCAACAAGAGGCTGCAATTATTCTGCGAGGGAAAGCTGTTTCAGACAGTGTAGCGACAAGGATGTTCCTGGACTGATACTGTACATATTTAAAGTGCTAAAAACAAGTCATGGAGAGAAAGCTGACCCCATGTTTATTCCCATGTTTAAGTAATAATGCAATATTCAACCAAATAATCCCAATTATTTTTCGTCAATATCACACAGCCCTGGCTAGATGTGTTTTTCTGTGAGGCAAGCAGCAGTGCTAGGGAGAAATATTGGTGTCTGTTAAGCATTTTATGCATGATGTCTGTCCATTATTTAGATTAGTCCAGTCACCATCTGCTCAGGTGTCTTTATCCTCTGTCACCTTCTCAGTCCATCAGTCAGTGGATGTCTTTCTCCACTTACATTATTAACTGGCTTCAAGCTACAATACAGCACAGAGTTAGATAGTATCTGCACATTTCCTATCTAATCTCTTTCAAGACGCATAAATCATACAGAGTATATATATATATTTATAAAATGGCTCTCTCAAATCAAGCAATCTGATTGGTTCACAGCCATTGTATAATTCCAGTAACCGAGTTCAATAACCCATGGCCATGGGTTATTGAACTCGGTTATTGGTTGCCATGGCAACTCTCTTACTAAAAGGCAGCGCTGCACTCGAGCCAAACAGCTTTCTCCTGATCTGCTGTATGGAGGGTCACTAGTCGGACGCATGATGGCGCAACTCTCTTACTAAAAGTACCTCAAAAACAAAATGGCGGAGACAGCTTTTCAGATCCTTGTGAATCGATCTTCGCTTATAACTTTACTAATACTTCGCAGAAAATGATGTTTTGTACAAGAATAGACGCGGGCTAATGTCTTAACCCCTCTCTCGCGCGCCCTCACTCTTAACCCCGCATTTCTAAATAAGACGTAACGTTACTTGGTGTGGGCATATGGCTCTGGTGTCGGGCTTTGTAAAAAGTCCAGGCAAGCGCCAGGATTGGCCAATGTCGACTTCAGTCTCCAGAACGATCCAATCAAATCACCCGCACGTCTATCTTCTTGCTAGAGGTCCCGCCTTACAGTAGTGTTTCAACATATATGTACTATCAATGGTTTCAACTGACTCTCAGAATACCATGCCAGTCGGACTTATAGTGTTATTATTATTATATTATTATACTTGGAACCCTTTTATAAAAGCAATATAGCACTCGAGCAGCGTGTGTTGTGGAATATATCCCCCTGCTCAGTTGTTATCCCACTCGGCCTGCGGCCTCGTGGGATAACAACTGATCAGGGGGATATATTCACCACAACACACTGGCTCTCGTGATATATTGCTTAATTATAAAACGGCTCTCTCAAATCAAGCAATCTGATTGGTTCACAGCCATTGTATAAATCCAATAACCGAGTCCAATAACCCATGGCCATGGGTTATTGGTTGCCATGGCAACTCTCTTACTAAAAGCCTTTGGTTTAAAAAAAAAACAAATGGCAGAGACAGCTGTCAGATCCTTGTGAATCGATCTTCGCTTATAACTTTACTAATACTTCGCAGAAAATCATGTTTTGTACAAGAATAGACGCGGGCTAATGTCTTAACCCCTCTCTCGCGCGCCCTCACTCTTAACCCCGCATTTCTAAATAAGACGTAACGTTACTTGGTGTCGGCATACGGCTCTGTGTTATCCCACTCGGCCTGCGGCCTCGTGGGATAACAGCTTATCAGCGGGATATATTCTCCACAACACACTTGCTCTCATGCTATATTGCTTATATATATATATATATATATATATATATATATATATATATATATATATATATATATATATATATATATATATACACACAGTATATACAATATATACAGTATATACACACACACACACACACATATACACACACATATATCTATCTATCTATCTATAGATAGATGGATAGATATATAGATATATATATATATATATATATATATATATATATATAGATATATATATATATATATATATATATATATACACAAACCACCGATCTAACATGCTGCACATTTCCTGATTTTAACAGAAGCCCTTGAAGGAGTAAACAAATGGACCTCATTGGTTTCCCCCATTTCAGAAGCATACTGTAACAAAATGTCCTCAAAAGGATTAATACACTAAATTAGTACGGCATCTCACATGGCCAGCGATGGTTGTTACACACCGTAATGGCTGTGACTGAAACTCCTCTTATCATTCTTCCTCAATTAAAAAAAAATAATAGTGGGAAGAAGGATCCATGACTTAATTTTGCCCTACAGTATATTCCTCAACAAGTTGACTGGGCTGCATTTCTGTTTATTCTTTATGAACAAGGACAATTTTCTTTTCCATGAAGTGTTTTCCCAAGTTCCAAGTCTACCTCTTTAACCATTGGTTCTTCCCGCAGGATTGCTGGTGGGGACCCTGGATGTGGTGCTGGACTCCAGTGCTCGAGTGGCCCCATATAGGATCCTGTACCAGACGCCTGACTCCTTAGTTTACTGGATCATTGCTCATGGTACGTGAAATTAAACTCAAGTTCTGCCTTAAAACTCTGCCTCTCTTCCGCTCAGAAGCTACAGATGTTACCTGTTTCAAACCCTATTGCTGCAAAAGTACTGTGAAAGTTCTGCCGCGGTGGTTGCGGTAATGTTGGATTTTTTATTTATCTTTTCATACTGTGCTCTGTCATGGCTCGTGCACACATATCAGATTTTTTTCAGCGTGTAGCCTGGTGTCGCTGCTGCCCATTCATTTTGTATTGGATAGGTTGCCAGGTATCCCAGCATGCTTTGCAAGGCGATGTGCGGCAGACGGCAGCGACGAGAGGAGGGGCCAATTTGAAATCGACCAATTGAAGATGGAAAGACAGCAGGACATCCAAGCTGCAGCACCAAGCGACAGCAGGCGTCTACACGCGGAAAAATAATGTGTGCACGAGCTGTCAGTCTGACAGCCCGGTCTTCTGTAGGCAGAAACTGTTCGAGGAAACGGAGTTCGATAAAACACTAGCTTTGCTTTTATTAAAGGAAGGCGTTGCTGATTTTCAACCCGCTTTGTATCATTACAATGTGGGTAATGTATGCAGATGGGCAGCCTTTACCTTGTCTTCATGTTTTCCTGAGCCGAGAGCTCTGCGGTTTATTCCAGGCACTTCTGGGTAAGAATGACGCAAAACATGTCATTCTTACCCAGAAGTGAACAGATGTTCTCCGCAAAGACACTGAACGCCCGACTGCTCCTGACGAGCAGTTGGCGCCTTGCATGGCTGCAGACACACGCTGTCGGTGTGTGAGGGTGAGCATGAATGGGTGAATGTAGACATACTGTCAAATGCTTTGAGCGCTTGTCAGACTTGCAAAAAGCTTTTATATAAATCCATTCCATTTATACTCAATGGATATGAAATGACACCAGCTATGTTTTGGTAAAAGCCAATAAGTCAGTTCTTTGTATGTTTTTAAATGGACATATCTTGTAGGATATATTGAATGCTTTAACTCAGTAGTTCCCGACTAAATGCGATTACCGAATGACAAAGTCACCGTTTGAAATGGAGGCGCACAAAAGACTAGCCTGGCCTTGAAATGGCAACGGCTCCTTCTCTCCCTCCCTCCCTCCCTCCCTCCCTCCTCTCCTCCCTCATCCCTCACAGTTCTTCCATCATCAGCCCAGAGATAGTGGGAGAGATGGAGTCGTCTGGCAGGCATGGCAAATGCAGTAGATGTGCACTATAGGGCTGTTTGCAGGCCAAATTGTTGGAGGAGGATGGCTCACAGAAGAAGCCATTACTGCAATGGCTTTCTCTGTGGCAGCCATTAACAAATTGGTCAGTTTAGTGTTACCAATTGAGCATGCAGTGCCAAAAATGTGGTTCCTTTTTTCTCTTTTCTCTTTTTCTTGTGATGCTTTTGCCATCACGTTAACTTGAACCTATTCACGTTGCTGCCCTGCCCTGATACCCGCAATTCAACAAAATGAGAAATAAGCGCGTATTCGCTATATGCCACATATAATAATAATAATATATATATAATAATAATAATATAATATATAATAGTTCTAGAAAACATCTACAGTAGATCAGGGGTTTTCAAAGTCTGAGACTGTGTGCCTCCCCCCACACAAAGCTTGGAAAAAGGCACTGATGGCATTCATTCGTTTATGACTCTGGGAAGGTGGGGAAAAAAACGTAAAATTCCCCAAAACTACTACTATCTCTGAACTATCTTTAACCAAATCACGCACATTTAGGCTATTCTATGTGATCTCCTTTATGTAATAACTAATGTAATATTTTTTCTCTTCCAATCACTGAGCCTCCCCTGAAACTGCTTGGAGCCCCCCTCGGGAGGCCCGCCTCCCACTTTGAAAACTGATCTAGATGATTGTAATGTGGCCTATTGATAGCATTCTGTTACATCACCACAAGGCCATTTTAGTAGGAAAACAACAGGTGATTGTGATCAATTAACAGGTGATTACAATCAAGTGACACTTACAGCCAATGAGCTGTGTTTATTGTAGCGCCATATTGGTCGGAAAAAGGCTTGTGACATCATCAGAATATTATGAATACCTAAAACATTTCAACATGACCTTGTGAACCCAGTTTCTCCCCTGATTGCCCTCTCTTGACTGCCTCCTCTCCCCCTCCTGCAGGAACGTCCCGCAAAGAGATCACGGAGCATTGGGAGTGGCTGGAACATAACCTGCTACAGACTCTCTCCATCTTTGAGAATGAGAACGACATTACCACCTTTGTCAAGGGGAAGGTCCAGGTAACTGCTCATTCTCTATCGTCAAAAACACCGTTTTATATGTAGATTTGAAAGTTTCCTTTGCCAAATTCTAGCTTAAGAAGTTAATTTGATATAGATGAAAATGGACTAGTATAGTCATACATTTTGCCCCCCCCCCCTTTTCTTTTTCTTTTTAAACTTTTTTGAAAATTAAATTGGTTTCTCTGATTTCTTTAAGAAATCTGTGATACTATGAAACTTTGGATGTCAGTCAAATGTACATTCACCCCCTCACTCTGTCTCTGTCCTCCATAGGGCATCATCGCCGAATACAACAAGAACCATGACATCAAAGAGGACGACGACACCGACAAGTTCAAGGAGGCCATCGCTAAGTTCCGCAAGCTGTTCGGTATGCCGGAGGAGGAGAAGCTGGTCAACTATTACTCCTGTAGCTACTGGAAGGGCAAGGTGCCCCGGCAGGGCTGGCTCTACCTCAGCATCAACCACCTCTGCTTCTACTCCTACCTGCTGGGCAAAGAGGGTAGGACACACTCTCATACACTGCTAGGGATGGGACGATGCGCTTCTTTTACGATACGATTCGATACGCGAACGCGATACATGGTTCACGATTCAATAATGCGATGTAATAAATAAAAGTTCAATGACAAGAAAGTGTGACTGCAGAATTATGTTTATTTCTGAGCCACAAATCATCTTACATCTTATTCTTATATACATAAATGAACAAACCTATGTATGGTTCATTTTCCTCGCACACCATCGGCCTGACGGCATTCATATTTGGCACGGGTACCGGCAGGGGTCAAGAGCAGATGGTGACATGGCCGAATTTTTGAATTAGGTCATTAGGGCAGACTAAATGGGCAAAAATGGCTAATTAGTGGCCAAAATGAGTGAACACGGGTTCAGCACCATGGAGAGCTCCATTCGTTAGCTACTGATGGAGCACACCTGAGAGGAGTTGGAATCAGCCAGGGAAGTGCATTATGAAAGAGCAGAGGGTGCATGCCAACTCTGTGAGTGAGGCTTGACTAAATGACCAGTGATTGTGTACTGAGTACACAATTACTGGTGTACTACTTGTGTACTGAGTACACAATCACTCGTTCTGATACCCGTTGGAGTGGTATCAGAACGGGTTCTAGTGATGCAATGGCTTGCTAGAATGTCAACAATAGTAGAAAAATGTCATTACAAAGTGCATATTATATAATGGTAGAGATTGTAAAATTATGATGAGCAAACCATCTAATTTGTGATTACTACAGCAGAACAAAATGTATCTAATACTGCAATTTCATTGTTCTGCCCCACAATACATGTTAATTAAATTAATCAAGGATACCACATAAAGTTTCCAAATAATGTGGTCCTCGATATATTGTCACTTTACATCGCATGCCACCTCACACACGTACACATCTAGTATGCGTGTGTGATCTATAATTCGTTCTATTGATAGGCTATATCTTTCTTAATCTCTCTGTCTCCAGCCAAACTGGTGGTGCGCTGGGCAGATATCACCCAACTGGAGAAGAGCGCCACACTGCTGCTGCCTGACGCGATCAAGGTGAGCACGCGGGCCAATGAGCACGTCTTCTCCGTCTTCCTCAACATCAACGAGACCTTCAAGCTGGCAGAGCAGCTGGCCAACATCGCCATGCGGCAGCTCTTGGACAACAAGGGCTTTGAACAGGACCGCTCGCTGCCCAAGCTCAAGAGGAAGTCGCCCAAGAAGGTGTCCGCGCTCAAGAGGTAAAGTTTGAAGGTGTCGGCCCCTCAAGAGGTAAAGTTTGAAGGTGTCCGCCCTCAAGAGGTCAAGTTTGATGCTTTACAAAGTGGCAACGCTCATCGGTAACAAATGCTGTTTATGCGTCTTTTTATGATCTGCGGTAGATTGAACATTAATGTGGAATAGCAGACTGAGTAGTTGGTCATCTGGCACCTTAAGGACATTCGGTTCAAAGTCTAAAACAGTTTGGCTTTTACAATTTAATTGCAGGTCAGTTGTAGCTAATGACATTTTCAAATCCAAATGTGCTGCTGTTTGAACTCTGCAGAGCCAACCCAATACAAAATTGCCTTGAGATCTCAGTTTTGTTTGTTCAACAAATTGTATGTAAATGTTTGAGCTTCACTGCGATATTATATCATTCCCTGCAGGGTGGTTAAATTATAATATTTACTCATACGCCTGCATACCACTTTATTATACAGTGTGTGTATTATGTTCTATTGCATTCAAATGTTTTCCGGATAACAGCATGCTTGCTTTATAAGAGTTATATCTATAGTAATGTACAGTACAGACTATTTGAGTCTCATACCCAGCTGTTGCAGTATAGTTACATGTTTTTCCTGCTGCTTATTAGCCTACGGCAGTGGTTCTCAAAGTGGGGTCCGGGGACCCCCAGGGGTCCTTGAGGGGGTTCCACGGGGTCCCCAGCAAAAAGGGGAATCATTTATTTTCACTATAATTCCATCCATAAGTAACACAATGACAGAATGTATGAGTATTTTGGTGATGGGTTTCATACACTTTCTGTAATAATGAAACATCTAAAAGCAAAACATCTTATGAGATGGGTGACCCTGGGATAAAATCTAATCAGGTGGGGGTCGGGGGGTCTAATTTGTGTCAGTTTAGGGGTCCTTGAGGCGAAAAAGTTTGAGGGCTACTGGCCTACGGTCTGCATCTGAAATGACTGTGCTGTACGTGTTTCAGGGATCTAGATGCACGAGCTAAGAGTGAGCGCTACCGGGCGCTGTTCCGTCTGCCCAAAGATGAGAAGCTGGACGGGCACACAGGCTGCACCCTCTGGACCCCCTTCAACAAGCTGCACATCCTGGGGCAGATGTTTGTTTCCACCAACTACATCTGCTTCACCAGCAAGGAAGAGACTCTGTGTAGCCTCATCATTCCCCTACGTGAGGTGGGGCTGGTCTGTCTGTCTGTCTGTCTGTCTGTCTGTCTGTCTGTCTGTCTTTATGTCTGTCTGTCTGTCAGCATCTTGCAGGAAAGTGGATTTTGCAACAAAATTGCAAGTTCGAAGTGGCTCAGTATTAATTAGAAAATAGTTGTTGGCCTGTCTCTGTCTTTAAAAATTTAAGAAAGAATGACACTTAAAAATAAAATGGATTTGTGAGAGTGAGCTTTTACCTTACCTGAAGAAACTAGCAAGCAGCCTAACTGCGTACTGTAAATATTTGCTCTAACAACACACACAAACTACGCAGCTATCACACTGAAACACTTTTGTCCATCTTAAATTCAGTCATTTGGAATGGGAATAGTTCTGTATTCCTTTTATATTCAGCCGCTTAGCAGAAAGATACTGCTGGGAGGTGTCTTGAAATTATAGACTATCTATAGTCTTCAATACAAATGAGAATTTCCTTAATTTAGTCACTTTAGACATACTCATAGTGTACATAGTCACAAGGAACAGTTGAAGATGATATATCTAGTTCTTTATCCCTTAATTGTGGCTAACATTGTCAATGTCTTCCAGGTGACCATCGTGGAGAAGGCGGACAGCTCCAATGTGCTGCCCAGGCCGCTTTCCATAAGCACCAAGAACCGCATGACCTTCCTGTTCGCAAACCTCAAAGACCGAGATTTCCTGGTCCAGAGGATCTCTGACTTCCTGCAGCAGACCACTTCCAAGATTTACCTGGAAAGAGAGCTGACCGGCAGCCTCAATAGCTCAGATGATGAGGTGAGGACGGTTCAGTGCGTGTCTAAGCTTGGCGCATAGAACGCGTAGTGTTCAGGAAAGGCCTGATTTTTTTGCGCATTCCATTTGTATATTGGGAACTAGGAATTTACCAGGTCAAAGGTCGGGAACGCCCCTAGTGACGTCACCTGAACTGGGATTTTCTGCCCGGATCTCGGGGGAGCCTCACCAACCCCAATCTCAAAATCCAAGATGGCAACTCCACACTTCAACAGTGGTGAAAGCTGTAGTAAATACGGTTTATGAGCACTTCTGTCTTATTTATGTCTCCTTAAGCAGTTGTGCACACAGTACTGTCTAACTTCTATCTGTGGACATGTTGCTATGGTATTTATATGTGCAAGATACTATACTGTGTAATGCGTTGTTGTCAACTGTTATTGCTAACAGCTCGCCTGGCTAATGCTAACCCTGGCTGGTTTCATGACTCTGTTTTACTGGAACGTGGTCAACTCGGGTGTGACGTCATTCAACTCGGATATTCCTAGTTCCCAGTGCAAATGGAATGCGTAATTTCTCTTTTGCCCAATCCATTGTGTAGAAAATAATTGGATGCTGGTGGTGATAGTACCTATGAGGATGGTGTTGTGTCCACTCCAGGTGTATTCCCAGTCAGGGTCCCTGCTCTCCAGCAGCCCCCAGCGCAGCCTGGGCTCAGACAGCGAGCGGCAGTTCAACCTCAACGACAACAGCGTGCCCACCGCCACGCAGGCCCTCATGACCATGTACCGCCGGCGCTCGCCCGAGGACTTCAACCCCAAACTGGTGACTTACATGCACATTTAACCTTGTGGAGCACGGCACATGAAGCGATAATCTCATGGTCTATTGTGACATTTTGGATCTTAGGCTGTGGCCACACTGATCCGTCAGAAAATGGACAGAATTACAGTATGACACGGATAGATGTATGTCCGTTGCATGTACAAGTAACCTACTTGTACAGCAGGTGGCGGTAAGCACCTTGAAGGTGTCAGCGACCCGCCTATAAACCAAGAGAAGAAGAAAGCTGGCGTTAGCTAGCTGTTAGCTCTGTGCGCTATGTTACGTATGGGGCATTAAAATGCCACTGAATGGCCAGATTGATGTACTGGTCGGCCAGTTTGAGTAATGCGGTTTCCATGAAGCCCACCAGCTTTCATATCTGTTGGCTAGTTGTTGATATTTATAACAGTAAATATATCGATGCGGACAACCCGCTCAGCCATTTCCGCTCTGAGAACACCACCTCGACTCTGATTGGCTAAACGGACGGTGACTATCCTACCATCCGTCCATCCGATACGTCCATCCAGAAAAAGTTCAGCCCTCTTGAACTTTTCTGTCCATCAAAACGTATGCAAATTTGCTGGATACCCACGCTTCATCAGTGCTCCACTGACAGATGGACAGCTGTCTTGAAAATGAATGGAAGTGAACAGAGAAATGAACGCAGATGGACACCACGGGTCAGTGTGGTCACACCCCCTTAGTTTATTTTTATTCACCACGCACTTCTCATGGGGGGGTGGCTTATTAGCATTTCTAGCATTCCTCATATTTTGTGTGTGGGTACATGTGCAAGTACTTTGATGATGATTGATGTGGCTCTATTGCACCGTGTGTAAATTAAGTTACATGGAGAGAATTATCGCTGCCAAAAACTTGTCGAACTTTCTTCCAAGACAAACTGTAACTAACAATAGACTAGTCATCAGCCTCAGTTCAGTGGGAGTCTGACCCTGCATATAAAACACTGCTATGCTCTGTGGAGTGTGAGGAATTGGGGCATAAAAATAGAAGATAGACAACGGAGCTCAGTGGCTTGGTCCGTGCTGTTAATGTGGAAAAGTTGCAGTAGGGGGGAAAGTTAATTGTACACAGAGCTATCTCATGAGTATGTTTCTCTCCTCACTCAGGCGAAAGAGTTCCTGAAGGAGCAGGCTTGGAAGAACCACTTCACCGAGTACGGGCAGGGAGTGTGTATGTACCGCACCGAGAAGACCAGGGACCTGGTCCTCAAGGGGATCCCTGAGAACATGAGAGGCGAGCTGTGGCTGCTCTTCTCCGGTGAGTGTTCAGTAAACACAGTCACACTTATTCACAGCACATACAGTACATTGCTGCATGTGTTTCTGCCATACAGTGCACCTATTGAGAACGCAGCCTACTACTGTGTATATATAGGGCCTGCACACACTCAATCACAAACTGTAAACCCAACCCAACGCAGATTCGTACTGTACACTATCAAACAAATGTCCCGTGCACAGACCTGACTGAATGGATGTTTTGCATCTTAAAAGCAAATTTGATCTAAAAGCTCGTGTTTAAATGCTTGAAATTTAATAGACAAATATAGGTGAATTGGATGCCTGTGTATGGATTTCTTTACAAAGCCTTTTACCTTTCCATCAGTTTTAACTTTAAAGAATCTCAAATATAAGATAGTTTTGATTTGTCTTTTTTGGTCACTGCGTAATTCAATAGGTCTTATTTTGTAGTTTTGATGTCTATAGTATTATTATAAGATGTGGAAGAAGAATGAATACAAAAATAAATTTGTTTGTCCAAACTGGACTGGCAGTGTAAATTTACCAAAGATGAAAATTACAGTTAATTTTTAATGGTTTACAAATGGTAAGACACTGATACTCAGAAATATTGACGTTGCATCTCTGGATTGTCCAACACTAGTAAGTACATGATTATATACTGTATGTTTTCCATAAGTGCTGGAACACTGAGTTATAAATATTAGTATGGTTTGGAGTATAAACTGAATGGAAAATCTCTAAATATACTGTAAGTGCAGCAGTTTGGCCTTGGCAAGCTAGACTGTGCCTGTCTGCTCTATTGCTATAGCTGTAAATGTGCCTTGAGCTTTCACTTGCATTGAGAGGTACATGTATGAGATTACACACAGGTGTAGGACTTGGGTTAAAGACAGTGTGTGGTTGAAGACACTACTAGACTATGTAGAGGACCTATAGGCTCTCATTCTGTAACATTAGGCTGAATACTCCGGTTATACTGTACACAAACCCCACTCCTTCCTGTTTACGTGCAGCCAGCCACTTGTCACACACCAGCAGCACCTCATGCTCATACACACCTGGTGTTATAAACAGCTCATCCCACTCTCCCTAGTGACCCACTTCTGTCACCCTCGCTCGGTTGTCATGGTCACCGGGTGTTCACCTGAACCGCACTCCCCTGCACTTTCTGAAATGAGGCTTCGTTTACAGTCATAACGTACCCTCCCACATGAAACACATTCACCGAGTTAATTTGAGATTATTTGTGTTTTTGTTCTGTTAAGAACAAAGGGTGTACTTTTCAGCTGTGGCTGACAGACATGATCTCAGTTATACGTATGGAGAGACTCAGATTCCAGAGGTCAAATTCTCTAAGGAAATTTTCTGTTATTTGGGACCCGTTCCTGACCTATTTTGATCAGGCTAAAAGCGGTATTTGAGTTTCTTTGGGATCCTTTGCACAGTATATATATATATATATATATATATATATATATATATTTTTTTTTAACCGATTTGTAAGCACATTTTGACATTTTGTAGCATTGTAATGTTGAATGTATGTATATATGTTTTTTCTTTTCTTTTTTCCTGTTCTTGTTTTGTTTTCTTTATGTTCTGAAAAAGTAAAATTAAAAAAAAAAAAAAAAAAAAAAAAAGAACAAAGGGTGTAGAAACCGGTTCAGCAGGAATATCTGTGTGAGTTAGTCACTAGTTAGTCACAGTCCATTTAAGATAGTTTACATTGCTCACAATCATTTTGAAATGCATGTCGTACTGTTTGTAACAAAACTTTCTTTGTTTTTAAAATACAGTGTATTCAGTGTGTTCACACCACCAAGAATGATTTGAAGGAGAGGGGCAACCTAGACAAAAAAAGTACTGTGATAGAGTGCCAAAGTCACTCTATAAAGCCTGTTTGGAATATGATGTAGAGATTTCATTCCACATTCATTTTTCCATATAAAGACATTATTTATTTATTTATTTATTTATTTATTTATTTATTTATTTATTTATTTATTTATTTATTTATTTATTGTCAGAGTGAAATGTTATATCGTCTCTCCTACTGATCCAGCTCGGAATATAGTTGAAGAATCACTTGGTTTGACCAAGTGGAACTATTTTTATATGCATTTTACGAAAATTCTACGGAAAAATGAATGGGGGATGAAAACTCTAGGTTGCATGCCGAACCCTGAAGAGGGTGTGTGACTTTGGCACTCAGTTATTCTTTAAAAGTGATTTATCCAGTTTCATATTACACACATTAAACTGAAAAAAACTAAAAACTAATACAAACTAACCCTCACTGTCTTACAAAGTGATTGATGGCACAATATTCTAACAAATACGGTTGAATTACTTTTTAAAGGATAGTAGTAGTAATTTAATTCCTTGGCTGATAAAATAATGCATTCCTCTATATTTTAGCGATGCAAAGGCTGTATATCCCATAATGGCAGTGTGGCCCTTTGGAATAGACCGCATCATCGTATGTCAATGCATGCCTTTCATGTCAATTGCTTGTCTATTATAATAAGCATCTTACTGCATGTAACCATGTCCTCAGGGGCGATCAATGAGATGGCCACCCACCCCGGCTACTACGAAGACCTGGTGGAGAAGTCCATGGGCAAGTACAACCTGGCCACAGAGGAGATCGAGAGGGACCTGCACCGCTCTCTGCCCGAGCACCCCGCCTTCCAGAACGAGATGGGCATCGCCGCCCTCCGCAGGGTCCTCACCGCCTACGCATTCAGAAACCCCAACATCGGATACTGTCAGGTACGCGCACGCACACACACACACACACACACACACTCACTTACACACACTCTTGCATTGAGCTTTGGATGAACTTTAAACAATGCTCATCTGTTTTGTTGCAGGCCATGAATATTGTGACATCGGTGTTGCTGCTCTACGCCAAAGAAGAGGAAGCATTTTGGTTGCTGGTGGCGCTGTGTGAGAGGATGCTGCCTGACTACTACAACACCAGAGTCGTAGGTCAGTAGGTCTATGTGTGTGTTTGTGTGCGTGCATGCGTTTGGTTGAGATTTCATAGACCACTTTTCATGTTTGTAAACAGCGATTACGTATTTTGTGGGAGGAGCGGAACTGGTTGCAGAAAGTGACAGCTAGCGCTTCAGCTGTCATAGAAATGTATAAGGTCCGGATGCCTTCTCCACATATTTTCAAGCTTTGCCAGCAGCACACAGGTTATCTTACACAAATAAGCTAACTTTTTTAATGGGTTGACATTTCCTGACCCGTACTCACTGTCAGGATGGGTCTAGTATCCAACTACATCGCCAAAGTTGCAGTGTCGGACATTGTCATATTCCTAGTGGGAAATTCCAGCGTCTATATGGCACAAGACGTCTTTTTCCCGTATTCCGGTGATCTCTCATTTTGGCTTCACTTGTTTCCTCAGAGTTTCTGCAACCACGCTGTGTGCGCAACTGCAGCAACATAAGCCTGTGACGTCCACTCCAAATTGGTCTATTGGTTTCATGCATGGACTATAAAAATATGGACGTAGCCACCATGACATTGGTTTGTTGACTCCTGTTTTGAAGCCTTGCGTTTGGCATTTTGACTGTCGCCATCTTGGTTTTGGAGCCAGAAGCAGCTAGCGCGAGACCACTGGTTTCCCACAGAGCCGCAGCGCTTCGTGCTATTGGTCCGTGATTGCGAGCTGCGCATTCACTGGACATTCACTGGACAGGTGACCTGTCAATCACGCCTCAAAACATAGTCTAATAATTTATCCTCTATTTTACTCTGAATGGGACCATAATTTACAAAATGAACATCATGCTGTATAGAAGAAGACTTTAAACTAGCGATTGAGACCATAAACTCATTAGGAAAGTGTTTACTGAGGTAATAAATCAAGTAGGGTCATTTTCCCATTGACTTCTAATCTATATAATATGACTTTTTTTTGTTTGTTGTCATCCCCTGCTGGCCCTTAGTAATAATGCAGGTTTAAGGCACTTCCGCATTTGCTTAATTTTTCAGCGACGGAGCGAACTCTCGTCAAGTCCCGCGAGACTTTACTGCCGGCTGGCCTGTGTACTGACTTGACGAGAGTTGGTGAAACTCACCCCCCGAATGAGGAAATGAGATCCCTGTAAAGACTACTGGAAATAGCCCGGGGGTGATTAGCAGTCTGATGTTTCTTTAGGGATCATATAATGACGATATGGGTAGAAAACGGGAATAAAACTGTCTATTTACATGGAGGAACAGCACGCTGCCATGTGGCCCCGACGGAGCTCCATTCTAGGACTGGCTTGGACACTATTGATCTCAAAACAACGCCTAGGACGCTCCAAATCGCTGCGGAGAACACTGGGTGAGTCGTCAGATAATAATTAATGTGAGGAGAGGGCTCCAGGTTAAAAACAAACGAAATTCTCCTTTAACTGGCAAATTATGTGACAATGCATCTCAGACGATGTTACGGAGTAACGCAAAAGTAATGTAACGAGTAGTGTAACAAATTACTTTCTCCAGGGAGTAATCAAGTAAAGTAAGGCATTACTTTTTTTGAAAGTAATGTGTAATGTGTAATACATTACTTTTTTGAGTAACGGACCCCAACTCTGATCATATCACCAGTGCCTAAAAAGCCTTGTGCCATGGTTAATAATGACTTCCGCCCGGTAGCTCTGACTTCGATCGAATGTTTTGAAAAATTTGTAGTGTCTCTGCTCAGGAAAGAAGTGGAACCAATGCTTGATACATATCAATTTGCCTATATGCATGAGCGAAGTACAGAAGATGCCATCCTTTGCACAATGCACTATATCTCCAAGCACTTAGAAAACACAAAATCTTACACTCGGCTTTTATTTGTTGATTTTAGTTCAGCGTTTAACACTGTGAAAACCCACCTGCTTTTAGAGAAGCTAAAAGACATGAGCATTAGTCCCACCCTAATTAAATGGTTCTATTCCTTTTTAACTAATATACCTCAACAAGTGAAAACTAATGGGTCTCTGTCAGAGATCAAATATTGCAATACAGGGGTCCCACAAGGTTCTGCGTCTTCACCAATTCTTTTCATATTGTACACTAATGACTGCAGGAAAGTACATAGATAATCTCCTCTGCTGGAAAACACACATGGACAAACTGTACAACAAACTGCAGCAGAGGCTTTATTTTTTAAGACTGCTGAGGTTGTATGGAGTGAGCAGCCAGATCATGCTGCTGTTCTACCAGGCGACTCTAGAGAGTGTGATCAGATACGGACTAACAGCAGGGTTTGGCAACCTTACTGTTCAACTGAGAAGCAGGCTGGCCAGCATGCACAAGACGGCCATGAAAATAATAGGTAAGAAAGAATATGAGCCCATACAAAAACTCTTATGGGCAAGCAGTAATAAAACAAGCAATAAAAATCACTGTAGACTCACGACACCCCCTCTTTTCTGAATATGAAACTCTGCCATCAGGCAGAAGGCTCCGGGTGCCAAAGTGCGCTTGAAGTCTTCCTTTGTTCCAGCCTCCATTAAGTTGCTGAACCTTAAAAAACCTTAGAAACCTTAGAGAGCCTCCATGTTGTCACTGTAAAGGTCCTTGTTATGTGTTATCTGTTTTTGGTCCTGTATGAAGCCCTACGCACTTCCACGTCAATGCTTCTACTTATGCTATGTGATTATTGTTGATTGTATTGATTATTGTGTAATTGTTTTATACGAAGCAACGGTGTACCTGCCCGTGACGAATTCCCCCCCCGGGGACAAATAAAGTCTAACTAACTAACTATTTATTCTCCATCTTATTCTCCACGCCCCTCCACAGGAGCGCTGGTGGACCAGGGCGTGTTCGAGGAGCTGGCGCGGGAGTACGTCCCCCAGCTCTATGACTGCATGCAGGACCTCGGGGTCATCTCCACCATCTCACTCTCCTGGTTCCTCACCCTCTTCCTGTCCGTCATGCCCTTCGAGAGTGCTGTGGTGGTGGTGGACTGCTTCTTCTACGAGGGCATCAAGGTCATCTTCCAGCTGGCGCTGTCCGTGCTACACGCCAACATCCACCAGTTGCTGGGCTGCAAGGACGACGGAGAGGCCATGACCGTCCTGGGCAGGTGAGGAGCGAGGGAAAGGCTCTCGACGTCTTTGGATTTGCCGTTTAACTTGCTTTCAATTCTCTTTGGTCTCTTTTTTGTTTTGTCTTTTTCCTCTGTCCTTTTCTCCTCCTTTAGTCATCACTCATCCCACAGACCTAAAAGAAACATAGGAAATCTCTCCTCAGTTTGGCCTAATTTTATTGCCGTATCTTCAGTGACCCTTTGCTTCCTGGTCGTGTGTATTGTAGGTACTTGGACAGTGTGACCAATAAGGACAGCACCCTACCTCCCATCCCCCACCTCCACTCCCTGCTGACAGACAATGGTGAACCCCATCCAGAGGTCGACATCTTCAAGCTGGTCCGCAGCTCCTATGAGGTACAGTATGTGTGCTCATACAACTACATCATGTCTACGTCCATGTTTTGGTCTTGTTTTGTGTCTTGACAGACTAGCGAACATGCAAACCTGATTTCAGGAAGTGTCTACTAATGGCATTTTGTAAACAAGATGTGAAAATATATAGTGTGAGGCCACCTTTTCAAGTTCTATGAACCACTCACGCCAAGCGGGAGCTTCTCTCTTTTTCCATCCCCTCAGTAAAGCCTGTCTACCCACCCTTATGGCCGTTTGGATCAGTTCTGCATTTCCACAATCTTTCACAACTAACGCGTCACCCGACACATAGAACCTGGGAGAAAACAGTCATTGCTAGTTAATCTCTCTTATACATTTATGAACTTGTTCCCAGAAGTCCTGTATCTTAGGGAATTGCCAAAGAGCATGAAGTAATGTACCTTCTAAACTCTTGGCACTTCCAGCAGTCCACTGTGTTTTGAAGGCCTAATTGATGTAGTCTAGAAGGTGTCCAATAGAAGCGATTGAGGATTTTAAATTGAATGAGTCTTACTTTTTAAATCCCTTGACAACTTTCTTTGATTTTGGCATCTCCTATTCCATTCTAATTCATTAAACGAGAGGTTTACATCTTTTTCCCCAGATCATATGTAGTGTTGTTGAAAGTGTAGTAGCCTGGCAAAATATTTTGGAATAATAATGGGAGGCCTCATGACCCAACCCAAATATTTCATTTTATTTTTATTTTTCATTTTGTCGAGATGAGACTTGAGTTGAGACTCCCCACAGCCTCACCCTCGCATCACTCTGTACTGTAAATGTTTTTGTAATTTGTCTGTGAGTCCTCGTCGCTGTCTGTATGCTGTTTCTGCTGATAACTTTATGATTTATACCGCGGTTTTGTTGACCCATTTCTCTCCCTCCCTTTTTGTATCAGAAATTTGGCTCCATCCGCGCAGATGTGATTGAACAGATGCGTTTCAAACAGAGACTGAGGGTCATCCAGACCATCGAGGATACCACCAAACGTAACGTGGTAAAGACTCTCATAAGTCTTCTAATCATAGACTTACTCTTTGTACTCTGGGAAAAAAAAGGGCTGTGAACCATTTGTGCAGAATGCTATTATACACTCACAGACTCTAAACGTCTCTCGGCTCAATCTTCCTCACAATTCTGTTAACCTCTTTTATGTTTTTAATCGGATTGTGTCTCAGGTCAGAACGATTGTAACCGAGACCGCCTTCAGCATCGATGAATTGGAGGAGCTCTATGTACTCTTCAAGGTGGGTGACGGCCAAGCCATGGTTGTTGTTGTGGGCCTTTGCATCAGCACCTTCTCTCCTTTTGGCAGCAGATCTGTGTCCCTCCAGCTCCCACATGCTGTCCTGCTGCCACAGTGAAACTGAAGTCAAGACGGGAAGTCAAAGCGCCGTTCGACCTCTACAGAGAGACACAACCAAAGCCTTGTGATTACTGCTCCAGCTGTTCTCCTTTAGCACAGCCACAAGCTACTCTTGTGGCGCGGCTCTGTGTAATCACACGAGGAAGATGAATATACCACTTTATTGATGGCACAATGTTCATAACCATTCAGATTATTCAAGCGTGAAATTGCTCTCCAAACAGCATATCGCGTGGCTGATGTACTGTTATAGATGACACAACGCAGCTATGCTAAAGGATATTGTTTACTTGTTAGGGCTTATGAACATCCATCTTTTTAAAAAATGGTCCCTGGGGTCAAACTAGACAAGAGGTAAGTGCTGTAACTCTATTCTCACTGGTGTCTTCCCTCCTCAGGCGGAGCACCTGACCAGCTGCTACTGGGGCGGGAGCAGCACCCCCACGGAGCGCCACGACCCCAGCCTGCCCTACTTGGAGCAGTACCGCATCGACGTGGAGCAGTTCAAGGGCCTGTTCGTGCTGCTCTTCCCCTGGGCCAACGGAGCCCACTCGGACCCGCTGGCCGCGCGCTTCTTCCGTGTCCTCGACCAAAACGGAGACTCCCTGATCAACTTCCGCGAGTTCATCAGCGGCCTGAGTGAGTAGGAACGGGGCTGTGCGTTTAACCGTGTGTGCTTTTCAAGATGTTTTCTTTTGGCAGTAGTGGTTTGTTAACTTCTTAGCCAACTTCTGTTCACTTCATGTTAATGCTGTGAGCATCCTAATTTAAAGTCATATCGCAGCGACGGTTCGATGATGTATCACTGCTGTTGGTGTGTGTTGTAGGTGTTCTGTGCCACGAAGACCTCATCGACAAACTGAAGCTCATGTACAAGATGCATGTTTTACCCGGTGAGTGTGCGTGTGTGCGTGTGCGTGTGCGTGTGTGTGTGTGCGTGCGTGCGTGTGTGTGTGTGTGTGTGTGTGTGTGTGTGTGTGTGTGTGTGTGTGTGTGTGTAGATGGAGATGGAAAGATGGGAGAGGTTTTGGTGGAGCAGCCATTTATTAGCTGTAAAGAAAAGGGATGGCTCAGTGGAAAGGGTTAATAAAGGGTTAATGATTATTCATTTATTTTTCAGCATTTTTTCACAAGATATGCTGATGGCAAGGAAAGGGTTATATTTACTTAGTCTTCAGGAATCAGGTTTAATCGTGACAATCTCCCATTTTCCTTTCTGCCAGAAATCAATCAAGAAGAGCCTGACTCTGCCTTTGAGGCCACCCAGTACTTCTTTGAGGACATCACACCAGAAACCTCTATCGGTAAGGACCGGGACAATCAAACCCTCAGCTGCATGGTAAATGCATCGGATTTGAAATGCAGTAGTGATACATGTCTGAACCTCACTGAAACCTCAGGCTACCTGTCATCTCCACGCCCCCTCAGGTCATGACTCAAAATGCAGAAGCGAGAAGGATGATGGCTTTGTCAGAGTTACATTTAAGACTGAAAAAGGTAAGAAACATGTACAAATAGCCACATTTATGATCAAACGGAATGTAGATTTCTTATCAAATGTATGTATCTTATCTGCCTAAGGTGGCTGAGCTCATCTAATTGGAAAACCTTTCATGTGTGAAATTGCCAATAAACATCCTCTTTGTCTTCACAACATGCTTGATAAAATGTGGGTATGATTTTCATGGACTTGGACACTCGGTTATAAACTCAGTCATCCATTCAACCACAGATCCTTTTTCTAAATCAGAGATGCGCAAATTCCTTCCTATGAAGGGCCAAAAATGTTGGTGTTATGTGGAATTACATTGCATTAAAATGTATTATATTTTATAGTTGTTATATAAGTTGGTATCAATGGATTCCTTCTAGTCTATTTTTGTAATGGTATCACGCTAGCTAGCTTTAAAAATGAGCCTGCCACAGCCTCTGGTAGACAGTACTATGGGCCGGGGGGGGGTCAAATCCATGGCGGGCCAAAACAAACGGAATGTGGCTAAACTTGGCCTGCAGGCCCACTAATTGGTCAGCTATGTTCTAAAAAGAGGGAAAGCTTGTTGCCTCAATGATGACATGTTTGTACATCTCCATGATGCTATCAGGATACTGTTGTGTCAGATAAGAAACCTGATCAACTACTTTCCAAAACACTGACATTTATCTTGTCAATTTCAATGGATTTTATATTTTCTGTTGAAATGGGAAGAATTGACTTTCAGCTCTGAGTATTGCATATTAGAATAAAGTGCTGTTTCATCATTAACCCATTAGTGACTAATGAGTAATATATATATATATATATATATATACACACACTGTATATATATAGCATTTAGCAAGGTAAAGCCCCACAGATCTTTTTTTTCTGTTGGAGGTAGAAGCACAAAGATTAGCTGTGGAAACTGTCAAGACATGTGGCTATACATGAAAAAATCACAATTTTTCATCATATTATCATGCCTTAATTGGACTACAAAGTTGATTTTCTTTTATACAAATGCAAAAACATTCACATGATTAATAACCAAATAAGTTTAACATTAATTTGACATGCTAAATATCAGATTTACACTGGATCTCTGCACATAGCCATTTCTGTATCATACTATATTTAGTAATTAGTCATATGGGTTTACCCCCCCGCCCCACAAAAACACTAGTGGAAATACAGGTTCATTGTGACAAACGACAAAAAAAAAGGATGTTAAGAAAAACCTGTGCTATGCCTTCATACTTTGGCCGATTTGAAAAATTTAAATGGATTTGTGCTTAACTCAGCTAGTACTTTAAGTGCTATTCCACTGCAGAAATTAATGGTTTAATCACAATACAAAACAAGAAATTGTCTTCGTGCTGCATAAAAAGTTGAGTTAAGTTTGAGTTTGTGACTTACGTGCTCCTCTGTGACTAACACTTAAACATATTACAGTGAAGAAACTGCACGTGCCTGATTGCCGCAATTACCTGAAACTGTGGAACCAGAGCAAGCCTAAGCTAGAAAACACAAAAGACCTTCCCAAACTGAATCAGGTGAGCCTCTGCCTGTTGTAGCAGTCTATATATAGTACCAGTCTATATATAGCTGTTCTGAGAAAATCACTGCGTATAGAGAGTATGGACACCGGTGACCTTGTATACGTCTCTCCCCTCAGAGCCAGTTCATTGAGCTGTGTTCGACGCTGTACAGCATGTTCAGCGAGGACATTGCAGAACAGGAGCTCTACCATGCCACAGCCACCGTCACCAGTTTGCTGCTGGAAATGGGAGAGGTGGGCAAGCTGTTCTCGTGCCCCGGCGGCAAGGACCAGGACTACGAGGGTAAATCAGAGGCCAACCAACACATGTGTCCGAGAGATGCAGCAGATTCCAAAAAACCCCAGGAGGCCGTGCCTGACGGAGTGTTCCAGCAGAGGGAGCAGGGAGACGCCTTCACCACCGTCGGTCTGGAGGAGCCGAGGCCACGTGGCGCGGACGAAGGCGACGAGGAGTGCGAGCAGCTGCCGCCTATGCAAGACATCAAGCTGGAGGACTCGTCCCCCAAAGACACGGGCGCGTCCTCCGCCATGCTCATTTCGGACGACGAAACCAAAGATGACACGTCCATGTCGTCGTACTCGGTGCTCAGCGCAGGCTCCCACGAGCTGGACGAGAAGCTGCAGTGTGAGGACATCTCAGACGACACGGTGCTGGTGCGCAGCGGCGGCGACGGGTCCAGCGGCGAGAGAAGTGGCCGGCCGCACGGCGGGGGGCCCCGCGAGAGAGGCGGGCTCCCTCTGAGCACCAGTATTGACAAGGACTGGGCCATTACCTTTGAGCAGTTCCTGGCCTCTGTGCTCACTGAGCAGGCCCTGGTGCAGTACTTTGAGAAGCCGGTGGAGGTGGCCGCTCGCATCATCAACGCCAAGAATGTGCGTAAAGTAGGGCGCACTCTACTGTCATGTAGTGACTATGAGATCTCACTGTCTGGCTGAGGTCCTCAAATTTCAAAACGTCAAACTTCATACAAAGACTTCTGTTCTCTTAGGTGGCTAACTGAAAATGGGATTATCTATCAATCATTGGTGTCAAAATGTCTCAATGAGTTCTACAATCTTATGTGTATGATAGTTGAGTGAAAGTGCACAAAAACTGCTCTTAGCAATGTATTTTACCAGATGTGAAAGACTTTTATTATTAGAATCACTAGATTCTGTCCATCCAAGAGGGAAATCAATGTACATGTAGTAGCTGTACTTTATAAGACATTATGCATAGGCGTTAATATTGTAATCTCTAGTACACTTAGTAGCCTAAGATGTAGATGTGAATGTCCACTCATTCAGTACAGTTCCAGACTGGGATGTTGATAGTCTACTTTAAGATCACCTAACATGACGTCTGGTCAACTTTTGCTTCCTTACTTTACAGTTCGATTTGCTGCTAATCAAGAAATATTTGTTGTTGTTTCTCTCACTGGATGACAATATGGTGTTTCTCTCACTGGATGACAATATGGTGTTTCTCTCACTGGATGACAATATATGGGGGGGGGGGGGGCCGAGACAAAACGATACTGTGAGAATTCAGTGGAAGACCACCCTGAGTTTTCCTGTGGTAGCATGTGACTTGACGATTCAGCTCAACATCTCTGTAAAACAATATTTCTCTTTGGTAGAACGTATTCTCTTTCGGGACACCCAAGCCATAATGAGTTCCTGGATGGATAAGGTTCCCCCGGAGATCTGCAGTCCCAACAAATGTTCCAGAAGTCAAAGGGAGGCGTGTGTGCGGAGAAATGAAAATGTCACACTAAAGAGAGATCTTGTTATATGGAGCACCTGCACTTTCTTTACTATCCTATCCGGAAAACGTTTACAACACGTGTTTCACTAATATGTATTCTGCCTGCCTTTTACGACGCTATTGGTGTTGTCTACACTCCCAACTCAGAAGTTGGCTATTTGTTTTGTTTTTTATTGTTTTAAACAAAACGTTTACATTGTTTGCTCTGTACATTTTTACATTGCTGTTTTAAGTTGTTTTTCTGTTTCTGAATTGTTTTGATTTTAAGTGGCATGCTCTGGATTCAGATGCATTGTGTACCACCTCATCTAATTAAAATTACTGTATGATTGATTCTCTGCTGCACAGTACAATGCCTTCAGCCTTTTTCATTGTTTTGATCAGAGTTCCACTTTCACCACACTTATAGTAGAGTTTTACTCCCACCTGGTGGAGAAAAGGAGGAAGACATTTAGGCCACTAATCATTCATGCCCACACTACAGGATTGTGGCTGTCAGCCACCATGAAATGGGTGCACTGCAGAGGTTGCATTGTAATATTGACCTCCCCCCCACCCTTTTTTTCTCCTTGCTGTTATATTTTAGGGCCCCAAAAGCTAAATCACTGTTGTTTATGGTCGTTTTCTAGTTAAGATATGATATGTGAACATAAGTTTCCTAGCCTTGCATGCAAGGCTGGGAAAATAATGTTGCTGCTGATTTGATTCACAGTGTTGGAAGGTGGAGTTGAGGTTTCTATCCCGGTCTATCCTGCAGCAACTAGTCATAGTTTGTGAGCTTGGAATTATATGGATTCTATTTGACTTGATTCATGATCTTTGAATGTTATTTTATGCTTGTGTCACATTTAAACTTTGTTTAATAGAAAATCATTTTTGTCTCTTTTCCCCCCCGATCTTTCCCCCCATTTTCTCCCCAATTGTACTTGGCCAATTTTTCCCCCTGCTGCCCCGGTCGCTGCTCCATCCTCTACCAATCTGGGGAGAGCCATAGACTAGCACCATGCTTCCTCCGACACATGCGCAGTTGCCAGCCGCTTCTTTTCTCCTGACAGGGAGCTTCACCAGCAGGACGTAGCATGTGGGAGGATCAGGCTATTCCCACCAGTTCCCTTCCGCCCGACCGACCAGAGGAGGCGCTAGTGCAGCGACCAGGACACATACCCTCAATCCAGCTTCCCACCCCCAGACACAGCCAATCGTGCCTGTATGGACACGCGACCAAGCCGGAGGTAACACGGGGGTGCGAACCTGCGACCCTCGTGTTGGTATAAAATCCAATTTTATTAAAAGCACTCTCCTACCACTGCTGAGACGTGGGTTCAATTCCCGGCAGTGTACTTCCAGTTTGGTCAGACGTTCCTACAGACACAATTGGCCGTGTCTGCAGGTGGGAAGGCCGTTGGGGTATGTGATGTGTCCTGATCTCTGCACTAGTGCCTCCCCTGGCCTGGGGTGATCCTCCCACGCGCTGCTTCCTGCCGGCGAAACTCCTTGCCGTCGGGTGAAAAGAAGAGGCACATGTATCGGAGGAAGCATGCGGTGCTAGTCTACAGCTCTCCCCAAATTGGCAGAGGGGGTGGAGCAACGACCAGGACGGTACAATTGTGGCGAAAAATCGGGGGGGGGGGGGGGGGGGATGATAAAAATAAATTCTATTCATAATTGTTTTATTTTACTGGCATATTGAGGTTTTATTATTTTCTGTTGTATTGTGTTCTGTTCTATTTTTGTCTTTTATCTTTTAGTTTTTCCTCGTCTGATTATCCCTGTTTTAATTCCTTGTTTCTGTAAAGCACTTTGTAAATTTGTTTTGATAGGAACCTTTTGGGGTTAAATATTTAAAAAGTTACAAAGTACATAGCCTAACATTTTTGCCTGCTGGTACTGCATGTCAAGCCTTACTTGTATACTCAGTATTGCTCAGCTCTCCAGATAGAAACTTAATTCCAAGCTCACAATGTGAGTGTAGTGTGAATCTATGAAACTAGCAGCAACGTGTGATTTAACAGATGACTGTGTTAAACTCTGTTACAGTGCCTCTCTCTCCTCTCTCTCTGTATGGGCCAAACACTCTGTGTGTGGCCAAGGTTGACCAATCACCGCTCTCTCTCAGAATTGCCTCTGCTGCCAGTTCACCATAGGGATTCTGTGCAAGCTTCCTCTTTCAGACAGATGGCAAAGCTAACAATAATTAATTTATCAGAAAAGATGTGTGCTAAACAGCCTCACTGTTATAACCTTTCCACAGATTATATAACACGCGGATGGAAGCATCCTGCATCCATGATTGATTCTCCTGCCAGGTTTCACTACTTCTTGCGCAAGTGGTTACAACATGGCCCTTTGTCCCTTTAATTAGAACGGACTGAAATAGTAGTGAGGAAAACATGTATTGGTGCCGAGTAGATGATTTGATTGGATGAAATATTAATGGTCTCGACCACAAAATCTCACTGTAATAATACTGTTTGAGTATCTCAACTCTGGGTGGGTATTGGGGAATTGTATTACGCAATATGGGGGGGGGGGGCAAAACGCTGTGACGCAAGGCTCTTATCTGCTGTGAAATGATCTTCAGACACTAGTTCACCTCACAACTCTCCCCGCTGCTTGCGCCCCCCCCCCCCCCCCCCCCCCCATTTTCTTATACCAGTGTCCGTTTTCACAAATACAGTATGAAAGTGATGGCTGCCAATTAGAGATCATATAACTGTACAGCAGTCACATTGTAATTGGCTGTAATCTATTATGTAGCACAGTGAAGTAATCACAGCTACCTATTTCAGCCACCACGTGTCCTGTAGTGACAGATGGTAGCTGCTGAGGAAATGGACACAGCGCAAGTATAGAGGTGAAAGGGCAACCTGATGTGAGGTTTGGCTATTGGCCAATTGGCTCTAACGCACGCTTGCTGTCATTGGCTGAGAGTAAAGACTAACCTCCCACTAACGTATCTGATGGAACCGTATTGTGACTTGTTGACGTTGACAGTTGGTGTAGTAAATAATTGCTTTATTAAGTCTGTGCCAGACGCAGAGCCCAGGGGAAGCCCTCTGGTGTTTCCAAAACCATGCTTAAACTATAAAGTTAAAGAAATTATGAATAAACTTATAAATTATAATGTGAACTTGTCTGACTTATGTTGATTTATATTAAGGGATGAAAAAACACATTCCAAACAACTATAGGTTATGGCCATTCTACAAGTGGTACACAAAAATGTTGATTTAAACATATTGAAGTTGCATTTGGGGAAATATGTATAAATGTTTTGTGCCCTTATGGTCATAGTTGTTTTTCCTCCAAAGTGTTTGTTGTGCAGTCCACTGTGGGCTATGTTGAACATTGACCTTATGACAAACAGTGGACTTTGATTTGACCCAAGCTCCACAGTAACGCCTCTGAGGACGTCATAAAGAAAAGTCAGCTGGAAATCATATAAGTACAGAGCAGAAGTAGCATCTTTCCTCTCTCTGGAGTTGAGCCCTTTATGGATTACAATCTGGCCTGGATCAAAAGTAATCTTACATTTTAGACAAACAATGTAAGTGCATGTCTGTTTTATCTTTTTAATCATAAATCAATCTACACTTTCATATTAAGAGATATGATTTACTCAACTCTCAATTTATACAGATTTATGAAATCTTCACATATGAGTTTAATGTTTAGATGGAGTTTCTCAACAGGTAGTGCAACAGTGACACTGATATTGATTGTGTGTCTATGTGTGCATGTCTGTCCATAGTTCCCCCCCCAACTAGTAGGGACCATGGTGGGACTCAAACCCTCGGACGTTCCCCCTCCACTGGCGGTGAAGATGATGAGCGCTGGAGCAGCCGCCTGCATAGCTGACCTTATCACATTCCCTCTGGACACGGCTAAAGTCAGACTGCAGGTATCTGTCCAGTACTGCTAAAGCCAGACTGCAGGTATCTGTCCAGTACTGCTAAAGCCAGACTGCAGGTATCTGTCCAGTACTGCTGACAAAGGAAGAAGAAAAGCTTTGTTCATTCATCTCTGATATCACAGGACCTATGGCTGCTTACTACATGTTGTCTCCGTGTTCACAGTAATGCATTTGATTAAGAAATATATACTACTTTAGGGACAATGTCTGATGGTGAATAATGGTGTGCACACTACCCAACATCACAAAGTTTCCCATGTGTGTCCTGTACTTAGTAAAGTTGGTCTTACAATCTGTGGCCCCCCAGATTCAGGGAGAGAAGAAGGTGGAGGCGACCAAAAACATCCGCTACAGGGGGGTGTTTGGGACAATCAGCACCATGGTCCGAACAGAAGGGCCCAGGTCTCTGTATAACGGGCTGATAGCTGGGCTACAGAGACAGGTCTGTTTCGCCTCCGTCAGAATCGGCCTCTACGACAACGTCAGAAATTTCTACACCGGTGACAAAGACAGTAAGTGGCTGCATTTACAATAGGCCTACATGCACATGACAAGATCTAAATACTGGAATATTGTTGGTGAGATGCATTATGAATAAAAACGTACTTACATGACACTGGTGTTCCCACTGTCATCCCTCCCCATCAGATGCAGGTGTACTTATACGTATCCTGGCTGGCTGCACCACGGGGGCCATGGCTGTGTCCTTCGCACAACCCACTGATGTGGTGAAGGTCCGATTCCAGGCCCAGGTGAACCTGGATGGGGTGGCTCGCCGCTACAACGGCACCATGCAGGCCTACAAACACATCTTCCAGAACGAGGGCTTACGCGGACTCTGGAAGGGTACAGCATCTCATGGGTTTTGGTTAGAAAGCGTAGTTCCAAAGAAGCTATTCTCTGGCGATTAACAGCCATGTGCAGGACATTAAAAACAAAGCGTTTTCTCAAGTTAGCACAAGATGCCCAGATGCTCTTTGGCCACTTTACATTGTAACTGGTATGTGGCAGATGCTGTTCAGTGCTAACTTTCAAAGCGGGTGTACCCTTCCCTGCTAATTGAGGCATTAGTATCGTATCAATTATTGTTACATGTTTCCTGTTTAAACTCTCCAGGCACACTACCCAACATCACAAGAAATGCACTGGTCAACTGCACAGAGCTGGTGACCTATGACCTCATCAAAGAGGCCATCCTTAGGCACAAGCTCTTGTCAGGTGAGTGAGGGGGCACATGTGCCTGCTCTAACACACACACACACACACACACACACACACACACACACACACACACACACACACACACACACACACACACACACACACACACACACACACACACACACAACGAGACAGCTGATTGGGCAGAATTCCACACACCCTCTCGCCCCTTTGACTCTTGTATCCGCTGTGGCTGATAACAGAATACATGCTGGTACAGTACATGGTGCATTTTCTCTCCAGAGCGCTGTACTCCGTTAATACCACATTATCTCAATGATTTATATTGCCCCATTCACATGATTACACAATGATAAGACTTTCCATACTGCTCAACTATTAACTAAGAAGGCCTTTTAGTTACTATCATACATTGACATCATTCACAGTTTTATTAAACTAGGCATCTTGCGTGCTACATGCGCTCGATTCCTAGGCTCGCATGCTGCGTGGGCTCGCCCGCCCGGCAGCTCGCCGAGCTAACCCAGCAGCTCGCATACGCAGCTCGGCCGCTGCGTGGCCTCGCCTGGTCTATTGGCACGTGTGTGCAAAGTAGGAAAGAAGCACATTCCTCTCTATTCTGGGGGGGAAGAGTGGAACAAAATCCCCAATGAAATCAGGCTGGCGAATTCCCTCAATAGTTTTAAAAACCTTCTGAAAAAATTGTTGATGAGTAAACTAGGATAAAATATGATTTGAGTCCCTCTGTGTTTTATGGTTTGTTTTAATCTCAAGTTCCTTTTACCCTTTCTCTGATTTGTATTGTTTTATTTGATGCTACTGTATTACTGTGTGTCATGTTCTTAAGATCAGGGACCATGATGGAAATAAGTGTATTACGCTTTTCATGTTATCCCTTGGATGTTTGTCTGCATTATCCATAATAAAATTAATTAATTCATTCATGTGTGTGTGTGTGTGTGTGTGTGTGTGTGTGTGTGTGTGTTGCTCACAAAATGTTATTGCCTTTAAGTTTACATGTGCACGGGTGTGTGTGTGCCCCTTAAGTTTACATCAGTGCCTATGACATCATCAGTGATGTCATAAGATGATTTTGCTCTTATGACATCACTTCCAGTTGAGTGACATCATTTCTGGGACAAAAATTGCAGAGCCCACTTGCTCCCTTTTAGTTATGATGATGATGATGATGATGATGATATCTCTTCAAATTCTTTCCCCACAGACAATCTGCCTTGCCACTTTGTTTCTGCGTTTGGTGCTGGTTTTGTCACCACGGTGATCGCTTCCCCAGTGGATGTGGTGAAAACCCGGTACATGAACTCACCGCCCGGCCAGTACAAGAGTGCTATAAACTGTGCCTGGACCATGTTGACCAAAGAGGGGCCCACGGCTTTCTACAAAGGGTAAAGCTCTTTCTCTTTCATTGTCTTTGTCTCTCGTGCAGACACATTCACAGTCTTTCTCTCTCGCTCACACACACACACACACACACACACACGGCAGAACAGAACAAAAGGTGCATTGGTGAGGTGGGAGAGAAACTGAATGGTCTGAAGGTCTTCTTAAGCCCAATGAGTCCACAGGGCCCAGGTGCACCCAATCAGCCTAAGCCCCCGTTCACACCATACGCTGAAGCAACGCTCAACCTAAGCTCAACCTATGCTGAACCCACGCTGAACCCACAAGTTTCATTTAGGCGTCCTTGTTAACACGCCTTGCTCAAGTGATCGTTCAGGATTCAGTTCTATTTTCCAAGCGTGACGCGTGAAGCTTGAAGCTGCCAGGCATGAAGTCAATGGGAGTTGTGGGTGGGTTCAAGGCACACCAAGGAGGTGCTGAGAGGAAAAGAGAAGGCTTCTTGTGTGAACGGTTAGGCGTCAGTTCAGCTTGTGCCTGCCTCAAGCTTCAGCTCTTGTGTTCAGCGTCTTGTGTGGGCTAACAACCCTAACAGCAAGGCAGGACCAGGAGAGTGGGAGGGTCGTCACACTTTGAGATGTTTTATTACAGAAAGTGTATGAAACCCATGCCCAAAATAGTCATACATTCTGTCATTCAATTGTTACTTATAGTTGTAATTCCAGTTGTACTGGAAACTAGGGTTTCCCATCTGTTTCACTGGAACAGTCAACTCGGGTGTGACGTCATTCAATTGGGAAATTCCTAGCTCCCAGTCAGTGTTGGGAGTAACTAGTTACTAAGTAACTAGTTACTGTAACTTAACTACCTTTTTCAGTAACTAGTAATCTAACTAATTACTTTTTCAAATTCAGTAACTCAGTTACAGTTACTAAAATAGTAAATGGGCTAGTTACTAGTTACTTTAGGACATGAAAATAACGGCCAACTTCAGAGGATTACCCAGTTTCTGATCCTCAGACCTAGTCCGGGGAGAGAGCTGCAGCCAGAGCCCCAGAGGCTAAGGACCTTGATAGGCTATAAGCCTCCCCAATAAGTGAATGTTCAATGCCACACTGTGGCACAGCAACACTAACATAATGTGTGCATTAATAACAATCGAAGCGGAATTTTAAAAGTAACACAAAAGTTACTTTCCCTAGTAACTAATTACTTTGAAGTAACTGGTAACTTTAAAGTAATTAAATTACCTTTTGAGAGAAGTAACTAGTAACTGTAACTAATTACCAATTTTCAGTAACTTTCCCAACACTGCTCCCAGTGCAACTGGAATGCATAAATAAGGTCTTACCCTTTTTGCTGGGGACCCCCTGGAATACCCTCAAGGACCCCTGGCCCTGGGGGTTCCCGGACCCCACACCACTGATCCAACCAACCCCCTTTTTTTCATTTTCTTTGCAGATTTGTGCCCTCGTTTCTGAGGTTGGGATCATGGAACGTAGTGATGTTTGTGTCATTTGAACAAATCAAGAGGGGCATGATGGTCACCAAGAAGAAGATGGAGGGCAACTGAAATCCCAGTTTTCAAACACAATACCTCAGCCTCCATTTCAACTTTGTTCAACAAGCTTTTTATCCTGTGGTGAAAAAGTGAATCCTTTGTTCAAAAAGGAATAATGGACAGTATCTTATATAACTATATGTTAAACTGATAGAGGAATCTATTTCTCTTTTTATATTTATGATTTGCCATATAGAGCCCATTCCATATGAGTGAATGATATGAACACCAGGGTATTTTCACCCATTTGCACTTTAAGACCTGTCCTTCCAAATCTGCAATACCAAAGTTCAGGGCAGCTTCCGCAAGCGCACAAGACACCGACATACAATGACTGAATAATATGGGTGTCCCTACCAAAATGTAAAACAGCATATTTATGTAAGTCCTAAATATATTTCATGTGTTTTACACAAACTGTGTTGTTTTGCTTTGTTTTAGATCATCCCTCTTGCCCTCTCTCCTCACACTCACATAAAATGCATATGCACTCACATCAACATGTGTATTTATTAACTTTGAGCAAGACGTGTTATTACAAATCCTCCTCAAAAGCAAATCACATCATAAAAATAAAAGGAAAAGAAACCAAAACACCAGTCTTGGGTCACAAATGTAGGAAATGGGGTGCAAGACAACCGTTATGATTTCCACATCACCTATATTTACAGATGGCATTAATGGTATCAAAAACACAAAATTTGCAAATTTTTTAAGATCAGGGCACCACAATGAATAAAGCATTAAAAAAAATGCTAATTACCGGTATTCCCTATTTCAGTCTTGGACTCTTGACACAAAAAATCAAATTCCTGAGCAGGACAATTGTGAGAACAAATAGGCATTGTTACATAAATACACACAAGACAGCTCAAAACAAGGTTACATAATATTCAAGCCTAGTTAACCAATTTTCAATAACGCTCGTTCTATTACTGTCCTTCAACTGCAACAACTTGGTTGCATGCTTGCTGAAAAGTGCACAAACCCTTACAACAACAAACAACACGTGAGCACCTTAAATCACTATTAATCCTCTGCAAGCACTTCTAATATCCCCTTTATTTAGTACAGTTAACTGGAATGATCATGTGTGAGGCATAGGGTGCTACATTTGTGCTCTATTGTAAAAAAAAAAAAAAAAAAAACTATCACTGTGAAACTAAAAGAGCATTAAACTCTGACTAATGGATTGCAAAAACAAATGTAAGCGGGTTTAACTATAGAGAGGCAAAGTGACAACCTACTTCCTGCTTCAGCACTGTACCAGAGATTTTCATCTGCCATTTATTTTCCCACAGACATTTTGTAAAATGCTTATAAAAATAGTTTTACTTGTTCAAACCAAACGGTTCAAATATATTTAGAAACAGGAGAGACCACATAACATTTCACTCAGACCAAAACGTAAAAAGATTGTGGATTTAAAGAAAAATATATATATATATATATATATTTTATAGTCTATCCCCATTCTAAATATAGCTGAACTGTTTGGTTTGACGAAGTAAAACAATTTTTATAAGCATTTTATGAAATGTCTATGGGGAAATAAATGGCGGATAAAAATCCCTGGTACAGTGCTGAAGCAGAAGTAGGTGGTCACTTTGCCTCTCTATTTGAATTTCTGAGCAATGCTTCAGTGGTCCCACCAGCTCCAGCTTGCTTTTTTTTGGTGATGTCTGCATTGGTCAGTCCATGCCTTCTTGGTTGCTAATACAAGACGAAAGGGGGTCGGAGATTATTCCTGAATAAAGTTAGTTTTTAGGCTGGACAGTCAATGTGAGGGACACATTAGGGTCCTGTAGCTGTGCCTTGACTTTGCTGTGGAACTTCTCTCTGTAGTGATTGAACTGCATGATGCTTTCTGGCTCCTCTGACACCCAGAACCGATCAAATTCGTACGCCAGGTAACCTGCAGCAGGGACAAACATGGAGGTTTAAGGACTCTTTCTTTCTAGAAGCACTAACCAACCACATGTCTCCTCATCCTGCAATATTTACTCCTGGTTTGTCCTCTGAGGAAACAAATATAACACACTTCCAACAGACCTGCTGTTGTAAAGAAGCAGAGGTAGACAATAAAGAATAAAGTGATTTCTACTCACAGTATAGCTGATGAAAGTCTGGGAGCTCAGGACTCCCCAGCATTGTGTTGTAGAAATGGGGTTTCAAAACACCACTCTTCAAGAGGCTGTAGGCCATCTCTGTCAAGTTGATCCCAACTATGGCATATGAATACCTGAGATATGTACAGCTCAAATGATTAGCATATTTGTGTAGTCTACAGTGTACAATGAGAACTGTGAAATGTCTGACTATGTTTAATAAAGTCTATGGTGATTTATTATTTGATGAAGACCAAGTATAGGACGTAATTATATTACTTGTTCTCTCTATTACGGAAAACAATATGCTGATGTGATATGTTTCTCCTACCCTAGTTTGGGATGGTTTGCGTGGGACAACACCTGGCGAGCCTCCTCTGTGTAGTTTTCACTGAAAAAACTGGAACAAATCAAAAACATTACAGGAAAATGATCATTCACTATAAAGAAATCACACGCTTTTAACTTAACTTTCGAATTAAATTTCTGAATGTTATTGTGCATTGATATGAATAAAGATATGTATAAAGATATGCGAGATCAGGTGTGGAAAAGCTCCTGCCGCTCCTTATTTAAAAAATGTCTGGCAGATCACACTTAATGGTCAGTACTGATATTACATGATATACTTCTTTGTAACTAATCTCTCGTCATCTTCATTCAGGGACACTCACACAAGATTGATTAAGCCCAACATGCCCATTCCTCTGAAGTCAGTCTTGGGGTCATCTCCTTGGAATCCAATGTCTCCCCACTGTTTGGTTACCCTAGACTCCAGTTTGACTGCTGGCATCAGCAGGTCCCATAGCTGAGAGTACAAATACAACAACTATACTATCACTGCTGCTGTATTGAAGATGACTAAGTGCACATAATACGACTACCGGTAATAATTTTATTTCAAATAGTGGCTAACATTTTGGGTTCACAATCCAATATCCTACCCAAATCTAAATCATTGTATTGTACTAATTAACTCGATGTTTAACATGAATTTAAGAAGAAAGAAAAAAACGTAATTTCACAAAAACTATAAATGTGATTTCTCTTGATCTAGTAAACAGCTCTCAGTGTCCATCTTGTAGGTCATGTTTAGACATAAGCTATGTTTATGCTATTAAAGCCTCGGGAAAATAGCTTTTGATCAACTGTTATTTCACATTGTATTACAGGTGAGCGCCAAATTTCAAATCCATAAAGGCTTAAAGATATACTGTAAAAGATAGCCCTCCAGCACCTTTTATGCTGTTTTAGTAAGGGTGTGGTAGCTTCTTCTTATACTCTGTTCTAAAAAAGATTTCCATAGCTAAACACCGCCAATTTATTTAATAATGCATTTAGTAATGTATGAACCCTGAAAAAGGAGCACAAACCTTCAAAAGCATGGCCTCATGTTCTACTTTGTCTGAGTTAAAGACTTCCTTTCTCAAGTCTTCCACAGATGTGTATAGGCTGCTGTATCCTGTTATCTGCAATAGACAAAGGTGTAGGCTTTCCTTGAACCTAGAAAAGCAGGAAAATTAAACAAGTGTTGAACACAAATCATTCAAAATCACACTTAACTAAATATGATTTGGAAATCAAATAACTGGAAGTAATAAGCAACCTCTAGATAACAGTAATTTGAGATAAGAAGTAACTTTACATGGGATCTTTCTGGGGTTTGACACTCTTTTCTTTCATGACTTGGTCCACACACTGCTCCAAATTATCCTTGCTGGTCTGCAAAACATCTCTTAAGATCTACAGAGGAAGAACGTGAGACAGGAGAGATGGAGTGAGCGAAAACAAGGTGGTCAGAGCAAACTAAAGGGGCAAATGAAGGAGTGCACGGTTCTAACTAGCTAGTACTAGACAGAAAACTGAGTGAGCCATTGGTCTTTATTGGAGTCTATGCTATCAAATAGCCAAGGTGAAAAGGCAATTCAAAGTCAACCTAAAAAAAACTCAGAAAATGATGACCATGCACTTCTGTCACTGAATGAACTGTTTATCAGAAAATTATTAACTAGCTATAATCATAACTAAATATGTGGACTGGAGTCATCAGTTTATAGCTCCATCTCAAGCTGGGCCCCTGAACCAAGATTATCCCTACACCCTACATCGACAGACACGCACGCGCGCACGCACGCACGCACGCACGCACACACACACACACACACACACACACACACACACACACACACACACACACACACACACACACACACACACACAGGTTCTTACCTTATTCTTTGATGACTGGAGAGAGTATTCTATAATGGGACAAAACGGGTATGTAAGTACACCTTGCACAAACAATGGGAAAAGACATGGTAAGCAGCAAATCTAGGCCAGACTTGAGATGACTCACCTGCTTTTGTTGTCCTTGCTGCCCCTGGCTCGTACCCCGAGCATATTCTCTGCAGCTCACATCTCCCAGTTGCAAGTCTGATGAGCCACTTCAGCCAGTATCTCAGGAAGGATGTGTAGAAGTACTGCCAGATATTCCCCAGCATTTTCTACAATGTGGACAGTAATAAGACATCAGTAACTTGATGCACTTTAGGCAGAACAACCAAGCCTAATAGCCTATGTAGGCTATTCAAGAAGCCCCTGTAACGTTATACACTTTGCATGACTCCCAATATCAGAATGGTACATCTTAACTAAATTAATTTTAAACCTAGTTAGATCGTCAACATGTGGTCAAAGCAACTGCAACTTCTGCAAGCCATTCAATGCACAGATAATATGATCTTAATTCCTCATCTGTCGATGAACATTACTAATGCGGAGGACCGAGAAGGACTGATGATACGATTATTTTGTCTCGATCTCTTCTCGTTAACATTAGCTCGAATGATAGGCCAGTGTTCGGTGTAGCCAGCTGTGAAAAGTCAAAACCAACGTTAACGTTATATAAGTGTTGAATGAACAGCTAGTGGATGTGGTGTAAACAGTAAAGTATGCAAACAAAACCAGCATGCCAGCTAGCTAGCGTTAAAGCAGCCAAGACAGTAGGATTGTGATAGCATAAGACAAAAGCGCTCAGTCTGTTTAGCTATAACCTAGTTTAGCTAACGTTAACGTTACAGAAACCCTTCACATTACATAGCTAACAGCTAACGTTAGTTCAATAACGTTAGCGTTTAGCCTGCTGGTTAGTAAATCGACCCGGGCCACACAGACAAATCAATTTGGGTTGCAAACTCCTACGCTAGTTAACATGTTAAGTTAGTAACTGACAACTGTTTCAGTCCAGTTACAGACAACAGGTTAGCGAGCGAGACTAGCGAGGTGATCTGTCGCTCACACCGATTTTAATTTACTTGCTAATATTTACCACAAACAAGAAGCTCAACTTAATCTGTGATTGTTAACGTTACTCTCTCTTTCTGTATACCTCGTTTTCAGAGATGAAGATTATAACTAGGGGTTAGATAACTAAAGTTACCTCGGTAGTTGCGTTAGCAGCGTTTCTGTTGTGACAACCAACCACTCTGCACGGGGTTCGTTCAGAAACACAACTGCAGTGGGAATGTTCGAAAAGACAAGAACCCTACAGAACAGAAGGAATTGCTTTTCTTTAGGCTGCATACGTACATATAACTTTGTATAGAGACTTGTGCGAATTGTCTTTTTATGCCTTTTATGATTTTACGTTTTCAATTGTCTGCAACGCTGTTGCGCACCGTGACGCAGCAAGACGGTTGCAGCTAAACATGAACGCTGGGCTAGCATGATGTCTTTGAACATAGCCCAGCCTAGGTCAGCCCAATGTTGCTGCGGCGCCACCTACTGGTGGAAAATGTTAGAGGTGACAACACCCCCCCCCCCCCTGTATGGCCATTTCTTTTTTGGCAACTGGATTTCAGGAGACAACCTTCCCTAGCATTTGCTTTCCCCAATTAAACCACAAGATGATGCCAGATTCACACTGACCAAACACACACGCACAGCCGCACGCACGCACGCACACACACAAGGAGCAGGCTGTTTTTTTTCTTCTTTACAGATTAGTTTTCAATGCCAACAGACAGTGCCACATTCTGGCTACTACGGGAGACCTCTCTCTAAAGCCAAGGCTGCGACATCAACAGACCTACAACATAGGCCTACAACAAATCCTAGCCTAGTAGCCTAAATAGACTACATGCACAACTTCTTTACTTCCTGAAATTAGTAGCCTCTTTATTTCCTGTCCTACACTATTGGATGAACTGATGAATCAGGTGTGCCTGATCATTGTTGTGACTGCAGCACACACCTGACATTAATCAGTTCATCCAATAGTGATGACAGGAAATAAAGAAGCTGTAGGCTACTAATTTCAGGAAGTAGTGGAGTTGTGCATGTAGCCCATTGCTCTCCAATGGTGCACTCGACAGTATTTAATGGTGTCCTCTGGAGAAGGGAAGATCCCGTTGGGGTAAGGGCAGGAGGTCCAGTCCATATGCTACTAGCCTACTACAAGATCAGACCTATTTGAAGACAAATATTAAGTAGAACATAAGTAGGCCTACAACAGTCCGAGAGCCTGAGCAAAGGAACATAGCTTAGCTACATTTGGCTGATGATGGCTGTTGAGAACTGCACATGTGGTTGTTGTTTTAAACTCAGACACCACGTGAGAAATGGAATTGAATCTGATATACACACACACACACACACACACACACACACACACACACACACACCCTGGGCAATGTAGACTACAGATAGGGTTTATGTCCCACAGAAGATGGAGATATTGTTTTTGTTGGGACTTACTGAATTACTTTATAAATAATAAATAAATAAGTAAATAAACAGGCATAAATAAATGAATGAATAAATTGACTAAATAAATATGATCACTATAGCCTATTTATCGTGTTTCCCACATTCCAATTCATTTAGCTTATCTCGCGTCTCTGCACAACCTGCCTCTGCCACTTTGAAACAATTTGTCGAAACAGCCCGACAGCGCCAAAGCCAAAAGAGAGGTGGTACGGCGATCGACCCCCCGACATTTCCCCCATCCACTAAATTCTGATAAGGACTTCAGTGAAGTATCCATCGTCGGACGACCGTGACTCATATAGCGCGCAGTCAGAGTGCTTGAAATTTGCGCTCTCGCCTATGGATGATCAATATCCCTGTATAAAAGACCTATATTCCCATAGAAGGCGTGGCTTGATGTCACCGACTCTGGGTTGATTTTCCATATTCACTTCTGGGTTTTAGCCTCATCTCGCTGACACGGACGCGCAAACGGCAGCCTGCCCGAACCATCGCATCTATTTAAGTCAAATGACATGCACGCGGGTAGCGTCTCTCAAGGTAAGCATTCCCTCGTTTCGCTTGACTTGTCTTTTTATTGTCAGATGTTGACTGCAATCCGCAAGGTCAAATCACCAAATACCGATGGGCTCTGAAACTGTGAGGGATGTTGAGGCGAATGTAGGCTATGGTGTAACATATATCTTAATTGACATGCAAGGACGTCTGGACCACTTTACTGTGTGCGATCAAATCGTTCCCCATTTTGCATGCACTCTGTCCACTGCTCATGTCATGTTATTTCTAAACTGATGTGCACAAGCCCTATAAATAGGGCGTCTAATTGTTGACTGTAACTAATTATCTTTTCCACAAATGTTTGCACTTTCACAAGAGACACCCTGATATAATTGGGCTATCTGCCTCTGAGCTAAAAGGGGCCTATTTTCAGTTTTACAAGTCACACTTGCTTTCAAATTCTAAAGTACCCAAAGGGACTGCTTATGGTTTGAGGAATGAGGATCCCCATCTCTTTTCTGAGTTGAATAATCCAAGAAGAAATATTACAGAGATGACTTGGCCAATGCTGTCACTCCCCAAAGAGGAGCAATCTCAGATATGTGGTGAGGTGGTGCTTTTTGTTGTGAGCAAGGGGAATAAGTCAAAAGATAAGCATAGATGAACTTCACATTATTTGGAATGGAGTTGAGTTGTTCATGATAGTGACAATGGAAATGGCTAATTTGTGCTTTGTGTAGAACAATTGCCAACTGGTGTGTTTCCTCTGTAGCCATAGGCTATACTTTGCTATGGATGATTAAAGTCCTGGGCATGGGGCAATTCATTTGTCTCACTCAAAGGATCAGATAGTACAGATGTCTCCCACAAGCACCGATAAATCACTTAGAGAATAGATGTTTCACACCCTTTAGGAGGCAGGTTGGATTTTCACTAAGATGGAGACAGGATGAAGAGACTGGTGAAACTGCATATCACTGCTTGTGCTTAGTTAATGTGTTTTTCACTATAGTTGATTCAAAGAGAAGCCGAGAATGTGCCTTTGTCACTTTGAAACCACATCCGTTTTTTATTTACTAATAGTGCTGTGGCAATGGAAGAGTAGACCTTTAATCAATAAATGTGATTGTTTTCAGGAGACATTTGTTTTGGCATTCTGCAGAATTTTAGGAACTGAAATGAAATTGACATTGTTTTGCCAGTTATAATCTCAAAAGATTTTCATGTAAATAAATGTCTGTTAAGTCACTGTCAGTTAACACAATGGTGATTGAGCCCTGGCCCATTGATGGAAGCCTTTTCAGTATTGCAGCATTTATGAACTGGGTGTCTGTGGTGACACCCCAGAGAGGGTAGGCGGAGGTAACACAATAGACTCGCTCTAACGTTACTGTATAGCTTCCCGGTGACAACTCTTGTGTGGAGTAGGATAACAAGCTACTTTTTTTTCAGTGGTTGGCTGAACAAACTGACTAACATAGCAACACTGTTTGGATCTCACCTGCAATTATTGCTAATTGTCACAGGTGTCGCCAAAGAGAGGGCAACTGAAATCTTTGAGATTATCACTTTAAGATGAACTCAAATGTTATACATGCAAATTCTAGATAAATATGCCACTGTAGCATTCTTGTATAATTGTGTTATACAAGAATTGGTAAGAGATTCAAGACATTGTTGTTTTATATACGGTAATAACAATGTTACTGTGTTTTGTTTGCACTGTATCACAGAACACAGTAGGCTAAAGATAGCCTAATTCAAACTGACTAACACCAAAATCACATTGGTTGGTCCCCTCTGTGAGCAACAATGAAATGGTATCAATATAATTATATCGGTATCTCCTTATAACACTCATCATTTTAGATATTAGGGTCCATCTTCAGATTTATAATTGTTTAATGAACTGCCAAGCAAACACAGACACAATTATTTTACACACACACACACACACACACACACACACACACACACACACACACACACACACACACACACACACACACACATATATATATATATATATATATATATATATATATATATATATATATATAGTTCAGTTTTTACTCCTTCACTACTGTCTGCATGCAGGCACTTCAACTGCAACCCATGTCACACCCTTATTTTTCTAGTTTGCTGAAGAGTCTGTAAACTTATTTTTGCTGTAGTCTGAGAAACTATTTTAAGGATGCATCACTCTGCTGTAGTGGTTATTCCTAGTTACCCCCCTTCCTCCCACAAGTGTCCTGATTAGACCAAACGATTTGAAATATATATTATACTGTTTATAAACCTTCAACAAAGGTTCATAATAAAAAATAGTCTGAATCAAAAGGTGACAGACATGTTTGTAGCTTGGAATTACTTGAATTCAGAATTACTTTGAGTTGCATCTGATTTGGACATAATGTGGTTATGACTGGCTCTGAACTAATTAATTTCATCATTATACTTTTTCACAGATTCACAGGTCATCTTAATTTTACTGGGAAGCTGTGATGAAATTAGATAATGTCCTTTTAATTGATTGTTCTAGTCCTTTGTTCTTCATTCTAAAAAAGATTGTCTGAATGCATGTTTATCATTGTAGTCTGTAGGGCTGTCCTCGAATATTCGGATATTTGAATATTTGTTCATAATGCAGACATTCAAATTCGAAAATTTATATTCGATATTTGATTTTTTTCCCCTAGAATGAACCTAACCCAAAATAATAATCACTCATGTCCCACAGGCCAATTCATTCATGATATATAAGGAATTAAGCCATTGACTATAAGGCGTTATAAGGATTACTATGTAGCTTTAATATAATCAATCAATCAATCAATCAATCAATCATATGACAATCCAGTAGGTGGTGGTAATGCAACACTTAAGTCACTGTCTAGTAGTGCAATTGGTAATTAGTCTGCAATTTTCACTCCAGTTATATTAATAAAAAATAAAAAAACGTATTCCGGTGAATCCCTTTTTTAAATTTTTGGTGGATTTTTGTTGTTGTCATGATGACATCACATTCGAATATTTGTGGAAAACCTCAATAGAATGTTCGAGTTTGAAAAAATCGATTCGAGGACAGCCCTAGTAGTCTGATTATTTTTGTCACCGGTTGACTATTGCTGAGCTGTTAGATCTACAGTATATAGTGAAACACACGCTTCTCTTTTTAAACTAAGACCATTTCTATTTTCCTCCTTTAGGGAATTTCACAAAGTGACTGATAGTACACCTGTTTCCAAGTTTGGATTACGACTGTATTTAAAGACTAAAGCACTGAATTCAGCATGGGAACGAATCCAAAAAGGACAGTGACAGTCCAGATGGTGCCTCAGCTGGCTATGGTGGACACACTGGGCAATAAGGAGTCTAACGCCAACTGGGCTAAGGAACCTAACCTAAACCTCTCTCAGGTTTGTCCAAACCCCACCCATACCTCCACAGACCACAAACAGGATAACCTGACTACTGCTCCTACGAGCACCCTCCCACATTCCCAAACAGCTTCCAAGGAAGGGGAACCCGTTACAAGTGTGTCAGACATGCCAGCAGTATCAGCCAATGGAAACCAGGAAAAATCAGGGCTTGTGATCGGCAGAGACCAGCAGAAGCCAGACCTGTCTCTGACATATCAAGGTGTGAGTGAGACAGGAGAGAACCAGAGGGATGGCAACGCTAATTTGAGAATGTTGAGCCTGGCTGAAGAGAAGGATATCTGTAAGGCTGGTCTGTCATCTGCCGTTCCAAAGCTTGACATGCAGACGAATGACTGCAAAGTAAAAGGGCCAAGTGCAGTAGACAAGGCCTGTGCAGAGAATATAGTGCAGGGCAGTGGCACATCCTCGGCGAAAGTGTCACCTCTAGGGGACAGTAGTAAATATGTCTCTCCAAATAATCAAAAGCTTAACAACGCCTGTGAATCAAAACACACGGCATCTGAAGTGCTGACGCCCCAGCTCGGCAACACAGAGGGTATTTTAGCCGCCATAAACAAGGACACTGATGTACCGCTGAAATCTAATAAGCCCGATCATATAAATAAGCACTTCCATAGCTCAGCTAGCAGCTCCGCTCCATCACAATGCCCCCAGCAGGTATTAAAAGCCTGCACCCTTGAGACATTATCACCAGCCCCTCTTCAAATAGAATACAAAATGCAAGAGTCACCCAAAACTAAACAGAGCACGCAAACTGCAGCTGTGTTCAGTGGCACCACCCCACCGCCACCGAAGAGTCAAGAGGCAGAGGCTGGACTTACAAGTAAGAATTCAAGTTCCATACATGCAGAGAAGGAATTGCAACCAGTAAAGAATACACACATCTCCTTAGATAAACATCAGCCAGCGTCTTCGCAGGAGTCCTCCACATTGCCGCAGGCTATACAAAGCATGCCAGCCTATGGGCAGGTGGCTGAGGAAGCAAGCCAGACTGCAACAGCTGTCTATGGGGAGCAGCAGCAGCAGAAAACTCACTGCAGGCTGTACAAGGAAGCGTCTACCATGACCTCCTCCCTGTCAGCCAGCCCGGCCAAGCAGTCTCACGATGTGGAGGTGCAGGCAGTAGCTAACACATGCAGTAAGGCTGTGTCCACCAGCCCCAGTCTGATGCCTTCTGCCATGCCCAGCACTGGTGCAGTCCCCAGGGAGGAGGCCCAGAGCCTGGCTGTGGTCTACCAGGTGGACAGCGGCATGGGCCTCCACCAGATTGTGCCCTCACAGGTTCACATGGGTTCGCTACCCGCCTCTGTTGATGCCAGGTCGGAGAGACTCACCCTAGAGGCCGGGCTGTGTGCCAACCAAAATGCTGGCGTGGTTCTCCACACAGAGGCCATGGCCCTGGAGCAAGACGCCAGGCTAGGGGCCAAGCCTAAAGAGCCAGGCATTCAGAGAGGTCCTCCGCCTCTGCAGCCAGTGTATCAAATCAACATTGAACCCAGCACGCAGAAGGAGCAAGTGGGGAGCGTGAGCCACCACCAAGACAAGGCGGGTAACTCTCAGAGTAAACCTGGAGATCAGAAGCCTGTAGCCAAAACAGCCTCTGCTAAAGCTCCCTTTTCCCAGTCTGAATTACCCCCAGAGACAGCGAGTGCTAACAATCCCAAATCTGCTGACAGTAATAATCCTCCTGCCTCATCCAAGGCTGCTGTTACATCTAAGCCCAACCAGGCCCTGCCAACATCAACAGCAACAGACACCACACACAAGGCAAACCCATCTACAACAAACAAGTCTGTCAGTAAAAAAGAGCAGTCCAAAGCTGCTGCTAAAGCATCGGCAAAGGAGACGAAATCTGCCAAGCAGAAGCTGGAAGCACAGAGAAAGGAAGAGGAGGACGAGAAGCAGAAGAGTGTCCATGATGTGGTGTGGGATGAGCAAGGGATGACTTGGGAGGTCTACGGGGCATCTTGTGATCCGGAGTCCCTTGGCTTCGCCATTCAGAGTCATTTAGTCAGTAAGATCAAGGAGCAGGAGAGGAAGCTCATTGTCCGGACTTCCATCCGGAAGTCTATCTCTGCTGCCGACTCGCTGCGGCACGGCAAGAAGAGCAAGAGGAGGCAGCAGAACATTTTCAGGTCAATGCTGCAAAATGTCAGACGGCCCAACTGCTGTGTGCGCCCCCCTCCCTCCTCTGTGCTCGAGTAGTGGAGTACAGAGGCAGCCCAGAGTCAGACCCCTCCCTCCACTGTGCTCGAGTAGTGGAGTACAGAGGCAGCCAGACCCCTCCCCTTTCCTAGAGGTCAAAGGTCACAGTGTTTGTCCTCCTCTTGTGATGATTCCAATGCCAAGTGCACCATTAATGGGACAGCTATCTCTGTAAGCATATTGGAATGTTGTAGTATACAGTCACCCCCATTTACGATGTTTGTGATCCAAGAAAGCAGACAAAAGTAGGAAATAGATACATAAAATGAACAACTCAAGACTTATTTTCTAGAAATAGATACTATACTATAAAAAACTGAGAAAACTACAGTATTTAAAATGACAAAGGCAATAATAGTGAAACGCATGTATATTAGTTCCAGTGGCAGTTGTATGTCCTCCCGCAATGAAGTCCACACCTACAGTACACAGTACATGGCACTGATCGTGGGGTATACATATGTCAGTATTAACTTTTACAACATATTTGTGCAATAATATATCAAGTCAACGTCTCATTGCATTTGGTATATGTTTATGAGGTGTTTTGGCGCCCTATATTTATAAAATTGGTATATTATTTTATTGCAGATTTATTTTCAATGGGTTATTTTTCATTTTTGTCTTGATCAAGAAAACCTTGCTGCACTGATTTCTTTATGTTGTGCAAAAAGGGACTGTATGTAAGCACCCTGTTTAATCTCTGTTCTCTTGGGTTTCTATTAAATCAACAAAAAACAAGGGTGAGCTTAACACGTTTTTTTTCCTGACTCATTGACAGTGACTTCAAACAGTCAAACTGTCAGTATGACAGTTGGTTCTGATGATCTCTATAAAGCTATAGACGTTGGGATTTCTTTTGAAGTTTATTTTCAGACAGAAAGGTTTGTCACAAGAGCGCTTTGCAGAAATTGAAGGACATAAAAAAAGAGAAAAATAAGGCCAGTATAAACAAGACGGAGCAACCATATGCTATAACAAACTCCAAGATGTGTGTGCATGTGCGTGTGTCTGTGCGCGCGCGTGCACGTGTGCCTGTATGTTCCCACATGCAGGTCAGTGGATATGAGAGACTATACCATGTCATACCAGGGCAGTCCACAAGAGAAGCAAGAGAGTGACACACTGCAGCTGAGAGGTACAGTAAGGCCGGGCTGAATAAATGGGTCCTGAGTCTGGTTCCCTAACGAGGGCATGGGGCTTGTTCCAAGGGAAGGAGCTCCATAGATGCAGGCTCTAACCACAGCTAGTTTAGCTACTTTTTTAATGTGCAGAGTGACAAGGAGTTGTACATCCTGTCGGTGGAGATGACGGGTTGGACTATAGCCAGTAAGTAAATCAATGATAAAGTGAAGGGCCTTGTAAATTAGAACTGAGAATAAATGCATGGCTTTTCATGGATCCAATGAAGGGAAAGTAAGACTGGGATAATGCATTTGTGTTTTCTGGTTCGCATGACTGCTTGGGATACAGAGTGCTGAGAAAATTGAGTATTTCCAGTGCAGTGCATTGCAGTGTATTTCCAGTGCAGTGCAGTGCATTGCAGTGTATTTCCAAGTGCAGAGTCGGGGCAGTCAGAGAATAATGCATTGCATTTCTGTGGATCAGTTTTTCTAGGTCAGCAAAGGAGAGGAAATGCCCAATCCTGGGGATATGTCTGAGGAGATGTACTGTTTTGGATATTGCCTTGATGTGGTGACAGAGGAGAAGTCTGAATCAAAGATAACACCAATATTTTTAATGGAACCTTTAGGGTAAGTGCACGGCCATCGCAATTACCGTAGGGGAGAAGTCTGGAAAATTAGATATTGCAGCTTAGGGCCTAAAAGTGTGTTTCAGGTCCATCTGCATCGAACAGATGAAAGTCATTTACCATCTATTTTTCTTAAAGTTCATTTAGCTGTTGTGGTATCACCTGGCTTCACTGCTATGTAGAGTTGAAGACAAGTACCGGTATGTAGAGAAAAAGATAGGACCTAAAACTAAACTTTGAGGGACAACAAAACATACCGTAGAACAAGCTGATCTTATGTTAACATCTAGGACACCAAATGTGGATCAATGTATCAATGCAAACCAGTTAAGAGCAGTGTTGCAGATACCAAAGAAGCAGAACCAAAAAGACACAAATCTGTCCAGAAAATAGTATGGATGTCAGTATCAAAGGTTGCACCAAAGGCAGAGCCCTAGTGGTCAACGGCTATAGCAGCTAATTTGTAGTTTATAGTTATCTCAGTGCATTGGAGGGTACAGATATGGATACTGTTTGAATTAAGATATTGTGAGTGAACTTCTGTGCTATCTCCTTCTCTTCTGGGATATCTTCAGGTTTGAGGCTGGACCTCTTTAATAGTGATGTGATAACTACTTCATTAAGTAGTAATGGGTCTAGAACCCAAATAATGTAGATTATCCCAATGCCATAATCAGTGGGGAGATTTCTGGCAGTAGAATGTGTCCATGTTGAAATGCATTACAATGTAATCAGCTGCAGAGGTCATAGTGCCAGAAAACGCAGTTCTGATGTGTTTTTGTTTTTAATTAAAAATGGTCATAGAATCAGGTGAGGGGAGGTATGTGTGCTAAAGGAAATGACCTTCCAGGCGAGCCAATGGACTTCTTTCGCAGTTTCCATTTGCATTCTACATTTCAATTGCTATAGGCTATTCGTTTTGCCTTTTTGGCAACAAAGTCGAGGGTGGGCTGGAGTATAGATCATCTGCTAAGCAATTTACTCATTCTATAATGGGGAGCTTTGCTTAGAGCCTTAGACAACAGGGAGAGCAGAGAGAGCAGTGCACTCTGCATTTCTGCAGTCAATCTTGTTACAATGTTGAAACAAAAAATTCTAATTGAGTGTGTACCTGAAATTACTTGTGGCATTTGTTTATTTGACCACTTATTAAAAGATCCGTGTTATCAAAGCTTATTGAACAAACACAACATTTCAAATCCAGATTGGTTCTGAGAAGGGCAAATATTGCAATTACCGGTAATAGCCTTGGGGTAATAGACAGATCCTCCGAAAAATATAAATTTTTAAAAAGGAAAATAATATATTTGCTGTATTTGCAATCTTTTAAATTTGTTTTCTGTGGCTGCTTGTCTGATTTCAGGCTTTTGATTGGATGTAGGAATGGAGAAGTGTGCTCTGTTTTTAACAGGTTTGGCAGACAGTTGACACAAGATGTGTGTGTGTGTGTGTGTGTGTGTGTGTGTGTGTGTGTGTGTGTGTGTGTGTGTGTGTGTGTGTGTGAGAGAGAGAGTGTGAGTGAGCAGAAATTGTGTTCCGCCACAGCTATGCCATTTTACATGAGATCGCGCTGAATCGTTCAAGAAGTGTAAAGAGCACCTAACAGAGGCAGATTTTTGAATTAGGTAATTAGGGCTGACTAATGGCCAAAAAATGGCTAATTAGTGTAAAAAATGAGTCAACACAGTTTCAGCACCATGGACAGCTCCATTCATTAGCTACTGATGGAGCTCACCTGCGTAGAGGAGCACAGCTGGGCAGAGTTTGAATAAGTGCACTATGAAAACCCTCTGGGGAGAGAGAGGAGAGACTGCATGCCAAGTCTGTGAACGAGGCCTGACTAAAAAGCCAGTGACACAGCGACGTGTATTCAGCTATAGTGGTAGGAATATTATTTGAATATTTCTGTTTTGTTTGACATCACAACCCTAACATTACCATTCGGTTCAATGAGATGAACATGAATTTGATTACATAACGTGATTTTGCATACATATCGTGATACATGTCGATATCGAGAAAAATCCTTATGATTATCATGATATTGATTTCAACCATATCGTCCAGCCCTAAGCCCTTTTTTTGGACCCACTGGGATAATTGGACACAGCTATTAGGCTTGCTTATATCTATCACATCCTTTGTATCCAGAAAGATAATAGAGACACTGATTGAAGGGGTGCCAAACTAACATGTATCACTGACCTATCTCCCTCCCCCCTTCACCTCGTCCTCTCCTTGTCTATCTGATAGCCCCCCCCCCCTTTATACGCTGCCTCTGTCCATTGCTGTGAGCCCATCACCAGCCTTAATTCAGACTCTTTCATCCTTGCTTTAATTAGCTAGTGTTTCAATTTTTAATATCCCCTCACCCCCTGTGTCGCTGTGACTGCTTCCCATTTGGAAGTGCAGATTAGATGTGGCCACAGGGGGGGATTTATTCCAATGGCAAGGCACACTGCGATGGCTCTCAAAGGCACAGAATACCAAATACCACCCACTGCCATAGTTACCGGAGGACTATATTTAATGTTTGTCTAACTAGCTGCAGCTCCGTGCCAGCTGTGGGAATTTTAATGAACACATACTGTAGCAATGGTGCATACCTGTACTCTGTACTATTCTATGGAGCATGCATTACAGGACTCCCATGGCATTTTTAGATACACTATAGATACACAGGTCACATCCGGGGTTTCAGTGAAACTACAATAAGGTGCATTCACATTCCCCAGTCTTAGATGCCTATAGCAAAAATAATGGATTCTTAGATTATTGATGGATTGAATATAAAGTTCTGCATTTTTCCTATGCAGCCACACCTTGCCGTGTGTACTTTATTTATATATATATATATATATATATATATATATATATATATATATATATATATATATATTTATTTATTGTAGTACAGCACTAATACCCAGTTTGATAATGCTCTCTCAAGTGTCACGGCCAACAAGGAGACACCCAGGCTGTTTCAGATGCTACTGTAATACTAGGACTGACTGTCTACCCTCCTCCAACTGCCCTCCCTCCCCCGCCATCGCAGCCCAAGGGCCTCCCCTGACGTGAGCTGAGATGTTTAAACAAACGGTGCAGGTACTGTGGGCTAGCAGCTGGGCTTCAGGCGAAATGTGCTGCAATGCGCAGAGGATTCACACACCGCACAGAAATAACTCTGGACTGAAGAACGGCTGTGTTAACGTTAATGACTGGAAAACTCTTCCTGAGAAAAAATAAAAATGTATGGTGACTGAGCGACATCATGCATTTTGAAAAGGAAATGTCCCATTCTCATTCTCCTTGATGCTTAGTTGTGCAGGATCCGGGCGTCATCTTGCATGTTATCTTGAAAATGAACAAATGAAATCACCTGAAATTAAATGTAAATCAAAAGTAAAAAACCTTTGAGGTTTTTGGAATTTGACTTGCAGAACACTATCGATTCAGAGAGGGTCATAAATTGCGGAGCACCCTGATTTGATTCGTCTGAGAGGCCATATTCATCAACAGTTGGGTAATTGATCATCATTCAGGGTACTTTGCAATATCACATTATGCGTAAGTGCGAATGATTGTTGGCCTGACTTAGTCCAATTTTTCCATGTCACTAGTGTGTGTTTTCTTTTAACATTCCCTCGTACTCTGAATGATGCTTTCCCTCAATAAGAAAACATGGTAATTGGCTGTAAACCCTTCCCGTGTGTAACTTGGCATCCTTGGATGCTCAGGGGAATTGGACAACATTTTTAAGCTATAATTGTCCTGCAGATAAGTTGCTCTCCTGCTGTATGGATTTAAGACGTGCTTGCAGTGACCCAGTTAGTTTCACAAACACGCCAACAGCTTCTACATTGGGCTCATATATAATCTGTTATAGGAGCCATGCAGGCACAGCTTGGACAGAAGCCATTACAATTATCCAAACAAACCATCATTACAATAACAATTCTCCCCACAGATGATTTGATGCATAATTAGATACACTTTTTATCAGCCCAGCCCTTTTATCATGGGGATGAGTGTTAATTACTATTTACAGATCATGTTTTCAGATTTGGAGTGGGGTAGCCTAATTAGGGATCCCTTGTAATGGCTGCTGATCAATAATGCTGTCATTTAGTTGCACACAGACCAGTTCCAAAACCACTGTTGACTTCACTGCTGGCTGATGGAATGAACGTCTCAGGCATTCTCTTTCATGTCACGCATCTTTGAATATCTCTGCTTTTAATCTGTGCTGTTTTTATTATTTCTGTCTAGAACAGCTCTTTTCTTCTTCTTCTTCTTCGTCTTCCTCCATGTTCTTCATCAGCATCCCTCTCTCTTTTGCCTTCCCCTTCAACTTCCTCTCCCCATTTCCTTTCAAGATCACATTTCCCTCTGTCCCAGACTCCCCCCCCGCCCCACTCCTTCTCTCTTTGATGATGATATCATAATGAAGCACCCTCAGCCAGTAACGGCGAGGTGATTAAAGCCTGGTTTCAACTCTGCTGAATTTCCCTTTCAAAACAGCCTGAGCTACTGCTCCTCTCTATATACTATCTATACCAGCCCTCTTATTTTACCCCCATATTGTATTTGCTAGATAGCTGCAAGTAAGGCTCCTCCTCCTGATAGCCGCCCCATTCCCAATCCCAGTGGAATATGTGGCCTACATTTGTTTGTGGTGCAGTGTTGGGCTGTGTGTGTGTGTGTGTGTGTGTGTGTGTGTGTGTGTGTGTGTGTGTGTGTGTGTGTGTGTGGTCCTCTTATCTATAATTTCTAATTTTCTATAATGTCCCCTTTCCTCTTCTGTAACATTGACCATTTTGTATCAACATTCTCTCTCCCTCTCCCTTTATCAGACACACACACACACACACACACACACACACACACACACACCCCACACTACGTGCGTGGACCAAGTATTTTAGAGCTTGTCATTGATTGTCTTTGCCATCCCATTCACAAACCTGTGCCCTGTAACCTTTGTTACAGGGTCAAACATGCAGAAAGATGCACGTTTCAGAACACACAGCTGTACACACAAAGGCATGCACACGCACACACACACAAAGGTCACCTTCCCAGCTTCATTAGAGTCTGCTTTATTATGGCTGACAGATGTGCCCATAAATCATAGGTCCCCTGGTAGAGAGAGACGATCAAAACAAACCTCATGCTGATTAAGGTAATATACAGAGCGAGAGAGAGGGGACACACACACACACACACACACACACACACACACACACACACACACACACACACACACACACACGCATTTAGTTATACCGGTTAAGGCCGGCCACTTTGTTGATTTTCAACCTGCTTTGTATCATTACAAGATCGGTAGAACTTCCTGGACCAAATTACATCATTATGATGTCGTCATGTATACTGAGGGAACGGAGAGAATGAGAGGGGCATTCCTCCTCAGGTTCCCCTTAAAAAATGTCTTGCAATGCAGTGGAGAGCAGAGCAGTGGAGAGGGGGCAGCATGAAAGGAGCAAAGAGTGGTAGGAGAACATGTATTTGGAAGCTGAATAAGCAGCGTCAATATCAATGTCATCAAGTCTGTCATGAATAAAATCAAGGGGAAATAATCAGTATAGCTCGGCAATCTAATTTAAGCAACATATGTAAGATATTTTGATGTAGTTGCAATGGTATAATGAGTAAAAATTATAATAATAAAACAGTCGAGCATTCAGAAAAAGTTTCCTATCCTAGTATCCTATCCAATGTATTTAATCTCATAACAAGTTGCGTTACTGTTGCTTGGCAGATAGCACAAATTATTATTTTGTTCCCATTGTTTAGATGTCAATATGTTATGTGGTGAAGAATCTGCTCTCTGCATCATAATATAGCACAGTACTTAAAAAATGGCAGCAGTGACAGACCACAAATCGTAACAGGATCTTCAGCAATATTTATAGATGGCATCTAATAAAATCAGGTCTCGGCCATTGCTTTGTGTAGTCGTAGACTGAATTTCAATCATGGAAGACCAAATAAGGCATTAATAGAGCACCCCATGCTGTCATACCCCTCAGCCCAAATGACGTCACTAAATGACGTCACCATCTCCGACGTCACCTTCTCCATGACGTCCCAAATGACATCAGTTATGACATCATAAATGACATCATAAATGACATCAGTTATGACATCATAAATGCCCTTCTCCCAAATGACATCAGTTATGACATCATAAATGACATCAGTTATGACATCATAAATGCCCTTCTCCTGGTACTATATAAAGCCCCCATCACCACAGCTTAAATCACACTTGTGCAGTCATCACTCACCTTGTGTCAGCATCACGCATTCATCCAGCATCTCCAGAGCAAAAAGCTTCATTCAGTCCATCATCATGTCTGAGTCTGAAGACGAGCAGCAAAGGGTCAACTCCGCCGTGGACGCCTTCCTCCAGAGCACGATCAACGCCCCGACCAGCCCCGGGCAAATCTCCAATCCCCAGGCTTCATCTTCGGCGTCACAAGGGGCGCTCCTCTCACCAGGGGCCGCAGCCGCAAAAGGAGATCCAGCGCCACGGAGGTCCAAGTCGTCTTGCCCGGATATCAGTCCGCGTAGCACTCCGGAGGCCGTGGCCGCGGCAAAAGAGCCAAAGATCCCCTGATCGCAACGATTTCATCACTGGTCGGGTCCCTCATCGATGCCCGGCTGAGGACGCTCGGGAGCCCCACGCTCCCCACAGCAGCAGCCCAATCAGCACCGCCCCAGGTTTCAGGCTTGTATCCCCCCTTTTCAGCCGGCATCTCTTCCGTAATATCAGCCCAGCCAGCCCCGCTTCAAAATCCAGGTGTGTGCGCCGCACTCATTGCAGGCCGGGTGCCAATCCCTGAGCAACTCTGCCCTGTTGCATACGGCCGCTTCCCTCTCCCGTGTCCAATCGGGTATTATCAAACATGCATTTAGTCCCTGGTTTCAGTCAACGTTGCGGCAATGCTGCTGCACTCATTCCAGGCCGGGTGCCAATCCCTGAGCAACTCTGTCCCCGTTGGAGACTGCAATGATTTAGCAGGTAAGCCTGCCTTGGCTTGCAGCATGATAACATTTAGCAAAGCTGCACTGAGCAGAACACATTGCCTTGAATGAAGCAGCAGTGTGAAGCGACATATATTAGTAGTATTAACTACAGAATCGAACAGATCCTCAAAATCGCTCATGGTGAGTTGAACCAATGCAAAATACACCGACAGCCAAATATATGTAGCGAGCAATTGCCATACAACCTGATTTTGATGCTAAAGCAGAAAACACAGGAATGAATAAAAAGTTCTGCAGAGAACCACCAACACCAGTAATTTGCAATGTGTCAAGCGAGCAATCGCCATCCTGTCTTAATACCCAGGTAATTTTACTCTCACTCTTAAACGCAACAGGTGGTTCATGTGTCATTATTATCGCTAGCACAGAGTGTTTCAGACATTTTTCCGGTGCTACCGTGTGCCACAAGTGCGGTACGGGGAGCCCTGCTCCGGCTCCTCTGCCGTGCGCCTCCAGGTGCCTGTCCAACTCACACTCCCCGCCGGGGGAGGTGGGGGGCTTAATGCGCTTCCTCCCCGCTCCGTCCCATGAGTGGGGCTTGCGGATGGAGTCGCCCGGGGGTCCTAATAAATACCCAGGTCATTTTTGTTTCACTCTTAAACATTCGGGGGATTTCATCTGGGCGTGTAAAAGGGGCTGCTCCCCTTTCCCGGCACTCCTCGTTCCGGGTCATGGTATTTAAATTGGATTAAATTAGAAATCTGCTGGGAGTTCCTGCTCGTCATGCTAATCACATGCATTAATTTTGTCATTCATATCATTACAGGCTAAGCTCATGCGGTCTCAGCACCTAAGTCAATGCTGACTCCTTCAGGCTACCTGAGTTACAACAACTCATTCATGCATTTGTCATTCATATCATTAAAGGGCTAAAGCTCATGCGGTCTCAGCACCTAAGTCAATGCTGACTCCATTCAGGCTACCTGAGTTACAACAACTCATTCATGCATTCGCCATTCATATCATTAAAGGGCTAAGCTCATGCGGTCTCTCAGCACCTAAGTCAATGCTGACCCCATTCAGGCTACCTGAGTTACAACAACTCATTCATGCATTCGTCATTCATATCATTAAAGGGCTAAGCTCATGCGGTCTCTCAGCACCTAAGTCAATGCTGACTCCATTCAGGCTACCTGAGTTACAATAACTCATTCATTACAACAACTCATTCATGCGGCCTGAGTCATTGCTGACTCCATTCATACTGCAGAGTCATTGCTGACTCCATTCATACTGCAGAGTCATTGCTGACTCCATTCATACTGCAGAGTCATTGCTGACTCCATTCATACAGCAGGGTCATTGCTGACTCCATTCATACGGCCCGAGTCATTGCTGACTCAATTCATACGGCCTGTATCACTGCTGACTCCATTCATACAGCAGAGTCATTGCTGACCCCATACGGCCTGAGTCATTGCTGACTCCATTCATACGGCCTGAATCACTGCCGTCTCCATTTATGTGGCCTCAGTCATACGGGCTTCACAAGCCTCAATCACATGGGTCTTAGCAGATTCCTAAGACCTGCAGCAATGCTCATCATATTAGTTAGCATCATGGGTTAATGTCGACTACATTTTGCTTGTTTATTCAGGTGATATTATCTCTGATTTATTGTTCCAACTGCAATCATCTCTCGAATTCCTGTGCATTAATCTTGACACCAAGCTTATGCAAGCTCCCGCCCCCTCGAGAAATTGTCTCGCATCCACGAAATAGCCCAGTCCTATTCAGCAGCCAGCCACATTTCAAAACGAGACCTTCTGTCTCTGCTCGGCCACCTGAATTTTGCCATGCACATTATTCCCCAAGGGAGGTCATCCATTTCCAGGCTGCTCGATTTAGCATCTTCAGTCCCCAGCCTCCTTGACTCAGTTACCCTCAATGAGGGAGGCCGAGCCGATCTCAAATTCTGGGCACACCTCTTAGGAAATTGGAACGGAATCTCATTTTTCTATGACGAAATCGTCTCGTCTGCCGACGACTTAAAACTTTTCACAGATGCAGCACATTCACCGCTCCCCCTCCTGCTGGACGTCAAAACTAATCAAAAACAGCTCAACAGCAACAACAGCTCAGCCGAGGGTGCGGGTGCAACTCTCCCAAAGTGACAGTACACGACTGTCAAAACAAATGAAAAAGGCCCATAATAGACATAGACACGCAACTTAAAGTCAAATCCAAGGGGAAAACGTACTTATTAACAATGGTCAGCCCACCTTTAATATTCCAAATGTCAAAATGCACAAATCAGAACGTGCATCTGTTAGGAATAGAACAGATATGAGAAAAATATCAAGCCAATCCTTGCCTCATACAATTTGGGATAAAGTAAGTGCACAACTAAAGAATATAACATTATGTCTACCCATTTTTAGACATTTTCATGCTATAATAATATAATGCTAAAGGTTAAATATTGCATCTTTTAGCCATTGCTGGCTATGCTCATGCAGGTTGTTGCGACCTTGGTCATTACTGACCTTAAAAATGCAGGTCATCGCTGACCTTTTTTCTTTTGGGGGGGTCCTCCCTTCAACAACTGGGCTGCCGTCTTCATCAGCCCTTTGCGTCCTACATCCATCCAGAGCAAGCTGCTATATTATCAGCCCAAATATGCCTCCTTCCATGATTGGTAGGAAGTATTAATGCATTTCATTGGTGGTGGTCTTCTCTCCCAATCCCCGTTTGGTGCCCATGCCGGGCAATTTGCATATAACCCCATAAGTGTCCTTGCCATTGCTTAACCTCAGTCAGCCCACGTCCTGACAAATTGCACAACCCATTATCCCTGCATTCTGCTTAAACATCAGTCAGCCCATGTCCTGACAAGTCAGCCCCGCCCTGACAATTTGCTCAACCCATTATCTCTGCATTCTGCTTAAACCTGTCAGCCCACGTCCTGAGAAGTCAGTCCACATCCTGACAACTTGCTCAACCCATTATCCCTGCATCCTGCTTAAACCTCAGTCAGCCCTCGTCCTGACAAGTCAGCCAATGTCCTGACAATCTGCATAACCCATCATTCCGGCATTTGCATAAACCTCAATCAGCCCTTGGCCCCCTTTTCCTCATCTCTCCCCATCATCACATGACAAGATCCTGGTTCATCCTTCACTTCAAGACCACACTCTAGAAATGCAACATCCCTGCAGAGAACCATTCCAGTCACTCCTTCAGGATCGGCGCAGCCACATCAGCAGCCATGCAGGGGGTGTCCTCCGCCTCCCTTCAACAACTGGGGCGCCGGTCCTCATCAGCCTGTGCATCTTACATTCGTCCAGAGCAAGACGCCATATTATCAGCCCAAAGATCCCTCCTTCCATGACTAAAGAGGCAACAAGCACTTCGTTGGTGGTGATCAAACTCTCCTTTTCTCTTCAATGCGCCCGTGCCCGGGCTATCCACATCCACTCCCTTGCATCCCCGCTTTGCCTTAAAAAACCCCGGTCAGCCCCTCATCTCCCGACATGCCTAAATTCTCCCCCCGTCAGCCCACGACCTGACTAAAGCATACCCCAGGCGAGCTCCATGACCCCCGTTTTCACTCTCCCAGTTCCTGAAATAACTTTAAATTCCTTTGGGGGATGTCCTATCTCATACAGCACCGACGCCCTCTCTCATAAGCAAGAGGAGCGTCACATCATGGAGTCATACGCCATACTCAAACCGTCTATTCTGATTCAATAAAGTTTGTTAAAATTATATTAAGAGTCTCTCATGATTGAAGTGTAGTCGTAGACTGAATTTCAATCATGGAAGACCAAATAAGGCATTAATAGAGCACCCCATGCTGTCATACCCCTCAGCCCAAATGACGTCACTAAATGACGTCACCATCTCCGACGTCACCTTCTCCATGACGTCCCAAATGACATCAGTTATGACATCATAAATGACATCATAAATGACATCAGTTATGACATCATAAATGCCCTTCTCCCAAATGACATCAGTTATGACATCATAAATGACATCAGTTATGACATCATAAATGCCCTTCTCCTGGTACTATATAAAGCCCCCATCACCACAGCTTAAATCACACTTGTGCAGTCATCACTCACCTTGTGTCAGCATCACGCATTCATCCAGCATCTCCAGAGCAAAAAGCTTCATCCCACCACCTCCCCAGATCACCACCAATGTCATGACTCCTGTTGGAAACAAATCCCCTTAGGGGGGATGTCCTATCTCATACAGCACCGACGCCCTCTCTCATAAGCAAGAGGAGCGTCACATCATGGAGTCATACGCCATACTCAAACCGTCTATTCTGATTCAATAAAGTTTGTTAAAATTATATTAAGAGTCTCTCATGATTGAAATAGCAATATGCCGCCTAAGGAATAATTGTCATCCTCAACGTCCCTATGGAGAGATAAGTAGCTTCTGTTACATCGTCGCCCCTTTTCCCAGAGAGAGAACATGGAAGGAAAATAAGTCCTTATCCTCTGAGAAAAATGAAGTATTAAAGGGAAAGGCACGCGCACGGACACATTTCTGTAGCTATCAGCTGCTAATGTATCTGAAGTGAATCCAGCAGGTGTTCCTGAAAAAAAACTCCACCGAGCTTCATGATATGGAGATTGAGCCCCAGACGAACATCCTCCTTGTGAAACTCATTACCCCTGACCTCAGAGCCTTTGTTGCTGCGCCGCCCATATCACTCTGCATTGTATGCAATAGTATGCGATATTGCATGCAACGCAGAGTGATATAGTACAATAGTTAATAGTTAATCCCCCACTTATGGCTACATTAGTACTGTATGAAACGAGATAGGTAATTAGGGGTCATGAATCACAGCACACCTTTCAAAAATATTGTATATTGTAACTTCCAAGAGAAATTAACGGATCCAATGTGTCTTACTTCTGCTTCACTGAAGCATAATTTAACTAATAAATGCAGCAGGGGTTGCTGAATGGTGGCAAGTGAAACGACGGCTCACAACACATGCGCCGTGGAGATGTCTGCATTCAAAAACACAAGTTGTGTTGTTGTTTGAAGGTTCTCCTACCTGTACTCTACCATACCCTCCCAAATCTAACTTGAGACTAACCGGTATAGGGTGTTCTGGTTACCTCCACCAAGGAGGTTATGTTTTCGCTAAAATTTCGTGTTTTCTTGTTTAACCGATGGGTTCCCAGATTGTGTTTTCGGTGCCGTTTGTCTGTCTGTCTGTTTGTTAGCAGGATTACGGAAAGACTACTGGGCCGATTTTCAGGAAACTTGGTGGAAGGGTGTAGCGTGGGCCAAGGAACAAACCATTACATTTGGGAGTGGATGTGATCTGGGTTGGGTCAAGGGAGGGGGCAGGGCTAGGGCAAAGGGGCCGTAGCTAGGGATAGGAAGGTCAATGGAAAAAACAATCCAATCCACCATCTTGTATGGTGAAATTGTTCTCGAGACATTATCATAATCTCTGGTCAAGGACTCTCATTTGTTGTAATCTGTTGATTATTGTTAGATTACATGCAGAGGTTTATTTATGGGGGAGCTATAAATAACACAACCAGTATTGAGTTTTAAGATGGTGAAATGGCTCATTACATCCTGCATATCAGTCAAATGATCTGCAAAATGATAAAAAACCTATTAGAAATAGGAACTGTCACATAATTTATTGTCCACTAACACTGTTATCTCACGGGACCCAAGATGAAGCTTTTCTCTGCTTTCCCTCAAGAAATTCCTCTTCAATTAAATCGGCAATAAGTTGTTTAGCACCTTGGATGTATTAATTAGACCCACAAGGTGTACTTTGTGAAATTCAAATCAATTACAAGTCCCAGATAATGTTCTGCTAGAAATGCTGGTGTAAAAAAAAAAGTTTGAACAAAACACAGTTTTGTAGTAGTGAGAGTTTTGAAGTGTGCACAAGCATGAAGATGAGTGTTGATAACTACACTTTATGACTTTAGACAGAGAACTCAGAGAAGCTGGGTGCCATGAGCTACGATCAAATCTGACATGTAAAACTAACTGTAGGTCATGGGTGAGAGGTTTCCTTTTACCATGTCTAATGCATTCAATCTCCTTGAAAGATATCTTAACAGTTTTTTTTCTGACTAGAGAACAGTATCAATACTCATTAAAGTGTCAGTGTGATACTGTGTGATTTATGGCTCAGTCACATCATTTGGCCCTAAGCCCCCCCCCCCCCCCACCCCCCCTTCCCGTGCTGACATGTGGCTAGTTGCTCCACCAAGTTCAAGGTACATCGGTGCTGTCAAAGTTCAGACCCACCGGCTCTCCTTCTGTTGGTAATAAGTCGGTGAATTGTTGGACAAGGCGCATTTGGGTGCACCTCTGCCGCTGTGAGGAGTATGGATGCAGAAATGACCAAATCCCGACGGTCCAAGGGGATGACCACCCTGGAGAAGGCCCTGATTTTTCTGTTTGTGGCAATGACCATTGCCTGCATCACCATGGTGGCCCTCTATGTCACTAGCAAATCTGACTCTTCTACCAGTGGAGACGGTGAGTGCCTATAACAAGTATATAGTATAGTATATCTCGTAGTATCTAGTACTACTATAATACACTAGTATACTATGTCTAATTCTTGTTAGTCAAAGCAAACCGCTTCAAAACAGTTAAAGAAAATATACCGCCCTTTTCACAGTTATTGTGCTGATGCCTATTTGATCTCATTTGCTTACTTTAAAGTGTATAGTTATTCAAGTCAGCAGAACAGTGATTCATAACCTCACAGCAATGTATTCAAATATAACTCATGGAAGAGTGCCCATAAGTCAATGCTGAATGTTTTAGCATCTCATAAAGCTAACTTTTTTGTATCAAACACATTGGATTTTTTTCCCCAGTATGGACTTATCACCTTACAAGCATAAAATAATGACTTTTACTGAAGTGAAGAGGATGTAGCTCTTGTGTAATCACCTTTTTCCACCTTTGCCTTACAATATACATTATATTAGTACAATGTTTCTCAGCTAGTTATATCATATATTTTCTCTGATGTACTCCCACAGCGGCTAGGGAAGCTATTCTAGAGGTTTCTGTTGTTGTGATGTGAGCTGCATGTATACCTGCCAGCAGCCACACTGTGTAGCAGAGGAATACACAGCTGGGGAAACACAGTAAAAGGGCGTGACAAGACGGGGGATGTAGGTGGTTTTCACGGAATTGTGTTGCTATGATACAGTTTCAAACCTAGCTTATTTCCTGTCAGTTATCGTATTATAACACTGCAACAGGAAGTAAGCTAGGGGCATTTTAGAATGTTTATATTGTCAAGTTAAAACCGTCAATAGAAAACCCACAGGGAGCCAAAGCAAAAGCCTACTGGGCTGCTTAGAAAGCTGCGTTCACAATCAATTCAGAGAGTGAGCGTCACTGAGGCCATTTACACCTGCCTGGCTGGCACTAACATGCATTTTCTGTAATCAGATTGCAATCGGATAGATAGTGCTTGATCACATTAGCCGGATTTAATTTACACCTGGCGTTAGCATGGGTTTTGGGTGATCAGATTGCAATCTGATTGCAATCTGATCACCCAAAACGGATGTCCTCTCAATCCACATACAGTTGCTGTATGCGGATTGAGAGGACACCATTGCATTTGCACTCGTGTTCAATGTGGTCATAATGTGTCCCTGACCACTTCCGGAGGTGGTTTGGCACATCAGATTGCAATCCGTCTTTAATGTGTCTTGGGGGTGTTTACACCTGTACTTTCAAGTAGTCAAGCACTATCCGATTGCAATCTGATTACAGAAAACGCATGTTAGTGCCGGTGTAAATGGCCTCATTAAAAGGCATGTGGTCTGATCGGACCCACAGTCTGTTGACCGATGTCGACGTTGCTGTCAGTGGTTTCCCACTGTCGATTATATTGACTTCAGACAGAGGCCCTCTGCCAGAGGGTGATTTATTATGATCTGATTGGGTCGCACATGATGATCTGATTGGGTTGCACATGATGATCTGATTGGGTGGCACATGATGATCTGATTGGGTGGCACATGATGATCTGATTGGGTGGCACATGATGTTCGTCATCAATGTTCTGCTAAATCCTAGGTTGTGCAATTGTGGTCTGTGAGATATTACAGCACAAAGCTGTGGGGAACCGTGTTGTGCAAGTTACTCAGGAAATGTAATTAGTTACTTACTGTATTACTATTACTCCTTTAAAAAGTAATACAATTACTTTACTTATTAATTGGTATCAAAAGTAATTAGTTAGATTACTTGTTACTTTACTATATTACTTTAGCTACCCCCCTTCCGAAAAAGTGACGTACATGTTTAGCCCGCTCCTTTTAGAACTGAATCCACTTTATTGGAATAATAATTAACCTTACAGGAGTCATTGATGAGCCAAACTGCAGACTTTTTAAATTATATACAGTGTTCGAGTTATAACCTGATAACTATGGGGGTCCCAAAAATCGGCCGCCTCCACACACACACAAACAATTGCCATTTCTTTCCTCAAATTGTGGCTGTTTGATAGCCTGGTAAACCAGCCCGTCACATGAACTCACATTTCATTTGGTTCTGCAGAACCAAATGAAATGTAAGTTCACGTGCCGGGCTGGTTTACCAGGCTAGCTGTTTGAAGCCATAGTTAGAGGTATCTCATTATCTCAGTATCTCATTTTAAATTAACATAATACTGTTGTGATGTCATCATTCAGTGTTTTAACCCTCCATTTTTTATTTAACCTTCATTTATACAGGGGAGCTTCACTTTTTCAGGGGTGCACTGTTCACATTACATACATCATATACATTACATATATACTTATTTAATCTGTACAGGTAGATGTTCTTCCTGCTAGGCTCTAGGCCTGCTGCACCTCCACCGGTGCCAACATTTACTAGGTTACATTACGATACTACACACAACACTGCACTGGGACACTGGGAGGAAACCCACACAAACATGGGGAGAACATCCAAAAACTCCACACAGAAGGACCGGGGTGGAGAGATTCAAACCCACAACCTTCTTGCTGTGAGGTGACAGTGCTAACCACCATGTCGCCCTTATCATATTTGTTCCTTTTCTCACTCACCTCCATGTCACCACCTGCCGATATGTAATGCCATGATATTATTTACTTATTTGCATCCGATAAAATACAACAATTTAATTTTACAAATGAGACAGAATTGCTGGACTTTTTTAAGAAGTATTTTTATTGAACTTTTCTTGCAAAGCAGATAAAAACAATAATGCACAGACAAGATACTGAGTCAGACAGAAATTATGAAGGGAGACAAAAAACGAACTAAACTAACCTAACTAAAGCAGTTCCTGAAGAGTAATAATCACCAATGTACTCACGAGTGACTGTGGGTGTGTGTGTAAACCTGGTGACCTATGCTGACTATATCCTTTGTGTATGATTGTTTATGTTTTACGATTGTGTATGATGCTGATTATATCCTTGTTTATGTTTATTGTATATTTTACTGTATTTGCTTTTAATACTTGCTTTTAATAACATCTAGTGACGGCATTGCAAATTAGCTTAGGTTATAAATGTGATACATGACATCAGACGTTTCTTGTTAAATGTTATATGTATGTGTATCTGTCCCTATACAAATTAACATTATGAAAAAACGTGTTATCTAATCTAATCTGCTCTTATATAGCTCTTTATTAGGAGCATGTCTCAAAGGGCTATATCATCATATTATAGTACATGGCATGCACATACTACATCAAATAATTATACTATATAATACATATCCTATACTATGTCATATACATACTTCATCATTAACTACTTCATGCACTACTAGGTTAGATACATCTTATAGCTTACCTACCACCCACCCACACACACGTCTTGGTTTCTCTTCCATGACACTCATGGTTTCCATTTGGACTAAAACCTTTACCACAAAGCGAACAATTATGGTTTCTCTCTTGTGTGAACTATCATGTGTGTCTTCAAATTTTGTTTAAGACCACAACCTTTACCACAGACTGAGCAAATGAATTGTTTCTCACCTGTGTGAACTATCATGTGTCTCTTCAAGGCTCCTGTTTGACTAAAACCTTTACCACAGACTGAGCAAATGAATTGTTTCTCTCCTGTGTGGACATTCATGTGTCTCTTCAAGACTGCTTTATAACCAAAACCTTTACCACAGACTGAGCAAAGAAATTGTTTCAAGTGTCCTGTATGACCAAAACCTTTATCTCTTGTGTGGATTCTCATGTGTGACTTCAATTGCTGTTTACGACGAAAACCCCTACCACAGACTGAGCAAATGAATTTTTTCTCATCTGTGTGAACTATCATGTGTTCCTTCAAGTGTCCCTTTCGACCATAACCTTTACCACAGACTGAGCAAATGAATTGTTTCTCTCCTGTGTGCATTATCATGTGTGCCTTCAAGGCTCCTTCACGACCAAAACTTTTACCACAGACTGAGCAAATGAATTGTTTATCACCTGTGTGAGCTATCATGTGTGTCTTCAACTGTCCTTTTCGACCAAAACCTTTACCACAGACTGAACAAATGAATCGTTTCTCTCCTGTATGAATTATCATGTGTCCCTTCAAAGTTCCTTTTTGACCAAAACTTTTACCACAGATTGAGCAATTAAATTGTTTCTCACCTGTGTGGATTATCATGTGTTTCTTCAAGCCTGCCTTTTGACCAACACATTTACCACAGACTGAGCAATTGAATTGTTTCTCACCTGTGTGAACTATCATGTGTCTGTTCAAGTGTCCTTTTTGACCAAAATCTTTACCACAGACTGAGCAAAGAAATTGTTTCTTATCTGTGTGGATTATCATGTGTCTGTTCAAGGCTCTTTTTTTACCAAAACATTTACCACAGTCTGAGCAAAGAAATTGTTTCTCTCCTGTGTGGACTCTCATGTGTTTGTTCAAGTGTGCTTTTTGATCAAAATCATTACCACAAACTGAGCAACAGAAGTGTTTCTTCTCAAGAACATCACTGTTTTTCTGTGGTTGTAAACCTGACTGAGGTTCACTAGTTTCCATCCATTCAGTTGGTTGTAAATGACTAGCTGGATCTGATACTCCACAGTCCTCTCCATCAGCTTCTGTTTTCATCTGTTCAGTTGACCTGCTGGCTAGAGGCTCTGCCTCTCTGTTCTCCTCAGTTTGGTGGTGATGAAGCTGTGAGGACTGAGGTTTCTCCCCCTCATTCACTCTTCACAGGGACAGCAGTGAATGGGAACTTGGTGATATCAGCCTCCTCCAGCCCCTGAAGCTGCTCTCCCTCCTGACTGATCCAGAGTTCCTCCTGTTCCTCTTTAATGTGTCATAGCTCTGGGTCCCCCTGAAGCTGCTCTCCCTCCTGACTGGTCCAGAGTTCCTCTTGTTCCTCTTTAATGTGTGGGAGCTATGGGTCCTCCTGAAGCTGCTCTCCCTCCTGACTGGTCCAGATTTCCCCCTGTTCCTCTTTAATGTGTGACGGCTCTGGGTCCCCCTGAAGCTGCTCTCCCTCCTGACTGATCCAGAGTTCCTCCTGTTCCTCTTTAATGTGTGGGGGCTCTGGGTCCTCCTGGTCCAGACTGGGGCTCCACTCCTGCTGCTCAGCGGGAATATCTTGTTTAATGACCCACAGCTGCTGGAGGTTGTGGAGGCAAGGCTCCTCTGTGTAGCCGCACAGCGTCCAGCAGTTTTTGTTGTTGGTCGATCTCTTTTGAAAGAGTAGCTTCCTCCTCATACTCTGCAGTTGATGCTGTTTCACCAACGCTCTCAGCTTCTGGACTTTAGAATTGTTCACACAGTGACATGAACTTTTCCTCTTCCACTATTTACTGACAAACTTCATTCGTAAGGTTACTCTGGAGTTACTTCCGGTGTTGTTGTTATGCAACGCTGGGGGTACGGGGCTCGCTCTCTTATGGGTTACGCCCACTGATGCCAAACTCAATACAAAAACCTGTCCGTTTTACTGTTGTATTGCTTGTCACCAGTGTTGGGGGTAACACATTACATGTAATATATTACTTTTAGCAGTAACTCAGTAATATAACTTGTTATTACCAATAGGATTTCCGTAATATTAGTTACTTTGTCAAGTAAGACAAGTAAAAAATGTAGTTGTTTTTTTAATCGAATCACGTAGCCTAATTAGCCTACTGTTATTTTAAGTAATCAAGTAATGCAAAAGTAGTGTAATAAGTAACGAGTTACTCTACAGACGGTAATATTGTAAAGTAACTTATTACTTTCAAATGAAAGTAACTAGTAATTATGTAGTATATTACATTTTGTAAGTAACTTTCCTAACACTGCTTGTCACTAAGTGCGCCCGACTGCTATAACGTGACTTTAGACCTGTTATGAATCAGTGGGGTCTTTTGAAGTATTCAATCAGGCTAAAATCTGAAGCTCAGACCACTATGTCATGTATTGTTTATTTACAAAATTCACATCCGCGCCAATTATTTTGAATGGCGGGTTTGGTTACCCCCTTAGTTACATCCTACCCCATTCCTTTACCCCAATTACCCCCAGTTGCGTGACGTTAGAGAGTATTAACTACGAATTCTCCAATAGCTTCACAGCTAACGTTAGCTTCACAGCTAATATCTGAGTATCTGAGTCCAGGGAGAGGTGCTTCTTCTTCTTCCTCTCAGTTTAAACGGAGACCCGGTTCCAGTTTATATAATCGTGATAATATCATCCGCACACACGAGTCTTCTGTTTGTGAAATTAAACTTCTGAGAGGATCAAACCGGCAAATAACGCTACTGCCACTCGGCTACTCCTATCAGGAACATTTGGCGTGTGTGTGTGTCTCTCCCTCTCCCTCTCTCTCTCTCTCTTTTATTTTCCGGATTAAGGTGCATACCGCCACCTATTGTACCGGAGTATGTAGAACAGGATCAAGTTTACATTAGGCTAGGCTGTCCAATACAAATATGGTTCAACATCTCACTAATTGGAACACAAGCAAACTCAATGGATTTTGTCTGCTCGATATGTTCTAAATGTCAGAAAAAAGTCCCAAGGAATCCTATGAGGGGAAAGTTTTGAAAATCACCTAAATATGATCCTACCAAAAATGCCTTTTTACAATGGAAGTCTATGGGAGGACTGGTCAAACCATTCCCATTTGAACTCTAAATACTCATCATACTTTAAGCTACAAACTCCATTCAAACTTTAAACATGTCACCACTTTTAGTCCTTTATTGCTCTGATTCAGCATTTTGTAATACCTTTGGTACTTTTTGAGAAATCACAGTTTGAGTTTCATAATGTTTTCAACCGTTATAATGGGAGCCAGCCTACTAATTTATTTTGAGCAATTCCGTGAGCAGAGGTTAGTTTCTCAGTTTATTTGTCATCTATGAGGTTAAAAAACAAATTTAGTCTCCATGCCTATCGCGGAAATGTGGGCCACAGTTTTGAGAGCCCTAAATGCAAAATGCTACAATTGGCTATGTTGAGAAATTTTAAATTGATGTCATTTTGATGATTTAACCTATTTTTGACATTCAAATCCAACATGGCCAATCTTCAGCTCCAAAATGGCAAATTTTCTAAATCCTGGTAGGATTAGCAAATCTCTTCATGCCTGCTTATCTGCTCCCCAGGTGTAACCAGATATGGCTCTCATTATATTCATTACTTTTTAACATTGTGTTTCTAAATTTTCAATATGTATTTTCCATGTACATCTTTCATTGAGCCAAATTCCCAAGTATTTTCAATTCCTTCACTCTTTCCATTGGTTGACCATATAAATGTCTTCAATTTTGACAGACGGAGCTACCCCCTTGTATGTAACTCATTTACAGTATGTGTCATGAATGGTTTACACTTTAGATTAGGGGATGCAGAAAGCCTGAAATGAATTGTAAATTATATACACATAATTTACAACATGTGAGGAACACTTAATTTACTAAAGGTTTATAGATGATATAGATACATTTGTATTATGTTAACATAACATTTATTAATCTACAAATGTAGCCTATATTCATGTTTTGTAAATGGTTAGCTCATCATTAACTAAAGGCTTATAAATGACTTACGACTTTATGTTATTATAAAGTGTTACCCCTCCTGTGGTACTGTAGGTATAAAGGTGTCACAAGTTGATACAGTAGCTACAAATTCACATAATCATCTCTCATACAGTACGGATTCCGATACCAACTGTCAACAGTGAAGGTGCATATTGCATACATATGCACATTATGCATGAAATTAAACATATTACAAAACCGTCACTGACACACAGACCCACAACTAATTGCGGGGTAAACATAACACATAGACTGATACAAACTAAATAGGATGGTATGAAATCAAACTTGCAAATTGCCTACTTTGCATACTGTATTAATGTAAGGTCAGTGGCGATGAAGGAACTCAGTATCTATAATCGTAAAGTTACAGCACCGCATCTGGAGAGAGCCTCTGCAGAGCATTAAAGAATGATATACGCTAAATGGTTGCCACTTTGTAACAAATGTATCATTTGTACCTCCCAGAGAATACTTTATTTTCTCAAGCTTCAGAAAGAACATGACATCCTTAAGCCAAGTATAAATGGAGGAGGGTTGTGCAGACTTCAAAAGAAGAATTCTACCAATTTCATTTTTAATTTAGTAAGCCCACCATTATTCCTTCTAGCCTTGCAGGAGGCAGGAGGCAGCGACTGCTTTGTGAGAGCAGACTTCTCCCAACATTTCCACCGCCTTGTTTTGTCTTTGGGAATGGAAGCGGGCATGTTGTTTCGGGCCGCATGAAAGGAGCAGCCTAAAAGTGGTGAAATGAAAACCTTGTTGCCTAATCAGCTGAACCAATTTCCTTTCATCATCACAAGGAATGAAAAGGTCAAAAAGGTCAGTCTGTCATCAGGAAGTGCATTAAAAGGATCCCCCCCCCTTTTTTGGGATGGAGGGGGGGGGGAGAAGACGGCATGTTTTACACAACAGAACAGTAATGTTTAAACAGTGTGGTAACATTGGTGGCAATACTCTGACTGCATGAGGAATGATATTCCAGAGCTTTGCTGTTAAAACACAGCTGTGCTGCCAAAGCGGCAACATCCACCAGGGAAAGCCAACCCGATGACATACTGTATAATCACTCCTGTTGCCAAGGTATCCCTGATCTTCACTTTTCAGTGTGGAAACCATAAGGTGTTTTCCAAACATTTAGATTGCATGGTAAACCTGGCAATTACATAATACTTTAAGTACTGCATAGGCCTGCTTCTTAAATTCCATTAAAAAATCAGACCGCACAACCACTAAAATCATATTAAGCAGGGGTGGAGGGCAGCCTCAGATTCAACACGTGGGTTAGTATACTCCAATATCTGTGGTATAGGGTGTTCTTAAAAGAGGGTATCTCTTTGATGTTTGATGTTATGTGTAATTGAATGTAGTGTGATTATGGGCCTATGTGCAATGTGATTGTGTGTATCATGTGAGAAATCTGACAATAAAGTTATATCGCATCATATCTGTTGCTGTTGAATGATTTCCAAATAAGATATGACCTGGTAACCTGTATCCTCTCCACCTCTGCATGCATGCTACAGGGGTGGACTCAGGGTGTGGCGGTCCTCAGGAGCTGTCTGGAGAGTCGGGCACCTTCTCTAGCCGGAACTACCCCAGCAACTATGAGGATGGCGAGAGCTGCGTCTGGCACATCACCGTGGACCCCCATAAGGTAGCGTGGTGGAGCAATCCATCACTATTCAAATAACGTTATATAGCCTATATTATATTATTACAATAGTGTATATATATTGAACTAATAAGCATCTGGGAATTTGAGCAAAGTGACGTGGAACAAGCCATGAGATGAGTACTGTAAATATTAATTAACAGACTCTTTAATTTCTTATTCATGCAAAGGAGGTTTCTGTAACGAGCAAATGTCTGATGAAATCAATTTCCTCTTGAACACAATAGAGCTTGATTGACTTCAACTCATTTCAAAAAGAGCAACACATCAATCTTATATCTTGTTTTCTGTAAAGATATCGATCAAAACAAATCACTCGTATCCCAGACAGGGTCTTTCACAGAGTGTGTGCCTGGTGTGGAGCCACCGGCATTATATAGAGTGCTTCATCAGCTAAAGGGGAGAGCCGTCTTTACTGTATCAGGTCAAGCAGTGGAGGACAGCCGGGGCGAACGCAGCGCAGACAGATGGCCGCCGTGTCTCCTTCAATCTCCTCGGCTCTCCTCCCCGTTTGGCGGCTGCACCCTCAGGAGGAAACAATGTCTTCCTGGCTGTTTCTTCCTTTGCCAGCATGGCTGCTTTCCTGTCTGCCTGACAGTGACATGGTTACTGCTCTCTCTCCCTCTGCCTCTCTCCCCTTCTTTCTCTCTCTCTCTCTCTCCCTATACCCCTCTCTCTCTCTCTTCCCTTCTCTCTCTACCTCCACCCCTCTCTCCCCTTCTCTCTCTCTCTCTCTCTCCCTATACCCCTCTCTCTCTCTTCCCTTCTCTCTCTACCTCCACCCCTCTCTCCCCTTCTCTCTCTCGCTTTCTGTCTCTTCTTTTTGCTCTCTGCCACACACACACACACACACACACACACACACACACACACACACACACACACACACACACACACACGCACGCCTCTCCTCCTTCCAGCCTCTCTTATCGGCTTCTCAGATAGAAGACAGAGGAAACACCTCTGCATGTGTCTGTTGCAGGTGATCCATCTGTGGTTTGAGCCGGAGTTTGCCCTGGAGGACACCACGCTCTGCACGGCCGACTTCATCACGCTCAAAGACCCGCTGGGGATCATCGGTGAGCCCAAGAGAGCGCCCAATAAAAACCTCACAGTAATTATAACCTAATGGGCAAAAAAAAGGAATTGGTTTCCTAAAAACGGCGAGGGAATATTGATTTGCCCTGTGCTTTTGTTGTACAGTGGGGGATTGTTAGTCTCCACTTCGTTGTGAGACATGGCAATATATCAACTGTACAGCCATTTACTGCAATGATGCAATGGACTCGCTTTGAGCAGGTCACATTTCCACACACTAGGCTGGAAGCTATATCACAAGTACACCCTGAAATCAGATCTTTGTTTGCTTTTCATAGTCTATTTGACCTATTTGGCAATTTAACAAGATTTTTCTGTCCATAGATCTCAGCATCTATCTATCTATCTATCTATCTATCTATCTATCTATCTATCTATCTATCTATCTATCTATCTAGATGATCTGGTCTGAAGGGCATGGAAGATGTGAATGTGAGGCCTGAGTGAGAATATTCTCTGCTGCAGTGTCATCAGCAACACCTCACACCTCCCCTTAAGAGAGAGGGGGGAGGTGTGTGTGTGTGTGTGTGTGTGTGTGTGTGTGTGTGTGTGTGTGTGGTGTGTGTGTGTGTGTGTGTGTGTGTGTGTGTGTGTGTGTGTGTGTGTGTGTGTGTGAGAGTGTGTGAGAGAGAGAGAGGTGAGAGATAACTGAGAGAGAGGTGAGAGAGACAGACGTGCACACAGAGAGACAGAGAAATATATGGAGGGAAAGAATAAAGAAGTCAGCCGCACGCACGCACGTACGCACGCACTCACACACACGCGCGCACACACACACACACACACACACACACACACACACACACACACACACACACACACACACACACATAGCCTACATAAATACAGCAGTTCCCTCAGCCTGCAGTGCTATCCTCCCATCCAAGGCTAAGGGGACTAGGCTTTGATGTCATGCCCAAATGACTTGCAGTCCTCCTGCCTGCTCTGCACTGCTCTACACACACTCCCTCACTAGCGTGCTGCCCACATCGCCCACTATGTAGACTATAGTACTTCCTTCGCAAATGCCTTTGATCTTTATCCATCAGGAAAGATTTTTTTTTTACCATGTATCCTCTTCTCTAACACTCTCTAAATCAAAACCAAAAATGAGAAAATATGATCAAATCAGCGGTTAACACTTTACAATATGGGTAGATTAATCAACAGTTAGTTAATGCTTAATCATGCTTAATATTGCCTAATAAACATTAACTAAGGGTTAGTTAATACTTATTAAGGGTTAATTAACCCTAACCATTAACTAACCCTAAACTATTAAATAATGTATCAATTAATACTTAACATGAACATCATTAGTAAATGAGTACTAGAGACATAAGATAAGGGCTAGTTAATAGTATTAAGCAGTAACTAGCCCGTAATGAATGTACCCTGATAGTAGGCGTTATCAATGAGGGCCATTTAATCAGCCTAATGTGAGTTCTCTGTGACATTCATTTCCATGATAAGGCTGAACAAACCTTCTGAATAGCCCTTTTTCGAGCTCATTTGTGTGGTTCTGTGTAGGTAAATACTGCGGCTCCACCAAACCCTTGGCGCTGGTGTCACTGGGAAACCGCCTGATGGTCTACTTCGACACCAACGACAAAACCACAGAGCGAGGTTTCAAGGCCCATTACGAAGCCGTGGCTCCAGAGAGTACACCAGGTAAGAAGAGAACTGCAACTCCATCTTGGCGAGAAATTGCCTCGGCTCGATTGACCTAGAAAGTGGCTGTTGTTAGGATTGTGTGCTGGTCTGGATGAAATGATGAGTGGGAAAAGGGAAATGGGGGGGGGGGGGTGTAGGTGTGTGGGTGTGGGTATCCTTGAGGTGTCTGTGCAGCTGAAGTGCCCTCCATCCCCGCTGCCAGGAATAGCCGGAGCCGGTGGCGCTGTCGAAGGTGACCGCGGTGATCTGCTGACCCCCGGCTTCCCAGAACAAAACTACCAGAATGCTGCATTGTACCAGGTATAACGGCACAAGAACAACCACACACACACACACACACACACACACACACACACACACACACACACACACACGCACAAACACACGCATGCACGCACAAACACACACATGCACGCACACACAAACACACGCATGCACGCACACACGCAGGCAGGCAGGCAGGCACACACACACACTATCCCTTATTGATTTGATTGATTAAATCTATACCAGTCACCAGTCAAATGAGGAAATGTAGATTAACAGAAGCAGACGAGTTAGAGAAGAATTGTTAAGCTTTGAGACAAAGAGGTGAATTTGAACAATGGGCTACAACTCAATATTTGTGTTGACAAGGAATATCTCCCTAATATGCACAGTACATTCAGTGTATTATACCACATTACTTTATAATAATTGGTTCTGTGTCTGTGTTTCATAAATTTCCAACCTGCTCCTTAGTCTAACCTAACACTAGTCCCTACTCTATGCTATATCATAGTTATATGTTTCCAACCTGCTCCTTAGTCTAACCTAACACTAGTCCTCTATGCTATATCATAGTTATATGTTTCCAACCTGCCCCTTAGTCTAACCTAACACTAGTCCTCTATGCTATATCATAGTTATATGTTTCCAACCTGCCCCTCTAACCTAACACTAGTCCTCTATGCTATATCATAGTTATATGTTTCCAACCTGCTCCTTAGTCTAACCTAACACTAGTCCTCTATGCTATATCATAGTTATATGTTTCCAACCTGCTCCTTAGTCTAACCTAACGCTACTCCCTACTCTATGCTATATCATAGTTATATGTTTCCAACCTGCTCCTTAGTCTAACCTAACACTAGTCCTCTATGCTATATCATAGTTATATGTTTCCAACCTGCCCCTTAGTCTAACCTAACACTAGTCCTCTATGCTATATCATAGTTATATGTTTCCAACCTGCCCCTTAGTCTAACCTAACACTAGTCCTCTATGCTATATCATAGTTATATGTTTCCAACCTGCTCCTTAGTCTAACCTAACACTAGTCCTCTATGCTATATCATAGTTATATGTTTCCAACCTGCTCCTTAGTCTAACCTAACACTAGTCCTCTATGCTATATCATAGTTATATGTTTCCAACCTGCCCCTTAGTCTAACCTAACACTAGTCCCTACTCTATGCTATATCATATATGTATGTATTCCCATCATAAGTGCTACATTGAGGTACAAACTCAAAGATTCCAGACTCGCATCCCAAAGTAAATTCATCAGCCACACATCTCAGCAGCACAGCCATATTGACACCTCTTCTGCTCTTGATCATTGAAATCAAGTGATTTCATCAAGTGATTTAGTATTTTTATCTCAGGATTCCCATGCTGGGTTTTGGACATGAGTCTTTTGGTGTTTTTTGGCTGTCATTTTATATTCCAGTCTTGTCTCTGCCAGAGCAGAATGAATATTTCATGAGTTATGTCAAAAATAAATGCAGCTTCTGTTGCACTCTGCAACCCATGAGAAATGGAGAGGTAGGAAAACACGGGGAGCAAGGCATGGAGCCATTGCAGATAGCAAATTGCTACATAGGCGAGACTGTATACTGAATTTTGTCTATCAAGTGTAGCCTTTTTTGTTATTTGAAATTTGCTGCACTTTGAAAGAAGAAGCACGGGGCGCATCTGATCGGTGTTGGCATGAATGATTGCTGTGTGTGTGTGTGTGTGTGTGTGTGTGTGTGTGTGTGTGTGTGTGTGTGTGTGTGTGTGTGTGTGTGTGTGTGTGTGTGTGTGATCAGTGGAGGATCACGGTACCTGAAGGCGAGAGGGTTCGATTGACATTCACCTCCTTTGACCTGGTGCCTGAGGCCTGTGGAGACTTTGTTGAGGCCTTTGATGGCCACAAAGCCGGCTCTGCTACACTGGGTAGGCAAGACATAACACATTTGTCCAAATATCCAAATGTGAAGTTGTGCATTTAATAAGATGTAGAAGAGTAGGCAGCTATATTGTACAAATTTCATGTAGAAGGATAGGTCTCAAATATACAATAATCTCAGAGTATTAATACAAAATAGATCTACTGTGTGTTTGTGTTGAAGAAGTGTCATTTTATATTTCAAACGTGCGGTTATAATGGTAGAATTATATGGTAGAATTACAACATACTGGGCTTTGTTCAGCTTTAACTATGTCAACTATGTGGGTCTGGGTAGTGTAGAGGTAAAAGCACTCACCAACTGCCACAGAGTCCCGGGTTCAATCCCCAGCAGCGGTACCTCTGGTTTGGTCAGACGTTCCCACAGACACAATTGCCATGTCTGCGGGTGGGAAGCCAGTGGGCTATGAGTCCTGGTCGCTGTACTAACATCTCCTCTGGTCGGTCGGGGCCCGTGTTCGGTGGCTGCACATGTATCAGAGGAAGCATGTGCTAGTCTACGACTCTCCCCAGATCGGCAGAGTGGGTGGAGCAACGACCGGGACAGCAGGGGGAATTGGCCAAGTATAATTAAGGAGAACATTTTTAATACAAATAAATAAAAATATATAAAATATAAAAATGTATAAATATATATATATAAATGATGTGGGCCCATGAATAAAAGATGAGCTATATCAAAAGTTTATGAGGAGAAGTTCCACAATGGGCAGAGATTTTTTGAAGTCTTTCTTTAATTTGCTCAAGTTTAAATACTGCCTGTTGTGTTCAGACACGTGTCAGCAGTATGGAATATAATTAAGTCTTCATTTTTGGTGTGCTAATGTATTGTTTCTCTTCAGTTGCCAAAAATGTGTGAATATTTACCACCTTTTGTCCATCAAAGGTAAATTCTGTGGCGGCAAGTTTCCAAACCCAGTGGAATCCAGTAGCAACACCATGGTGCTGCGTTTCAAAACAGATGCCACGCTGACCTCCAAGGGATTCAAAGCGACATACACAAAGTCCAGCCTTCCACCTGTTGTCATCCCCACCACCCCCAGACCCACCACCCCCAGACCCACCCCCAGACCAACCCCCTCACAAACCCCTCCACCCTCCACACCTGCCCCTCCTGGTAAGCTTTATGATTTTGGTCTCTCAATTCTATAGTCTCCTACCTTTCTTGTTTATTTTCTCACTAGTGTGGAAACATATCTTGATTATAAAGCCAACAACAGTTTGGTCCTATTGATTTTCTGTGGGGAGCCGTGTCTGTCGCTTGATTTCAGCTGAAATATGTGGGCCCATTCACTATCATTGATTAGCTCACTAGCCCACAGCGGCACCAGGCAGTATTGATGGTGCTAAACCTGCTTCGCAAGAAAATGTTGCCATCATAGGCCCCATTTTTCTAGTTTGATTTCAGTTTCAAACAGGGGTGATTTCATTTCACATATATCCAGACACAAAACTACCTCTTGCTGATTATAGTCAGTCATATTATTATATTATATTATATTATATTATGTTATATTATATTATATTATATTATATTATATTATATTATATTACATTACATTACATGATATGATATGATATTGTATTATATATTGTATGTATATGTGTATATATATATATATATATATATATATATATATATATATATATCACAACCAGATGCTCTGTGAGGGATGTTATTTGGCTTATGTAATTGTTAGGCTTCCTCCTGCCGTTTCCCTTGCATAGGCATGATGACACTAATCAGGTAACAGCTCCAAATCTATACTATAATGACGATAGCGTCTGTCTGTCTGTCCTTCGCGTATCTCCAGAACCGTTGGTCGGATCGACTTCAAACTCGGGGGGTGCGCTGATGGCGACCCGACGGAGTGCGGTGCCCTGTTTTGGTGCGATTCGGATGCGAAACACGTTCGATATTTGAATATTTGTCTTCAGTTCTGCGCTCCTTTATGCCCTTTAAGTGTCTGGGCGGGTCGCTCTGTGACAGGAGAAAAAGTTGTTAAACTGTTGAGAAAATATGTTATGCTTCAAATCTAAAATGGTTCATGGATTACATTCTGACAAACCTATCAATTTAAATGTCAAGCACGTTACTGTGGAAACAAGCTGAGCCCAAAATCACAAATCAGAATGAGGGGGTCCCGGTATATTTTCTATCTTATAAGGGGTCCTTGGCTGAAAAACATTTGAGAACCTCTGCTCTAGGGCAACACCAATTCCGGGAACCCGCATCCTGTGTAAGTAGGGTTCCCAGAGTAAAACCTGGCCATTTCCACCACTGCTTATGGATGAGCATCATCTGCTGCATGCCATCGAGAACCGTTGGTCGGATCGACTTCAAACCTTGGGAGTGTGCCCTATTGTGCAGTGCAGTGCCCTGTTTTTGTGCAATTCGGCATAGCGCCACCTACTGGCAACATAGAAAATGTGGTTTATCTCAAGAACCATTCGTCCGATCGACTTTGGGGAGTGTGCTGAGGGGAACTCGACAGTGCAGTGCCGAATTTCGGGCAATTCGGCACAGCGCCACCTATTGGCCACACAAAGAGTGGTTTATCTTGAGAACCGTTCGTCCGATCGACTTCAAACTCGAGGAGTGCACTCAGGGGGACTCAAGGAAGTGCAGGGAGCTGAATTATGTGCAATTTGGCATAGCGCCACCTACTGGCAACACAAAAAGCGCTTTATCTCCATAGCCATTCATCTGATCAACTTCAAACTTGGGGAGTGTGCTGCTGGGAACCTGACATAGAGCAGTGCCGAATTTTGTGCAATTCGGCACAGTGCCACCTACTGGCAACACAAAAAGTGGTTTATCTTGAGAACCGTTCATCCGATTGACTTCAAACTTGGGGAGTGTGCTCCTGGGAACTCAAAGTAGTGCGGCGCTGAATTTCTTGCAATTTGACATAGTGCCACCTGCTGGCAACACAAAAAGCAGTTTATCTCGAGAAACATTTGTCCGATTGTGACTTCAAACTTGGGGAGTGCGCTGCTCGGACCCCGATGGAGTATGGTGGCACATTTCATGCAATTTGGACTTATTCCAGGACTGTCTGTATGTCTGTCCTTCGCGTATCTCGAGAACCGTTTGTCGGATCGACTTGCTTTTGGACTATCTGGAGCTCAGATGCACAGAAACCCCCGCCTTTACCTCAAACCCCATCTTTCAAAACAATTTGCATAATGAGGTGTGAATATCATTTCCATTATTTTGCAATTGACAGAGTCAGGATGTGGCGGTCCGGAAACACTCCATGGACGTAAGGGAGTGATCCAGTCCTTGGGTTTCCCAATGGCATATCCTGCTCATCTGCGTTGCTCCTGGAAGATATCTGTGCCCGTGGGCCTCCTGGTTAAACTGCACGTCACTGATATGGCCATCACAGGAGAGACTGGCCAGTGCGAAGAGGACAAGCTGATCATCTCAGACAATTATAAGACACTAGGTGAGCCATGCGCTTTTTAAAATCATCTTCAATGTCAATTTCAAGTCAGTTTGTTAACAATAGAAGGACCAGAATTCCATAACTACTAGAACGACCGTTGTCCCACTGATGATGTCACAATGTCTATGACATCATCAGTGATGTCATCAGTGACATCATTATTATTTTTTATAATATATTTTTTATTCAACAAAAGATATTATTTTCTCACAAACTTTGACAAGCTTTTTGTTATTGTTGTCGTTTTCTTGTGGTTTTTTTCCCCACCCTCCGCCCACCCCTATACTTCCAGCACAAAAATAGTATTCCAAAATACTTACTATCTTATACAACTGCCAAAATAAACCATCAGAGACATATACACACACATACCATACATATACAGATACACAGATATGGGTTCCCACACAATCACAAAACTCAAAGATCTCTCAAGCCCAATTCTCTCAGACTCAAATTATATTTTCTTTGCCTTTTGTGTAATTCATAGAAAAACTATTTAAAAATACATACACTTTTGGGAAAAGTCGGGTACCAGCAGCATTGTATTTTTTAATTCAACAAAGTTATTGTACATTATGTAATTTTCAAAAAGGTCAAAATGACCGCTGTAGGCGTTCTAGATTACCTAAAATTCTGTATATTTCAACATGTCTAACTTTCTGCCTTCACTCCAGATGCATCTTAAAGCATCGATTTGGATGTCTATCTGTGCTGTCTCTGCTATTTCCCTCTTTGTGGAGCCTAAATATCAGCCACTGTGGAGCAAAGGCTATCAACTATTCCTTCCCCTTGTATTTAGAAATTAGGAGGTCAGGTACCGAGGGGACACACGAGGCAAACAAACATCCCAGCAAGCAGGCCACATGCATCTGCAAAGAGGGAACATGGCTTGTCTTTGTTGCACCTTACTAGGCTAGCAGCTTTAGCGCTCGAGCATGCCTGACTGTCTCCCCCGGCTGTAAAGATGATGATTAGGATCTTCCTCGCAAAGAAGCCAGCAAACTGTAAATTGCCACTCCTTATTATTCACTCCAGTGGCTGCAGTGGGGCTGATACAGCTTTATCTGCTGCTGAGCGTTCAAGCGTTCAAGGACTAAAGCGCTGAGGTACAAGGCAAGCACACACCCTCTCAAGGACGGGTAATGAGAGTGTTGGAGAGGTGTGTTATGTTAGTGGAAGGTGTGTGTGTGTATGTGTGTGTGTGTGGGGGGGGGGGGTCTGTGTGAGTGAGATTCAGATTTGTGAAATAGAACTGAAAATAAACGTTTTGTTCTTGATTTGAAAGCACAACCTGAAAAAGTCTGAAACCATTATTATCTTTATGGCGTATAAGCTTTGAGATGACGTGTCTGTACATATGACTGTGTTTGTGTGTGTGTAATAATAAATAGCCGCATATGAGATGTCGTCGGAATGTAAACAATGACGGAAGAGGCGGGACGTCCGCTCTACAGCGGAAAACCCAAAATATTGTCTGTCCCAGAGTCATATTAGTCCTCAGACTGATAAGACTCTGGGTCCCCAGATTGCTACAGTATGCATGTTACCTGTGCACCAACATGTGCAAACAACATACCTTGGAGAACTATTCTGTAGTTAACTATTCTATGAATGTTAACTATTCTATTCTATTCTATTCTAGGCACACACTGTGGCTACATCCTTCCCCCAGTGGTGGTCAGCGCCGGTGACACCATGTTTGTCAGCTTTCAGTCTGACAGCCGCCTCGCAGACCGAGGGTTCTCTGCCAGGTGGGAGGCCGTATATCCTGAAGATATCACAGGTAGGTCACACATGTCTACATGCACACACACACACACACACACACACACACGCACACACGGACACACACACACACACACACGCACGGACACACACACACCTGTATCCTGAAGATATCACAGGTAGGTCACACATGTCTACATGCACACACACACACACGCACACACGGACACACACACACACACGCACGGACACACACACACCTGTATCCTGAAGATATCACAGGTAGGTCACACATGTCTACATGCACACACACACACACACACACGCACACACGGACACACACACACACACGCACGGACACACACACCTGTATCCTGAAGATATCACAGGTAGGTCACACATATGTCTACATGCACACACACTCACACCTGAGGCACATGTCACCACCGCCACCCATAATGACTATCCATAAAACATCTCACTTACATAACAGGAGAGAAGTCACGGCATGGAAACTCTGGCAAGGCCATTGGGCAAGGCACAGGTCAGGGTACCTGTGTTGTGTAAACGCAAGATAAAACTTCCTATCTTCATCACCATTATCAGGCAAGAGATGATTGATTGATTGATATTTTTATTTAAGTGTCATGCACCTTAGGGTGCCCAGCCCATATGGGCTTACAAGACACTATATCATACTTACAATAGCCAAGATAGCCAAGATGGCCACACAACAACAATTATACTGGGTACAATGTTCCCTGTCTTAGTCGCCAGGCATTTTCTATAAATCTGGCTAAAACAAAAATGTCCTTATCAAAAAGCATACTCAACATATGACCTTCCGACAACCAAAACAGATCAGAAGAGAATAACTTGAGACTGAGTACCATGTGAAAAACAAACCCGCTGCTGCACATCATTCTCTGTTTGTTTGTTTGCTCTTTTTTCATACTTCCGAAAATATTGTGTTTGTTTTTCTATTTACTCTCCAACACTCTCCACACGCACGCACGCACGCACGCACACGCACACGCACACACACACACACACACACACACACACACACACACACACACACACACACACACACACACACACACACACACACACACACACACACACACACACACACACACACACACACACACACCTCACACAGTTTCTCATTGTACAGTATCTGTTCCTCTTCCCATTACAGAGATCCAGGGATGTGGTGTGTCTTCCACTGAGGAAAGCGGGGTTATAAAGTCCCAGAACTGGCCCATGAACTACAAGGCCAACACTGAGTGCATGTGGAATATTGTCGTGCCATTGGGGGAAAATATCACACTGACGTTCACCCACTTCGACCTAGAAGCCAAAGATATCCTAACTGGCAGTTGCTATGATAACCTAATGGTGTACGACATCAGAACTGAGGACAATTTGCTGATAGGAAAGCACGGTGAGTGGGTTTGTGGAAATCCTTATATAATGGCGGCTGATCCTGAAACCAGTTGCATATTCAGGATGATCAATGAGACAGTTAATCTTGCGAGCTGGATTCACGTGAGATCATGAGATCACAATCACACGACAAATCCATTTTGCCACGCGCCAATCTATTGGTTTCAATCCGAAACCTTTGGCGTGACGCCAGCGAGAGTGAGCCCGTGATAGGCAGATTGTTCATCCAATCACCTGCCAGGTGTTTGTCTGCCCTTTGAAACGGTTTCCTGGCGCGACTCGTCCCCAGATGGTCATGTGAAAAACAAACCATCTAGCAACGTAACCATCGAGCAGCGTCAGGTTATCAGACAGTCGCAATAAATTAATAAATAAATTGTGTGTATCGAACACATGAAATTGCAAGCTACACCTTAGTCATGCATTCACTAACCCATTTCATATCTAATTATTAATATAATTCTAGTTCTAGCTGTTTTAAACACTGTTTAAGAAGATAGAGCTGTCTTTAATATAGTGCAGTGTTTAATCACTGTAACGCTTTACTTCAATTCATCATGTACAGTTTGTTGTCGTTTTAACCCATTTCAGGTCCGTTTTGTGGGACCACGCTGCCTGCCAGCCTCCAGACAAAAGGAAATAGGCTGATGATGCGTTTCCACGTGGACTTGTTTACGGAGGCCAAAGGCTTCAGGGCCTACTGGACAACCGACAGGGACCAGCCACCCCCCACCGAACCGCCCGCTCTGCCCAACCCCTGGGATGACATCCCCATAGGTGGAGTATCTGTCTCAGTGGGATACCGCTTCTGCCAACATGTTAGAAACATGATCAATAAACGATTACTACAGTTAGATGTCACATAGTTCTACCATAGCCATAGTGTGGCTGCTGAACTAGCATTGTTGACCATAACTGCACGTTATTTTTAAGTGCCTAATGTAGATTACTGTTATTATAGCGATGCACCCTATTACCAGTCAAAATTTTGCACACACTGGATTGAATGTTTTTCATGATTTTAAAGCCGTTTTCATTTAAACACTTATGCTTAAATGCTTGAAATTTGTTTCTTAGACAAATAAAAACATTTGTGATGTTGATGTCTATGTACATTATGTACATGCATGCCTATGGCTACTTTAAATAATCTTTTTTGGTCACTGCATAATTCAATTCAAAATCCAAACTTTTGCTCTCGTTAAATTTGATGTTTTGTTTTTCTCGTACATCTCGGCTCACACATCATCACTTCCTGCACACTGTGTACACAGTTTTAGCAGAGCGATCCTCTTTATCATCAATCACATCGACCGCCATCTATTTAAAAAAAAAAGACCCTTAGAAGCTGTGAAAAAGCCTGGCCTATTTTCATCTGATTCATGCCTTCCAGGCTTCCACACACACACACACACACACACACACACACACACACACACACACACACACACACACACACACACACACACACACACACACACACACACACACACACACACACACACACACACACGCACACACACACACACACACACACACACACACACACACACACACACACACACACACACACACACACCACCGCTACCCCTCCAGATGTGCACTAAAGCAAGGTGATTTGGTGTGCAGAGAACACAATGTGAAGTGGCCTAGTGCAGGCTCCTGCCAGGGGGGGGCCAAGGCTCCTGCCAAGCTGATTGCTGAAATAGAGTTTTATAGATGGACTCTGCTGCCTCCAGCTTTTTCACCCAGGCTTCGTCCAGGGGTGCCCTGTGTGTGGTGGGACAAGGGGAGGAGAGAGATACATAGAGGGGGGGGGGGGGGGGGATGAGTGGGATGAACAGATTAGGACGGCACGGTGGCTCAGTGGTTAACAATGTTGCCTCACAGCAAGAAGGTCCCGGGTTCGAAACCCGGTCCGTCCCAGGTCCTTTCTGTGTGGAGTTTGCATGTTCTCCCCGTGTCCGTGTGGGTTTTCTCCGGGTACTCCGGTTCCCTCCCACCATCAAGAAAGACATGTATGTTAGGGTTAATACTCCTGTCAGTGCCCCTGACCAAGGTACTGGCAAAATAACTGGAGTTGGTCCCTGGGCGCTGCACAGTGGCTGCCCACTGCTCCTAGTTCTAGGAATAGGATAACTTAACTTAACTTAACTTAACTTAACTTAATGACCGAGGGGAACTTTTTTTGGCTATGTGTAGATGTCTGCTGGTGATGTCATGACAAGCAGTTTGGCTCACAAACAGCATGGGACCCAATTTTGTTTTTGCTTGAGGAGCAGAGGGAGATTAGGATCCCCAAATCTCTATGTCTGTATGAAGAGGGATTGAATCAAACGCTGTGGGCTGGTAGGTCAAATCTCTATGTCTGTATGAAGAGGGATTGAATCAAACGCTGTGGGCTGGTAGGTCAGTAAAGGCCAGAAGCAGAGCAACACAGCTCACAGTGGCATCCAATATCAGTTTTGGTTGTGACAAAGATTATTTAAAAAATGTGGATCCCCAGAGCAAATGTTTGAAATCCTCAGTACAACATAGGAGAGTATCTGTTTGCAGATATGTACAGTATCTTCAATCTTTGTTTACACAACATGCACAGACACACACACGCACACGCACGCACACACACACACACACACACACACACACGCACACGCACGCACGCACGCACACACACACACACACACACACACACACACAGTAAACCATAAACAAATGCATACACACATACACAAGATGGCTAACCGAGATCGCGTCTCTTTGCCCAGACTGGCCCAGCCCATGTGGGAAGCCGGCTATTCCTCCCACTGTCACCACTCGCATTGTCAATGGAGAGCCAGCCAAGCCTCACTCCTGGCCTTGGCAAGTGTCCATGCAGGTGAGACACTCCACCAATCAGATCAGAGATCAGAATTTACAATATCATTGTTCAAATTGAATTGTTGTTCAACCGTCAAACAACTTTCAACCAATTGCCCCTTGTGGGATTAATAAAGTTGTTTGAAGTTGAAGTCGTTATACATGGCACACATTGACACATTGACAATTTGGCTGATCTGCATGTTTGGTGCGTGTGTGTATGTGTTTACATGTACCGGTATGTGTGTTTCAGGTGTGGCCGGCCAGTCGTCCAGAACCCACGTTCTTCCACACATGTGGTGGTACTCTTATTCATAAGAACTGGGTACTTACAGCAGCACACTGCTTCATAAAGTGAGTGCTATATTTTATGGTCTTCACATTCAGCACCCATAAAAGAAATTCAGAATGAAAAGGTTAGCCATTAATCTTCAAAACAAAGAGATAGTTCTGGGCGCTGATTATTGCAGTGAAATAAATTTTAAACATTTTATGGGCTGTGACACAATCCTGTGCACTTCAGTTCCAAAGTTGAAGCCAGGAAGTTTCTTGAAGCCTATTTGCGTGATCTCACAAGGCACTTATTTGTGCCTGTGCTTCTACCTCAGGCTTATTACAGTACCAAAGAGATGCCTCATTACTACCTCAGGCTTATTACAGTACCAAAGAGATGCCTCATTACTACCTCGGGCTTATTACAGTACCAAAGAGATGCCTCATTACTACCTCGGGCTTATTACAGTACCAAAGAGATGCCTCATTACTACCTCGGGCTTATTACAGTACCAAAGAGATGCCTCATTACTACCTCGGGCTTATTACAGTACCAAAGAGATGCCTCATTACTACCTCGGGCTTATTACAGTACCAAAGAGATGCCTCATTACTACCTCAGGCTTATTACAGTACCAAAGAGATGCCTCATTACTACCTCAGGCTTATTACAGTACCAGAAGAGATGCCTCATTACTACCTCAGGCTTATTACAGTACCAAAGAGATGCCTCATTACTACCTCAGGCTTATTACAGTACCAAATAGATGCCTCATTACTACCTCAGGCTTATTACAGTACCAAAGAGATGCCTCATTACTACCTCAGGCTTATTACAGTACCAAAGAGATGCCTCATTACTACCTCAGGCATATTACAGTACCAAAGAGATGCCTCATTACTAGTGATGTATCTCTGCCTTGGCTAATGGTGCACAGAGCCTTGACAAGAGCCTGTCAGAGAGAGAGAGATGATGATGATGCTCTGTGGAGGCTGTGCACTACATAGCTTTCTGTTGAATGGCTGAATAGGATGCACACACGTATGTCAAACATAGACTGTACTATAGAGGTGTGGTGAGGGGTGACTCACAATATGCTGTGTATGTTCAGTACAAAGGCATGTATTCGAGAAATGCAGCTGTCTACTTATACTGGGCATTGGCATGCATTTCAGCTTTCCTTTTCTTTTTCAACATGCAGCCTTGCACCACTGCACATCATAACGTGTATTGACTGTGTCCATTGTACTCTGTTGAATGTATTATTATTGATTCGTGTGATGTGCTGCTGATTTTCCACCCAGCTACGCGGACGAGCTGCAGCGTTGGCGCATGTGCCTTGGCAAACACAACCTGACCTACACAGAGCCCAGTGAGGAGTGCTTCAACGTGAGTGGCATCTACCGCCACGAGGGCTTCAAGTACCCCACCGTGCCCACCGTGGAGTTCGACATCGCCCTGATCAGGCTGGACGGGGAGGTGACGCCCAATCAGGAGATCTCGTTTGCCTGCCTGCCTTCCAAGGAGGAAGTCCTACCAGGGGGGAAGAAGTGCTACGCCACGGGCTGGGGAGACGAGACCGGTGCTGTTTCTGGGCTTCATGTTCATATGTAGACTGCAACACGCATTTGCATGTTCACAATCACACGACATTTTTATTTCCATTATGGTTTCACTATATATATATATATATATATATATATATATATATATATATATATATATATAGTGAAACCATAATGGAAATAAAAATGTATATATATATAAAAGATGAAACAATACAATAACCGCCAACTCAAGAGACACTGTTTTTTTTTTTTACTGCAATATTGTGTTCACTTGCTGATGAAAAAAAAATTCATTCATTTTGCGCTGCAATAGCTTGCATGCCCTCTGCTGGACTGAAGATGCAACTACGTCCAGTGTCTGCACCCTCCACTGCATGTATCTCCATCTGAATGTTGTTATTTTCCAAAATTGTCCAAAGTGCCTTATTCCACTGTTTTGTACATGTGTATGATTATCAGGTGATTCCTTGAATGCCAAAGTTGCGGAGGCCCTTAACCAGGTCGCCCTGCCTGTTGTGCCCCATGACACCTGCAAGAGGGCAGATTGGTGGTGGTTCCAGGTCAAGACCTCCATGATCTGCTGTGGCTATACCCTGCCAGACGAGCTCAAGTCTGTCTGTCAGGTAAAACAAGTTCTGTTTGCGCACGACTAATAAGTGAGTTCTGCTGACTATGGAGCATTCTGAACACCAATAAAAATGAAATCTTGGGAGCAGGGTAGTTCTTTCATACCTCTAAACTCAGATCTTCTGGTGTTTAATAACATGCTGATGGTGTTAAAGCCCATGCGATCTTCATTGACAGGGAGACTCAGGTGGTCCTCTGGTGTGCCAGGATGCGGCCAACAGCCCTTGGGAGGTTCACGGTATCACCAGCTTTGGCCCTATTGGATGCATCATGAACAAGAAGCCGTCTGTGTTCACACGCTCCTCTGCCTACATCCCCTGGATCGAGAACGTCCTCCGCAGAGATCTCTACAATGAGCACAGTACGGCGCCAGCTGGCCTCAACTGACCCAAACTGGTCAAAAACAGTTCTGTGGTTGCCATGCAGTATATGCTGCCAGGAAGACTATTTGTCAACAATAAAACATGTGACATCTTTCTTTCTGCTTAATGTACAGTAGCATCTAAATATGGACAAAAACCCCAACTTATTGCTGGTTGTCACTCTGACCTCTCTCTGTGTAGCATCTGGCTGTGGTGGACCAAAGGACTTGACTGGCACAAATGGCACCCTGTCCTCTATGGGGCACCCTGGCAGCTATAGCAACAAAGCCCGCTGCCAGTGGAACATCCGTGCACCCACCGGCAAACTGGTCCACCTCCGTTTCCACAACTTCTCCCTGGAGGAGAGCGAGTGGTGCATGAATGACAGAGTCACCCTCACCGACAATACAGGGAGTCTAGGTACAGCATAAAGCCCATTACATGCACCTGTGTGTGTGTGTGTGTGTGTGTGTGTGTGTGTGTGTGTGTGTGTGTGTGTGTGTGTGTGTGTGTGTGTGTGTGTGTGTGTGTGTGTGTGTGTGCGTGTGTGTGCGTGTGCGTGTACACCTGTCCCATATGCCATATGTGTGTGCTTGTATGTGCAGACAGGCATAGCTCTTAACCTACTACTGTGACTCTTGTGATATAGTGTCGCCTATTTTTTTCTTCGCCTTTTAAGTTCATTTTAACTATCATACCATACACCTATTTGACAGTTTATTCAAAGAAATTACTATATGTAAATCGTATGTTTTGAAAAGGGCATTAAGCAATACAATGCTTATGCTTATTAGTTATTACTTATTGGAGTCAGCAGTCTTAGGGCAGGAGGTACAGATGTTCCCAGCCTAACATTAGCGTGTTGCCCTCTCTTCAGGCACCTACTGCAGCCATGTTCCCGCTCAGGTGGTGAGTGATGGAGAGACACTGCGCATCAGCTTCTCCTCCAATGACAGGGTGGTGGAGACAGGCTTCAGCGCCACCTGGAGGGCAGTGGACCCCGCAGAGGGTAAGACACGACACTGAGGGCGAAGCCTCTGCGGCAAAAGGACAAAAACAAATGTGTCTCCTGTAATCAGTGGTGGGCAAGTTACTTAGGAAATGTAATTAGTTACTTATTACTTATTACTCATTTAAAAAGTAATACAATTACTTTACTTATTAATTGGTATCAAAAGTCATTAGTTACGTTACTAGTTACTTTATTACTATACTATTATATTACTATATTACTATATTACTTTCGCTGCCCCCCCTTCCGAAAAAGTGGCGTACAACCTGTTTCACCAGCTCCTTTTAGAACTGAATCCACTTTATTGGAACAATAATTAACCTTAGTCAACAATCAGCCAAACTGCACACTTTTTTATTTATTCGCCTACCTAGGACCAAAAACGAATCACGTTCTGGCAACGCAGTAACAACGCAGTAACAACGCAGTAACAACGCAGTAACCTCGCATAGCCAGACCTACCTCCACACTTCCTTTTAGCCCTGTGCCAGCACGGGAGAAAGTAATGCAGTAACCTGAAGTCACTCGGAGGATTACATGTAGTAACTGTAATATAATGACCGTTTTGGAAATCCCTTACATTACTAGTTACTGGGAAAGTAACAAAATTACAGTAACACCTTACATTACTTTACTGCCTAACACTGCCTGTAATATAGTTCAGCTTTTAAAATCTTTCTCACTCTCTTTTCTTTTCTTCTTCTTTGTACATTCCCCTCTCCTTGCCTATCCTTTCGTCTGGTCCCCCCCCCCTCGCCCCTGCCCACACAGCTCCCTGTGGAGGAAGCTTCCACACTGAACAGGGAGAGATAACCTCTCCTAATTGGCCCAACGACTACCCGGCCCTGAGTGTGTGCACATGGCGAATCACTATTCCCTCAGCCAAAAGCATCCACATAGCCTTCACTCACTTTGAGGTGCAGGCTGTGAGCGTGCTGGGGAACTGTGTGGACTATGTGGAGATTTTCAACGGACAAGGGATGGCCTCACAAGGTTAGCTGTCGCACTATAAATTATCTTATTGTATTCATTTTGTATTGTCATTTTGTGTGTGTGTGTGTGTGTAGAATATTTGCAGTAGAAGCCAATCGTATCCATAGCAACTCGTACAATGGCGATGCATCTCTCATTTCTTATCTACTGTGCAGGTCGATTCTGTGGCTTCGCCGCGCCTCCAAAGGTTACCATCACTGGCAACACAGCCATCATCCGCTTCCTTAGTAACGGCGCCGATCAGCAGAAAGGCTTTCGTGGTTACTGGACCACCGATGCCAGCGTGGTGCCCACTTTACCCCCTCCACCCCCCAACCCGTGGGACAACATTACCATCAGTGAGTGCGTGCGTGCGTGCGGGGCCTAGCCCAAACACAAGTGGAGGCACCTCTCCCTCTGCGCCATTCGGATGTGGGGCGGTTGATAGCAGATGACGTCGTCTATAGAATTAACATGTGCACTCACTCTCTGTTCCCAGGCTGGCCAGAGGATTGTGGCAGTCCAGCGGTGACACCCAATACCGCTGTCCTGAGGGTGGTCAATGGGGAAGAGGCAAGGCCATACTCCTGGCCCTGGCAGGTCTCCATGCAGGTACTGCTCCTGTTTCAGTGTGTCTGAGAGAGAGACAGATAGAGAGAGAGAGAGAGAGAGAGAGAGAGAGAGAGAGAGACAGAGAGAGAGAGAGAGACAGAGACAGAGACAGAGACAGAGAGCTTTAATTTTGATCTATTTATTCCTCTTCCCCAGGCTAGTCCGATGGAGCCCATTCCTTACATGCACGGCTGCGGAGGCTCTTTGATCCACGAGGAATGGATCCTTACTGCTGCTCACTGCTTCATGTTGTAAGAGAGAGAGAGAGAGTACATGTGTGTATACATGTGTGTGTGTGTGTGTGTGTGTGTGTGTGCATGTGTGTGTGTGTGAGAGAGAGCATACACACTAAGCCCACACGTCCTCAAAAAAAAAAGAGAGGCATGAATGTGTGAACATTTCTCAACTGTGCTGTTACACTAAGTAAAAAAAACAATCAAAACAATTCAAAAGAACTACAATCAATATTCTTGCAAAAGAAATATAGAAGGCCTTGATTTTCCCCACTCAAACTAACACTTTCATGGCTTTCAAGCCCACAAGTTTTTTACATCAAGGACCCCTAAACTGCCACAGATTATTAGACCATGGACCCCCCCCCCCCATCTGATAAGCTTTTGGCTTTTAGATATTTTATTACAAGTGTATGAATCCAATGACCAAAATAGTCATACATTCTGTCATTGTGTTACTTGATGGATGGAATTATAGTGAAAATAAATTATCACCCCTTCTTGCTGGGGACCCCCTGGAACCCCCTCAAGGACCCCTGGCAGGTCCCCGGAGCCCACTTAGAGAACCATAAACAACACTCCCCCCGCCCCCTTCTGAATGTATGTATATTAAGAAGTAACAGTTTGCATGTCAGCCAGGGAAGCGTAACAGTATATGACCCTAACCTTCCCTTCACCTTTCACCTTTCACCCCCCACCTGCCTTCCAGCCCACTGAACAACCCCGGCTTCTGGCGCATGTGCCTGGGGAAGCACCACATGAACTCCTCCATGGACCACGTGAACTCCTCCTCCTCCTCCCCCGAGACCTGCTACAAGGTGGACGGCATCATCCGCCACGAGGGCTTCGTCTACGAGCAGGATCGCACCGACATCTCCAATGACATCGCCCTGGTGCATTTGGCCGAGCCCGTCAACATGACCAGGGAGATCAGCCCCATCTGTCTGCCCAAACCTGGGGCAGTGAAGCCCACTGGGACCCCCTGCTTCGTCACCGGCTGGGGAGACGAGAAAGGTAGCAGGGAGCAGTCGTTTTAATTTCCCTCACGACTTGACTCGGATGAACTGTAGTTGTAAAGCTTTCCAAGATGGAAAGAGTAATTTGTATCTATGGAAAGGCACTAATGTCACTATTGTGCAAGAATGAAGGAATTTAATATTCAGGGATTCATTAATCATTGATCTAGTGTTGTGTAACACTGTAACTCCATGTTCCTTGCTGTTTTTAAACTGTAGATTTATAATTTCGATTACTTTCTTTCTTTTTAACTTAAGTTTAAAGTTGACATGATCTTTCATGTTCTAGGTAAGCTCCATGACCTTAGAGCCTCCACTCAAAACCTAATCAGTCATTTCAAAAATATACTGTCAATTCTGAAAAAAGACAGTAAACAGTAAGCCTGATTTCCATAAAGAAAAGAAGCGTGTTTTGGCTTGAGTGAATGCACGTGTTTCTGTGTCTCTGCCTATACTGCTCCACCATAACCTCTTCCTTTCTCCATGCTTCTTTTAGGAAGCATCTTCCCCAAAGTGTCAGAGAAGCTAAACCAGGCAGCCCTGCCTGTTATTGACTTCCCCACCTGCAGCAAGCCTGCATACTGGTGGGACGCCCTCAGGCCCTCCATGATCTGTGCTGGCTACGGCTCCCCAGATGAGCTCAAGTCGGCCTGCCAGGTGAGAGGACATGTCCAACAATCTAGCTCTGGGATAGGAGAGAGCAGAAAGAGTTGAGAGAGAGAGAGAGAGAGGAGTTTAGCTCTGGGATAGGAGAGAGCAGAAAGAGTTAGAACCCCAACGAAGCAGGGACGAAAAGTAGCACGACTCAACCCCAAATCAACCCGGGCTGTCCAGGTTTTTACCGGTGGAATGAGACCATTAGAGAGAGAGGAGATAATGATGGACAGCTTGCAGTCATAGAAGCAGTTTCTTTCTAGATAGGAGAGGATCAAAGCTCCTCTAATTGAAGTGGGTTTCCTCTGGAGGTCTTTGTCCCTCGCTGTTCTATAAGTCTGCTGGCATCTCATCATTGGGATGTCTTTTACGTAACATGCTTAAACTGGTTTGTTGGTGATCGGTCAGCCATGACAGCAAAGGGCTGCCTATAGTTTGCTTGTCGTAATTGGACACAGGACATGGGAACATGTTTGTTCGCTATAATGAGCAAACGTAGACATTTTCTCCAAGTCTTTTCAATTTTAATAGGATTAGCTATTGTTATAGAACACTGACATTTGTGCCGAGGGAGAGATCCTTCTTGGGCAAGTTTTTGATAAAGATAGACCCATAAGGAATCTAGGGCAAAGATATGATTTATGCTGACTGCAAAAGCAGCAGTGTTCACCACTTCAGCTCCTTGCCTGCCCTGTACAGTTATCTCTCTTCTGCCTCTCGTGCAGGGTGACTCCGGTGGCCCCTTAGCCTGTGCCTATACGCCTGCCGGGACGTCCAACACGACCTGGGAGGTCCACGGCGTCGTCAGCTTCGGGCCGCAGGGCTGCATCAGAGACAAGAAACCCTCTGTTTTCACCCGGGTGTCTGCCTTCAGTGACTGGATTGACCACAACATCAAAAGGTTCATCTATGAAAGTGGCATAACGTACTAAAGTCAGTATCTTGAAATAAAGATGTTCACAAGTGTTATTGAGTTTTTCCACGTAATCATCATTTTTCTCAATCAATCAATCATTTATTTCACTCTAGACCACAATTGTGGTGTGGAGTACGTTACATGAAACATAAACAATATTGTTGTGCATGGTCATTTCATTGTAGTAACATTCTATGTATCATTCTATGTAGTAAAATTACATTCATTTTGGAACTCATTTGCACATTATGCTGATGGATATACTCATCAACCCAAAGCCATAATAAGCCATCTTCATGAATTTAGAGGCATCTACTTTCTGCAGATAAAATGGTTTTACGTTTTTAGCCTGAATAGGATACCAGTTATTCCACACTATGTGAATTAAAGAGTGCCTCAAATCCCCCAAGGTGCAATTAAGAAAATACGTAATTGAAGGATTTTCCTGAATAGCTATGGTGTTAAACATCATTCACAAAACTCATGTTGTGAACTCACAAAAAGATGGAGTGAGAAATGTAATGTACAACCAAACCTCAGATGGGATTTTTCTATGCAATACTGACCCTTTTGATGCAACTCCAGATATTCCTATGTTATAGATTTGTATAGTCTATATATATCTTGTATTTTACAGTATTTCATAAATAAAGACTCTGTGTAGATAATTGTGTTTGATGTCGTGCAACGATATTTAAGACAATATGCAAACTTGAAAACCTTCTTTTCTCAGTGATGAAGCTATTTTGAGAATTGTAGTCCACGTTTCATTCTTTGATTAAAAATAGTTTTATTTCATTTTTCTGTGTGTCATCTCAGTGCTGTAAACTTTTTTGACTGTCTCCCAAGTGAAATATGTTTGACTTCCGGAGCTTGGCGCCTGCCCTCTTCTGTTTTCCCTACCGCCAGGCAGATGAATCCTGCAGGCACAGATTTTAAAGTTTTGGGTTTTAACCCCTGGCCTAGATCACATGACCAGGCAACTCAGCCAATCGGAGAGCACGGCTCAGATTTCAGCCCAGGAGGAGAGAGGGCAAGAGAGGGAGGGAGAGACATAGCAAAGCACTAATCTGTGCTCATGAGTTGGGAGGCAGCTAGTGAACACTGGAGTTGACAACTATTCATTGCTCTCTCTGCCGGTTGTGGATTATCTGTGCTGTGTTTTGGATGGCGTCTTTGAGGGTGAAAGGGTGAGGAGGGGAGGAAGAGGAGGGAGGATAGCAGCAGTTTCCCCCCCCCCCCCTCATCTTTCCCTCTGCAGGCGGCTCTTCTGTGGAAGAATGGGGGCAGGAGCTCTGACCATCTGTGTGAGTAGAAGCTGTAATGCCTGTAGTCGGCCAAAGGACTTCCCATCCACTCTGTGATTAAGGGCTAAAGAATGCACAACAGGACTGTCTCTTTCACTCAGTTTCAGTCTTACACACTCTTCTGTGATGTGTGCCTTTGATTGTGTGTGTGTGTGTGTGTGTGTGTGTGTGTGTGTGCGTGTGTGTGTGTGTGTTAGCTGCTGGGCTAGGCACAGTCTCTTTTTTTTTTAAGTCCTCACTGCCAAGTCTTCTATATTTCCCTTTCCCTGCACTAAGACTAACTGTCCCTTTCTTAAAATAACTTTGTTCACCAAATCCATGACTACCCCCACGTCATGAATTCTTTCCCTTGTACTCTTGTAAACAGAGAAAGCATTTCCCTCCCTTGTTACGGTTCCTCAGCCGGCTCAAGTCTTCTGTTTTGACTCCTCCGCCGTCCCGGGACAGCAAAGCAAAGGAGGGACTGTTCTGTGCTTCCTGTTCATACCTGTAATGCTTTCCTACAAATTACCCCATGCCTGCATTTTAAGCAGAGTCTTGACTGGCAACGATGACAAACTTTCCATCGTGGAAATATTGACTTTACACAGTCTTATTTTTATACACATTAAAAAAAAACTCTGTTTGTAGCACCATGTTCCCATTGAGCAGCTGTAGCCTGCCTTGAAGGGCTGCCTTGTGCAGCCTCTGCTACCAGTTGCTCCAATGGCCACCCAGAGAGCCGAAGACAAGGGGAGAGAGGATGGGGGGGGGTGGAGAGTGAGGCCGCATGTTAGGGCTTGCTATTGCTATCCCCTCCATGAGCAAGTTAAAGGGACAGACAGACAGAAGGTCTCTGCAGCCAGTGAGCGACCTCTTTGTGCGAAGCCTCTTTAAAGTAACTCGTCTACCTACTTGAACAATGCCACACGTTGGCGAAAAGACACTTCAGACGACCAAGGACCCTTGGGAGACGTTTCTCTGAGAGAATGCAGACTTTCAACACTCACAAGCTATCAGAGCCACTTGACAATAGAGTTTCCTCCTCGTGTCAGAGGTTGAAGTGTGAGAAGAACGTTTTAATGGTGGGGGAGGGGAGGGGAGGGGGGGGGTTTATTAGGCTGTGCTGGAAGACAATAGAGGCAATCGGGTGCTAGTATTTGTTTCCCTTTATAAGGGACTGTATTGGTTGACACAGACCCTAAATGTGACAAATATGAGTGCTGTGTGTGTGTGTGTGTGTGTGTGTGTGTGTGTGTCAGTGTGTGTGTGTGTGTGTGTGTGTGTGTGTGTGTGTGTGTGTGTGTGAGAGAGAGAGAGAGAGAGGGGGGGGGCATATTGGTGACATCTGCTCAGTAAGGCCTACACACTAGCTGTCACAGTCAGTCGTAGCTCAGACAGGCTTAGCTCTTGAACACCTGCATGTGAGTACTACTGTCACAGCCAGTTCCCAGCACTGGACACTTTACCCACTGGTGTGGCCTATTGACTTTGCCAATAATGGCCTGTTGTTATTATTATGCACTGTAGCCTGATCTGGTTAGCAATCAGCCGAGATGGAATCACAAATCCAAAAAAAAAAAAAAAAAAAAAAAGTCTGCCTCCGGTTGATGTTCATTACAAGGCAAACAATCAGCATGAACGAAAATCAATCGTATTTTCAGCAAAGCATTATTGATGTACCTGAAGAGGCCCTATCCACTGACCTATAACTGACATCAGTGTGATATACACTACTTACTGCTGCATACGGCTTATGCACATGCTCACAGCACTTCCTGTTGGCAGTCACTAAACTGTAATCTATTACTTTGTGTACATAAATGGAGACGTTTTATATGATGAATGCATGTCAAAAAGATTGATGTCCAACTGAAAAGGTGGGCAAACTGATTTTAGGTGGGTTCACCCTCCACTACATTGCTGAAAAGACAGCAGTGGTTCTCAAACTTTTTCCCGTTAAGGACCCATAAAATGACACAAATTAGACCCCCATTTGATAAGATTTGGTCACAGGGTCCGCCATCTGATAAGATATAATAAGCTTTTGCGGTGAGCCCAATGACCCCACCACCAGGCTCCTGCAAGACAGGCTCAGGAGAGTGGGAGGGGTCATCACACTTTTAGATGTTTTATTACAAAAAGTGTATGAAACCCATGACCAAAATAGTCATAGTCATTCTGTCATTGTGTTACTTACGGTTGGAATTCTAGTGAAAATAAATTGCCACCGTTTTTGTTGGGGACCCGCTGGGAACCCCTTCAAAGATCCCAAGGGCCCCCGGACCCCACTTAACCACTGGCCTGCAGTAGCAGTCTGGATTAGGCTAATTGTACTGCTTTAATCTTTACCAAAACAAATATGAGAATTGTATTGTCCCCAATGTGCAAATTTGTCTTTGGCTTCAGCACAAGTAACAAAACAAGACAATCAATACAGACCCTGTAAACTGAATCGACAATAGGAAATGAACATGGTGGCCTTGGCTATTCCACATCAACAAAATTGCAATGATATTGATGTAAATCACCAAGTCCCTGGTCCTTGAAACTAAATGTGTAATTTAACTATACAAATTGGAGCGGGAGGGGTATAAATGTCTATTTTGGTTTAAAATCTCCACTGCACTTGGGACAAATGACTTAATAATCATCATCATCATCATCATCATCATCATCATCATCATCATCATAATCACAATATTCGTAATAATGATCATGGCCTTTGGCATTTCTAAAACTCCGCCCATAAATAATGATTGGAATGAATCATGTAAGGGATGAGTATCTTTGAGCATGGCTACCTTGTTCATACCTTTCCAATCTGTCCAAAAAACTCTCACACAGGCCGATAATATCTCCTCAGACAAATCCCACATAATAGATGAACGTCTCAGTGCTTAAACGCACACTGTGTGCAGCTCATTAAGAGGTGCCACTGCCACTTCTGCGGCAGTCATCCAAGGAAAGCCACCATCAAACTTCACGTGCCACTTAATTAGCGCGCCACACTGTGATCAGGGAGAGATAGCTGGCATCATTTTGCATTCACCTGCCAGAAACCAGTGGATGAGTCAACACCATTCTCATGAGCACCTTGCGCGCAAAAGAGCTATTCAGTCGTGCTCGTTTGAGTGTGACTGTACTGTTAACGCTGCCAGAGCATCTGCCACCGGAAAGAGCTTGTCTTGCCTTAGCCATCTTAGCACCGTCTGTGAGATACGCTTTAATTAGCTGACCTGAGAGTGACACATGCCTGCCCCCGTTATATCCAAACATTTAGTGACATGACTGAATACATTCCACACTACTACTCACTAATAACTTCATAATAACACAGTAACACTACTACTCACTAATAACTTAATAATAACACAGAAACACTACTACTCACTAATAACTTCATAATAACACAGTAACACTACTACTCACTAATAACGTCATAATAACACAGTAACACTACTACTCACTAATAACTTCATAATAACACAGTAACACTACTACTCACTAATAACTTCATAATAACACAGTAACGCTACTACTCACTAATAACTTCATAATAACACAGTAACACTACTACTCACTAATAACGTCATAATAACACAGTAACACTACTACTCACTAATAACTTCATAATAACACAGTAACACTACTACTCACTAATAGCATCAGCGAGGCCATTGTCCCACTTTAGTGTCCCTCTTGTTTCATTGTGCAGGTCGGCTCTCTGCTTTGAACTGGTGAACCCTGGACAGACATGATATCACATGGCCGGGTTGCAGCTATAGCTACCGCAGTAAAGCTCGTTCTGAATCTGTGTTGATCTGGTGTGGTGGGTGTCCTTGGATCCTGTCTCCATTGCACTTGTCTTAATACTCTCCTTTTCCTAGTACTGACTGAATAGAATAGAAACAGGATTATAATATATAATATATATAATATATTTAACTCAACCAAATCAATCTATAATAATCCCTGCTCTGTCTCTAATGTTGGCTGATTGAATAGACAGGTGGTGAGTTTCTCATAGGCGCTAAGTGATATTTGTTTAGGGAGTGTGTACCTGCGTCCCAGGCATAGACAGATTGAACCAGCATGTATTGTATGTGCATGTGTATTGTGTATCAGGAGATAGAGACATTTGCCTGGATGAGATATCAGTAAGTACCTAGCAGCTGGTGAACACGCACGCGATGGCGCACACACACACACACACACACACACACACACACACACACACACACACACACACACACACACACACACACACACACACACACACACACACACACACACACACACAGCTGTATAAGGCTGGGTACTGGGCTTAACTTGGTCATTAAAGCACACTCGCATGTTTCACTGCATAAGATCGTTTTCTTCTGATCTCATGTACATTTCACATCTGTTGCCAGTAAGGTTCAGCTGCAGCATTTAATTAGTAAATCAGCTTAAAGGAATAGTTCACCCAAAAATGAAAATTCTGTCATTTCCTCACCGTCATGCCAGTAGAAACACAGGTGAAGTTCATCCATATAACACACAGGGAGGTTGCCAGCACAACTCCATAACAGACAAAACACAAATCTTAACTCTTGTCTGTCCGTTTTTGTTTTGGAACTCTAAAGGACACGTCCCCATTGACTTCAGTTGTTTTGGAGAAGGCTGCAACAAGGTTGTGCTGGCCTCCCTGTATGTTATATGGACTAACAACACTTCACCTGTATGTTATATGGACTAACAACACTTCACCTGTATGTTATATGGACTAACAACACTTCACCTGTATGTTATATGGACTAACAACACTTCACCTGTATGTTATATGGACTAACAACACTTCACATGAGATGAGTAGATGATGACAGAATTTGCATTTTTTTGGGTGAACAAATTTTCTCCAATTAGACCTTTTCACCTGCCCATCTTCCATGTCCAATGTTACCATTTGCGACCTTCTCTTTACTTTCCATTCAATTAAGCAGGAGGCCATCACCTGAATGTGTGTTTGTGCACAGCTGTAAGTGTGTGTGTGTGTGTGTGTGTGGTGTGTGTGTGTGTGTGTGTGTGTGTGTGTGTGTGTGTGTGTGTGTGTGTGTGTGTGTGTGTGTGCGTGCGCATGTGCGGGCCACTCTAGCCTTCCCTTCAGCCAAAGGTGTTGCATGGTAACCAGATATTTGTCGTAGCAACAGGGACAGCCCTCCCCTCTCTATTCTTCCCAGCTCCCAGCACACACACTCCTCTCTGCTCTCTGATAGTGTGTGAGAGAGTATGAGTGCATCAGGAGCGGTGTGTGTGTGCCCGGGTCTGTGTGTGTGTGGTACGAACCCCCCTTGGTACAGGAGGACAGGTGTCTCGCACTGGTGTCTGTCTAGATGCCGGCGCTGGTGGTGATGTCCTCCTCTGTGCCCGTGGTGTCCGCGGCTGACTGCTGCTGTCTGCTCTGCTCCTACCTGCAGCACAACAAGGCAGCGGTGCAGGTGAAGGAAGACATGAAGAAGATGGTCCAGCTGCCCATCCTGAGACCCACCAGGGCAGAAGTGGCCACGGGCAGCCGGCTGTTCGGAGTGTCCCTGCTGGAGCTGCGGGAGCTCGGCATGGTGGAGGATGGTGTGCCTGTTCTGGTGCGGAGAATGGTGGAGCATCTCCGCAAGCATGGTGAGGAAAAATACAATAGAATAGAATATTAATGCTTGATTACCCCCCCCATGAAAATCACCTTTAGGACCCTCTGGGAACCCTCCTCCAATGGAAACATTTGGTGCCCCATTATGAAATGCACTGTTTTATGAGGGGTAAGACTTGTAAGACTTTATAAAAAGTTTTATTTCAGTTACTCACACTGGCAGCTATGTTGTGATTTCTCCCAAACAAGACTCATGTTATCATTTCTCATGAATTCATTTGCTAAACCTAAGTCAAATGCAATCAGAAGCACTATGCTATGAATACCACAGTTGTATTATTACGCTGTTGTGATTTGGTGTAACTAAATGAGCAGGGATGTCACAATATATCGTCCCACAATATATCGCGATATCAAAACATGACAATATGTATCGTTGAGATGAAATCTCATATCGTGAGAAAAAGAAGCTGAACATGGTGGCACTGATCTGCATCTGGGTTAGAAAATGGTGAAATTACTCAAATTAGCGTGAAGGATGCCCCCTCAACTTACAAATCGATCGCAAAAAAATATTGTTAAAATATCGTATCGTTATCGTGAACCCAATATCGTGTTTCGTATCGTATCGTGAACTGAGTGTATTGTGACGCCCCTATAAATGAGCCATCTGAGTGAGGCTTTGTCATGGGCAGCACAGGCTAATTAACAAGTTAATTTGAGAAATGCCTGCCCATTGAGTCCAGAGTTATGGTCATTAGCATACTGCCAAATTTAAAAATGGTTTCCTAGCAACAGAGAAGTGGCCATTCTGCATTTATATTTAATCATAAAATAGGAGTGAGAACATCCAGTTGCCTTCATAAATCTTAACAATGGCACATATCTCAAGGCTGCATAATTTATAGTCCAGCTATAATGTGATGCCTAGTGGGAGCTTCTCTTTTCGCTTGTACCCTTACACAGCGAGGACAGAGAACAGGTTCAGCTGCAGAACAGCACCCAAGGGTCCTTCAGCAGTGTGGACACCTGACAACCAGAGGCATTTAACCATTGGGTCTCACTACTCTCTACATCACCCTGCCATCTATATATATATATATTTTTTTTACATTTTTACGTTTTTCATTTAGTAACCACAGATCAAACATTAGTCATGTCAGTGAGATACACATAAACGATGCAATTCAAGATAGCGCTCGTCTTCTTTCAGGGGTTGAAGTGGTGTCTCTGTGAATGCAGTCCATTTGTGCTACTTCACATCAGATTCTGTTTGTTGGATTCTCAGCACTTGTGTGAGTCTTTCCATGCTGCCTCACTCACAGCAAGAAGGTCCCGGGTTTGAACCCCGGCCCGTCCCTCCCAGGTCCTTTCTGTGTGGAGTTTGCATGTTCTCCCCGTGTTCGTGTGTGTTTCCTCCGGGTGCTCCGGTTTTCTCCCACCATCAAAGACATTTATGTTTAGGATTAATATTCCTGTCAGTGGCCCTAGTGGGGCAGTTATGCATACAAATTGTGCATTTTGTGATAAAAACATATATATTCCAAAAATAATTGGATATAGACTAATCTGATATGGATGATCTTGTGTCAAACAAACTACATTTCCTATGATGATGAATTCTAATTTGGAACTTTGGAATTGCTCAGAAGCTTCTATCTAACTTTTTTCATGGTTTCATGCTTTTCATACCATGACTGATTATTCCATAATAATCAAACAATTACATATACATCATCAACATCTAGGCCTCTTTAATTTGTTGATTTGGTCAAGTCTGAAATTTCCACCACATTTCCAAGTGCCTCACTTTCTTCCTTTTTTTCCTGTAGTTCTCCTGTTTGTCCACTAGATGTCAGCGCAGAGCTATGAGACTGTAGCGTTACTGTTTGTCTTTCACGGCGTCCTGAATTTAGCCAATTTTTCCAGTGATATGAGAGGTACACGAGGACAGGTAGGCCTGACGTCGTTCTCACATGCTTCGTGTGGTCATTTAACTTGTTAAACAGTTGATAAAGTAAAGTTGTTGTTCAGAGATGTCGCCAACATGAACAATCATGTCACCTGTTTAGTTTTTGGTCAGTCACACTAATTGACGCCCATGCTTGTGGAGTACGGTAGTTCCTGTGCGTGTTTCCCCCCCATTTCAGCTAACTCTTCATATTAGCGACTCACAAAGTTTCCCTATGCAAGTTCTCAAGTGTTACTAACGTTATAGGGGGGATTTCCACTGGGTGCAGTTGCCAATGCATGACGTGTTGACTATTAGTCATAATGAGTTATTAGGTAACATTAAATAATGAGGGCGCAGGGGCATGCATGCATAGCATTGTCTACATAGCTAGCTGTTGAGCTAATGCTACTTACAATAAAACTCCTCTTAACTCCAATGCCTATTCTGTCATCTAGCGTTAGCTTATTTCTTAAACTACGGTACTCCTCACCTCCTTCTCCCACCTCTCATCTCCACCTCTTCACCTTTGAGTTCACGTTGTACTCCTGTGTCATCACTGCCCCGATCTGTTATAGCTCAGCAGGCCAAAGCCTACAGTAGGACTAGGATGCCATTTTTCTTTTCATCTGCTCTCACCTGGCTACCTTTGCTGTTACCTTCCAATTAGTTACTGTCCAATTAAGCAGAGAAACACTATAAAAAAGGATTTGAAGAAAGCAACTAGCCTACTTCCAATTAACTGTTCACTGAGACGGCTAATATATCTTCAGTTTAGCTGTTGGGAAATATTTTTTTTATGTTTGCTTCTGTAATTTATAGTATACAATCCTCTCTCTCATAAGTCATTCTATCTTTGATGATATGTAAAAAAAAAAAATTTGGGGGGAAACCTTGGACTGATATTGACCCATCAAGTTATTTTTGTAGGGACCATGCAAAACATCTATAAACATTGATTTTTAAAGGGCTAACACGTAATATTAATGGTCTTCGGTTTATAAAACATTTTCCACGATAATAATGGAATAATAATAATAACTGAACAGTACATATACTTAATAATAACAAATAATAATATTTCTCTGACCTCCCTCTAGCCCTGCACCAGGAGGGTCTGTTCAGAGTGAATGGGAACATGCGTGCAGTGCAGACCCTGAAGCAGCGGCTGGAGAGCGGCGAGGATGTGGACTTCCTGTCCGAAGCCGATGTGTGTACGGTGGCCAGCTTGCTCAAACAGTACCTCAGAGACCTGCCCGAAGGCCTGGTGGACTCAACCGTCCAGCCAGCTCTGATACAGCAGCATCAAGGTAAGAGGAGGAGGAAGAAGAAGACCACCTTTTGCTGTCACAATTATTCACATGTGCACTGCTTACTGTTAGCAGCTGTCTCAGCTGTAATTTTCCAATTATGCTTTCAATCCAAGTAGGCAAGGGTTATGATTTTTACATGCCTAAGATAATCAGGGAGGTACTAACCCTAAACAATTTCACAAATCCAGAATTTGATATGCTTGCCCTCAGTGTTGTGAGAAACTGGATCACGATTCTGATTGGATCGTACTGTACAGTAGACATAAAAAGCAATCTTTAGATGCCAAAATGTACTATCAGCACCACACTGTCTGGGGCTATGCTGAATTGTGTGTGTGTGTGTGTGTGTGTGTGTGTGCGTGTGCATGCGTGCGTGCGTGCGTGCGCATGTGCATGCGCATGTGCGTGCGCTTAGAGGCCATAGAGAGAGACTGTGTATTTATGCTGGAGGCCATAAAAGGTAAAGTGAGTCATTTGGATGGGGAAGCCTCTGTCTGTGCTCACTCTTCACCCTCCTCCATCATCAGGTTCAGTCCGTTTACAATTTGGCTGCAGGATTTGCTTTGCCCACATAGATCACATCAATATCAGCCCAATAAATAGGCCTATTTTTCAGGGCTGTTGGCCAAGGGGTGCATTAGAAGAGCGTTCTTTGGCGCGTGACTTGGCGGTAACCTCTGAATAAAATGATTTGGTATACTCTATCAGATTAGTTTGGCACCCATGCCAATGTCTGTCATTTTGAAAACAATTTTGAATGATGAATGGATCTAAATACATGGATTGCAGATTGACTAGTGATATGCTCACTGGCAGAGAGTACAGTATACACAAACATAGATCAAGCCTTAAGGATGTTAACAATCAGGTTAAAAAGGATAGTAAGACTCAAGGATAGTTAGACTATTGTGACTCAAGGCAGACTTGAGTCACAATTTTAATTGCGTTTGTTTGAGATGTGATTTGATGCATTAAGAGAAGACTTGAGACTTCACTTTGACTTGTGCTTTGACTTGACACTATTAAAACAATATTCCATTAGAAAGTCTTAGATATTTTGTTTTCTGGATGAAATTCAAGTCAAGTCAAGTTTATTTGTATAGCCCTAATTCACAAGCATGTCTCAGAGGACTTCACAGAGAATTTGTCTAGCTAAATCTAGCTGACACAACAATAACAATTACAGTAGTAATAATAAATTGATACTGGACTCTTGGTTTGTTTGACTTGACTTAGTGCTCTACATTTTAGACATTTAGATTGAGGGTCTTGACTTGTGCTTCAAGACTTGAGTTGAGACAGACTTGGCGTTTGAGCAAAACTGACACATCTGCCTGACCCAAATACAAGTGAACCAGAATCCCACCAGCAGGCAAGCTTCATGTCATATGACTCAGAGCAGTGGTGTCATTTTTCTCCTTGGTAAGACCTTCTACCTTACAACTTCTGAGCAGCGCCAAGGGAAGTCCAGTTGGTGGGGTTTGTTAAGTCTCGTCGCTGATGGGCGGCACGCGTGTGACGGTGTCTCTATATCTGTTACCATGTACCCAGTGCAGGTGGCCTACATTGGCTGCCAGGATGACTGTAATAATAAACCACTTCCTTGTAATGGATTACATTTTGCCGTGAAGGCAAGTTACTTTTGCATATCAGCAGTTTTGGCTTTTCCGATGTCCAAACAAAATGCTCATATAATGCCACACGTGAGGGGTCTTCTTCCTGTCTGCACCAATGAGTGAGACAAGAAGAAATAAACAAAGTATGTTATCAAAGGACTTTTTTTTTTTTCTTTCTTTTTCCAATGACAAACTTTCTTTTTCAATCTTACAAACGGCTCAACACCCTTTTTACGCTCCCACACACTTTTGCAGCCATGAGCATCTTACACATCAGCAAAGCATGCACAAGCACACTATACATACACATACCAAAATGCATGTAGTTTACACACGTATGTGCGCACGCACGCACATGCACACGCACACACATGCACACACACACACACACACACACACACACACACACACACACACACACACACACACACACACACACACACACACACACTCACTCACTCACTCACTCACTCACTCACTCACTCACTCACACACACACACACACACACACACACACACACACACACATACACACACACAATTTGAACTTCACTCAGTGGGAACAAGACAGCTGTGAGCACTTTAAGCTGCAGTCCGCCCCCTCCCCCTCTATATATGCCGACAGACAGACAGACGCACACACACACGCATGCACGCACGCACACAGACACACACACACAAAATGGCCGTGTCATCCAGTCTGTCAGGATCACTAGCAGCAGTATGTTTGTCCAGCCCTGACCCAATGATGAATCCTGAGTCATAGCATCAGTGTGTTTCAGGCTCTCTGCACTAATGCTCAGGCATTACTAGTCACCACAACTCATGGTTAGATGTTACGGAGAGCAGGTGGATGGAGCTACCACTGTCTACTGGAAACTGGCTATTAAACCATTTACTAAGCTTAGGGTTTTGATGTTATACAGTCGAATTCTATTTATATTTTACAACTTCTGAACTGCGCCAAGGGAAATCCAGCTGGTGGGGTTTGTTAAGTCTGTCTGTCCGGCAGGTTAATACATTACATAATACACAATAAGGTAAAGCCTTATCTCCTGCAAATATCTTCAGAGAGTTCTCCTTGCTTGTGTTACCTCTTGGCTAGATTATTGTCATTCTGCGTACTGTATGTGGGTCTAGGTCAGTCGTCACTCTGTCGTTAGCAGCTAGTGCAGAATGCAGCAGCTTGGCTCCTAACTGGTCAAAGAAAGCGTGACCATAATTAGGCCAGTATTGACCTCCCTTCACTGGCTTCCTGTTCACTTCAGGATTGATTTTAAGATGTTGTTGATTGTTTTCAATGTGTTTTGAATGGACTAGCACCTGCCTATCTTGCTGCACTATTGCATGTTTATACTCGAGCTAGAGGTCCAGTGACCAGTTGCTCTTGGATGTCCCGAGTTCCAAATACAAAAACAGAGGCAGGCAACCACCCTTTGTGGAGGCTGTCCCTGTTCTGTGGAACAGCTTGCCTGTTCACGTTAGATCTACTTGGACTCTAGACAGTTTCAAATCGTAGCTGAAAACAGACCTATTTTCACTGGCCTTTGACATCTTGATTTTAAATTCTATTGTTTATTGTTATTGTTTCCTTTGTTTTATTTTGTATTTGTTGTGAGTGACCTTGACCTTAATACATTAGATCTTGATTGAATGACTTGATTGAATGAAGTTGTTTTTGCCTAATGTGAAAGTCCTGACCTCTGATTATGTATTTTAATGCAGTTCTTCTTGTAGGACAATTTAGCGCAAAGGCTATTTCAACCTTGCAGCTGAATGCTGGAAAAAGTCTTAACTTTTCAAATAAAATTGCTCTGTTGTTGGCCAATGGCTGCATTGCCAACAAACCCCCCCCCCCCCAAGGAGGATGCATTATGAAGATAGCAATGACTTAAAAAAAAGAAAGAAAAAAAGAATGACATAATTTCGCTACATCAATTGAACCTCAGATCTAAAGACTCCAAAGTAGCACTCCAGCCTTTCATCTACGGTAATCTAATCTTTCAGGGGGGCTCCAAGCAGTTTCAGGGGAGGCCCAGTGAATGGAACTGAAAAAAGATTACATTAGTTAGCAAAAGGAGATCTCATAGAATAGCCTGTGTGTGATTTGGTTAAAGAGATACTTCAGAGATACCGTAGTTCTGGGGAATTTGACAGTTTTTGCCACTTTCCCAGAGTCAGAAACAAATAAATCCTCCAGACAGACCTTTTTTATGATGTCTGAAGTATGACAAACAGCAATATCAGGCTATCTTGGCTCAATTGTTGAGTGTCTAATATGGGATGAAATATCATAATCCCATATGCATCCAGTAATTGAGCGAGGGGGGCTCCTTTTTCCAATCTTTGTCTGGGGGGAGGCCCACAGTCTCAGACTTTGAAACCCCCTCATCTAATCCTAACTTGTTGTTTTGTGCCTGTAGAGTGCAGTGAGGAGGGCTCCTGGTCGGATCTGAGGGACTTGCTGCAGCAACTTCCAGACGCACACTACAGCCTCCTACGCTACCTGTGCCACTTCCTCACACACGTGGAGCGCCACCACAAGGACAACCGCATGACCGCCCTCAACCTCGCCACCGTGTTTGGACCCAACGTCTTCCAGTGAGTCTGAACACTGGAGCTGGAGAACACGGGTGTTACAAATAGATTTCCTATGTATTATTGCTACATAAACGTCAATGATGCTGGGGTAGTTTAGTGAATAATAATGAATCATATTTTATGTGTTATATTTTGTGAGTAAAATCTGTTGACTCTCTGTCCAGAGTGCACTGATCTGAGATAAAATGGTCAGATTGAATTTGGCACCCATTTAAATAACCAACAGAGGGATAACTTGGCTCACTTAGCTAAAAATAGCCATACAGACAGACAATAACTGATGCTGGAGATTCAGTCATCTTTCCCCTATTCCTGTGTAGTCGTATATCACATTGGTGTCCAAGTGTGAGAGGGGTGACCATAAAGTGATATTTCATTTGGGCTGAACACATCCACACACACATACTGAATAAGAGTTAATGAACAGTCAACTTCAAGGAGTTGTCACAACAGATATTTTGGCTTTTTTTGCAACTCCTCACCTTAATTGCAGTCTTCTTGAAACGTAGATCTGCTTTGATCTCGCTCTGTGTATTGGTGCCTGTCTCTCTCTTTCTCCCTGTCAAAGGTTCTGGCCAACAGGTGGTGCTGTAGCTCATTCAGTGAGGTTGAAAGCATTCTAGCTTGGCAGTGTGAAAGTCTCTGCCACTCATACAGGCATTACTACTGGAATCCACAGCCTGCTCATAAATGTGTCTTCAACCAGCAGCGTTCTACATTCTGTTGTGTCAGCGCGGGCTCAGACTGCTCTGTCACCATTTGGCAAACAGAGAAAGATTGACAGAATTTGAACTTCCTCAGTGGTTTTAAGCGTCAACAAATGATTGAATGATTGAATTTGCTGATTCATGCCACCAATAAAACCAGTCGATATTGCTCTTCAAAATGTGATATTTCTCTAGGTATACGCTTATTAGCTCATTATAGCTCAAGAACACTGAGAGATTTCTGACTGAGAGACTGTTTCTACCTTACAGGTCAAATGTGACCATGCTAGCCATACATAAGAGCATGATGCCTCCTCAGATAAGTCCTCTAACCATGGTCAAAGTTGTATAAAACCATTGGCTCTGTATGCCATTACTTCTTAATAGCATCTATCTGTGCTAGCTGCAGGCCACTGTTGAACTAAGAGCCTCCTGTTCTCACTATTCTATTTATGATGCTCAGTTGGCAGTGGCTTTCAAATCGTACTGGTTTCCTGGTTGCCGGCCTGCACCAGACTACTGGCTATCCAAATAGAAATGCTGGTCCTCAGGCCAGCCAATCCTAGATGGCGGATGGATCAGGTTGCACCGGGTGGCATTGATACACAGTAACCTTACTGGATAGGATACTGTACAACGTTTTGTGCGCCTGTGGTGTGTTCTGGTTATATAATTAGGTCTAAAGTTGGTCTACATTGTTCACAGCTGTTCAATAACAACACAATGATGCCAGACATATAGATGGATACAGTAGATGGATAGCTGGATTTAACTTGGTTTAGTCGAGTCAGCACTGATGCCTAACTCTTTCCTACTTTCAAAATCATTCTAGAACCATACAGTACATAATATACTACTGAAATAAGAAAATCGTTTAACAAATTAATTTAATGTATTTGTGCTGCTATTGCCATGGTGCAAGCATTTTATCTCCCATCTGAAATCTGATCTGTTTCTGTTCCCCCCCCCCCCCTTTTTTTCTCTCATCCCCCTGATTTCCAGGGTGGCCCCTGGTTTAGAGGCAATGAAGGACCAACATATCTGTAACAAGATCATGGCCAAGTTCATCCAGAACTACAGAAGTGTATTTGAGAGCAACACCCACCAAGACAGAGGAGGCTACGCCGAGGAACTGACAAGCCTCATCATCGTCAAGGTATACATGTATGCTCATTGTCTAGATGCCAGTCATTTCTACGAAGCAGATCTCTGTTTGCGGTCAGTACAGTAAAGGCCGCCAATACTCAGTCACATGTTGTCGCCATGCACCTTGCATGGTGTGAGTTGCCTTCTGACCCCCACCCCCTATGAGTCTGTAAATGCAGACATATAATATCATGCTCAAATTGATCTAAGTATTGGTCTTATATCATAGCCTCGCAGTCATAACTCCTCCACAGGTGGCTGTTTTGAGTCTATTGGCTGTCTGATGTCCTTACTGATTAGTCAGTCTGCTGGTTTTCTTGGAGACATCTTGTTATTGCACCTGTAGCCATTTGGGAAGGTGTAACTGCAAAACATGTCTATTTTGACAAGTCGTTTAGTCTCTTATTCAGTCTTAAAATCGTATATTTCTTAAAACTAGTGAATAATTCCACCGATGGGATGAGATATTCCTTCTTTCTGGTGCAGTTTCATGAGTTTCAGGACAACATTCAGAAGTGTCAATATCTTGGAATATGGCTGAGTAAGGCAGATCACTCTGCTAGGATCAAGAAAATGCCATCTGAATGAACACAACTCTCCCAGAACACAGTACGGTACACTGGGCAACAGCTCGGCAGTCCATCACACGGCTGACACAGATGGACAGGCACTCACGCTCATATCCAGGCCTACAGTCTCCAATCCACCTGACTTGCATGTTTTTCATATGTGGGAAGGAACCCGAGCACCCAGAGGAAACCCACGTGAACACCAAGAGAACATGCTGGAAACCCACGTGAACACGAAGAGAACATGCTAACTCCACACAGAAAGAGACAGCAATCGAACCCGGGTCCCTCGTGCTGTGACAGTGCTAACTACTGAAATAAATGTCCTGTCTCCATGAAAACAACCCAGTAAGCTTATTATTATTATTATCCATATTACCATCTAACACGTTGTCATGCTGTCGTCAAGTGCGTCAGACAACCTAATAATAATGGCGACCGCGATAGACGCTGCTATTGAGGCTGTTTTGATTAAGAGTACCAATTACTTTGAAATCCACACTCTGCTCTGAAGATGTTTATTCAAAGGGATTCGTTCTCCCCACTGGATTCTATTCAGGCGAATACGTTGTTGGTCTCTACTGATTGGTTAGGGAAAATCTAATTCCCATAGGTGACATAGAGAGCCCCAGGGATGACGTATTTTTGTAGTCGGAACGCGGAAGTCCCGGACTTCCCGGTTCTTCACTGTTTCTGCCTATGGGATTTTTGAATGGGTTTTTGCCGCGATGCTTCAAATAAGGTCTCTGGGCAACGCAAGCTTAATCAAACGCAAACCAGTGTTCAGCCGGATAATTTTCACACATGAGGACCACTTTCATGATGCGAGCCCTAGAAGTAAAAAACTTGTGCTAAGACACACAGTGTCGCATAGGCTTCCCCGTCACGTCACCACTCAACCTGGACTGTTGTTGATGTGTGCGCTGCTGTGCACTGATTACCCCGGGCTGAACCAGGTGAGGCAGAGAGAATTTCCGTGTTCGTCCTTTGAAGTGATGACGTTATTGACGTATAATATCCCCGTCGACTCAACAGTGTAGTCTCATTTAGCCGTTTGCTAGCTAGCCGCCCTTTTAACGGCATGTAAAAGGTTAAAAACTCATAAAAGTGGTCCTCATGTGTGAAGATTATCCTACTGAACACTGGTTTGCGTTTGATTAAGCTTGCGTTGCCCAGAGACCTTATTAGAAGCGTTGCGCCAAAAACCCATTCAAAAATCCCATAGGCGAAAACAGTGAAGAACCAGGAAGTGTTAGCATCGATGTTTTCCGGACTCGTTCCTGGGGCTCTCTATTGGAGGCGATGTCTGACTGAAGAAGGAAATGGAGTGTAACAAGTTGACAATTGAGTCTGATATCAGGGTAGAGATTTCTGGCTCAAGACTCTCCACTCCTCCCCGTGTATAATAATCTTTTCCCTTTTCAGGTGTTGGGAGAGTTAAATGGGTTGAATAATGGCATCATTCTGTATCACTCAAGTGCGCTCAAGAAAGTGAAATGAGAGAAAAGTATACACATTTCTATACTACTGCAACAGCTGCAAAATGGGTTTCTTTTCAAAAGTCATGGCATAATTGCCAAATGTCCACTTTTGGAAAGACACTACTCATCATCACGTTCCAAAGAAAACATCCATATTGTTGATTGATGACTTGCCGTGAAATGTCACTCGGGCCACATGATGCTGCAGAGGTCTGGCGATATTTTTTCAGATCCTGTCTGACTGCAGGGAAATGACCAGCGTATTTGTTCCCTCCTGAGCTTGACCTCTGACCTTCAATAGGATCCCTCTCATGCCGTTTGTAACAACATCAAACATAGTATCTGGTTCCCAATGCAGGACACGATGCTCACCGTGCAGAACTGTGCACGAGAGATGAATGTTTTTTAGGCGGTTAGAGAGATCACATGCGACCTGGGCATATGAATGCATGCACAGCCAGGTCTGTGCTGTGCTGTGAATGTCTGTAAGGGGCACTGCCACCTGAGACCCCACTGACCTATGGGAAGCTCCTCAGTCAGAATGAGATCATCTTCCACTTGTACACACACATACACACACACACACACACACACACACACACACACACACACACACACACACACACATGCAGACACACACATGCAGACACACACACACACACACACACACACACACACACACACAGACAGACACACACACACACACACACACACACACACACACACACACACACACACACACACACACACACACACACACTCCTCTACAACCCACCTCCCAGCAAATACCAACACATGCCCAAGTAGGCCTGAGGAGGCCCCATGCCTTCTGAAGTGTTAATGTGTGTATGTGTATATGTGTTGGGCTAAAGGTGGAGATGTGTGATTTTCAACCTAATTAATCTATTCTGAACCCTGTTGTTAGGGCTCCCAGAAGACAAATAAAAGTTAAACTAGGGCTGAAAGATATTGACAAAACACTGCGACTAATCATATCAGTTTTTTCCTTCTCATAAATATTTAAATAGATTTTGTTCAAATGTATAGATGTCAGTCAGTGTGCAGGATTGACTGAGTTTGAGTATGATAAAAGGTTTTCACCAATATTGTACTTGATTCATGCACCACAGATTACATGGAACACATGTGAGCTTTGAAATAGAGAGGCAAAGTGACCGCCTACTTCCTGCTTCAGCACTGTACCAGAGATTTTCATCTGCCATTTATTTTCCCATACACATTTCGTAAAATGCTTATAAAAATAGTTTTACTGGTTCAAACCAAACAGTACAGATATATTTAGAAACAGGAGAGATCGCATAACATTTCACTGGGACCAAAACGTTAAGAAAATGCGGGTTTAAAGAAAATATTTTTTCGATGTTGTTTTTTTTAAGTTTTGTTCTGAGTGACATCTTCTATGGTCTCTCCCGATTATAGCGTTAGCTGAACCATTTGGTTCGACAAAGTAAAACTATTTTATAAGCATTTTACGAAATGTCTATGGGAAAATAAATGGCGGATACAAATCTCTGGTACAGTGCTGAAGCAGGAAGTGACGTTCCACTTTGCCTCTCTATAGTTCTACTAAATTGACTATGTGCCAAACCTGGTTTCATAGCTTTAGATGAGGCTCCAGTTACAACAATTAGAATAGAACACAAAATGCCCCTGGCCACTGTCTAGCTGGATGTTGCTCCCTAGTGGTACAGTCAGACATGGATTGCAACATGAAATATGTCTTCTCTGTCCCTTCTCTGGCCACAGGAGGCGCACGTGACAGATACAGACACAAAGAAGTCAGCCAACCCCATCAATCCAAAGACACCGACACCAGTTCCAAGAAAGAAGGTGTGTAGGTGTGTGTGTGTGTGTGTGTGTGTGTGTGTGTGTGTGTATGTGTGTGAGAGAGAGAGAGAGAGAGAGAGTGCGTGTGTGGCTGCACGTGCATCCTTGTTACACATTTATGATCTTCTTATGGAGCCCTCACTCAACCCTGTGTTTGGATGACTCGCTGGCAGTGACGGTTTTTACGTGTGGCATTCGCAAGACGGACCTGCATGAACCCTTCAAATTCCCTGACATAGTCCTTTTTAACAGCGACCGTGTGATCTGTGTGACGCGATGCACACAGCGTGGGTGTGTTTTGGAAAAAGCTCTTTTCTGACACCAGAGGCATTTTCCCCCCCCGTGTGCCTTAGCTTTCAAGATGTTATCAGCGTCACCTGACCTGTGTGTGCACTTGGGTCGGCCTTTCAGGTCATTCAGTGAGAATAGATGAGGACCCTTTTTATTAGAAGGCATTCGACATTACCGATAAGTTATCATATTTACAAGATAAGGGTCGCTAAAAATAGCACTCTTGAAGATTGGCGTCTTCGCACTTCTGCTGATGTTAACCTATTTTATCATTAGAAAGAGGTGAACGTGTGTGTCATAAATATTAAGTGCACTGACTGCAACATCATTTATATTTTCACAATTAATCATGGTAGAATTTGCTAATGTTAAAACATCTACCGGTAATTTCATTTTATTTCCTTAAGAATGCTGACTGTAATACATTGAGATGTTAAGATGTTGATAAAAGATGCAAAAAGTGTAACAACATTATTTTTCTCCCCACATCCGTGAGATTATTATTATTAATAACAACATTCATTATAATTTTAGCAATAATCATGCAGGCCTAAATACTGTGCACTCCTGGATAGTTTCTGCCGTCCATGTAAACGTACTCACTGTTTCTCAGTATGGGACGTTTGTTCTTAGTGCTGCAGTATACAGTACATTTAAATTGTAATCGATGTGATACAAGTAACGTTGCTATTCATTGTAAATCATAGTCTGTCTATTGTTCCATTTGTTTTCTATACATATTCCAAGGTCGGACACAGGAGCCCACCAGACAGCACAGAGCCTCTGGACAAATTGTCCACTAAAACCCCAACAGCAAGGCCAAGGAAAAAGAAGGTACAGCAAATCAGAGTTTTGTTCTTGTCAGTGCTGTAGTTTACCCTAATAAATAAATACTGGCTGGTTTCTTATCTGTTGTATTGCCTTGGTGCTGATTGCCCTCGGGTCACACAAGAGACAGCCTCTGGCCTCACTACTCAGTCACATGATTTGATTTGATAAAGGCAATTTGCTGAAGGAAACAACAACACACTTATTTGCAGTGGGAGACAAACATGGGCTGAGGTATGCTCTTCCATCTGTGTTGGCTGGTTATTATTACAGATGAAGCCCTGACACAAGGAGGCCATTTGATTACATTGGATCATAATTGAAGCTTGGGCAGTTTTGTTTGTACGCGGTAGAGGAATTGCCCTCTCGATTTATATTTTCATAAGAGCGGTCACTACCACCGCTTAATTTAATGGTTGGAATAAATTACAGTTGTTTCATTGAAGCTGGCTCCAATGATCTCACATAGATGCAAAAATTAGCTGTGTGTGAGGTTGGGTGTGAATTTACATGTGGAATAGAATAATAGCTACAATTTGTCTGAGCCGGGCTTCAGTTTGGAAGCTGCGGAGGAGCTGTGGCTCTTTTGAACGCGGCTTTTGAGAAAGATCCTATGAATGTGTCTAACATCGAGACCAGCGTCATTGTGGAGATAAAAGAAATGCTGATGGAGATAATGGGATTAGCTTAGAGGAGGGGAAAAACGTTTTGCTCATGAATGATGTTTGCCTTTCCTTGGAAGTCAACGACATACGGTATATTTTGCTTTCAGCAGCTGTAATCTAAGCTGGAACTTGTGTGTAAAGCATTTTGATTGGCTAATCTCATTTTAACCCTAAAACTTCAGGACTCCTGCCTTGAAACACTCAAAATAGCTACATAATATCACTTTTGGTCACAGCAAATTGACATGGCAAGTAGTAGGAGTAAGCACTCCTACTTTTAATGCTGAATCACTTCCTATGAAAATGAAAGTGCCTATCAATAGAAATGGCTTGGCTTCCTTATCGTTTTATTTCTGTGATTATTGGCCACTATACTTGACCTTTTATACTGTAGCTACAAAGCCCAACAGAGATCTGACAAACACATCAAGATGTGCCTTTTGGAGGGGGCAGTCACGTGTTGGGCTGATCCTGATTCAGATTGCACTGTGAGACACTGGAGGCCTGAGGGATCCAGTCTGCTCATGATGATGAGTCAGCACCTCGCCAGTGGATAAACTGGGGATGTAAAAGTTTGATTTACGTAGGGCAGGGGTTTTCCAAGTGGGAGGCGGGCCTCCAAACAGTTTCAGGGGAGGCTCAGTGAATGAATGGAAGTGAAAAAATATGACATTAGTTATCAGAAGATCACATAGCCTAAATGTGTGTGATTTGGTTAAAGAGATAGTTCAGAGATACTTTTGGGCAATTTTACAGTTTTTCCTATATTCCCATAGTCGGATGTAAAATGCCCTCAGTCCACACACAGACCTTTTTTACATTAATGTATTTGGTTGTCTGGAGTATGTCAAACAGCAATATCAGGCTATCTTGGCTCAACTGTTGAGTGTAGATCGATCGATCGACCGATCTATCTATCTATCTATCTATCTATCTATCTATCTATCTATCTATCTATCTATCTATCTATCTATCTATCTATCCATCTATCCATCTATCCATCTATCCATCTATCCATCTATCCATCTATGCATCTATCCATCTATCCATCTATCCATCTATCTATCGGATCAAATTACATAATCGTTATCTCATAGGCATTCAGGAATTGAGCAAAACTCAGCAAGTAAACTAGGGGGAGGGGGACTGTCACTGAACTAGGGCTAGGCAGAACAAGGCAGATGGTATGATTGGTATGTATTACATGCACACATTCATAACACACTCTTACAACCTGCACAAACTACACATAATGTACCTTTAGCAACATGACAAATTTTGCAGCCCGGCACTGTGTAGCTCTCCTGTGCAGAAGGGAGGAGGTGTTATGGAGTTATGCAGTCGTACGGTCACACAGTGTCACATTTAGCACTGATGTCTTTATTTACAGTAAGTGCTATAAAGCTGTAAATTAGACTTATCTGGCTCATGGTCAAGTCTAGTGGCCAGAAACACACACGCACACACACTTTAGAGGCCCCTAAACATGTCTGTTGTATCTATTTGATCTATATGGTAGTCACACCTGTCATTGAAAGGTATGCTTGGGAACTTTGTTGAACACCTGCATTTCCCCATTTCCAAACACTATTTTTGGCCCCTCTATTAAAAGGCACATTGTCATTATTGGTTAACTTTATTTATTTATTTATTTATTTATTTATTTATTTATTTATTTATTTATTTATTTATTTATTTATTTATTTATTTATTTATTTATTTATTTATTTATATAATTTATTTATATAATTAAAGCTTTACTGCAGTAGTAGTAAATTTGCAGAATTCCTTCCACAGTCTTTTATTTAAAACGAATATATTATATTATATAATGTATTTGACATTTATATGTTTTCAATAATATGTGCATAAAACAAAGTTAGTAAAAATGGTCAGGAACGTTCATTTATTCACAAATTCTCTCTTTTTGTGATTTATAGATAAGGCCGATTGTGAATTGGGTCATGATGGTTTGTCATTTTTAAAAAGTGGGTCCCCAGAAAAAATAAGTTTGGGAACCACACTGAGCTAGAACATTATCACAGCACACAAACAAGGGTCATTCGGGTTCTACTCTGTGCTATGTTCCTATGGTGACATTCCATTGATGTTGTTTAAAACTGCCTACTGCAACTTTAATAATATCATGATGTAGGAAAGCACTCTGTTCCTATGGTAACAGCAATATGTAGAATTTTTATTTACACTGGACATTTGAATACAGATTTTTTTTTCTTCTAGTTAAAATAATAATAATGATCTTATACTTATACTAGGTTATACTAAGGTCTTGTGCAAGTGTGGGTGTTTTTCACAAAGCTGTAAGACACAGGAACACAGGTATGATTCACATTCCTCAGAAACAAGCCGTCTGACGTTACACTAGTAGAGTACAGTGCTTAGTTAACATGGGCATAGTTTGTTTTAAGGAGGGTTTATAACTATTTATTTTAATGCAGTGTACTTGTTGAGCAAAATCATATCCAGTTCAAAATGGTGTAACTCATTCATATTTTATTTGGCAGTGTTTGCAATGCTTTGAGATTCTTATTACAAACATTGAAACCAGGTCATATCCTCATTTTTGGTAAAAAAGAGAAAAAAAAAGGAAGCTTGTTTGCCATCTGATCTGTTTAGCTGCTACTTATAATTCCTCTTAAAGTAATTTTTTTAATGCCGGGGTATAAAGACACAGAACTAGGAGTGGGACCATATGAATGCAGCAGGACTCTTTCTGTGTGGAGATGGCGTGGTCTCTATCCTCCCACATTACAAAGACTTACAAATCAGGGGGATTGGAGAGTATGGAGACTCTAGTCTAGAATGCCTCTAGGTAGTATGAGAGTGTCCATCTATTTGTGTCAGCACTGTGATAGACAAGTGACCTGTCCAGCATGTCTCCAATGCATGCTGGGATAGACTCCAGCCCCCAAAACAGGAGTAAGCTGTAGAGAAAAAGAGTGATTGTCCACGTCCATCTCCTGTTTCCCTCCCTTATCCTGCTGTGACATTCTGTGAATGACACATTTAGCCAAATCAATTGCCAAGCCCTGAGTGGCAAAATCCATACCAGGTCTAGCTATTATGTTCCCAAAGATTCACCCATTAAGGGAGCCAATGACTGGCTAAATGGAGGCAGCTTCCATGGATTTTAGAACAATCCATGAGGTTAAACCCCAAATGGAAATGTTCCTCATCATCACTGTGAACTGTGAAGCAGTGAGCCCTGATGTTGCACTCATCATCACTGTGAAGCAGGGAGACCTTTTAATTCACTGTTTAAGACACAGACTTCCAGCTACAGTAGAGCCAAACCTATTTTAGCATTGGGTGTTTTGCCCATTATCAATACTCCAGCTGCTGGCGCGCGAACCCATTTCAGTCTGTTTACCACAGAAAAGCAGAGTCCAGAAAGATAGCCAGCTATTCATTTGCCCTTGACATTTTCTTTGACATTTCTCTCAAATGTGGTTAGCACCCAGTAGAAATTCAGAAGGGTGCTACCCATAACGTAGCTGTAAGGGTGAGGCTCACGTCGTTTATATCCACTCAGTGTCAGCAAGGTAAGACAAACATCAGTCTAACCTTACCCTTACAAGCTTGACCTCTGACCCTCACTCCTTTTGTAGTTCTTTTATTGTCCTCGGCCTCACCCCAGCTGCTTCTCCAATGCATGTTTTATGGTAACCTGAGCAAAGGTTGAAAGCTTGTTGTGTGCGTGTGTGCGCGCGTGTGTGTGTGTGTGTGTGTGTGTGTTTGTATGTGCGTGATTATTCAGAAATGTTAGCAGCGTGTATTGTTTACCACCTGGTTTCTCAAATTTCCTGTCACAAGACTCACCTGATGCTCTCTCTCTCTCTGTGTGTAAAACAGGTGAGGAAGGGAAATGGCGACAACGTGCTGCAGGTGGTACCTCAGCCCAGCCGCTCCGCCGGTCTGCCCCATGTGAGGCCTCTGCACATAGCCATACCTATAGCCCTGACCTCGGAGCCGAAGAGCCCCAGCCCGGAGGCCATGGAGATGGCCCCCGCGCCGCCAGCAAAGCAGGACCCCCCGGGCTCCACCACGCCCCTCGCCCCCCCTGATGTCAGCCCCTCCGACAGCATGGAGACCCTCAGCAGGTGAGGGCACGTGCAAAGTGCGAATGCATATTTCTTGCATGTTTCATCATTGACTCGAGATAATGATTTTCTAACACATAACTACAACATTGTACTGAGGACTACATGTTAACTATTACGTGTGACCACAGATCAGTATATTACATTTAGAGATATGAGCACATTTTCTACGTAGCAATTTACATCTTCAGTTTATTTTAAGTCCATAGAGCATAATCTTCTCTCGGTTTCTTTTTCAAATAAATAATTCAGGTTTATTGCCGAGAGCAAACAATACAGCATGCAGGAAACAATATAATTGAATTACTCTGAGAAATAAATTATTTCAGTTTTATGATTCTATAAGGATCAATCTTATCTGTCATCTGTAAATAACCTACAAAGATTTACGATTGCTATAAAAAAAATAAAGTCTAAGGTCATACATAATATGATACAAAGAAAATATTGAAATGTTGACATGATTTTGTAGTTGTAGTTATTTGCATGTTTCTGAAGAAACTACAGTAGCTCCAACAGTGCTAGCAGCTGTGTATGAGGGGCTCTAGCTGTGGTAAATAGGTTATGACCACTGTTTGCGTAGGTGACATGTGCTGTCACTTGAGGGTGAGGCTGAAGAATCTTGAGCGTCTGACGGCAAACTGGGATCTAAGGGCCAAGGCCTGTGGCAATGTGCCTTTGGCTTGCAAACAAGCTTATTATAAGAACCTGAAACTGGAACCCATGGGTGTCAAGTGTCCTCAGTCCTGGAATAGCAAGGCTACAGCTGTGTCTGTTGTTGGGCCTCTTGCTGCTTAGGCTGGTGGCTTACATTGGCATTAACCTAGGATGTGAACACACCTCTGGTCTGTTTGACAGAATAGCTTTCCTCTGTGCTGTTTGCAGACCCTTTTCTCCCAAAAGACATGCTGCAAATCCACTGCGTCCACAGTATTCTTTGGACATTTTGTGCCTTGGTTTGATCGTTCAAAGTAGAGAGAGACAGGAACGATTTTGAAGAGAGAGGCCTTGGGTCTTCACAATGATACGCACCTTAGACCATGCCCCTTAAGTCCCGTGTGTTAAGTGTGTAGCCTTGGTTTTTGTTTCCTCAAATTCCAAGATATTCTGCGCAAACCACTTCACTTACCGCGGACTTCACCGTAAGTGCAGCTTGTCCGAGTGGAGCAGCTAGAAAATATTTGCCGAGCAAAGAAATATAAACTCGAGTCAATGTGTACACACCAAAGCACTAAAGTGATACACCGATACACCAGTGACCTTATCAGTGTTCAGAAGCATGTCAGCACCAGATACATTAACACATTACCCAAACGTTAGTATGACAGACATAATGCTTCCAAATCCCATTGCACCAGCTTAAACTGTATACAAACAATTGGTATGTTGGTATTAGACACTTTTAATTTGACAACATAAACATTCTAAATTGCCGGTAGCTTACTTCCTGTTGCAATGTTTGTTAATACAATAGCTGACAGGAAATAAGATACGGTTCAAACTGTTCCCATATAATATTAGCAACCCAATTATATGAAAACCGTCTCTATGTTCATTACCTTTGTCATCAAATATCAATATTTTGTGTCACAAAATTCAACCAGATCCAATGGACCAATACTCTTTAGCCCCAGAGAATACTCATGATTGCTTGTGTGGCTTCAAATTGTTTTAGTGAGCAAGAGAAATCAGCTCAGTATCTCTCTTAACGAAACACATGCTTTCTTCCTGTCTACATTAATTGGCCATAGCTTTCCTCGCCATTTCTGGGTCACAGTAAGATTTTCCCCACACCCTAAGATTCTCCTCATCGGGTCGCATTGGGTGACTGATCCAGAGACAGGGTGACGGGGCGACCCCAGTAATGTGGGTAAGCAATCTGGGATCGCTGGTGTTCGCTATGCAACTATGCAACATAAGCTGACAAGTGCATGTTAGCTCCATTGGAACACATGATTTTTACGACATAATACCATAAGTTCCTCAGACTAAGAGGATCGCGCCATCTTTTCATGTCAGATGCTACTGCAAGCAAATTTACAGTCTGTGAAGAGACACAGCAGATACAGTTTCAGTGACAGATTCACTTTAAATTACGATATGTATTAGAATGGAATCATAGTTTACATTTTTAAATGTAGCTGTGATTTTGACAGATACACACATGGCAATTGTGGGTCAGTTTTCCATGAGTAAGATTCTGAGTTTTCATATCAGTAGCTGCTCTCATGACTTCTTGTCAGCTTGCTCTCAGTTTCCATAGGTATGTGTCAGACGTATCTGTGTCAGCATAGTGTTAGTGTAGCATCTAGCAGCATGGCAACAGCCAACCGGGTCAAACTGGATCAAACTACCCAAGACTTGGGTAGAATACTAAAAACAAAGAACTATGTTTGTTCAGTGTTTTGTAATCATTATTGTTCTACTTCCTCTTTTTTTTCTTACATTACATTCATAATTTATCAGTGTTGTTGGGGATGAGTAAATCAGAGCTACCAGGGAGGTAACACTTTCTATGAAAGTCATGTGTATAATGCATTATGAGCACATTATAATGCAGTTATAAGGCTTTATAAAACTCTTTATAAATGTTTATAATCATGCATGGCAACTTATAACAAGGTTGATAAAGTATTATAAGTGGTGGACAACATAATGTATTATAATAAAAAATACGCTATAGGACTTTGTGAGCTTTAAGTAAAGTGACAGCACTATAAGGTTATTAGCAATTGTATGATACTATAACACAGTTAGGAGCAGTATTTGCTGGCTGCAAGTAAAGTGTAAAACGAAAAAGGGGGCGTTCCGCTGGCTGGCTCACCTGGTAGAGTGCGTACTGTACCACAAAAGCTTAGTCCTTTGCGTGGCCGACCCGGGTTCAAATCTGACCCATGGTGGTCCTTTGCCGCATGTCATCCCCTCTCTCTCTCTCCCCACCCTTCCTGTCTGCCTAATGTCCTATCTAACAAAAGGCAAAATCCCCCCCCCCCCCCCCCCCCCCCCCCAAAAAAAAAAAGTTATTTCAAACACTGTTGTCACTTTGGCATAGAGGTTCATGCATGTTTATAAACATGTATAAAGATGACCTTCATAGAACATGTTACCAAATGTTTTTTTTTTTTTTTTTTTTTTTTCTGCATGGCATGTTTACCCAATTTAACCCTTCATTCCAGGAACTACCCTCACTCTCTCCGGGGTCATCAGCACCCACTTTCGGTAGCCAGTTTAGGTTACTTAGTGGGTGCTGAAGTGAAGGTTAAAATCCATACTTAGAATCCATATTGATTTTCCATTATGTCCTTCATCATACTTTTGCCAGTATGGCAGTGAAGTTTGCATAAAATTTCATTCTAAGTGGTATTAAAAAATAATAATAATAACTTGGAGAACCCTGGGGGTACCCTGAACTAGCTACGTTTCCAATCAGTGGCTGCACCACATATCCAACCTCTCATTCCCTATACTGCATCATCAACTGATTGTTGGATTGAGTGCGAGCTGATATTCACCAAAGCATTGTATCATGTTCTAAAATCAAACCGTTTTTACAGACTTTATTGTCCCCAGAGGGAAAATTCCTCTGCATTTGATGGAACTGTATGGAAAATGTATGTTTAGCGTCAAGGAGCGCTGCTTTTATCCACCACACAGGCCAACATATCAGTGTCACGTGGACCCATTACGCTTTCAGCATAGCACAGTTGCACGTAGGGCATGCATACTGGCTTCTGTATGCAGTTGCCATGGTTCACTGAATCCTGTGATGTAACTCTTGGTTTTCTTAGAAGCCCATTGGAAATGGGCGGGCGTGAGGAAGCTGACAGTGTGGTGTGAGTGCAGGGGCATTGTTGGCCATATGTCAGGAACTCTCATCTGTCAGCCTGAAAGCCTGGCAGCTGAGATTTACAGTGAGAAACCACTGGCCGAATCAAACCAGTTTTCTTACACCTTGAAATAAAATGTTAGTGTTTGTTTAGATTTTTTTTTGTTAATGGTTCATTAAGTTAAGATCATTAAGTTAACATCTGCAATACAATGCAATTCATGCATATAACCTGTGAATATAACCTGTTAATACTCTGTACTTGTTACCTGTCACTTTGCCTTGCTAACTTTGTACTCTGCCACACTTGTTTACATTTATTTGTATTTATTATGTTGTCTATATCTCATGTAACGTCTGCACCAACTACACAGTCAATTTCCTTGAATGTGCAAATATGCTATGGCTAAATAAAAGGATTGTGATTGTGATTAATATATTTTTATGTCATAAAGACAGTGAGCATTAATTAGATCCAACACTGGCACCTGATTGACTCTAAATGATGGAATGACTGCTGCTGCTCCACAGCCAATGACAGTTCAGACTGCTGCTCCACACACAGTCAATGACAGTTCAGCGAGTATCTGAAATTCTTTCAAACACTGCTGCCCTCTGGGTAAAAGACTCTACCCTTATTACGCAACAGACACTTGTGTTGGTGTGAAGCACACTGCTGTACAGTCAACTGAGTCTACAGGTCCGAGTCAAAGTCAAGACATACAGTCAGGCATCCTATGTCTCTCCGCAAGATCATTAAAGTATTCATGCAGGTGTTACTGTGAAACTAACACACTGTATTGATTATTATTTATTTGTCAGTGCTTTTGATCATCTTAGGGTTGAGTAAGGTAGTAGTAGTATCATATCAGGACATGGCAGCTGTCACTCAATCTTCATTTCCAGGAGGAAATTCTGCAGGCAAGATGGCACCTGCTGCCTGTAACCTGGCAGAATTTCTAGCCCATAAACTAACTAATAACTTGGCCAATAAGTATGCAACAAAATAAGGCAAACGGTAATGTCTTCATTTGATGTAGAATGCATTGGACATTTAACTGGTTCCGGTCCACACACAAGCAGCCGGCTGCCTGGTTCTCCCGGAGCCCGCTCGCGTAGCGCCAGAACACGCTCGATTTGGGGGCGCAACAGGCCAGGATTGGCCAACGCCAACTCCAGTGCCCAGAACTGTCAAATGAAATCATCGACACGCTATGGCCCGCCTCTCTCAACCCTCTTTCATCTCAGACAATATCTGTTTTCAGTCTGATACGTCACCGACCCTCGCACCACTTGGGTTCATGTGGTCTTTAAGCCCTGAAGCATGATGCGATTGTGCTCCTTTAACACCGTTTCCTCTGATGGAATGTGCACTCTGTGCTGTGAGTGTATACCAAGCGAGGCTCAACCGGGCTTACCAACCAAGTACTTTAGGGTGCGAACACCGCAGTCCCTGTGCTCTTAGGTATTCTGAGAATGTCCAGCAGTCACGATCATCCAAAGTTGATTGTTTTGGGGTTTGAATGCATGGCTTGGTTCACAGGGGGACACTGGTCTCCAGCTCATCCTTGCCTCTTTGTGAATCAGTGAATCGCATAAAAAACTTAATTATAGGATGGAACCTACTAAAGCAGAGGTATTGAATGACTGAAGTGTGTAAACGTGACTGAAATCATTTTCTCTTCTACACTTCAAATAAATTGGTTGAATGAATAACATGGTCAGGAAAAGTGGAGCGTGTGACCAGACTTGCCGACCTGTCGATGGTACAGTAGTTTTCCGTTCCCTCTGGAGGGATCATGGCTTGTCCAAGTCTCCTCACAAAGCTTCTCATTATCCCCTCAGTAAGGTAGTGGGTAAGCAGGATTTCCGCTTTTGCAATTCACGCCGGTGGTGACGGCACACATTATTTTAATACGCATTTCCAGACTGTGTAACACCAGCTAAGAACATGGGCGTGTGGAGAAATATTTGCCGCCAAGGTTCCAAAGGAATCCGGAGATGTATGTGGCGAGCCGCACCTGCTGCTAATACAAGATGCTTTTTGTATAATGTGCACATTCTATTATGTTAGGAGAACACATGCATATCTGCTGGAGATAGCGTCATGTGAGAAGACTTTTGCAGTTGAGTGAACTTTGGCCCATTTCGATTCCCGCCTGACTTGAAACCCAAATCCTCTGTTTTGAACGTGTTGCGGTGTTCCCTGGACCCCCACCGCTCACACACGCCCAGCCCTTACAGTAAGGCGCATGAAGGCACGTCACGTACCAACAAATATCACAGTGCCAAATATTTACTGAACGATCCGTTCAATAACACCTCATTCTTCTCCGTGTTAGAGCATCTATTGTTTAGTTAGCAAGATCCTGAATGTGATTCAACACAACCCATGATACGAGTATTAGTGGTTGTTTATTAGCACAGTAGACAGAGTTCTCCTACAGCTAGTTGGTTTAGTTTGATGCGGTTTGTTGAATGTTATTTGAGGTATTTTTTAAATGTGATTAAAAGAGGCAACAAAACAGTATATTTAGACCATCTATTTATTGGACATCTACAATATAGTCTGATGACTCTTTTTAGCTTCTGCTCAGCCCTAAGTGCACTCTTCAGTCTTCATGGTCTTTTCATTGGGGTTGGGACTAAACCAAAAAAAGATCTGCTGGGGTCACGATTGTTCACAGCTGTTTGTTTAAGATCTGTGTGATTCACAGCTTCTTCTGCACTAGTGTGTCTTTCACATTTGCCAGTCGAGACAGAGAAGATTGGATATGGGCCACAAAGCAAGCAATAAATGTGCAAGCAACAAATGTAGTAGACAAGGTAGTCAGCCACACATTATATAACTAATATTGTATACTGAAGAATGGATCAATAATGGCAGACATGTTTGGAATGGGCTGTGTGCATATAGTTGACATCTACCTGGTGCAGCAACATTTTTTCCATCCAACCTCCGAGCAGTAAGCAGTAAGTGATCGATTATATAATCACAGTTTCTTCATGGAAAAAGAATCTGTTTGTCACTTTCAGGTCCCACCATTACTTAGGATTGATGTCCAACTTGTTTACAGAAAATGCAAATGTGCCTGATTTGCAGTTTCAAATTACTGTACATTGAAAGTTAAGTTTAGCTGTTACATAATGTTAGTCTCAGTCAGTCAATCAGTCAATCAATCAATCAATCAATCAATCAATCAATCAATCAATCAATCAGAAAATTAAACAATCTTGCATGGCAAATGAAATAAAGTCAGCAGTGTGGCAAATACTCGACACAGTTACCAGCCCAGTTTTTGGTAAGCAGACATCATTTACTTGCTACCCTGGCCTTACAGTTCAGGTTTCGTTGCAGTCTGTTTTTCCCTTGCTTTATCTTAGAGGAGATATCACACAGCTTTACTTTGGCAAACGGCAGCGGGCGATTGTGAAATTTCAACTCTGCCAATGTCAGGATATGTAATGTTAAGCAACCTCAACACTGAGTTCCTTTTATTGTTGCATCATTTCATCATCATGTGCCACTGGCATGCATCCAGTGGCAGCGAGCAGCCGTTTGGTTTCTCTCTCATGTCATTATCATTAGGCCTTAGGATTCCCTGAGGAGCATAGGCCGTCTCTCTACGCTTCACAATAATGACCCAAGACAAGTTCAACAAAGGCACTGATCTGCAGCACTACGTGGCTATTGTTCTGCAGACAAAAGCCAGCCTTATGGTCCTATTGTCAGCCCCCCAAATCATTTAGTGGTGAGGGGGCGCTTAATGTTTGTAGCATTTCCTATCCACATACTGCAAGCTAATCACGGCCATTTGTGTTCATGTTTCAGCTCTCAAGAGGAGGAGAGACCCATATCTCCTTTCTACATGAGGTGAGCCTCCTGTCTTGTGTCAAAAACGGGGAAGATAGGGGTGAGAGGAGCATGTTGTTGTTTTGGAGATGAGGGGGGGCGGGGCTGTCTTAGTGCATTAACATTGGAAACAATAGAAACAGCAGTTAGAGGGAAAGGAGGGCGGTGGCGGGTGCATGCAACAGTTTGCTCACCAATGTTTGTTTACTCTGGCAACCACAGCACATGGTTCAGATAAAGCACTTACATTGCTAAGAACTGAAGGCTAATAGGTTGTTCCATTGCAACATCAGCGCACAGCGAATCTGCCATTTTGGCCTGAAGGCGACTACCGCAAGCGATGTTTTTTTTCCCCATGATGGCGAAGGCTAGGCGAAGGCATGACCCGCCCCTCTCTGCCTCTAATTGGCTGACTGCACTCGGCTGCTCTCCCAGACGAGCCAGAAGTCATCTCAAACGAGCCTAGATATCAGATATAGATATACTTTCATTCAATGTCACGATGCTGCGGGGGGGAAGTATGCTACTCCCAAGCATTATTACTATAACTAGATAGGCTATTAGTGGTGTGTTTGCTGGACAGCTAACATTCATACTTTATTAAAATGACTATGCAGTCAGTTAGTTTCTGCTGAGGATATAAAGGGTCATCTAAGCATTAATTTGTTCATAACGTGAGCAGCAGGTGCAAAACAATCATTAAATCAACAAGCATGAGATGGCAGATGGCAGCATTATAGAATCAAAAGGTTATGTGTGAGATCTTACTTTATTATATTAAATGTTACAATTGCAAATCGTATAACAGTTATTTAGGCCTACTTAGCCTATTGCGCAGGCATATGAATGTGTATTTTTTCATTCTAAATTTCATCACCTTGTTTCCTCTGATTAATATTTAAATTCAAATACATGTCATTCTTGTGTTACAATGAGCTGAATTAGTTCCCTGTAAATAACCCTGTTTTATATCACCCTTGATCAATTCTCTGTCTATAGGCTACATACGTGCACTGCCAAGAGTAGCGGCAGCATTATAAACCATAGATATATGACTATATTAAAAACATAAACACACTGGCGTCTTTCATGCAGGCTAGCAAGCGTAACTGCTGTCTGTCTGAGTCTGACCCACTGAGTCTGACGGTCTGACCACAGACTGTAGAAAGAGATGTAATGCAGGATAGCCAAGCGAATGTGTTTGGATGGAAGTTTGACGCTAGGCCAATCAGAGGCAGAGAGGGACGGGTTATGCCTTCGCATAGCCTTCGCCATCAACCGAAAAGAAATATCGCCTACCGTAAGGATGCCAGTAAAACATCCCACCTACAAAGTGGCATTTGTACCTCTACCGAAATGGTCATGGTGTGTCTCTCTGTTATGGTCTCTGTCATGGTTCCGTGCTGTTTCGCATTTTCAGGCCAAGATGGCAAATTGTCAAAACAGGCACTAGAGCTTCATCTCTTGGCTTCTATACTCTTTGGTTCAGACATTAAAAGCTCGTAAGAAATGGGGCATTCCATTTAAACAGAGAACTGGGAATGTCACGGTTCAAAGGTCATGAACTCCGACTGTGACGTCATCTGTGCTCGAATTTTCTCTGATATTTTCTCGGATACTCTTTATTAGCACTTCTGTCTTTTTTGTGTCTCATGAAATCAGTTCTACACACAGCACTGTCTAACTTTTATCTGTGTGGACTGTGGACATGTTTCTACAGTGTTTGTATGCTCAAAATACAGCAAAATGCATTGTTATCAACTGTTATTGCTAACAATGGCTAGCCTGGCTAGAGCTAACCCTGACTGGTTTCCAGATTGTTTAAATGGAACGCCGACAACTCGGGAGTGACATCACTCAACCGTGAAATCCAAAACTCCCAGTTCAAATGGAATGCCCCATAAGCTAGTAATTTGACACCAAGAAGCTCTCTCTGTGTGTGTGTCAGTTTCAGGATCATGTTGCCACATTTCATCACTTTCTGTTGCTTGTTTTAGATAAACAAGCAATGTATAAAAACAAACAAAAATTGTGTCCCCAACACATATTACTTCATTTAATAGCTTTTCCTTTCATTAGCACTGTAAAGTCTCCTCAGTAAATAAACCAATTACAAGAGATTTGTGTGACACTACTGATAACAAAAACACTCACACACCACAAAGCACAATAAACCTTCTTCATTGCCTTGACACGTGTTTGCACATGCGAGTCGTAAGGTTTTTCAGTTGAACCTGGTCACACCTCTTGTACACTCGACCCTCAGTCACTACCTTGACCCTCCTGCCATCACTCCCGGTGTAGCCGTCTCAGCATAAACCCTTCACCACACAGCAAATCTAACAGTGTTAATAAAGTGTTGATTTTTGAGTGTTGACATGGGTGTTGTTCGCTCACTTGTAGAGGGAAAAGGACTCAATACGATGTAATATTTCAACATTGCTGCATTCGTTGATGTCATTTAGTTCTGTTGAGACTTGTTCAATCTTGTTGTTTCGGATGTCAGCTTGAACTGCAGTTTTGTAACTTTGTATTGCATATTTTCGCACATTAAAAATGGAGATAGCATTTTGTGAATAACTATTCATTATGTAAAAGATAACCAAAGGCATTCATCACTTGACAAGCCAGGTATTTATCTATCTATCTATCTATCTA
>NC_139646.1:12221572-12231572 GCF_964638095.1 Poromitra crassiceps
CCACCAGACAGTCCAACAGCCACTAAGTGCACCGTCAAATTTAATCTGAGAGTCTGAGAGGATTAGCTGGCACTGCTGTCTCATAAAGTCTTAGTCAGCAACAATCAAGTCATATTTGATTCCGTCAAACAAATCAATATTACTTTTGAATTTATAAGATGAATAACCTGCATTTGCTCTTTCAAAAATAAACCTGAGCAGATCTCACCCACACAGCTGCTGTTCTGATACAACCCCTGTCACCCTCCTGCTCACCTCTGCTCTTGTCCCTGTATGTAGTCTTCGATCATAATCCCCCGTCATTGCTTTAATATAGCGAGATAGCTTGAGATCAAATACTCACAGCAAAACAATGATGACAGACAGGCAGCGGATATCAATGCGCAATGAGTAGGTTGATGGTAATATTTTATATATATTTTATGGCTCCTATAAAGGCTTTTCAGTCTGATTTTAGAGCTTTACATAGTACAGAAACTGCCATACTCAGGGTGACCTATACCCTCCTTTTAGCAGCTGATGGGGGAAAGTGCAATTTTAATTATTTTAGACCTAAGTGCAGCCTTTGACACTGTGGACCATGTCATTTTAATTGACCGCCTGAACACTCAAGGACACTTGGTTGGGTTTATTCCTACCTTTTAGAACGAACCTTCACCACAATTTACTCATCTTCTACAAGTCACATTAGCTGTGGTGTACCGCAAGGTTCTATTTTAGGTCCAATTCTATTCTCATTCTATATGCTGCCATTTTTTAATTGCTAGCATGCTTCAGTGATATTCAGACGATGTGATAGTCCCACTGTGTTTCTGGTGCAGCGATCCATCCTCCCTCTTGCCATTAGGTTGGTTTTGTTAGTGTTTCCACACTGACAGTGCACCACTCACAACAGCAATACCAGAGCAGAGCAGCTCATACCAGAGCAGTTGCATACTGTTGCATCTCAAAGTTAACACTAACTCAGCAGTACAATATGAATACTATTTTTGAGGCAGTGATGTCACTTCCTTCAAGTGTCCCGCTTTTTCCTCTGTGCCAACCCAAAGCCAATTTGGGATTGGGACCTCGTCTGATCTAATTAGCAAATATTTCACACTTGCCACTTGGGTTACAGGCAGACGCTAGCAACTGTTTAGTGCCTCAACAGCTTAATATGGTGCTGACAGATGTAGAACGTTGTTTTTAACATTATGAACAGGCATAGATAATGGGATTGTGTCTGAACATATTTCAGAAGGTGATGTAAATGAACATACATCACACATGATTGCTTCATCTATATAAAGCTGAGGATCTTCACTCCACACTTTTGCTAACTTTAACACACGCATCCTGTTCAAAACAAAAACAAAATCTCCACCTCAGTATGAGTAGAGCAACTGTAAGTGAGGATATTTTCAGGCACAAGCTTGATGTATTAGACTGAGGAGAAGTGCCGCAAACAATTCCAGACTTCTGATAGCCTCCTTCGCCTGGCACATTGCCTATTTCTGGGCAGAGTTACATAATCAGTCGTCTGGCCACCATGAGTGCAGGAGCCGCCCGTAGCTTGGAGGAAGGTCGTTCTAGAAACAAACAAACTGTGTAATATGAGGCGTTAATGTGCATGAGCAAAGTGTTAACGATTCTGTCCTCTGACATTTTCAGGGATTATGGACTGAGGTTAAGTCAACATTAGTAAGTCATTAAACGAAATTCAGTTGTTTTAACCTATTGCATTTGGTGCCATGTCTATTATTAGATATTCAGTTCACATTTCGCATGATGTGACCAGAGATAGTTTAGTGATTAAGTCTCCTGAACCTGTGTGTCTGCTGAGTCTAGGATCAGCTCCCGAACTAACTCCGTCTACTGGCTCCCTCGTTATGCCTATAACTGTGTGAATAAATCAAACGTAATGAAGGTGGTGGATTTGAAAATCTCTTGGCCGTTTTAGTCATTATGGCATTTCATTATATAGCATAGGAATTTGGGTCGGGACCTTAACCTCGATTAATAAAAGGGCCCCGGACATTTACGGCGAACAGCACCCTTTTTATGATGTGAATTTCTGAAACTCATCAAAACAATCATCAGATAATCAGATAATAGGGCTTGGAATCGTATTCGCTGTCCTTGCTTATAGCTTTGATAATGCTTACATTGTCCATGGCATTGTAGCCGGCGCAGTCACCTTCATACAGCACCATCACTCCATCATTATCTCGCTATATCTCTGCACCTCTGCCAAGCCGTGCTGTTACTGTCAACACCTCTGTGTATGGAAGATTGCACAGGTCACCCCCATACAGGTTGATGTACTGTAGCTAGACTCAGCAGATAAAGCAGACATGCTGTGTATCATTTGGTCCATACGCAATCAGACCTTGTTGATGGCATGAAGATGAGGATTGAAGCAGCAAGAAATCACTTTGTCGTGCCTCCAGCATCAAAACGCTGTGCTCTGCTCTGCTGACACGGCACACTTCCATCTTAGAGTTGGCTTTGCCAGAGGGCATATCATCACCGTCACCCTGATTTGTGAAAAGCATGAATGTGGACACACCCACTCGCGCGCGTTTTCCTGCATGGTTCATGCATGTTTGCATTTGTATCATGAGAGAAGGAGGGGTTAAGGATCGACTGGATGACTGAATACAGGATGAATGCATAGAGAGAGTAATGCCCTTATAAGACTTACCGGTAGCCATGGAAGTCGGCCACTTTGCTCCCAGAGGAGCTACTTATGTTCTGAATACAGGTGAAGTTAACACACACTCATGCACACAAGCTGTCTTGCTCACCTAGGGCCACCTCCAGAGTCTTGGGGATATTGAGTGTTGCTCAGTGACCTGTTGTGACCACCTGTTTCTGTAGTGTTAACACACCTTCCCCCCCCCCCCCCCCCCCCCTCTCTGTCTGCCTTCAGTAACCACCTCTCCCCTGTCCACTGCAGACCAGATGTGGCAAAGTAAGTGGACTCTCCTATTACCACAGTGACATGAAATGCTGTGACTAGTTTATGGTGGTGGTGGTGGCAATGTTCTTTTCTTGCAATTTATTGTTTTAGAGTGGCTATTCAGAGAGAATTTCATTCCCCCATAAAGTCATTTATGTAAAACAGTTAGTAGAGCATCACACAGTATATTTCTCAATCCCTTACTCCCTAACCCATCTGTCTGTGGTGTTCTTCTCTTTTTTTCTCTCCCCCAAGTTTTCTGGACAGGACGATACGCTCAGTGGTGGAGCAGCACCTCTTTGAGGTGAAACCTTCGGGGGATCCGAGTTCGGAGGACAGTGAGTCGACCCCCCGCCCCGTGTCTCCAGGGGTGACGCCCACCGCACGACAGAGACGTCGACACCAGAGAGAGCAGCAGGAGGACGGCCTCAGACACAGAGAGCGGAGCAGGTGCGATGGGCTTCCATCTTTTGCGGGGTGTGGCACTTGTGTACAATTGCTGACGTATGTGGCAATACGTAGCAAGCAGTCTGTTCATTGGCAGAGGAATATTGATACTTGTAACAGAGCAACGCTTGACCTTTGACCTTCAAGGCGTTTGACTATGATGTTACTTAAATTGGTGTTTTGGTAACTGTGGGCCTTTGTAGAGTTCTGGGTGACAAGCTCGTTCACTGAGACATAATACAGTCATAACAACTAGGGTCATTGCTGCTCCAAGCTAATCCTTGTTGATGGAGATCTGGTAGAGTCTGAAGGATCAGTGACACATGGATTAGAGACGTGCATTAGCCCCAACGCAGCAGACAACATCAATACGGCGCACGGTAAATAGAATTGGCAGCAAAACTAAACAGCGCGTTAGCTGCTTGAGAAGGTATAAGTAAGTGAGGTATCAGGATGACCTTGGCATTCAGTTCGCAGAGCACGGCGCCCTGATGGAGACGGGCGGAAGGGAGAGAGAGAGACGGATGGCCGGTGTCTGATTTCTTCACCTTTTTTCCGTTTCCATGTGAAAACAGAGCTGCGTCCCTCAGGACGGACACCAACAAGGAGAACATCCCGTCGAGCGTCAGAACCTGCGCGAGTGCGGCTAGCACGGGGGAGGACAGGGGCAGAGCGGCCTCGCACGGAGGCCAGGCCGAGTGCACCCTCAAGCCCAGGAAGTCCAAACTCAGCCCGACGCTGGTGCAGCTCACCGACAACCAGGACGACGCCCACGCAGTGAGTCATCCCTCTTTTCCTCCGCCTCTCTCCGTATCTTAGCGCTGTGTCCTCGTCCTCTCAGCGTCTCTCCTATCCGGCTCTGTTGCATGTGTTTTGTTTTGACTGCTCTCTCTGCCCCTGTCTCTCTGTCCTTTTAGTGCTCTTTAATCTTTTCTCTCACTGCCACAAGTTAGTATCAGTTAGGTACAGGTGATTAACAGCAGTCAAACTCTTTTAGGTCATGAGATACCTACACTATATAGAAAACAGATTTGAAGCTTTTTACAGTATAGGAATATAAAGGCTACGATAGACACTTTGGTGAATTCTGATATCACTATCACTATCACTACTAAAGACACACCTTTTCAGGCTCCATCTGGGCCCTTCTTGAACTAACTTCTTTCTCTCTCTCTAAAAAAAACTAAAACTAAAAAAAACTTACTAACTACTTACTAACTTAACTTTACCACTATTCCTTCAGAAGTTGTAGCTGTCATAGACTGTGTTGCATAGTTGATTGCTCTATTGCTGACAGAAATGTATTATTGTAAGTCGCTTTGGATAAAAGCGTCTGCCAAATGACGTAATGTAACGTAATGTAATGTAACTATAAGTTTCACATTACTCATTGCAATCACCAAAACAAAACATTGTAACGCCTCGTGCACATCTACAATGGCAAAATCGCTTTTCCGCTGTGCCGCAGCGTTTTGTGGGCGTGGAAACCAGCTTCCAGCTTGGAGCTGTAGAAACGTTTTCAGGTAGATGTACACAGAAGGGTGGGGGGACGAAATGTGTAGGAAGAGCTGTCATTGGGTAGCTTAACGAAAGGTCCCGCCCTAGTCCCGCCCTTCGAGCGTTAAGCCGCTCAGAGACAAGCCGCCTCTAGTCTGCGACAGCGAAACGCAGGGCGGTTCCTGCAGCAGGGGGCGCGAGGTTGAAATGGACCAATCAGACGCGGAAATAGAGCAAGACAGCCTATCAAGCTGCAGCGTCAAAGAGGCTTTCACAGGAGGCATGCCGCCTCGCGTTTCATGATGTGCATGAGGCGTAAGCAGGCTTATTCTACCCTGCATACTCATAATGAAAAAATTGACTGTAAGTTCAACATCATCACTACTATACAATCAGATCACTCACACACACACACACACACACACACACACACACACACACACACACACACACACACACACACACACACATCCAGAGTTTCTCTTCTTAGTGCAGCTGTCAATGCAGATAGATTGTGCAAGCATGAACAGATTTGGTGTTCTCTGCCACACAAGTGTCCCATTAAGCTGGTGACCCCCGTCAACCTCATTGCTATGAGTCACTGAAAGTGAATGGCAGCGGCAATTTACAGGAATCACTCAACAGGGACAGCAGCCAGTTGGAGGAATCACTCAACAGGGACAGCAGCCAGTTGGAGGATGAATCACTCAACAGGGACAGCAGCCAGTTGGAGGATGGAAGACAGGAGGCATTGGCGATACACGGGCCTAATGGCTCCCGCCTTTTAGCGTGGCATGCAATAAACAACATGCTGGGCTAATTGCTAAGCTCCTGCTTCAGAAACACTGCGAACGTAAGGGCAGGTCACGAGTGTGCAATTAGCAACAGTGTTTGTTTACCCACTGAAGATGATGTAGAATACAGTAGCTCTCAGTTGTTGTCGTCATGTGGGTACTTAAGACCACCATGTACCAAATGCTGTGTTTGTAGAGTCAGTGCACAGTTTGTCCAGCGTGTTTATGTCCTGTCAGGTGAACGTGAGTGAGTTAAGGTACGTGTTTGTTGCAAAATGTTAATTCTCTCATTTATTTTTGCATAAAGCCTTAGAGGTGTTATACATTGCTGGCTTGGACAGCTGGCTTGCTGAAGTAGACCCCGCTGCATTTAATACACTGTATTTGTCTTATACGGCAACTTTGCCGATTTTCAACCAGATTTGTATATCATTACAAAATCAGTAGTATATATGCAAATGAACGATGTTTAACTCCTCTCCATCTTGCCTGGACCAAGATCTCCCCGTTCATTCAACTTCCTGGTTCAAATGATGTCATATTGATGTCATGTGGATCAGTTTTGCCATGGTGTCACTATCACTGTCACTATCACTATCATTATTACTCACTCTACCGCAGAACTTGCTGCTCCAAATGATGTCATAATGATGTCATGTGGATCAGTTTTGCCATGGTGTCACTATTACTGTCACTATCACTATCATTATTGCACTCTCTACCTTCATTTGCAGAACTTCCTGTACCAAAGGACATCATTGTGACATCATTATGACAAACTCTCGACCCAGGCAAGATGGGGGGAAGTTAATCATTGTTCATTTGCATATACTACTGATTTTGTAATGATAGAAAGCTGGTTGAAAATCGGCAAAGTGTTTCTTTAAGTGTGCCAATACAGTACAACCAGATAAAAAATACTTGGTCAGCTACTTCCTGCCTGTCAGCGAGCTTAAAATGCAATGAGTCATGCCCAATGGCAGAGTGAGAGCTCTATACAGAGAGTGTGTGAAAGAGGTCAGTGAGAGCTCTATACAGAGTGTGTGTGAAAGCGGTCGGTGAGAGCTCTATACAGAGAGTGTGTGAAAGCGGTCAGTGAGAGCTCTATACAGAGTGTGTGTGAAAGCGGTCAGTGAGAGCTCTATACAGAGAGTGTGTGAAAGCGGTCAGTGAGAGCTCTATACAGAGTGTGTGTGAAAGCGGTCAGTGAGAGCTCTATACAGAGAGTGTGTGAAAGCGGTCAGTGAGAGCTCTATACAGAGAGTGTGTGAAAGCGGTCAGTGAGAGCTCTATACAGAGAGTGTGTGAAAGAGGTCAAAGCCACGGCGAGGACAGGCTGTGAAGCATTCGGCTTCACAGACATCATTAAGTAATATGATCCAATCATCATTCTTGACACACTCTAATCTGACACTCCAGCTGCCTTGTGCGGATGTGTGTGTGTGTGTGTGTGTGTGTGTGTGTGTGTGTGTGTGTGTGTGTGTGTGTGTGTGTGTGTGTGTGTGTGTGTGTGTGTGTGTGTGTGTAAGCACGTTGGATGGTTATTCACACGCCCGGCTCATAAATCGTCTGTGCCTAATGTAAAGCTCAGCTGTAGGGCTTCCCGTCCGCCTCATCGGCTGATGGAAATAGATGTGTGGTTTCATACTCGAGAAACAAGTCCTATGACCTTGAGGATTGTTTTCTTTTCTTTTCTCCCCTTCCCATCTTATGTCAGAGGAAAGATGACACTTTGACACACATCCATATGATAGCTGTCAGTGGCTTTATCGCGATTGGCTGGGTCAATGGTATGCTGAGTGGCTGGGTCAATGGTATGCTGAGTGGCTGGTGGCCTAGGTTTGGCTGTGATGTTAGCGAGTGTCTGGGTCTGTGAGCAGGACTCTCTGTGAATGAGGTTTATTTCAGGTGGGCTTACATATAGTATAACATAGCATAGTACAGTACAGTACAGTACAGTATGTTCTTGGTGTATATGACCTACCATCCAGCCATCTGTTTTGTTGTTTTTGTCTGTGACCTAAATCCAATTTTACCTACTGATGTACCATGTTCTAGGAAATTCTATATTCCTCTTTCTAAGTATAAAGGCACATTTTAATTGTCCAACCATGGCAGGAAAAGGTATTTTAAATGCAACCGAGGTTGTCCCATTTTGATGATTTTGATTTGATCATTATGAGCTTTTCATTATCATTAGTAACATTCCGGTGTTATTTGTCCGTTTCCTGTTCAAGGAATGTGTGGGTGTGTCAGGAACTCACGAGAGACTGGGAGCAAACAACATGGAGACTTTTGATAAAGGGTAAGCAGCATTTACAATATCTCGACTCCCTTTGAAGGCATCATAATATATCTCATTCAGGTAGTGAAGTGCTCTTTCTCACCACTTTGACTTTTTCACATCAACACCAAGGTCATACCAGCTGTTTCGCCATACTGGCTGAAACGTTGATAAGCTACTGGCTGACTCCAGCAGCCGTCCTGTTATCTCAAGGAGATCCATTTTCCATACCATGATGTGTATAATGCCCGTTTTATCTGATAAAGTGCTGAGAGAGGGCAAGGGCCAGATTGCATATCTAAACGGTTTGTTTTGCTGATGCAAGGCAAGGCAGCTTTATTTGTAAAAGCATATTTCATAGCCTGAGGCAATTCAACGTGCTTTACAGAGTCATACAAATACATTAAAGTGCAAAAGTACAGACAAGAGATCCACAAGATAAAAGGCTTAAAAAGTAAAGTAGTGCAGTTCAAATGAAGTGAAATAGAAAGATAAAAGTGCACAACAAATACTCACACTTTAGTGAACACATGATCCACGGTGAAACTGCTCTGCGCCCGCTGTGCCATTGTTTTCCTATGGGGAGAGTGGTGCCCCCCCAACTAGCCGTCACGCACCACTAACATTTGACACCGAGCGCTGCACTCAAAGTTCAAATTGTTTCAACTTTGACCTGGTTACCGCTGACCTTTCATGAGCGCAACCAATGTTGCCTAGCAACAGCTACTGCTGCTCTTCGCTCTACCTGGCGGTGAGAGAAGAACAGATCTCTTGTGAAGGCAGCTGAGAATCATAGATTCTCCACTTGGTCCACAGATGGATGAGAATCATACAGGGTAAAGATACAGCTCTGTCATCTAGTTCTTTGAGTTCCTTTGATAGATCTCTGCCATGGTGCTCTTTTGAGTTCTTTGATAAAGCTCTATCTAGATCTTGAGTTCCTATATAATTGTAGTTCCCAGATACTCTGTCCCCCCACGTCGGAGTGTTCACTCATGCAAAGTGCTTTACATAAATAAAACAAAAATAAAGACATATCGTAGATTAACAGGCTAGAATATGGTTAGAAAAGTGAAAAGTGCCGTAAAATCACATTTAAAAGAAAATAAATAGATATAGATCGATCGATCGATCGATCGATAGATAGACAGATAGACAGATAGATAGATAGATAGATAGATAGATAGATAGATAGATAGATAGATAGATAGATAGATAGATAGATTGATCCATGCAGGTGAGTGTTGCCCTAGATTGCTTAAACATTGCCCTGGTGAACAGAAATGTTTTAAGCCCTCATTTAAAAGAGGCTTCTGACTGCAAGATAAACACCTTTATTATAGGTTGATTTGCAACAGATGATATAATGAGTTGAACTTTCTCTCCTGAAGTGCTAGAGTAGGCTAACAAATGAGCTGCAAACCTAGTTTTCTCTGTCTTTTTTTTCAGGAGCGACATTTCAAGAAAAGATGGCCATCCTCTTCATCAGGTAGGTTCTACTTCACATGATTCATCTCTCTCTCTCTGTCTCTCTCTCTCTCTCTCTCTCTCTCTCTCTCTCTCTTTCTCTCTCTTTCTCTCTCTCTCTCTCTCTCTCTCTCTCTCTCTCTCTCTCTCTCTCTCTTTGTCACTTTCGTTACAGCGCTCCTCCCTCCACATCTCACTTTATCCACAGCCCACCACTCTCTTATGTGCAATGTTGTCTACAAACACCATGTGGATGTGGTGCTGTATGTACTGCCAGCTAATGCTGCTGGGAAGAGATAAGGCCAGAGTCTCAGATGGTCTCAGATGGCAGGGAGATGGAAGTGATGGGGGATGAAGAAGAGGGAGGGGAGTAGATGCTTGGAAGTGCTGTGAGGGGAAAACTACTCATGCTTGTTTATGACCTATGTCAGCGGTTCCCAAACTTTTTCTGTGGCTCCTCCCCTTTTCTGATATAGGAACATTTAAAACAGGCTGGAAACAATTAGAAAGTAAAAAAAAAAAAAAAAAAAGCATCGCAGAACCAATCCAGAGTCTTTAGGGCGGCATGCA
>NC_139646.1:12236572-12431572 GCF_964638095.1 Poromitra crassiceps
GTGCATGAGAGAGAAAGGAAGAGAACTGTAGAGAGAGAGAGACAGAGAGCCAAGGGAGAGAAAATAAGGGAGGGGTGTGGGAATCCAGAGGGTGAAAAAGAAGGTGGAGCCTACCCCTCACTCCCCCCCCCCCCCCCCCCCCCCCCCCACACACACACACACAGACACCCGCAGCCATAGACGGATGGGCGGATGTTTTGGCCAGTCCGGTCGGCCAATCGGAGGTGAGGAGCAGCCCCCTCTGGCAGGGCAGGGCTTGTCTGAGGGGAGTGTGCGGGGCAGCTCAACTTAAGAGTGTGCTCCGCTGGCTGTGGCCACCGTTGTTGAGCGCTCTTTCCCCCTCTCTCTCTCATGGTTGTGCAGACGTTAAGGATGAAGATCCAGGAGTCGCCCGTCACTTGTGACCACACGGGGAGGGTCGGCGGCAGCAACGGAGGGGTGCGCGGCGGCTCGGACGCAGAGTGCGAGAGCCGCGAAGACGTGCCGCGGCTGGACCTGACGGGGCTGACCGAGGACAACAACAACTGGGGAGGTGAGTGCGTGGAGTCGTCATGCACACAGGCATGCACTTTCTCATGTGCACATTGTATTTCTCTCATTTGGAATCTGTCCAATAGTAAAGCAGCATACACACAATTTCACACAAACACCCACACCCGACCACACACACACACACACACACACACACACACACACACACACACACACACGCACGCACACACACACACACACACACACTACCCACTCACTGTTTTGCACCCAGCTTTGCACATGGGCGTCTGGGTAGCAGCTGCACACCTTCTGCTGCCTGCCTCTCCTCCTCTTCCTCCTCCTCCTCCTACTCCACCTCCTCCTTGATGTGGTTCCCTCTGCGTCTGCCTGCGGGACTTAATTGTGAAAGATCCTCTTAAGTTCTCTGGCCAGCTATATCTGGAAGAGAGACGCGGCTGCAGGTCTGCTTGTTTTGCTCGTCCTCTGGCGAGATGCTGCGGGCTGGCAGTGAGACAGCGGCGAGTTCATTTGTTTTTCATGTCATGTGCTGCTGTCAGGTTAGAGCACATGGGACTGGGAGTCCCACATTGTTTTGATCTCAAAGTGGGAAATCTGAAGAGAGATCGTACGGCCCAGTCCAGCACTCTTCCTGTGCTGTTGCTCAGGGAGTAAACAGTGAGTATTTACTGTACGCATCTGTCATGTCTCTGCTCTCCTGTGGCAGTCACTGGGCAGTTTATGTCACCGAATGGTCTCCAGACTCAGCTGCCAGTGGCCGCTGCTCACTTCTGTAATCACTAGTTGAAAGTAATGATTAAAGGGGAGGCAGAATAGTGATAACAGTGTACAAGTCCACTGGCCATAGAGGCTTTGCTCCTATCTGAACAGATTGATCCTGGTAGAGATTTGCACGCACAGCCTCCATATCAAAGTCAGCTTAATTTGTATTTTCTGAATAGCTTTGTTTGCACACTTCCTCCAGGAATGTTGAGGGTGATGTGTGCGTGTGTGTGTGTGTGTGTGTGTGTGTGTGTGTGTGTGTGTGTGTGTATGTGTGTCTGTGTGTGTGGGTCTGTGTGTCTGTGTGTGTGCACGCGTGCACGCGCGTGTGTACGTGCATGCGTGCGTGAAACTTAGATGCAAGCAATGAATTCAATAATGTAGGGTTATCAGATCGCATTGCTAATGCAGAGTTTACAAAAATAGCCAAGAGTAATCTATTATTCATATCATGTCGGTTGCAGCTGTTAAACAGACAGGGTTGTAGAAGAAATATACATGTTCTCTCCATTTTGACAGTAACATTTGAGACTTTAATGGTTATTAGCAGAAGGGGAACCTCTCACAATCGCCGTGCATTGAGTTTGTGATTGTTTTGTGACGACATTGCGACAGAGCGGAGGTGGGTGGAGGTTGCTGTAGCTGTGCAGTGAAAGCAACAGCAATTCGCAGAATTGTCAAGTTGTGTTTGTGTTGGAATGATTACCAACAGGTCCTTGCCTATGGTTAAATAGGTTGCCGGTTCAGAGGCGTGTTGTGACAGGTATTGACATGTTGGTCGTCACTCCCACCACCACAGCTTCCTACTGTGAATCGTTGAGGTGGCGGTCTTGCCTTGGAGCAAAACACATAGGTCACACCTTGAAGAGAATATTGCTCTGCTCTCCAACAGGCATGTTTTGATCCATTGCAGGCAAAGCAGTCACAGCCTGTACTACAGTATGTGGAGCCCTCTAGTGGCCAAATATGAAACGTCAAACACGACTGTGCTGCATTTGCAAGTCAGGTGGAATATTGCCTCTCTGAGTTAACAAACTGTATGTCTGGACTCAATGTCACTCCTGTGTGTCCATGAAAGGTTGATGTCAGACAGTCAGCCATTTTGGTTCAGCGAGTCTGGTACGTGTGTATGTTTGTGTGCGCGTGCTTGTAGTGGAAATGTAATTTCCAGTGGAGGAGGATGGAGCAGGGCGTGGAGGGAAAGCTGTGCTCAATTCTTCGGGAAACTTAGAATCCAGGTGGCTGTTTTGTTCAGATGCCGATCGACATCATTAAGACATCTTGTGTGGAATCACTTGCCACTTGTGAAACATCCCTTTTATTTGTTCTGTCTTGAATGCGTTACTGAGCTAGTAGTTGCCAGACTATCTCCCTGCACCGGGTGAGTGAGGGATCTGGTTTGATTGGTTGTGACAGACACATCTCTCATGTGATTGGTTGTGACAGACACATCTCTCCTAGGTGCTGCTGGCTGCCTGAGTTGATGTTCTGGTCCTTTGAAGCCCGAGGAAGAGCGGGGCTTGCCGCAGCACGAGCTTTGAATTCTGAATGTTGAATTTGGGGTTTGGAGTTTGTTTGCTTTCTCTTCATAGCCGGCGCGTTTGTTTTCATTAAGCAGCAGAGCCAAAGAGAGATTTATGTCCCGGCAACAAGAGTCCAACTAAATAAATACTGAATAAGGTAATGTGTGGAGTATGGTCAGGGGTTGTGGATGAGGGTGTGTAGGAAGGGGTATGAGACCTTTGTCCCAGTACACTCTGTGCCTGCTCCTGTCATGGTGACTCTGCCCCGTCCGTGCCTGTCTCCCTGCCAGGGGACGGGGCCTGTCTCCCTGCCAGGGGACATGGAGCTGGACAGAATGGAAAGACATGAACAGATAGTTGAGCAGGAAAAGCAGAAGGCTCATAAGCTCATGAGCCACAGTGGGCTTTAGGGAAGTGTGTGCTATTTTGATTTGACACATTTTGATGTAGTAAGGAGGAGGATGCATGCTGGTCTTTTCCTTCAACTCTGTTCCAACTCCATCTTCTCTTCCTGCTCTCATCTCCCCCTCTTCTTCTTCTCTCACTCTTCCCTTTGTTCCACTAGATTCTGCGTTCTTAAGCAGCCCTTTCCTTCATTTCAAAAGCATTTTCCAGCCCAGTTGTTGTGATGGTAAGTGTTGTGTTCGCATCACTATCAGTGTTGACTTGTCTCGCTTACAAATAACACCTCAGAAGAAGAAAAGGCTAATCGCTGTATGTAAGTGTTGTGTTCGCATCACTATCAGTGTTGACTTGTCTCGCTTACAAATAACACCTCAGAAGAAGAAAAGGCTAATCGCTGTATGTAAGTGTTGTGTTCGCATCACTATCAGTGTTGACTTGCCTCGCTTACAAATAACACCTCAGAAGAAGAAAAGGCTAAGCACTCGCTGTATGACCTTTTCCACTGCATGGCAACACCATCAGGCAGAATGACTTGGAACATTGTGGCTGAGCATCGCACACAACAACCTTTAGGGCAGACTGGCATTTTCCCTGTTTCATTAGTTTACACTGGGTAGATCCTGAGCAGCTGATTTAAAGGCTTCATTTCAAATGCCATGCTGGCCTGCCGGCCAGTGGACTCTAGGCAACATAATAGGCCTAGGAAGGCATCGGGTTTGATTGAGAGCTTCACCTGCTGTGGTGAGTGGCCCTGCGGCGCGACCTAACATGCTAGGAGCTGCTACTCGGTAAACTGCACGTACCTGGAAGCACAGGAGCACCCAGGGGACTCCGGAGCCTCACGTACCTGGAAGCACAGGAGCACCCAGGGGACTCCGGAGCCTCACGTACCCCGGCTTAGAACAACATGCATGTGCACCTCTAGAGCGGGGTGTGCATATTTTGACGGGTGGTTTCCGACACCTTGGATGTTTACCCTGAGAATTTCCCTCACAGCTTGTTTCCACTCTCCCCATCTCATCTCCCCACGACATGGCTCCTCACTATATTTCCAGGCTCTCCTGACACCAGATGTTATGGGACAGTAGTATGGTTTCTCTCCTTCTCCATAAAACCTACATCACAACTCCTGCGGAGTGTTATGTTTTGACAGGGTTGCAGTTTCTACTGGTTTCTAGAACCTTCCCTCCATGCCTAGCAACAGTCTGCGTGCCCAAACAATGTCTGCTGTCTGTCTCTCTGTCTCTCTCTCCTTGTATCCCTTGTCTATCTCTCTCTCTCTCAAATACATGTGCATGAATAAGCACAGTTTATCTCAGTCTCTCAGCATGCCCAGTGGAAACTAAAACTATACACTCGTGACCGTACCTCTCAACAGGGGATCGTGCTCCGACATGATCCCGTGGAGAGCATCATAGTGGAGCCAGGCAGTATTTATATCCCGGGGATTGTCAGGGTATCTGCATGGCTCTTTCCACCAGACATGATGATTGTGAGAGTGGAGACTGTAACCAGGGGATGAAGAGGGAGAGGGGCAAGCGGGCGGCTATATCTTAACCGTGGTTTGGGAACATTTGTCACTGCGAAGCCCCAGAGAGGCTTTTTTCCCACAACGGCTTTAGCGCGAGTCGCTTCATCATCCCCACTGACCTTCACAGTGCCAGGCAGGTGCCAAGGAGGCGTTGCCACGGAGACAAACGGGGCCTAGTGTGAGTTAGGTGAGAGTAGGTGCAGCCAGAGTAGCTTGGAAACATCTTGGGAGAGATGTGCCTGCTCACAGAGAACAAACAGATGTGAAAAAAGAGTTGATTGTTTTATTCAGTTGCATTCTAGCTACTGAGCTGTGTTTTGGAGTGGGATGGGGATGATATTGCCGACCAGTGGTTAATAACGGAAATGATCTGTTGTCTGTTGAGCAGTAGTACAGTAGGTACCACACAAGATCCACAGACTAACCTTGCATCTCCTCACTGGCCTGCCATCTTCTATTTCTGAGTGCAAAAGTGTCATCTTGTGCTGTTTTGTGAGATTTATCGGTCAATATCAGACGACTAAATGTGTTTGTGTGTGTGCTCCTCAGAACCTGTCGCGGCCTACTCGTCGTGGCAGAGGGAGAGTATGGACCGCGAAGAAGCTCGTCTGTCCCCTCACGCCGGGGGCCGTCTGATCCGCCAGCTGGTGGAGGAGGACAGCGACCCCATGCTGTCCCCTCGCTTCTATGCCTACGGCCACTGCCAGCAGTACCTGGACGACACTGAGGTGGCGCCCTCGCCGCCAAATGCACACTCCTTCACCAGGTAAACGCTTTGCACGTTTTGCACGGCCCTGCGTACACACAACCAAATGTGACGATAACGCCCTTATGTGTGACGATAACACCCTTATGTGTGGCTCCAGTCGCAGGCGGAGTTCGTCTCTTGGCTCCTGTGATGATGAGAAAGTGGAGCTGACTGTGGCCCAGCTCACAAAGAGGATCCACGTACTGAAGAAAAAGATCCGCAAGTTTGAGGAGAGGTTTGAAGAGGAGCGCAAATACAGGGTAAGTCGTAACCCCCTACAGCATTCACTTCCTAATCATACCCAACCCACGCCCGTCCGCATGTCCTCGAGTGCCCACCGCCCGGGTGGGGTCGTCAAAAAGGGCCTTTCTGTGTGGAGTTTGCATGTTCTCCCCGTGCCTCCCGGGGGTTTCCTTCATATAGGAACCCCTTCACCAAAACATGCAATATCCTGGTTGCTGATGTGGTGCCTCCTCTGGTCATTAAGGGCGCCTGTTCGGAGGGAGGGGAACTCGTTGGAATAGCGTGATCCTCCCACGTGCTATGTCCTAGCGGTGAAGCTTCCCCTGTCAGGTGAAAAGAAGCGGCTGGCTAACTGCCCATGTCCCGGAGGAAGCATGGAGCCAGTTGTTTTCGGCTCTCCCCAGATCGGCAGAGGGTGGAGCAGCAACCAGGATAAATAAATTAAAATTAGCACTAATGGGGGATAAAAATGGGATAAAAAATCGTGGGCGGGGGGGGGGGGAGAAGAAAAAATCATACCCAACCCACAGACTGGCTTCACTTCCCAGACATCAGAATAATCATACAGACCCACAGACTGGCTCATTCACTTCCCAGACATCATGCATGCATGCAGACAGACCCACAGACTGGCTTCTAGACAGTAAACAAGGTTATTGGCTCTCTAAGGAGACCCAGATGACTCCTTATTAAGATGGAGTGAATATGGAGAGAAGGTGCTCAATACAGATCAGGTTGCAGTGGCCAAACAACATGGATGCTGCTGCCTCATTTTCAGTGGAAGATCTATTGTCATCTGTTGTTGTTGTTTTTCCATCCAGCCCTCCCACAGCGATAAAGCTGGAAACCCAGAAGTGCTAAGATGGGTAAATGAACTGTCCAAGCTTCGCAAAGACCTAAAAGGTAAGACTACACCGACATAGAAATGAATAGCACACAAAAAAACTATAGAAGCTGCATAACAGATAATGGAATCAAGCTCATATGTCTCCTCCTTCATGTCTTCCTCCTTAGAGCACAAGGTGTTGAAGTCTGAAGAGGATCTGCCTCCACAGACCCGTCAGCGCAGCAACACCCTGCCCAAGAGCTTTGGCTCTCAGCTGGAGAAGAAACCCCAGCAGGAGAAGGTGCCTAAGCCCCCTGTGGAAAGCAGCCTGGAGGTGGTGCTCAAGAGGCTCCAGGAGAAGAGGGAGGAGGTGGGCCGTCCTGAGGACATCAAGGTACACAATTTTAACCATGGAAAAAAACATATAGCCAGGAACGGTGGATATAAGCCATAGCATACCAAGCCTATGTGTAAACCAGATACCAGACATTAGGAAAAACTGTTGAATAGAGAATGAAACATTTTTGGAATGTGTTGACTCACTTCCTGTTCCTTCCAGGACATGACACGGGAGCAGATCGGGGCAGAGAAGGTGGCTCTGCAAAAGGCTCTTCTGTACTATGAGAGCATACATGGTAGACCGGTAAGTCATGCTGTCTTTTGCAGCATAACTAAACAAACAAACAGACACACACACACACACACACACACACACACACACACACACACAGCCCCTGCCAGCCAGCCTTGGCGGCTCAAACAAACACAGCAGACCTTGCTCAGGACTTGACGTGACCTAGATCGCAAGTCAAGAGTGAATAATATCTCACAACAGTGTGTTGTACATGTGGACAGCATTCACAGTGTGTATCTGCTAAGCCTTAAGGCTCAAGGATACATGTTTTACTAGGCGGAGCCAGAACTCGCCTCATACTGATCTTTATTGGTGAAATGTGTTGCTTTAATGTCTACATGTAGGAAGCAGGACACATGTCATCTTAGTAGCATTGACACAAGTTAAAGGACAAAAAGTGAACTGTGAAGGAACTGACAACACACTTCGTTTGATGTCAGACCAAAACTAATTGGACTAATTGCACAATGTCTAATCCCTGCTAGTAATGTCCTAAATCAGGAAGTGCAGCTGAGCTTGTTGTTACCCCTATCCCTCATCATGCTGTGTGCCTTGATGGTTTATGGTTAATGGTCTTCACACTCACACAATAGACTGAGGAGTTGTAATGACTATTGGACAATCTAGGTCAGTGATTCCGCGGCCCACTAGTGGACCGTGGAGGTACTGCAGGTGGGCCGAGAGTGGTCTGCCAACATTCCCGATTTTCGCGGGCAATCAAATGGCTGTAGAAGAGTCATTTCTAAAGCTACAGTGGAGAGCCTGTTATCAGAAGAAACTAGAAGACCTAAGGCACCCATTGGTACCAAGCATAATATGCTAGCTTGTCGGGAAGGGGGCTAAATAATGCTCCAAACATACCGTAGGTTACATTTTTGGCGAGGGGAAATTATTTCAAAGGGGTCCCTTGACCTCTCAGCTCAATTTATCTGAATGTACCCACGAGTCTCCCCTTTACAGATAAGGTAGCATTTTTCAAAGCCTAGCATTAATACCTTGTGGATTGATTTATTCTGTTGTTGCTCATCACATTTTGTCTCAACAAATGTGTTATGCATGCAAATACTTCTGATGAGTAAGGGGGGAGAAAATGTTGGCAATCTGCTTTTAGGTATTTTGCCGAAATGTTTTTGTATGTTGATAGATTATTAATTTCCCTTATGCCCCAGTTCACATGCTCTGTTAATTAAATAAAAAAATATATAATGTAAAAAACATATAGGGAAATACATCATCATTTAGTCTTGTGTGTTGGTCAGAGTTGTGATTAAAGGGCCGTGGCATTCTTAAGTTTGGGAACCCCTGATCTAGGTTACCCGTCATGTTGTTTTATGTGAGCAGGAGAGCAAGACAACCAGCAGCTGCTGTAGCTAGAAGAAAGCTAACCCTGCACTAATATGGCGCCTTTGTTTGTCTTCCTTCTTCCTACCTCAGGTGACCAAGAGCGAGAGGCAAATCATGAAGCCCTTGTACGACAGATACCGCCTGGTCAAGCAGATCCTTTGCAGAGCCTCCACTATTCCTGTTATTGTAAGTTTAGCTTCGTATCTTATCTTAACCCCCCTCCCTTCTCTCCACAGCTGCTATTCTTCCCCCCGGTTGTCCCGCTTCTCTCTGACAAGCCAGTGGCAAAGATCACCACACAGTCCAAACGTGACCCGAGAGCTAGCGTCGAGCCTCTCTCCGCAACACTTAATCCCAGCTGTTGTCCACGCCGCCGGCTTTTGCGTCTGCCGCGGCAACCGGTGGCAAACGCGCCCACAAGCGTGTTATCCCGTCCCCAAGGCCAGCGCTAAGTCTGGCTTTAGCGGCTCAGTGGATCCCCAGGTCTTAAAGCTGCTCATAGGTGGCAGACTGAGCTCACAGTAGCTCAGTTAGAAATGACGGTGCAAACAGAGCAGCTGCGCTCTGCTTCTCTCAGAGTGCAGGAGAGGGTCAGAAACCGCTGCCTATAAAGATGTCAGCGCTCATCTGATAGGATTTGCTTCCTTTGGATTGAACATAACGACCAGAGAAAAGAAAAGAGAAGAAAAAACCTGCACAATTATTTCCTTTTTGAATATTTCATTGACCGTTTTAAAACTGAATAAAATAATTTGGCCTATAGGCTATACATTAAAATGTGCTTTTTTACTTCCCATTTTCCTATATTAAACTATTTTGTAAACATTTTGATTATGTAAGATATGCTCTGTATTATGGGCCTCCATGTTCATTATATAATGCACTACACTCTAATCCACAATATGTAGAAATTGGGACCGCTGGCATGGATTATTTCATACAGTAGGTATAGTGCAGCATTGATTATCCTCAGAGGGTTAAGACAAGCCATGCTAGGCTTGATCTCAGTGCACCAGTGCCTGTAGGATCACTATTTCCCCAGCACTAGAATCACTCATCAATATCGCCATCGCCAGGCTGTTGTGCTTTTGATGAGAATTGTTACAAAGTTAGCGGTCAAAATTAATGTAACTCCGATCTCCCATGGCCAAAAACCAAAATGTAAGCTGGTGTTTCAGCTGCAGAAAAACACTCCGCTCAGTTCTGATAGAAGCCAGCTCTGCCTTGAAGCAGAGAACTCGGTGAGAAGTGGATGCCAGTCTGGCGGTTTCTCCTGGCATGGCTGTAAATAACAGACTCAGAGTCTGTTACAGAGTGGTAACTCATCCTTCTCAAACCTTACCACAGGGTTCTCCCTCCAGCACCCGCAGAGGCCCGCTCCTTCAGCCCATTATCGAGGGCGAAACCGCTCTCTTCTTCGATGATATCAAGGTGAAGAGCTGCTGCTTGACTAATCAGTCATCGGAACCCCACCTCCCACCCCTCCCCATGCACCCTCCACCCCATTACCACCTTTTTACCCTGCAACCGAACATGATTGCTGCCTGTTGATTGGGCAGTTGCCTGTTTCCTGTCACTAGCACCCGCTGAAAGTTTGAATCAGTAGCTGTCTGGGTCTGATGATGTTGGAGATGTTTGGTCCAATTGTGTGAAGGTTTGCAATCGAAGTCTGGTGTGCACAACCCAACAAGTAATCCAATCACGCCACAATTTTAACTTGATCAATATGCTCACTTTATGTTGCTATTTATTTGATGCTACAATCTTACTGTCTGTAGAGTAACTCGTTAGATATTTACACTATTTTTTGCGTTACTTTCACCAAAAAAAGACACCGCCAGTTAAAAGCTTCGGTAACACAATTTGAGACCCTTATTCAAGGCTCCAGTCCAGACTCACTTTTTTCACCACCGTCCCAGAACTGTCCTGAAAAAGAATTTCAATCGTCCAAAATTCTAAATCTTATCCTTTTACTTTGTTATTGTCATCTATAGTGGTTATGTGCATAAAAGCACCCAATTGAAATACATAATACATAAAAATACATAATTGTATTTTCAAATAACTATTTATCCATGTTTCTCACCAAAAACGTCATTTTACAAGATTACATTTGAACACATCACGATAACGTTATAATTTACCTTCCCTCAAAACTCATTTTTACTGATAAGATCTTGAACACATCATAATGTAACTCAATGCAACCTAATGAGAAGCCGACAGCAGCTCAGTGAGACCACCGGGTCTTGAGAATTTGTGACCCTGTTCCAACTTGGAGCCTTCTGTGCTGACTTGTAGGTCAACTTGGGTAAGATTCAGTTCTCCTGTGTTGGTGGTCGGTTTGTGCGTCTGTGACAGTGCCTCCATTCACTCTCTTTAAATAGCGCAACAGGTATTATTGCCGGCATAACCGCGGCAATGATAGAACATTACCTTTGCCCTACCTCTCCCTCTTAACACCAGCTATCTTAGCCCTAAACCCTAACCCTTGTTTTGCAGAGGGTCCAGCAGTTACAGTCTTGTCTTCCATCTTACTATCTGCCATATTGATTCTCTTTGCATTGTTCAATCTAAACAACGAGTCTGCTCTGCATTCAAACTGTATGTTTTCTTCCTGCTTCCACTTATCTTTCTGCCGGTGGCGGTCCGGTGTGCGGTGTGTTTTGGGTGGTAACTCGCATTCTTTGACATAGTAACTGACTGTATAATATTACCGAAATCCTATTAGTAATGTGTTACTGTATATTACTTACTGTTAATGCTAAAAATAATATATTACCTGTAAGCTGTAACACATCATTTTTTGTAGCGCATTACCCCAACACTGCTTATAGCTAGTTTAAGACTTTTAAGACGGCACATAAATTTGGTTATCTGTTTACTCTATGGAATTTGTCTCCTAGTCAACTGCCTTCATTAACCCCATCTAACTACTAATGACTCACTCAGCAGGGCCGTAGACTTTACTCGCGGAGGACGACGGTGGAAATGTATTTTGAACTGTATTTTACTGCGGTGACTTGTGACTAACAATGCATGACTCTCACACGGTGTGTGATCCTGAAGGTCAGCTGACGGCCTCGGGGGCGCTGTTCCTCAGACTCGTCCTGGGCGGCACGACTCATCTGATCTCTCTGTCTGTCTGACCTCTCTGTCTGTCTGATCTCTCTGTCTGTCTGACCTCTCTGTCTGTCTGATCTGTCTGTCTGATCTATCTATCTGTCTGTCTGACCTCTCTGTCTGTCTGATCTATCTGTCTATCTGTCTGACCTCTCTGTCTGTCTGATCTATCTGTCTGTCTGACCCAGGGGTGGGCAACTATTTTTCATGGGGGGCCACATGAGAAATCCAGATTTTTGCCGTGGGCCGAACAAATATTGTCATGCCGTAATGGATGGGCAACTTTGATGATAGAGAGGACCACAAAAAAAGTCCTCGCTACCAGATTTTGCTGAGGGCTGAACGGCGCCAGCGCCAAAAAATTGGGGCATTTGAAGCCAGGTTTAGAGGAATAACTAATTTTAAATGAACAGTTGTGATGTCATTATTCAGTCTTAACCACCAATATTTGATCATTTTCTCACTCACTCCTATGTCACCACACCTGCAGGGCTTGAAATTAACTTTTTTCACCACCTGCCAATATGGCTGCTAGATTTTAAAGTTACCAGCCAATTAGAATTTCCACTATCCGAAATGTTTTTCTTGATATAACCCAGAATATGAGTGGGTTAATTTAAGCATAAGTATCAGTAAGTGGCCGGGATTCTCAAAGCCTGTGTTGAGGGTCACACGAACATGCACTCTTGAAGCTAAATAAATCCAAAACCAACAAGTTAATTATTTAAATTTCTACCTCAATGTAGAACAGCCATTTCTTACACATGAGATTACTTTTGGCGTTTTAGTCATAAAGATTATTGAAAGATATTCCATATTCCAGACTGAAATGCTATAACAGAAGAATATTGGCCAGAATGACATGAACATTTGGACACTTATTCAGTGGGTATTTTGCATGTTGCGTTCAGGTGCACTGTAAAAAAAAAAAAAAAAAAACTTTTTTTGCAATTCCATCGCGGGCCACACAGGGGGGCCGTATGTTGCCCATGTGTGCTTTATAGTAACGTTCAGTCAGAACTCATTTATAATTAAGCCCATAGTTAATGAACTAATCATGTACAAAACACACACACAGTCACATATTTTATATACTGTATATGTTGTAAGCCTAATTTTTGCCATCACAGCTGCTTTTTACATGTATGGGATAATACAGGCTAATATACAAGGTGTCCCAAGCTCTGAGTCATTATAAACTCAATTAACTACAGAAGCTAATGTTCACATTCAGTCCTTGTATATTTCTCTCATGTGTTCATCATTCCTTTCCTTTTCTGTGTGTGTGTGTGATTGAGAAATGAATTGCAGGTGGTGTTCATCCTAATTGGCCTGGTCAGGTGTCAGATTGCTGCTGGCTGATTGGCTGGTGGACAGCATTTAAGCCAGCTGATGCCATCCTGTCGCCCTTTGCTCTCCTCATTCCCAACGATGATGGCTGCTGTGCTGACTGCTGTGTTCTGTCAGGTAGGAACTGTGTGTAGACCTACTTTAGTAGTTCTGCAGAACTTTATTAAGATGTGTCTTTATCTTGGTAGACCTGTGCAGTCTAAACTGTAAATAGTTACCTTCCAGATCTACACTTTTGTACACTGTAAATAACACTTACCCAAGTAGCAGAAAGTAGGGGGAGAAGCCCTTCAGTTTTTTTTTTAACATTTTCTCATGTTTATTTTGTAGGAGCTTATAGGTAAGAGCTGTGTCTCTTATTTAATCCATCATTTTCTTTTCTTAGGTAAATTTAAGGTTGGGGATTAGTTTGATTGGTTAGTTGTGTTGGGGCCGTGCTGTGCTCTGAAACTAAACCTGCTACTTGTGAACTTGTGATGGTGGTTTGGCTGATCATCCTTGGGAGTGGGAAGAGTGGGGGCACTTTTGTGTTGCGGTCCGGTTCCCCGAGGCCGGTTCCTAACATAATTGGGTGCTCGTCTGCTTTTCTCATTCGTCAGCACGTCGTGTGTGTGTGTATATATATATATTTTATGTTTGTCTGGTGGGCAGTCTTTGTGCAGGTGGTAAATGGTGTTAGTCAAGGTGCCTTTGCATGGAGCTGAGGAAGCTCATGGTGGTAAAGCTGGTGGAGAGGTTTGTTGGAGGAGGAGCCAGTCAGAGGGGACCAGTAAGACTGAGGAGGGGCGTGACAAGGCAGGGCCGTCAGTAGCACCGTTTCTCCTCTTTCTGTGTAGACTGCTACCCTACAAGAGTCTCCGTACATGGACTTGCCTGTCACTCTGACTCCCAAGCCGTCTAAATCAGTGATACAGACGTATTTACAAGTGTCACAGAAACATTTCAAAGCCACATATTGAGAAGAAGAGTTCATAGCTTCTCGACATTGGGGTTAGAAAGCTCGTCGCTGCTCATAAATGCCTCTTTTCATCTGAAGTCTGTGCTGGTGATATTTTTTACCGAGCTTTCGGCCAGAGTGGCGCTGTTGAGCGCTCTTGACGGCTGGGAGCTCTAAACTGGAAAAAATATCACCAGCACAGACTTCAGATGAAAAGAGGCATTTATGAGCAGCGTCGAGCTTTCTAACCCCGACGTCGAAGCGATGAACCCTTCTTCTCAATATGTGGCTTTGAAATGTTTCTGTGACACTTGTAAATACGTCTGTATCACTGATTTAGACGGCTTGGGAGTCAGTCACAGCCAAGTCTATGTATGGAGACGGGACTCTTGTAGGGTAGCATAGTCTACACAGAAAGAGGAGAAACGGTGCTACTGACGGCCCTGCCTTGTCACGCCCCTCCTCAGTCTTACTGGTCCCCTCTGACCGGCTCCTCCTCCAACAAACCTCTCTCCACCAGCTTTACCACCATGAGCTTCCTCAGCTCCATGCACACCATTTACCACCTGCACAAAGACTGCCCACCAGACAAACATAAAATATATATATATATACTCGGACGACGTGCTGACGAACGAGAAAAGCGGACGAGCCCCCAATTATGTTAGGAACCGGCCTCGGAACGGGACCGCAACACAAAACTGCCCCCATTCTTCACACTCCCAAGGATGATCAGCCAAATCACCTTCACAAGTCGCAGGTTTAGTTTCAGAGCACAGCATGGCCCCAACAACAAACTAATCCCCAACCTTAAATTTACCTAAGAAAAGGATGGATTAAATAAAAGACAGCTCTCACCTATAAGCTCCTACAAAATAAACATGAGAAAATGTTACTAAAAACTAAAGGGCTTCTCCCTCCTACTTTACTTAGGTAAGATGTTAATGTACGAAAGTGTAGAGCTGGAAGTAGCTATTTACAGTTTAGACTGCACAGGTCCACCAAGATAACACATCTTCAAGTTCTGATTAACTAAAAAGGCCTACACAGTTCCTACCTGACAGAACACAGCGAGGCATACAATGAGTGGACTCATAGTTCAATTACACACTGAGGAAGGAATGATGTGAACACATGACACAGAATAAATGTTAATCAAGTTTTGATTGATAGCCCAAACTTTTATTTGAGCAACTTCTTGTGTCTCCACTGTTAAATGGGGATGTCATTGCCACCGATGATGGCTGCTCTGCTGAATGTTTGTTCTGGCAAGTAGGCACTGTATGTAGGCCTACTTTGGTAGTTCTGTAGAACTTGAAGATCTGTCCTTGTCTAGGTAGACTTGTGCAGTCCAAACTGTAAATCGCTACCTTCTAAATCTATACTTTTTTACACTAAATAACTCTTACCCAAGTAGTAGGAGGGAGAAGCCCTTTAGTTTTGTAACATTCTCATGTTTATTTTGTAGGAGCTTATAGGTGAGAGCTGTGTCTATTTTGTTTAATCCATCCTTTTCTTAGGTAAGTTTAAGGTTGGTGATTAGTTTGATTTGTTGATGTTGGGGCCATGCTGTGCTCTGAAACTAAACCTGCTACTTGTGAACTTGTGATGGTGGTTTGGCTGATCATCTTTGGGAGTGGGAAGAGGGGGGGCACTTTTGTGTTGCCGTCCCCTTCCCCGAGGCCCGTTCCTAACATAATTAGGGGGTCGCCCGCTTTTCTCATTCGTCAGCACGTCGTCTGAGTATATATATATATTTTATATGTTTGTCTGGTGGGCAGTCTTTGTGCAGGTGGTAAATGGTGTGCATGGAGCTGAGGAAGCTCATGGTGGTAAAGCTGGTGGAGATGTTTGTTGGAAGAGGAGCCGGTCAGAGGGGACTAGTAAGACTGAGGAGGGGCGTGACAAGGCAGGGCCGTCAGTAGCACCGTTTCTCCTCTTTCTGTGTAGACTATGCTACCCTACAAGAGTCCCGTCTCCGTACATAGACTTGCCTGTGACTCTGACTCCCAAGCCGTCTAAATCAGTGATACAGACGTATTTACAAGTGTCACAGAAACATTTCAAAGCCACATATTGAGAAGAAGGGTTCATCGCTTCTCGACGTCGGAGTTAGAAAGCTCGACGCTGCTCATAAATGCCTCTTTTCATCTGAAGTCTGTGCTGGTGATATTTTTTCCAGGTTAGAGCTCTCAGCCATCACAACGCCACTCTGGCCAAAGGCTCAGTAAAAAATATCACCAGCACAGACTTCAGATGAAAAGAGGCATTTATGAGCAGCGTCGAGCTTTCTAACCCCGACGTCGAGAAGCTATGAACTCTTCTTCTCAATATGTGGCTTTGAAATGTTTCTGTGACACTTGTAAATACGTCTATCGCTGATTTAGACGGCTTGGGAGTCAGAGTGACAGGCAAGTCTATGTACGGAGACTCTTGTAGGGTAGCAGTCTACACAGAAAGAGGAGAAACGGTGCTACTGACGGCCCTGCCTTGTCACGCCCCTCCTCAGTCTTACTGGTCCCCTCTGACCGGCTCCTCCTCCAACAAACATCTCCACCAGCTTTACCACCATGAGCTTCCTCAGCTCCATGCAAAGCCACCTTGACTAACACCATTTACCACCTGCACAAAGACTGCCCACCAGACAAACATATAAAATATATATATATACACACACACTCACAGACGACGTGCTGACGAATGAGAAAAGCAGACGAGCACCCAATTATGTTAGGAACCGGCCTCGGGGAATGGGACCGCAACACAGAAGTGCCCCCACTCTTCCCACTCCCAAGGATGATCAGCCAAACCACCATCACAAGTTCACAAGTAGCAGGTTTAGTTTCAGAGCACAGCATGGCCCCAACACAACTAACCAATCAAACTAATCCCCAACCTTAAATTTACCTAAGAAAAGAAAATGATGGATTAAATGAGACACAGCTCTTACCTATAAGCTCCTACAAAATAAACATCAGAAAATGTTACAAAAACTAAAGGGCTTCTCCCCCTACTTTCTGCTACTTGGGTAAGTGTTATTTACGGTGTACAAAAGTGTAGATCTGGAAGGTAACTATTTACAGTTTAGACTGCACAGGTCTACCAAGATAAAGACACATCTTAATAAAGTTCTGCAGAACTACTAAAGTAGGTCTACACACAGTTCCTACCTGACAGAACACAGCAGTCAGCACAGCAGCCATCATCGTTGGGAATGAGGAGAGCAAAGGGCGACAGGATGGCATCAGCTGGCTTAAATGCTGTCCACCAGCCAATCAGCCAGCAGCAATCTGACACCTGACCAGGCCAATTAGGATGAACACCACCTGCAATTCATTTCTCAATCACACACACACACAGAAAAGGAAAGGAATGATGAACACATGAGAGAAATATACAAGGACTGAATGTGAACATTAGCGTCTGTAGTTAATTGAGTTTATAATGACTCAGAGCTTGGGACACCTTGTATATTAGCCTGTATTATCCCATACATGTAAAAAGCAGCTGTGATGGCAAAAATTAGGCTTACAACATATACAGTATATAAAATATGTGACTGTGTGTGTGTTTTGTACATGATTAGTTCATTAACTATGGGCTTAATTATAAATGAGTTCTGACTGAACGTTACTATAAAGCACACATGGGCAACATACGGCCCCCCTGTGTGGCGGTAGAGGGTACACACAGGAAAATACTGTCACAGAGGACTAAGAGATGATTTACCATCTGACCTCTCTGTCTGTCTGATCTATCTGTCTGTCTGATCTATCTGTCTGATCTATCTGTCTGATCTATCTGTCTGTCTGACCTCTCTGTCTGTCTGATCTATCTGTCTGTCTGATCTCTCTGTCTGTCTGACCTCTCTGTCTGTCTGATCTATCTGTCTGTCTGACCTCTCTGTCTGTCTGCCTCCCACAGGAGGAAGAGGATGGCTCAGAGGACGACGCAGACTCTAAGAGCCAGTTTAGCGTCAGCGTGCGGCCCGACCTCAGCGTGCTGGGCGTGCGGCCCGACCTCAGCGTGCTGGGCTTCCTGGACCAGATGGAGGAGGAGGCAGACGGCTTCATTTCCCCCGTGGACGAACTCTCACCCACTAAGAACACCACCGACATGAGGCTGTCCAACCTGCACTCCGCCACCATGTAAGCAAGAGAGCCTAGACTGAATTCCACCATGTAAGCAAGAGAGCCTAGACTGAATTCCACCATGTAAGCAAGAGAGCCTAGACTGAATAAAAAATGAAGACCGTCAAATTCCAAGCTGTCAGTCATGAGAATATGACTCTACTCCCTACATTAGAGTTTGACTTGTGAGTGAGATGCCTAAAGCATGTGTTCCCCTCTGTCCCTCATAGGCAAGAACTTGTGGAGCAACTGCAAGAGACCAGGGAGGAGAAGAAGAGAATCCGCAAGAATCTCAGAGAGTTTGAGGACCAGTTCTTTAGACAAAACGGAAGGTAAGAAGAGATTTGGTGATTTGCCTGTTCAGATGAGTCACTCAGACAAGATATAATATGTAGACACAATAGGTTTTCAATTGCAGACCTCTACAGCAACTTTTTCATCCACTCTTTAATGTTTGTTGTCTTCCACCCACTTTTTGTTCCCATAGAAATGTGCAAAAGGAGGACCGCTCCCCCCTGGCAGCGGAGTATAATGAATACAAGCATGTCAAAGCCAAGCTGCGGCTGCTGGAAGTCCTCATCAGCAAAAGAGACTCCTCCAAATTTATTTAAGAAAACTAAAACTAAAATCAACTCAAGACTCAGAGGACTGATGCTTAGTTTTCCAAGAGATGGGAGCGATTTTACAACACCCGTCAAAAGCGAGTCCATCACAAACACAAACACACCTCTTCCCGTAGGAACTGTTTGAGAGCTGTCCCACCCCCACCCCCCGTTCTCGTGCCATCTGTGCCATTCATGTTTTTTGGCTGGAGGAGATGCCTACACGTTGCCCTGTTAATCCGTTCATATAGAGCACAGCAGGGTTTTCCTCTGGAGCCCAGAGAGAGCTACTGACCCAAACCCGATCTAACCCGACGTGAAGGTGCTACCTTGGAGGCCGCCGCCAGTTCCTGCTCCACCTGACAAGTCCATTTCTCAAAGGTCTCATCTTCAGAAGAGGACATGTCAGGACTAAGCAAGACTTCAATGCGGATTACATGGATAACCTAAATTCTTTTTGGCAAAGAATCACATGTGTGCTAATAATTTATTTCTATCATTTTGAATGTTTGTATTGTTGCTATAGGCCTTTTTATTGGAGCAGAAATTTTATTTTTCTCATGCTTTAGAAGTCTTAAAAGCCTTGTGAAATAGTAAAATAATAGATTTGAAATTATTGCTATTTTTAAAGAAGGATTTTTAAATCAAGAAATACATTTGTGTATTTTCGTAAGGGAGACAGTTACCATTTGCATAGCTTTCAATCAATCAGTTGAACAGTGTTTGGTAAATGGATGGCTCGTCCAGATAGAGCAATTACAATTCTTGCCACCATTTAAGACTGGCTGTATGAGATGATAACTTAGACAACACTCTCACTTTTGTACACATTTAACCTATTGTTTTCAACATGTTTTTGTTACTTCTCTAGAAGTTAATCCGAATAACACTTTTTCTTTTCTTGGAGTATTCGCTCACTAAAAGAAGTGGTTTCATATTTTGTGTTAATATGATCCAAAGATAATACAGATTGCACACCAAAATAGCATAGAAGCTCATGATATTCAATAACATAGCTTATTGTTTTGTGATCACTGGTAACTCGTGTTATGCATTAGACCGTATATTTTTGTATTGGTGTGTTGTCCTATTTACTTAATGTAAAATAAGCTATTTCTCATCTTGAAATCACTGGTATGTTTTTGCTCACACTGATCGACATTGACAAAGGCCATTGTGAGATGACTCTGATCCCATGTGGATGGCAGAAATGGTCGCTAAACCCCAAGGCACAGCTGTACCCTCTGTACCCCATAAGGCTGCTTTCAAGTCATCTCCACAGCTTCTTCGTTCTTTGTAAATATGGATCACGGTCTATGTTTACATTTCTGTGAGCAAGTACATCTTTCCTTTATTTCTCCAAAATGGATAATTAACAGTGTGTATTTCGTTTTTATTGAATGTAAAACACTGGCAGGCTTAATGAATTTGGGTGTGTACATTTTAGTACATAAATTTTATTTGTATTTTGTATATAATATAAATGCAAACCTATTTTTACTGACTTTTGTGATGTGTGGTTTCCCCTAGTGTGTGTTACTGTGTTGGCATGAAACACTATAGTGGTTGGTGATGATACGAATGTTTGAGAGGGGAGAGATGTTATGAATATTCACTCATCTCTACATTTATTGCAGTAATTATGCACAAACTTGCGCTCGATTTTTAAAAAGGTTCATCACTGGCAGAACCAAGAAGAAGAAAAACATGAGGTGAAATAAAGTTTTATTTGTTCAGGGGAAAAAACAGGTAAATAAAAATAATGTCATCCATTTAAAAAGGTAAAAAAGTAAATATTATGTACTTGAAACCATATAGTTACAGCAACTACTAAGCCCTTATTTGCATACACTGAACAAGAAACAGTCTCCATAATTTGGAATCACCGCTTTTCCTTGGTCTAATTATTAAATACTGCAGAAGTGTTTTCCCATGTGTTGGTGTCGTCAGGCAGCAGATGAGCCAACACCTCTGTGCCATGCATGCCGAAGTCTCAGAGCCCTATGAGCACCAGCCAATAAGGATGATGGCATGTGCTTATGCTATTATTGTTGTTAGGCGACATAATATTCCAACAAGGGTATGAGTTAACAAATCAGCAAAATTAAAATAGTGTTCTTGAGGGAAACCCTGAAATGTAAGAGATCAAAATACCTGCGATCCGTAGTGAACGGCCAAGGCTCAACTATGTAGTCATGCAAACCTTTTTGCACCGCCAGATTTTGCTGTGCTACAAACATTTAGATTGTTGTTGTCTAAGAGCTACTGTGTGGATGTAGATACACCTTTTTTCATGTGGACTGAATTGCATATCAATTCCTGAGAGAAAACAACCATACAGGATAAGTTCACCCAAAAAGATACACACACACACACACACACACACAGAAAAAAGAATATATACACACACGTGTACATGTGTGTGTATATGTGTGTGTGTACACACGTCCAACCTTCCACCAGCATGGGGGTGAGTGGATGACTGAATTTTAATTTTTGTGTGAACTCATCCTTTAACACGTCGTGTCATCCATAAGTCAACCACATGCTCTATAATCATGTTTTCCAAGTCCATTCTGCATCCAAAATCTTGTGAATTGAAGTGACCTGATTATTGGCAAAATAAACATTTTCTAAATGACAAATGCTGTTCAAAACCCATATAATGTGAATATGAGGTCTAAGAAATTAAATTGTATTACCTTCACATACATTTCTAGATCTTTTTTCAATAGAGCTATAGACAGCTTTTTGGAGAATTCACACAGAAATCCCCACATTTTGTAGCACATCAAAAGGTCCAGAACTTCAAGGAATGCACAAACCCTTTAGTTTGCAAAATAAATGCTAGCTTCAGTACTTAGGATAGATATTGTATGAACGTGTAGAATGTGTGTACAATACATGCAATTTAGAGCAAAGCAATAAAAAGAATTGTGCAGAAGCATTTGATGTTGGTCACTGTAATGGCCTCAGAAGAATGACCCAGGGTTTTCACTACATTACCGGGCTGTTTTAGTTTATTATTGCTAAACGGACACCCCAATGCAGCCTGGTCCTCGGGGCAAAGCAAGAAATGTACCAACTGCACTCATTTTGCTTAAATTGTTCAAAAACGAAAGCAACTTGTCATATGAAAATATACAAAAAAATATATACGCAAGACCATTTCACACAATTCACCCCAATGCACTATCTAATTGAACTTCACCATTTTGCATTAAATGCATACATTTTTCGACTGCAGGAATACATATCAGGGCAGTACAAGGGGAATAGATATGACAGATATATCAACTGATTGACTATAGATATATTTTCATTTATATCTAACAAATGTAATGGATCTTCTGCGCAATGTTAAATAATGCAATCATCATTCTGTCATCATTCGGCACAAATCACACAGATGGAGATTATTCGATTATTCTTCACCTGCGATTCGGGAATTCAACAAATTACAATTAGTATTTCTTTGTTATGTTTGTATATTTAGTCTTGAATGATGATAGGACTTTTGCTTTCACTCAACAACATGCACACAGACAACATCCAGTCAGCTTTCTCATGTCCAGATGATTTAATGTGGAAGGCAATACTGTTGAATGTGGATTCAAGACATAAAGCTGGCTGCTCTGTCACTCCACAACAAAGAATAAACAAGGGACTGTGTAGAACTAGGACAACATACCGTATCTGCCTGCTGCTCACTGATGCACTCCTCCTTTGTCTTCTGTCCCTTCAACTGATCCAGAACCGGGCAGAGAGGACATGCTGGTGTCCAGATTTCAAAGGGTCAAGTTCATGAGCACAACTCCCAATGCCAAGGGTAGGGATTATACTGCAAGTTGCATTTACATACAGAGGTGTAGGTGTTATTTCTTTAAAAAAAAGAATCTATTCAATAAATTAAAGTAAACAGCAGATGAACTGTCCCAAACTGTAAATTACATAAGTCTGTAAGGTGAAAATTAGAATTTAAAGGGCCATTCCGTAACTTCTGACTTTATTAAATATAAAATCCACAGCATCGTCCAAAAAAAACTCCCAACTATACAACACCCAAAGCAGTAATAATAGTAATCTGCATTTACATAAGACTTTCATGTGCTCATTCATTGTCTCTCCTACTACACCCTTCTGATCCCATTATGCCAAACAATCTTATAACGGTAAGTAAACAGCAAATAGGGAATGTGAGCTCCCTGTGTCCCGCACACCCCCATTACACCTAGCCTCCTCTCTGGCACTCGTGGGGCGGGGCGGGGGGTATTGCTAATAAAGTGCGTTAACATTGGTGCGGATACCCCCGCTCCTTGGGCCTCAGACCAGGCTGAAGCCCTCGTACTGCTCCACAGCTCGAGTGAGGCGCAGACGCAGGGTGTCTTTGGTCTGGTAGCGGGGCATGTCCAGCAGGTTGTAGCAGGTGTGGGCCACCGGCAAGTAGTGCTCCTCTGCTGTGGTGGACTGGATGATGATACGCAGGCTCTCCATGCCGTGGATGGGGATGCGGTCGCTGCCCGTGAGGAACACTAGAGGGCGGGAGAGAGACACCCAGGCTGGAGTTAGCATCCCATACGCTGCTTATCTGACCATACGATTCGATCCACAATATGGGGTTTCACGATTCAATACGACCACGATCCTATTATAAAAGGGAGTATGTGGGCAATGTTTGTCGGTTAACATTTTTGTGCTGGCCACAGCTATGCCGTTTTACATGCGATCAGGCTGAAACTTTCAGGGGGTGTAAAGAGCACCCGTGCTGGTGACCTGACGGAGCCGGATTTTTTAATTAGGGCAGATTAATTGCATTAATTGGCCTAAGGCTGATTGCCCTAAGGCTGAGGCTATAGTTCAGTGATGATGTCATCAGTGATGATGTCATCAGCAATGTCATCAGTCTGAGGCTACGTGATGGGAGTATAAGCATGAATAAAGTAGAATCGGGGAGGACCAGATGGAGACGATGGCTTCCGCCCCTGGGCTGTGCGGGTGACCTGACAGAGCCGGATTTTTTAATTAGGTGATTGCCCTAATTAACTATGATGTGATGTCATCAGTGATGATGTCATCACTGATGTCATCCTTCCTGGCTGATGATAAGTTCAGTGATGATGTCATTAGTGATGTCATCCGTGATGATGTAATCAGTGATGTCATAGAGCAGGTATTATGCGACGTGCAGCAGTGATGTCATAAGAGCAAGTGAGCCCGCACAGCGGGCGAGCTGCAGGGTGGGTGAGGGAGCAAGTGAGCCCGCACAGCGGTCAAGCTGCATAATGCAAGCTGCAGGGCCAGCTCGGTGAGCTGTTGGGCTGGCGAGCCCAGGAATCACATAGCGCTGTTCGTAGTGCCAGGAATCGCGTAGTGCGCGAGAAGCCTAGTAATAATAAAAGTTTAATGACAACAAAGAGTGACTGTGCAGAATTCTGTTCATTTCTAAGCCACAGATCTTTCTAGCAATGGCACTGGCTTGCAGAATTCTGTTCATTTCTAAGCCACAGATCTTTCTAGCAATGGCACTGGCTTGCTAGAACGTAAACAACTGTTTTTAATGTCATTACAAAGTGAAAATAATATCATTTTGGATGGAGAGATTGTGAAATTGTGATTGGCGAGCCGTGTCATTTGTTACTACAGCAGAATAAAATTGAGATAATATCGTGATTCATTTTTATACCCAGAAATACATAGTCACTTTTGTATTGGGATATATTGAATTTAATATATCGTCCCATTCCTACTAGTCTATGGCCTAATAATAGCATTTAAAATGACCCGTTTCCCCCACTGGCGATTCTGTCTCTCCACAAACTGAACGGTGTTTATGAAATGTCTGAGGGCAAGCGGATGAGGTTAGAGATCGTCACGTAGATAGAGTAATGAGGCAATTAAATACTTGCATAAGAACTGTTTCTTTTTTTCCAGAGGGAACTCGTGGAAAACCTCCCAGAACATTCGCACTGTTGGGTGAGTGGCTGAGTATTCCCCTTTGTAGACCGCATTCTGGAACGGAAACAAGAGGATGTGATGATTACTTTTTCCTGCTTTATCATTGAGGATATTCCATCTCTGCCAGTAACATTTACACAGCATTAGTCAGTAAAACATACGTTCTTCAGACAGCTGTGTGTGTGTGTGTGTGTGTGTCTGTGTGTTGTCCTCACCTGCTCTGTTATTACATAAGAATCCCTATCAGATTTTCCAATACATGATATGTTGTGATGTAACAGACCAAGGATCTCTGCACACACATAGTAGACTGTAGCATCATCAACATGCACCCACTCAAGTCACAGGACTTCTGAGAAATGTTGAGTGTAACTCCAATCGCCCCCTGACACTTACACGTGTACAAAGCTTATCTTGGCCTCCTCTTTTCTACTGAAAATCTAATCATTTAATAATATGATCAAGGTATCCACTGGTATCCACTGGAATGTTTAGGCTTATGTCTGGCTCTGGCACCCACAAGCTAGCTAGGCTAGCCTGCTTGATTAAATGTTATACAAGAAGCGAAAACCTTTAAGGCCACGGCGGAGTGGTGTGGCCATTCAGCTTTATGGAACCACGCACGCTGCCACCACCCACACACCCCTAGCCACTCCTTGAATCCCTATTCTCTACCACCTTCCTATCTCTAGCTACAGCCCCATTCCGCTAGCACCCGCCCCTCCACCCACACACCCCTAGCCACCCCTCCACCCACACACCCCTAGCCACTCCGCCTAGCCACCCCTCCACCCACACACCCCTAGCCACCCCTCAAATCCCAACCCTCTACCACCATCCCATCCCTAGCTACGGCCCCTATTCCCTAGCCTCACTAAACGTCCATGAGTGACTTTGACATCTTCTGACCCCAGCGGGGCCTGCTGGCCCAGCGCCGCCCGTGGCGGGAAAAGAATCACAGCTATTACCGGTAGTTCCTATTTGTGTTTACTATTTGTGTGTTTACTATTTGTGTTTACTATTTTGTAGCAGTTGGACCATTTTGGTCAGGTCACGTTTTCTTTCCAGCAAAGCCTGCTCTCTGAGCCAGCTTGGCTACACTTCAAACATATCATTTACAATGTTTTCAGTGAGAAAACTAGACTTCAAACATATCATTTACAATGTTTTCAGTGAGAAAACTAGACTTCAAACATATCATTTACAATGTTTTCAGTGAGAAAACTAGACTTCAAACCAAGGTTATAATAGTTTTGGATTTTTTCATTAGTTTTTATTTTTATTAGTTTTGACTTTTTGTTTTCAATTTCAGTTTAGTTTTCATTCGTTTTTAAGGTGGGTTTGATCGTTTAGTTTAGTTTTTATTTTTTGAAAATGCTTAGTTTTAGTTTAGTTTTTATTAGTTTCAGTGTTAGTTTTAGTCTTTTTTTGCCCCTTTCCTATTTTTTTTGTAATATGGGGTGTTTGTCAGGGGTGAGATTCAAAAGGGTCATAAAATATGATAGATCTAGGAAAATAGATTTAATCTCCACTCAAAATATAGGCTTATTATGTATGAAATACTGTAAACTGACAAAGACTAAAACTAAGGACATTTTCTCTTAAATTTTATTTTATTTTAGTTAGTTTTGTAAGCACACAATACCGTTTCAGTTAGTTATCGTTTTTTTGTAAAGCTTAGTTTTTATTTTTATTTCAGTTTATTTCATGTTTTTTCAATTCTAGTTTTAGTTTTTTCGTTAGTTTTCGTTAACTATAATAACCTTGCTTCAAACACATCATTTACAATGTTTTCAGTGAGAAAATATTTCCTCCAATTTATCCTAAACATCTGTCTATCACCATGTGAATTGTGCTGTAGACTGGTCAATGTGCCCCCCACAAGTAAATATATTTAAGTACATCCAGTTTGCAATAAAGGTGGTTAGCAATATTCAATTCTTTGTTTTTAACCACAGTGCCTGCTACAACATTGTGCCAAACTCCATCTGTCTGATGCTTGGCATACTGACCTTCTCCATCTCCTCCCAGTTGTAGTTGTTGTTGCCGACCACCATGGCCATCAGCTCAGAAGGCTGGAACAGGGCCAGGATCTTCCCCCCACACACCTTCAGGAAGCCCGAGGAGAAGGCAGTGTACAGCTCGCTCACAGAGTCCGTGAACACATAGCGCAGGTAGGCCTCCACAAACTCCCTCCTACAAAGACACACACACACACACACACACGCACGCGCGCGCGCGCGTGCACACACACACACACACACACACACACACACACACACACACACACACACAGGTTAAGTCAATATTTAGATGCAATTGATTTGCACAGCAGCTATATCTTGGCAAACTGAGTTTACAAGGACATAATTGATCAGACTGAATCAGACTTCAAGAGGCGACTCCTTGGCTCCTCCAACACAGTGCCTGTGTAGTGTGAGTATGTGTGTGTGTATAGATGTACTACGGTTGTGCGATGTCAACCAAATAACCATCGCGATGGATGATGGCATCGTCGCTGATGGGGGGGGGGGGGTAATTAATTAATGATTTATGAAGTGGTTGCAGATATAACATTAGATTTGTGTGGGCTCAGTTTTGAACCTAAAAGAGAGAGAGAGTTGAGGAGAGATAGAAACACAGCAGCAGCAGCAGCAGCAGCCTACAGTATGTAATCAGTATGTAGCGACTTCATGGAAACAGGTGAGTTAAATTCACAGTTGAAGACTTGTACTCACTTTGGGTTGACAACAGGAAAGAACGTGAAGTTTCTTCTTTGTCTTAGTTTTCACAACAACACAACCGACTTCTGCTTGCTTATCCTCCCCTCCCCCTGCTCCTCTCCACTGCTTCTCTGAACTGGGTGCGCTTGTTTAATGCCGCCCGCGCATCCCTGGCGCGTCACGGTGAGTGGACTTGGCCTTTTTTTATTATTAAAACTGCACAATTTTAACAAAGGTAAAACAAAGGTTGATGGGGGTTGGCCCATTGACCATTGTGGATAGGCCGACCCCCATCAACCTCTGAGCCTTCGTCCATCGTGCCAACCCTAATCCCTAATATGTGCAGTGTGTGTGTGTGTGTGTGTGTGTGTGTGTGCGTGCGCGTGTATATGAGATCACAATTGTGTAATTTTACTGAATGGGAGCAACCTGGGTGATGCCACGGTAGTTTAAAGCCAAAGTTAAATTAAATTATTGATTTTTGTCGAAGCTGAGTGTCATCTTTCATCTTATTCAATTACCCTACACACACACCACACCTTGAGAAAGAAAGCTTTCCAACAACACCGATCACAGACACCCACAGCTTTGGCACGGTTGGCCCTGCATTGCAACCATAAATATTCAATGTGACACGGACGAGTCGGAGACCAACGTGGAGGCAGGAAGCAGGTGGTAGCATCTGTGTGACAAACTAACCTTCAGTCTAAATAAACAACTCCCGCTCTGTTTGGAGCCCCGCACATATTCCCCACCCACCCCAACACGTGGATTGTATATGACACTCACTGTGGACTCCTCCACATTGAGCTCCAATCAACGCCAGTGCCAGAATGGCAGCTTAGAATGTGGGGTAGGGAAGGTGGAGCGTAAAGTACTGGGTGAGACAAGTTGATATAATATAGTATGGGATGTGAATGGCGGGATAATCTCAGAGACACCGGGGGGGGGGGGGGGGGGGGGGGGATACAGTGTGGCATCTGCTGGACTATCAGAGAAGTGATGGAGCATGGTTTATTTGCAATGTGCCTGCTACAGCCTGTAATTATAGTATGCCTAGAACACAGTGTACTGATTGCATGAAATGGGCTGTCATGTGGGAAGCCTGCATTAGCAGAGTTTATGCTTACAAAAATGTAATCCACTCAGATTACAGCCAAAATCGATGAGTATGAATATGTGATGCTCTCTCATCTGGATAGATGGCATATTTGTTGGTCTCTTTTGTTCATCTACTGAGTGCATCTGTTTATTGCAACCTTGGCTCATCTACGGTACATTCATTTTGCATAATTGCTTTCCTTGTTTCAAATTACAGTTGAAATTAAGTGATAGGATAGTAATCGTTCATCCTTACAAATCGGTTTAAGTTGGGGAATATTAACACATTCACTGCCAGCCGTTTTTTTTTTACTGTAGGTAGCTTCTGCCAAGCCGTTTTTTGAGGATTCTGGCTCATTTTACAAGAGCCGAGGATAATTTTCTGCTTGGACTTTGTGAACACGAAGTTCACAAAAGTACTAATAGAATGTGTGCTTTCTCTGTCTAAAAGAGTTAGTTTGTAGAGTTAGTAGTTATGTAGATATTAGCCGTTGAGTACAGCATGGTTTCAGCGTCTGAGACAGGAAGCTGAGATAATCGCAGTTTTGTGAAATTCAATCAAACAGGCAGAACAGTCACTTTAACCATTTATTTTTGGCATCAGTGAGAGATCAGACATCTGAACAATATAGTTCTGAACACCCTCTCCTTCAAACTCCTCCCTCCGTGGGCGTGTCTGGTGGCGTTTGTCACAAGCCAGTTTCTCCTGCCTGTCTGAGCAGTGAGCAGCCTCCATCTCTGGCGGCCCCTCGTCAGCGAGTGTGGCGAGTGTGGACTGTGGATGGGGCTCAATCGTTTCTTGGATTTTCGGTTGAGAGCTTTGATGAAGCTTTGTGCGATTCTAGGCTTTATGCTGCCCACCCAGTCTATTTTTGGAACCCCCCACCGTTGTGCGCCCGTGTGCAGCAGCGTGAAAGCGTTTTCGCCTACAGTATGAGAATGAGGCTCGTTCGTTTCTGGGTTTTCGGAATGCGTGCGATTCTGGCCTTTCTGCGGGTGTTTCAAAGTGTGTTTCACCCATAATCTATTATGCAAATTTGCAATCCCCCACGCCAGCACCCAGGCACCGCTCTCCGCTCTCGGTGTGCTGCTGCTGGCGCGGCCGCTCTCGGGCGAGTCTGGTGACTGATGACTGTAAAATCGCCAAGCCATTTCCTTGAGAATGGCTTCCTCCCGCGGCTGTTTTTGGTTGGCTTTCTCTCTGTCGGGAGAGCACTGTCGCCACTTAGTTGGTCGGTAAAATAGATTATACACATTCAATACTTCCAATATTTTTATAGGAGACGTGGGGGGCATTGATCCACGTAGCACCGTCAAAACATTTTTTTTTTTTTTTTTTGACGTCTCAACTCGTCATTGGCAGTGAACCGTTGGATTGTGTTTGACGAGTCAACTCGCCATTGGCAGTGAACGTGTTAATTGAGTACATTAAACTATTGATTGTCTAAATAAAAGGCTAATGTGATTAAAATGTTCTATATCACTCTTCGAGATGAAATCTGGTCTTTGGGCTTCAGTACTGAAATCATTAGCAATAATAGCAAGAATAGATCAATTCTGTTACACAATGGGAGTCATGATGTGAATTCTGAGGCAAGGTGCCTCACCTGTTGTTTTTGTCCACAGTGATGCTCTCTCCTCCAGGGATCAGCTCCTTGACTTCCGTCAGCCCGTAGTTCTCCCTGGTGATCTGAGATGAACACACAGTACATTTACCTCATTAAACAAATCAAGTCAACAAAGTTCCATGTCTGAAATCTGAGCATTGCATTGAGGCACTGCAGGTTAAGTTGATAAATCAGATGTTGAAGAATTACACTTACAGCAAAGTTGAGACAAAATGTCTCCTCCACGTCATCCCCGTCATGGTCCAGAAGCTGTTGTAGACTCCTGCAGACAGAGGAATGTATGTATGTATGCTGGTTATTACACCATGTGTACATACAGGCCCCCTCAACATGTGTACCAAATTTCATGCAATTTCATCATACAGTTTTGGGGCATTTGTAGCACACCCTACTGTTCAATCGTAAAACAGCTATGCAGAGGGCAGGGATTGATGATATCTAAACATCTTCACAAAGTCATGGAGTTATGACAATTTAGCAGAGAGGCCACGCCCTCTAATGTAAAAATTGCTATCTTCAAAACAACAGTAAATATCAACAACCTTTTAACAAGTAGTAATGAGACAGGCCTGATACTACATAAAACATTTGGTGGTGATCGGGGCAAATGGTGTAGGTGTAGACGGTTAGAATGAAAACCAGCAGCACTCTGGGTCCTGAGGACCGGAGCTGGAACCACAGAGACTACAGTAGCCAAACAGCTGTGCCTGTGCTCTAGCAACATGGATTAAATAGATGGGGAAACCTGAAATAGGTCTGTCACATTAGTTGTTGAGAGGTAATAGAAAATGACTCGGAGCGACAGCTGTGTTGTTATGTTGGCTGCTAAGCTCCTGCAAGGTATTTATCACCAACACAAGGAAGCATGTAGAAGCAAGGCTAAAGGATAGTGGAGGGTGAAAAGAAACTTGTGTGGAGTACAAGTGTGATGTCACAAGAACAGCTAATGAGTGGAGTGGAATGGGACGGAACACCATGTGTTTAACGGTCTTACAATTTGCAATGATTATACTATAAAATATTTTGTGTAGTCTACTCAGTAGACTACACAAAATATGTATACAGTAGACTCTACTGTATTTCAGCTACAGTAGAGACTGAGGTAATTGGCCAGTTAGTTCACAAGAAGGGACAAAACAAATGCAATTAAATCTCTAACAAACTCTCTCACAAGTTAAGGCTACTGTACATAAAACTTTACAGTAAAACCAATTGAGAAACCCAGAGTGTTGCCGGGGGCTAAAAAATGATTGCCATGCCGTAACCACCCTTTTATCACTAGATTAAATTACAGAAAACATACTTTGCACTTATTCTTCAGCATTTATTATATTGACAATCACTGATAACAGCCAATTTAGGTCATCCCATTAGACTTCCCCCCCTAGCTTCATAAGTCAAATGGTGTGACTTTTTGTCGACCTCCTCTGCCGGGACAGGCAGACCTACAGTATCATGAGGTCCGGGTCTGATCTAATGTAAGTCATATCTCGATGTTTTCAGCGTGAGGGGACTGGAGTGCTCTTTTGAGACAGTCAAAATAAAAACTTGGGAGGATGCTGTTTCTACTAAAACACTCTCTACAGACTGTGGCTGTGCCGCCCAACGTGTAGCTTTCAGAGAACTCATCTCAAAATCAATAGATACAGCACTTCCCCACCACCCATCTGGAGAGCTACATGCTAACAGCTAACCCTTCCTGCATCCAATTCAATACAGAGACATTTCCCACAGTGGCAGTCAGCTTCAGCTTCAATACAGAGACATTTCCCACAGTCAGCTTCAGCGTTACATCAAAAACCCACTGCTTATGTAAGCGAGTGACATACATACTGTTTGGCCCGTGGCAAACATGATGTCACTTTTAGACATGCTTGCAGAGCAACTTTGTGTTTTAATTATTTGATCTCAACAGGATGTGGGATTGTTGTTGCTCAGCTGTCCCAAAGGTGTCTGACAAAAGGTATGAAGAATTTCTCCTGAGGCGTGCTCTTTAAAAGGGCAAAATCACAACAAAATCCAGTAGATTTGTGTGATTTGAAGATCTGGCATCTGGGACTTTCAAGTCGGCTGCTGAACAGCATGGCATTCATGTGCTATTTTGCCAGAAAAGCTTAATTGTATAATCTTTATTTCAGACAGAAGTCCATAGCACATAAATGTATCATACAATAACATACAACATGGGAAAAAGGTAAAAAAAGAGATTAATAAAATAAAATACAATAGTGCAATAAAAGTGCAATAAAAGTACTGTAGTGCACTCCTACCTAATCAGTAGCAAGTGGCTGAGCCAGTGCTTTACGCAGCCTGGACGTGACCCGGTAAGAGCTCTTTATAGGGTTTGTTAGCGCCACTATAATGCTGTTGTTTGACACTTCCAGGCGCTGCATAAAATGATACATGAGTCGCCTTAACAAAGCCTCACAGGTGGGCACATCAACAGAGGTAAACAGCTGACTGGCATTATGCCACCTGGGAACACGGAGAAGCAACCTCATGGCATCGTTGTATGCAACAATGTTCAAGCAACTGTTGAAATAAAGATGCGTGTATCTTCTTGACTGACACAAAACTTTATTTTTTCACCTTGTTGAGAAGGTGAAAGAGTTTCTGACTTAATGATTGGACTTTGGAGGGCTTTCATGTGACATTTCCAAGTAGGAAATTTGTTATTCCGATATATCCGATGAATATCTGCCCATGAATGGACACGTTTTGTAATACCACTATGTAACCTGGACCCAATTAAAGGATCATAACGAATTGCTGGCAGGAAGTACAATGACAGCAGAGTGGGAGCATTTCAGCTTGCCAAAATGGCCCACACCACAGTCTACTCTATGGCGTTCCTTCTCCCATTGAGGTCAGTGCACTTTACGTTACCTGCCCTCAGTGGGTGAGAGCTCCTTGAGGTCCTCCAGCGTGGGTGCCACATCTAGCAGCTTCTTATAGAGTATCAGTGGGAAATGGAGGTCCACTACCGTTGAGTTGTAGATGGCCAGCCCACAGATGATCCCGATCAGGTGGAACCAGTTGTGCTCTACAAAACACTGGAGATGCACGCAGGGAAATTATTCCAAACTCATTTCAGCTCACCTCTCAGTTTTACACAGATATGAAAATCTGTTGTCTGTTGTCTATTGTCCGATACAATAACCGATATTAACATTGCTGTTATGGCTGATAACAGATATTTACAATGTTGATATGCTCTGTATAAAAACAAGTTTCTATGATCATTTTGCACATACTCAAAACACATGTAAACACTGTGAATTTGAAAAAGTAATGTCTTTCTTTGTTAAAAAAATGTCCAAATCTTTCCCGATACGATAACCGATATTAACATTGCTGTTATTTTGCTCATCGATCTAATACCAATAGATACAAAAAAATAACCGATATGATTGCAGATTATCGTTCATCCCTAATTTTGGTGAAAGTTGCAAAGCCGCATGACTAATTTGTTATTAGATTAGTTTAGAACATTTAGACAGTTGCTGTAGCGCCACGCCACCATCAGGACTATTGGCCTCCAAATCCTGTTGAGGAAGTTTGGCATGGGACTGGACCTATGTGCAAAGTTTGGTTTATTTTCATGCATGGGGAAGTTTGATTTCCTCGGAAAAGAAGAAGAAGAAGAATATTGGCAAATACAAGAGGGACCATGTTGTGGTGTAACTTACTTTGTCTGAGAACCAAAGCAGGTTGGACTCGGTGTAATGAGTGAACATGCCATACACGGGATCCATCAGCTCCTTCAGCAGCAGGAGGAAGAACTCTTTCGTTACTCCACCTGCATCTACCGCCTCCTCCCCATCAAAGATCACCTGGAGGATGGAAGAAAGACATCAAGAAAGGAGATGGAAGGAGATTCTAAACATACAGAGGTTATTGTTAGGGATGGGGAAATATATTGAAATTCAATATCGCAATACAAAAATGTGACAATATGTATTGCGGGGCAGAAAGATTTATCGTGAGGCAGCTTGCCCATCACAATTTCTCCAACCTCTCCATCCAAATTAAGTTTGCACTTTAACATTCTAGCAATGCCAATGCCATTTCTAGAAAGATTTATGGCTCAGAAATAAACACAATTCTGCAGAGTCACTTTATCATCATCAATCTGGGAATCCATCTTAAAAGAAAAATTTAAAGTCTGTCTTGAGGGATTAGTTATCATTGAACTTATATTTATTACACTGCATCGTTGGACATAGGGGTGACAAAAAAGGTTTCAGTGATCAACTCACCTTGAGTGGTTTCTTGAGGTCCACATCAGAGTAGACGGTGAGCTCACGCAGTGCGTCACTTACTAAGTGGTCCCTGCGCACATGGAGCACGAGGAAAGGGTTCCTAGCCAGGAGGGGTTCCAGTGTGAGCAGCATAAAGACATTGTGCATGTTTGCACCACTTACTGCCATCTTGGTAATGGTCGCCGGCAGGGAAAAGAGAGGATGTGAGGTTCTTATTCAAATGCATAGAAACAAAAATCCAAACTCACTGAGCAGTTAAATTAAACCAAATTCACACAAAAAATTTTACCAATACACCATGTTAATCTGATTGTATGAAACTACACCAAAACTATTTTCATATAAGCAGCAGCTACCTGCATCTGCAGTTCAGCATCTGTTTGCAGCATGGTAGTCTTGGCTTGAGCGTTCAGTATGAACGGGTAGGCACATAGGGTCACTGAGCTCTGCAGGGGGGAGGAAGAAATGGCTGAAAATACATTCACTATAACATTATATATTGGTTATTTAAATCATATGATTATTGATGATAGGTTCAATCTTGAAGACCAATACCTGAGCAGGTGGAGTTCGCATTTTCTGATAAACAAAATGAGGGAGAAAGCAAAAGAAAACAGATGAACTCTGTTGGTATTTGACATGATTTGCAGGTAGAAAAAAAGCTAAGTGTACTGTAGCTGCAGTTGTAAGATTGACACATGGGACTTGTGGCATGTTAGTCTAAGCCTCCCAGTTGACTGAGACATTGGACCAGTGTGGAAAAGGACAGCCAAGGCTAAAAACACTATGATCTCTTCTTAGAAAAATACTGAACAGAATGTCAAAACGTTTTCACTCCGGTGACTATCCTACGTACGTGACAGGATAGGGGCTTATCTGTGAACTCAGAATCTCATTGGACAGAAAAGACTGACTAACAGCAAGTCAGCAACACACCCATCTTGCACAAGCAGACAGGAATACAATTTCACACTGTGGCTCAGACATGAGCAAAGAGCAATACAGCCCAGTCCCAAAGGAGGAGGGGTGTGCGTGTGTAAAATACATAAATGTCACTTATGTCATGAACATATCGTAATACTGTCTTGTATCATTAAATGTTGCATAAAAGCCCAGCTAATGGGGATCCTAATAAAAACACACATGAACATAAATATGAACATAAAAAAAGAGGAAGTGAAACATCATGAGAAGTGTTGATTTTATATTCTTTTACCTACGGGTATGTATGATTTAAACAAATTGTGCAATAGGGCTGTGCAATTTCATGTCTCAGTTGGCATCTCCCCACTGTGTCTTAGTGCAATGCTGTGTCTGTCCTGTTTGTGTTTACTTGTGTTTTTGTAACGCCGGATGTGGCTATGCGCACTTTTTGCCCAAGACAAATTTCCCTTCTGGGACAATAAAAGTTGATCTCATCTCATCTCATCTAGTACGAGAATCGCAGTACTCACAATCTCAGCTTTACTCAAAAACCACTTGAGGTAGTCTTCCTGGATGTCCACCAGGCTGGTGATGTCAGCGATATAAAAGCGGTTGTACTCCACATGCTGGGCCTTTAGGTTAACCTGGGAACATGGGATAAACAGCTGTCTCAACTCCAGGAACTGACATGGTACACGACAATAGACGGCTAGATTACCTTAATAACAATGAATTACAAAGGGCCACGTTGCCAGGAAAAACATTTCCTCACACTGTACTCAGGAACAATGCAGAATTGATGCTGTGTTTACAGGAGCAGCAAGTGACCTTGCTTGATACCTTGTGGAGTTTCTCCAGCAGCCTTAGCGTGGCGCTAATATAGCTCTCATGGAACACGGCGGGGAGCAGCGTCTTGCCTCCCGTTAGTAGAAACACAACAATGCTCTTGTACATGTCTACTAATCTGGAGAACACACCGCCGTCCACCAAACACCACCAGTTATCTGCAGGGAAAACAGAAGCAGGCAAATGATCATTCCCAAGCAAAAGACTGATTCAGTTCAACTACTACAGCAGCCATTCCCAACCTGTGGGCCGCAAAGGTATTGCAAGTGGGCCCGGAATCAATTGCAAAACATTATGATCTTGGTGGGGGGGGAAATATTACTATTATTATGTATGAGACTGTATTTCTCCTTTGTTGAATGATACTGTTATTTAATGTGTACGGTAATCAAGTATTTGTTAATTAGGCTATTGCAGACAGCAGAAACAGGACCTGATTTTTATCTGCTGCTGAAGCCTCTGCCATTGAGAGAGGGGGAGAGAAAGAGGAGATCGAGAGAGAGGGCAGAGAGAGATGAAAGACAGAGAGAGGGGGGGATTCATATGCAGGGCCAGGGAGGTGCTCCCCCCCCAACCCTTTCCTCAGAACTGGTTTGCGGGCCGGTGTGACTTGATTGGTGGGCCGGATTTGGCCTGCAGGCTGCCAGTTGAATTGGCCTGCTCTAGGTCTACACATGGTTGTGTGCATGCACAGTAGCATCTGTTGGTGAGCAGGTGTTTCTGCACATGGACCTGCACACGTGGATGCATGTGCCTCACTGTCCACACACTGCATCTGTGCACATTTCTGCTCATACCGTATGTCTGTCAGTCAGATGGTGAAGTATCGCAAGCATTCATCTCTGCATACTGATACTGCTGTGTGTATAAGAGATGCTGGATGCCCTAGCTTGTGTGTGTGTGTGTGTTAAGCGCAATTTAGAGGAAACTGTAATTTTGATATATTCCAGCACATGCACGTCAGAGCTCGATGAAAGTGTGAGACATGGCGCGCTTGTCTGGCGAACCACCACTGACTGGCTAAGCATTAAAGGAAAAGCCCACCCTAAATCACTTCAACACGGTTTAAAAACAGCATCTGGCAAGGTATCTGGCATTTCAGGACTAATTATATTGTTTGATGGTGTGTTTTTCTTCTAACGAACTGACCATGTGTAGACGACATGACGTCAAGATATTTCCAGACAAGCTACAGTGGAGTTTGGCAGCAGAATAACTTTCACGTATCTACAATGTCAACGGTACAGGTCAGGTTTTGGTGTCCGTCCTTCAGAGTCAAAGAGCAAGAGCTTCTTTCTAGACTCATTTTGCACTGACATTCAGCAAACATACAGGGGAGGCAGTGGAGACACCAATTTAAAGAGGAATCAATCATGGAGGCAGTGGAGATACCAATTGAATGAGAGCAGACCGAGGCTCCCAGTCTCCCCGCCCAGCCAAACTCCCGGCGCCAGCCCCTGATTCCCAAAGAACAGCGGAAGGATTGCGCGTTTTTTTTTTTTTTTACCTTTATTTATACAGGGGGAGTCTCACTGAGAGCAATGCTCTCTTTTTCAGGAGTGCCCTGTTCACATTCACACACACATTCATACCTGGAAGCTGACCAGTACAACCACAGTCTGATCTGCTGGCCACTGATCAGCTCCACTGGAGCGGTTGGGGATAAGAGCCTTGCTCAAGGGCACCTCAGTGGTGGTAATGAGGGAGGGGCAAGCGCTGCCTTTTCACTTTCCCCACCCAGATTTATCCTGCAGTCCCGGGGATTGAATCGACGACCTTCGGGTCACAAGCTCGCTTCTCTAACCATTGGGCCACCACTGCCCACAACAGGGCCACATTTGGACCCACATGCAGTTCTCTTACATATTTGGAGATGCATGAAGCTATCGCATGTCTCACATCCATATACAGACCACACAGAGACAATGTGTTATGAATGCCGGAGTTGTTAAGAAACAACCAGTAACTGTCTCTCTACCTCTAAAATTATTCTGTTATAACCCAACCCTGAGGGGGGGAGGGATGTTGGAAGGGATGTTGTGCGGATGTTTTTGCATTATATATTGCTCCAAATCTGCCTGGCGCACAGCAAACTATCAACGCATGTTTGAAATGCATGTGGTGTGCATGTGCATGCCAGTGCCCTACCCAACACTTTGCCAGGGTTGGTGTCGAGCCGCAGGATGGCCATGGCCAGGGGGATAGTGAGGCTGACGTAGTTCTTGGAGTCCTGCAAGGCGGGGCACTCGGACAAGATGAGGTAGATCCTCATGGCCTCCACATCAGGAGGGGAGCACGGCAGCTGGGGGATCAACAGGCTCTCGAAGCTTTTGGTGGCCTGGGTACCCGGGGGTTTGGACACAGAGAGAGGGATGGCATACGTGGCTGAATGAAAGCTTTACATTATGCCTACATTTAATAATACAGCTCAAAGAGATTACTTTTGCAATTTACACAGAAGATTATTTCAAAATGTGCCTCAAATATTAATATGTAAATTAGAGAAACTAGTAAGACATTTCAATCTCAAAACAGCCTTGCCTAACTAGGCAACAGGAGAACAACATCAGGCACAACATTTTGGGAGAGGCATTTAGTGGTGCGGAATGTAGCCTGCTCTATAGGGAGTATAATAAATCAGCTGCAAAGTGCAAACCCAAACATAACATCAGTGAGCTCATGCTAGAGCTTATGACTCAGTCCAGCAATCTGTGACAGAAAGGACTTGATAGTGTTTTCAAAGCATGGTCAATATTGACATATGACATACATAGACGTTTATTTTGCTTTATGGGCCACAAACTACTAACTGAGGTGTCAATGTTGGATTGCCAATACTAAACATGCAGAAAATCCCAGTGTTTCTCCTTTAACTGGTTCATCAAGGTGAAACAGGCATCGAAACCCAAACTGGGGGATAATTTTGAGTCCTTGACTCCAAATACTAGATCCAAGTCATAGCAAGACCTTTATGTTTTTGTTTCCACAGCCTTAAACAGAAATCAAGACACAACCATTTGTAAGTATTTGGAGGGGGGAGAATGCTTATAATAAAACTAACATTCTAAAGTTACTATGCTCATGATAAATATACATGATTTTAAATGGGAATACTAAGTGGTACATGGCAACATCATTCTAATTCCTTGTATGTGTAGTGGAATATTCTTGACTTTATACCTTTTTTATTTTCAGGTAACTACTAAAAATATGTTGGGTTACTTGGAATATTGAGTTTTGAAGTTTCTTGTACCAGAGAAAAGAGCCTTATACACATATTTACAGTATAAATACACCATTACCTGCTCCAGAAGTCCAGAGAAAGCTGGCTTGCTGAGTGTCTCAAACAGCATTCTGACAGTGTTGAGATCGATGCCTGGGATCTTTGGGTTGGTTTTGAAGTGGCCATCATCACTAAGAAAGCAAACAAACTTTGTTTGTCTAGACTGCTAAGAAGCTCTATCTGTGGTCACTAACAGGATCAATGGGCCAGTGCTTAGACTTAGGGACTTTGTGGTAAAGCATGAATGTAAGGGCACACGTTACACTGGATTAGTCATATGACTATTCTAACCTGTCATATGGCACGTCAGCTACTGAAGGGTAAACATGTAGCCTAAATCTTCACACTCACAAGCACAGACAAGCACAGGCAACACGAGCATCAGTTGTTAAGGCATAGACACAGCCTAAAGGTATTTAAGCCAATCAGATCTATTCCTTTAGCCTTTGATTCTGACAGCACTATCAAAACCACTAGTGGACACTCTGCATCATAGTCGACTTATCGTTTATCTGTGGTTTTAGGAATAAACAATATAAATAAATACATAAATTGAACATAGATTTGTTTGAACAATCATTTTATACATGATGCCATGTTAAATCAACAGAATGTAAGGTATTGAGAGAGGGAAAGACTACGGTATGTTGTTCCTGCAGTCAAACAGTCAGTATCTCCATGCAGCTCAGACAAGCTGCTGGGGTTTAGTGTCTCATATATAAACCTAAATTTAACCTAGTCTCGCTTACCAGATTCACTCCCTACAACGGGGGATCCAATCGTTTTCAGAGTATAGCAACGAGCTAGCATTGTTGACGTTTAGCAGCGCGCAGGCATTTGAGATCGACAGATTCGACACGCACAGCGGCAGAGGCATTTGAGATGGACAGATTCGTCACGGAGGGAGCGGAAAGGAAATCCATATATGGTCGCGCCGGTCAGTCAGAGCGGGTCGGAGCCAATGGCAGAGCTTGCAGGGAGCGGAAAGGGATTTACTTCCGCTGACGACTGAACTGGTCGCCACCAATGGCAGAGCTCATACCAGCAGCCTGTTTCCATGCTGCCAGACTTCTCTCCCGGAAGGGAGGGAAGTCTGGCAAGCGAGACTACCTGTCAGGTGTAAAGAAGCGACTGGCAACTGCGCATGTGTCGGACGAAGCACGGTGCTAGTTTCGGCACTCCCCAGATCGGCAGAGGGTGGAGCAGCGACCGGGGCAGCAGGGCGAAAAATTACAGTCCAATTGCCTCTCAGAGCCAATCAGGACTCTGCTATTTCCACATACCCCCATGTTGGTGCCGCCTACATTAGTTATCCCTTTACTGGCTGTTTTTGCCCTACTGACAGCCAGGGCTAGTGAGCACTGCCTGATGTTACACACAAAAAACGCACCCACATCACCTCCACCACCAACAAAACCCTCAGCATGAGGGACAGCAACTATTTACAGTGTAAGCCTTCACATATTGAAAGAACAGGTTTATTTAGTCATAATACAGCTACACTAGATCTGATCTAGACGAGTGTTTGCTAAACAAGAAACACCACTGCACTGATGCAGACAGCTAGTTCAGTCTTTGAACTACACCCCAGTGAACTGTGAATAACCCTTAAGCCAGTGATACTCAACTTGCGGCCCGCGGGCGCCCCCTGTGTGGCCCGCGATGGAATTGCAAAAAAAAAATATATATATATTTTTTTTTTACAGTGCACCTGAACGCAACATGCAAGATACCCGCTGAATAAGTGTGCAAATGTTCATGTCATTCTGACCAATACTCCACTTCTTTTATAGCATTTCAGTCTGGAATATGGAATATCTTTCAATAATCTATGATTTAGCTGCTAAATTGTCAAATACCGCCGTCTGCTTGCTACCCAGGCACTTATGTATGTACTTAACCTAACTAACTTAACGAACTAATGCACAACATTGTCAGACTAAACTCCGGCTGACACCCGGCTGACCTAACTGGCCCCTGGCCTTCTATCATTTCACGAAAGTGGCCCCCGGGCAAAGCAAGTTGAGTATCCCAGCCTTAAGCATTGTTGTTGACGGGGACCCACTCAATTTTGGGGGCTTCATGGGGGTTTTCTTGGTTGGGAACTCCGTGAGCTGTTCTGGGTCCCAAATGTGAAACCACCACATCACTGAAAATGAGGGCTGCCTCTCCCACTCACTGTGTAGTGCAAGCCATAAGGAGCAACAGAACCTCCCCAAGCGCATTGCTCCGAGTCCCGCCCACTCTCTCACACATAGCACTGGTTTTCAGAGCACCCATGCCAATGGTTTATATAACTGCTAAACGCTAGTGGATTTTAAGCTAATGTTTTAGAAGGAGGTCAAATATAATGTACTTAATGTTCCGCCTCTCTAGAGGACAGTGTTCCCCTCTGATGGGCTCCAAGGATCATTCCCATGACGCGATAAGCATCTGCTGATGAGTTTGAACTAAAATAGCCACCACACCTACACATATGCTCAATGTGGTCATGGATCTCACTGACCCCTAGATCACATCTCTCCCAGCCTGGATGATCAGCATATTTAGTCTGGTGAATTAAGTAGAGCCTATGATGTCTCTAGTGAAACCTTTCCCATGGCTTTGAGTTATGTAATATGCATTCTCTGCCCTCTTTCATTTGGGCCCACATGTCTGGTAAGCCAGCTGCTCTATGATGAAACTTTCACTTACAATTGTTAAACCCCAACTGAATTAAACTTCTCCTTAGCTTCAAAGAAAGAAGAAAAACAACTTAGTACATTTATGGTTTTCACATCATATTCCATCAAGGCCCCAAGTTGTCATTCCAGGCAAACACTACATCAGTAGTCAAAATAAGCTGGCATTGTGTGATTGGTTGAAATGAAAACCTGCTAAGCTAGAGCAACCTAAAAACTTGGATGTCTTGAGCCCCTTATCATCTATCTACATTAGCTAACATGGAATATGATTTTTCCTCTAGATTCTCATATTTTCCCAATGGTTACATATCACACATTTTAAGTTTCACATAGAATACATACAGTATATTTAGAAATTGCCAGATATTTTTCATATGAGACTCAATTTTTATCGCCTCTGTATTTTATTTTGCACACCATATTTTCAAACTTTTCATTCATTTATTTCTACTCAATATGTTCTAGTGTTGCAACTCTGCATTATGTGTAATACCTCTTTGCTCAATTCTTATGTAGATTCTATTTTTGCCGTATCCTTTAACTATTTTATGCTGTAACAGCCAAAATTCCCCACAGGGATAATTAATTAATTAAAGGGATACACCACTTTTTTGGAAGTTTAGCTCATTTGCCACATCCCCCCCACATAACCAAGATACACCATGCCTTACCGGCACTATCCGCTCAGTTTACAGTGAGCTACAGTCGTGAAGTTGGTAATTATCACAATAGAATGGAGGCTAATGGTACAGCTGTTAAAAATCTGCCAAAACACACATCTCACGGCGCCAAAATACATGTTGTGCTTCGGGTACTCACCACACGATGAAATATTAATCCAAAATGCACATACCGGTAATCTGTCTTTTTGGAAGGAAAAGAGGTAGCCGGCACTACTTTCCAAACATGGCCGACGACCTCTTTTCCTTCCAAAAAGACAGATTATGTGCATTTTGGATTAATACTTCATCGTGTGGTGAGTACCCGAAGCACAACATGTATTTTGGCGCCGTGTTTCGGCAGATTTTTAACAGCGGTACCATTAGCCTCCATTCTATGGCGATAATTACTAACTTCACGACTGTAGCTGACTGTAAACTGAGCGGACAGTGCCGGTAAGGCATGGTGTATCGTGGTTATGTGGGGGGATGTGGCAAATGAGCTAAACCTCCAAAAAAGTGGTGTATCCCTTTAAGTTTCATCTGATCTTTAATTATGTTATCTTAGCTTACTATTGGAAACCTCGGTACACTTCCATTTAAAATGCTATGATGTGAGCAAAGTCTGGCTATACTTCTAAGTTGTGCCATATACAATATACTGTAAGTGTGGATGGAACGTAAAGGGTTTGTGTACAGTACCTTTGGTCCAAGAAGCTCGCATTCCAACAAGCCGTGGAGGAGAGTAGAAGTATGATGTCACTGAAAACAGAGTCCAACCATGAAAAGGGTTAGCAGACCGACAGGTGGAGAGATCATGAAAAGATGAATGGATTCATTTTATGGATCTTATAGGTTCACATTATATAGACAAATCTCAAATACCACTACTAAACCTAAGAATCTGCAACAAGTGCATGGAGATTTCAAAAACAGGATTTGGTCTACTTGCAATAATAGGTCTTCATTGTGGACTTACTTTGTGACACTAGAATCTGTGTTGTCTATCAGTTTCATCCTCCATGAATTTAAATTTTCATAATTGATCTGGGAGATGCCTTTACTGATGTTAATCACTCTGAAGTCTTCTGGAGGGATGGAGCTCTGCAGAGAGGAAGCCAGATGCAGTAGAGATAACATTGAGAAGAATGTTTGTCATGGTGCTTCCACTGTGTGTGGCAGGCACAGTGCTGTACAAGGTCTTTCAGACCTCTGTTTGGGTTATGTCCCTTTCCTCCATGCAGATAAAATAAATCGTCTAAATATTACACTGTAGAGACAGCACGTGTGTGATGTCTTTATCAGTGCACATTCCAAGCAATCTGCAGGATATCCTCCGTACCAGACATTTGCTACATGTATAACAATACAAGACCAAGCAAAACTAAGGCACCGCTGCCGCCTTGTGGTAAAACACTGAAACTGATTCAACTGAAAGCAGCCACACTGGCAAATCAGAGTCTACGGGATCCAGCTATAATAAAATGTATAGAGACAATAATGTTTGGGATTAAGTAATGCAAAGAGTAGGGTAATAATAAATAAGGCAACAAGATTTAGGAAGGTGGACTGTTAAACTCTCTAAGAAAGGCTAAATCAACATTTGTCAGATCACATACCTGCTCACCAGAGTACAATATGAAACTGTGGTCTCCTCCACAGTTGATTTTGGTCACAGTATAATGTTGTGGTTCTAACAAGGAAAGGAAGAACCAAGAGTAAAGGTTAGCTGGCCAGCATTTGATAACAGAGTTCACTGTTGGTACATCGGTAAGAATTATGTCTACTATACGGAGAATTGTAGATAGAGATATATTTACATATGTCAAACATACAGTACATCAAAATGTGTGTGGGGGGGTCTCTTAGTGAAATTCTAATTTGATGGACGTGCTACAAGTTTGTTCATGTTATTTTTCCCACCTGAAGCTGAGGTTCCCCTACAACCCACTAGATGGCATGAGACAGTACCAATGCTCCTTGTCTGTGCAATTTCATACTACCGGTACATAATTTGAGATTTACCAAAGACAATTTAATTAAATTGACAATATGCTCAAGAGAGAAGCATTTGATTTTAACAGTACCGTAAATTCCGGACTATAAGGCGCACCGGTGTATAAGCCGCACCTTCAAAGTTGACTATTTTTTTCTTATATAAGCTGCACCGGACTATAAGCCGCGGGTGTTTTAATGGTATTTTTTTTTTTTTTTTATTGTGTTTTAATGTTTAATTACCATATGTAATGCTCCCATTTATTAACATTTCAACAAAACAACATAACACAACACCACCTGTGTTGTTATTTACAGTGCACACAGTGTCATACAGTGTCATACAGTGTGGTGAAAAGAGGGCAAGAGAGGAAATTAAAACAGAAGTGGATTTATAGTTAGAAAGAGTGCTAAAAAAGAGAGTTTTTTTTTTTTTTTTTAATCCATAGATAAGCCGCACCGTTATATAAGCCGCAGGGGCCAAAAAAGGCCAAAAAACGGGGAAAAAGGTGCGGCTTATAGTCCGGAATTTACGGTAGATCCTATCCATATCCAATTGACACCTATTCCTGGAAGTAACCGCCTGTATATAAAACAAATAAATAAAATAAAATCATGAAAACCTTTTACCTATTTAACACTTGCCATCATTAATCAACTCACAGTGACATTATGAAACACATAAAAGATACAAGAGCCAGCAATGAGCCATCTGGTCACCTGGTCTGTGGAAATGTCCTGTGAGAAGTGTGCTCTTGACAGGAAATGGGTTTCTGGCATTCCCCCGCATTCCTGTGCCCAGCTGGCCATGGCTGTTACAACCAAATGCATACACCATACCAGAGGAAGGCACAAACGCCAATGTGTGATGCCTGAGACATACAATGCAGAGAGAGAGAGAGAGAGAGATAGCACAAGATTTAGGACGCAGAGGAACACATGCAGTATTTGTGAGTTTCTGGCGACCAGTCCAGTACCAGTCCAGTACCAGTCTCGTACCTGCCACAGGCGATCTGAGACACCTCGCTGCCCATGAGCTCCAGCACTCGTCTGGGTAAAGGTTCATTGTTGGTGGAGTCGTGACCCAGCTGACCCCGCGAGCCATCACCAAATGTAAACAAGCCGCCATCCTGTCAGACAGACAACACAGTATGGGTTGTTTTTTTTACTGGTGTTTGAGACAGACATTCTTTGCATAGCTTGGCAGTTAGTCAAACTAAATAACATCCTTCATACTCAAAGACTCCACCCACCCACCCAAACACACACAGCACATCTTGGAGATGTGGCTGGACTATGGCTGGAGATTAATTTGTCTGGATCCGGTATCACTATTCACATGCAACAATAAAGTTATATTCCTACTTTTGTGAGGGCAGCTGTATGTTGATCTCCACAGCTGATGTAAACAACCTTTTGGGATCTCAAAAACTTGATGTGGCACGGGACAGCACGATCTGAGAAAAGGAACACAAACAAGCAAGGTTACATAGCTCTACACTGCTATTGGTTTACGTGCGTGTCCTCCTACAGTTGAGTGCGAGATGTGGGGGAAAACTGGATGATATAACTATGTGCAGGGAGATTGGCTATACTTTGTATCATGTATTAAATACATAATAGATCAATAAATAATTGTATTAAATAAATACTAATTGATTACACTTTTTAGATACATGATTGACTTTCAGATTCACTTTCCTGTATTTACTGCTGATTTAGTTTGTTTAGTCATGCCATTGCCCAAAACCAGTTTCAAGTAGAGGCTGCAGGGCAAGATCAGCTTATTGGTAATTTAATTCCCATGCCACATGACTGCAAGGACTAGTCTTGACAAGAACAACCTGACCTGCAGTATTCAAAGTCTATATTAGGTAATAGAACAATTATACAGTATTTGATGACACACACTACTAGATCTTGGAGCTAATGCTTAATACACACACTTACACTGCTGATTTAGTAACTTACAATACTTCTAAAAGGCATTTCCACAACAAAGAAGTCTGATGTGTCCCCCTTCATTTTCAAGTTCATATTTCTTTGTTTGATACTCCAACATATGGACCCCCCCCCCCCCCCCGCCTCCATACACTGGGAGGCCAGAGTGCAAGGTCAGCTACAGAAGAGTGTCCATCTCCTGCTCTAGGACATCTTGGCATGGTGGGTGCATGCTGTTAGTGTTACGGAGGGACTTGACCCTAGGCCTTTTGATGCTTACTACACCACCCTGTTGCTCATCCCACCCAAAACCCCATCATGTGTCATCATTCTACTGTACCTTGTTCATCATTGAGCCCCAGCTGCCCGGCACTGTTCTTGCCCCAACCAAATACAGCTCCCGACAAGGAGAGCGCAAAGCTGTGGTCTCCCCCAGCAGTGATCTGTGCCAAGGGTATTCCTGACAGAGACTTGAGGGGCTGCGGGGACAGCGTGCTGGGCTCTCCCTTCCCCAGACCCAGCTGACCGCTGGAGTTCTGGCCCCATGTGAACAGCTGGCCATCTGAGAGGGAGAGGAGGAACGCGCAACAGAGTTAGCCGGAACATCTATCCCTTCAACTGCTTGAAGGACCTTGTCAACATTTTGGGAGATTCGTCTATTTGCCATAGAAGATAGATGGCCTTCTCTTCTCTGTGCTTGCACTAGAAAGTTGTGACGTGCCCCTCCTGCTAGTTAGCTTAGCACAAATGGCTGGTAGTCTACAGAACGGGCTAGCCTACCCCCGTTAAGTCACCAAATACACATTCCAACAGCACCAAAACGCTCTTATGTACATGTTTTGACTTGTGCATTCACCAAGTTATGAAATGATAATGTAAAATTATGAGACATTGTAATTTTCAAAGCAAAATACATAGCGGGAACTTCCAGTTTGGTCAGGAAGTAGTTCCGGCTATCTATTTGCTTCAAAAATTACAATGTCTCATAATTTTACATTATTATTTCATAGTGTGGTGAGTACATGAGTCACTCACAACATGTACATACTGTAGGAGCGTTTTGGCGCTGTTGCAATGTGTATTTGGTGACTTAAAGGGGGTAGGCTAGGTTTTCTACTCCATGCACAGAGAAGAGAAGGGCATCTATCTACTCATCTTACTATCGGGAAAATGGCAAATAGGAGAATGTCCCAAAACGTTGGCGTGTTCCTTTAATAGTATAGACTTAGCTAACTTTGATGTGGTAGTATGTTACTATCTGAGTCTGCAAAAAGCTACTGTGATTTAACCTGAGGTGGTAAAAATGTAGGCCTACAACACTCCGCTCACTGGAGCAGTCTAGTCCAGGGGTTCCCAAACTAAGGATGCCGCGGCCCACTTTGAAATCTGACAATCTTCCGGGGCCCACCCAACCCTTTAATCACAACTCTGATCAACACACGAGACTATGATGTATTTCCCTATATGTTTTATTTTATTTTATTAACGGAGCATGTGAACTTGGGCATGAGGGTAATTAATAATCCATCCACATACAAAAACATTTCGGCAAAATACCCAAAAGCACATTGCCAACATTTTCTCCCCCCTTACTCATCAATTTGCATGCACATCACATTTGTTGAGACAAAATGTGATGAGCAACAACAGAGGAAATCAATCCACAAGCTATTAGGCTGTGAAAACTTATCTGTGAAGGGGAGACTTCTGGTACCCATTGGACCAATTTTCATTTATATAAATTGAGCTGAGAGGTCAAGGAACCCCTTTGAAATAATTTCCCCTCGCCAAAATGTAACCTATGTTTGGAGCGTTATTTAGCCCCCTTCCCGACAAGCTAGCATATTATGCTTGGTACCAATGGGTGCCTTAGGTCTTCTAGTTTATTCTGGTAACAGGATCTCTACTATAGCTTTAAAAAATGACCCTGCTACAGCAATTTGATTACCTGCGAAAATCTAGAGTGTTGGCAGACCACTCGCGGCCCACCTGCAGTACCTCCACGCTCACAGTTTGGGAATCACTGGTCTAGTCCAATACAGTAGCTAAACTGACAGTGTGTTATGGAGAGTTTGTGCCATCTCACCTCTGGAAAGTGCGATACAGTGCTGGTTGCCACACATTACTTGAGAGATGCGGTGCTCACACAGCTTTTTGATCAACCTAGGCAAAACAAGAAATATATTTGTTCAAGAGGGCAAACTCACATTATGGCTACAGGTTTCCTATTGGACTTAAGACATCAAAATTTTGGACACAGGAAATATGTCACAATCATTCATGTTGATTTTGATCAGTGTAATAGTAGTTTGTGGTGTGATCATTATTTTCTGTCATGTGTCACAGTGTTTTTGTGATGACACAATGATGCTTTGTCAAGCATCACCAATGGTTTTCTGCAAAGCACTAAAACACTGTACTTACTAGCAGTCACACTTACACATGTGTATTTCCTGTGGTGGTATTAAGTAGAGGTATATATATATATATATATATATATATTACTCTTTTTGCCAGTTGAGAAAAGGTCTGAAATATACCCTGGGCCTGATGATAAATAAATTGTGTTTGATGATAAACCATATAATCTTCCTTTAAAACTATATAGAATGACATACAGAATATAAGTATATAAGTAGAAGTAGTATCAATCATGCAAATAGTATCGTCTTTATTTAAATTAAAAAATGTGCTTTACAGGTTTTGAGCATCCAACTTTTAGTGTAACTGAGATGCGTATTAAGAAAAGGCTTGGGGGAAGAGGGTCTTTATCTCAACTCTGTTTTTTCTGGAGCAGTGCCCTTTCCTGGGGCCTGTACCACAAAGCAGGATTAGTGGCTTCGCAAGGTAACTTCTGGTTTAACCCTGGGTTTGCCGTGCAACGCTGCTAGTTCACATCTTACCAAGATATATCACCGTGGCAACTTAAGCTGCACGCCACGGCTAACCTGCTCCAGAGCAGGTTAAGTTCAGAGGATAAGATCAAAATGCATGGAAGACCCACCTTCTGACCAATCAGCTCTCTGGAGACAGCGAGTCACCATTCATATAGGATCCCCATATGAAAAGTAGATGGCATTCAAATGAAAATCACAAAAGAAAAAAACATGAATGGCTCCTGTTGAATTAATCAAGGACTGAAGCCTTGCACTTGTTCTACATCATTAAATTAAGCCTACTTACCACTGTTTTTATATTTAATCATTTTTATTTGTCCCCAAGTAGTTACGTTTGACCCCGCCGATTGCAGGTGAACGGTGCGTGGAGAAATGTCACTAAATCACTGGTGTAAAAACAAAGGTTACCATAAACGTCTCCAAAGCGCACCACGGTTCTGTGTGCGCAATGGAGCTGAGGCTGACATGTCATATACGCCAGAATAGCCTACATCTAAGCAATTTAATGGGATAGCCTACACACAGATGTAATTCATATCTAGGCTACTCCTGCATTTTGCAGCTGCAACTGTGTTACTTTTGGCCTGTATGATGTGACTGAAATCTTCATATCTTTTCCAGCATTAGTCCTGTATGAAATATGCCTCTGCTGCCAATATGTGACCACAAAATAAGCTATTTTTATCAATGAAAACTATGCCGGCACCGTGTCGATTCAGTTCAGCAGCTTTTCTTTTTTTTATTATCATTATTTTTTTATTGGTATGATAGGAATTATTCCATCAGTGCGACCAAACACATCATGAGTGATAGAGATAATTATTCATTGAACCTACGTTTCTAAATCTATGGTCTAAATAGGGTTACGGATTTAGGAAATTTAGACAGATTACACATTACTTCCACTCACAAATAAGACTAGGGTTGGCACGATGGACGATGGCATTGACCATCGTCGATGGGCCGACCCCCATCGACCTCTGAGCCTTCTACATCGGACCATCGTGATTAATTATCTGTTCGAATTAAAATTGAGCAGATTTAATCATAAAAAAAGGCCAAATCCACTCAACTCGACACGTGGGTGGCACTAAACAAGCGTGCCCTGCCCTGTGCCCCCAGTTCAGATAAGCGGTAGAGCGGAGTCGGCATAAGTCGGTTGTGGTGTTGTGAAAATGTTAAGACAAAGAAGAAACTTCCCGTTCTTTCCTGTTTTCAACCCAATCAATGTGAGTAATGTTACAAGTCTCCAACTGTGAATTCAACTCGCCTGTTTCCTGGAAGTCGCTCCATTACAAAGGCTGCTGCTGTGTTTCTATCTCTCCTTAACGTCATGTTAGGTTCAAAACTGAGCCCACACGAATACTAACGTTATCCGCCAGTAATTCTTCCCGTTTTCTTCCAGCTAGTTAAATTCAACACACATGTTGTTGGTCAGGATCTGTAACGTTAATGTTATTTGTTTTGCGCCTTTCAATATTGCTGGTAGTGATAGGCTACTGCTTCATTCACCTGGCTCTGTGCTGTAGTCGTAGCCTATCCAAGCCCGCTGGTCTCTCATGACATGTAGAGCTCAGCTGTCCTGTAGTAAATGTGAACTTCATCAATCCTTAATTAACCCCCACCCCCATCAATGACGATGCCATCGTACATCGCCATGTTTCACTGTGGAACCATCGCCATGTTTCCCTGTGGAACCATCGCCATGTTTCACTGTGGAACCATCGCCATGTTTCACTGAGGATGGCTATTTAGTCGCACAACCCTAAAAAAGACATGCCAGTTTTATTGAGTTTATAAGCTGCTGTAGGCTTGTGGAGGCAGAAACCGCTGTTCAAAAACCAAATGACTGATTTGAATAAAAGCAGTAACTTTAGACAGTCCTTCAGTAACACACTAATATCCAACACTGATTTTGATTCTGACATACAGTAAAGCCCCACTAATTAATGTGTGTGCACTTTGAATGAATGAGGAAATAGGCGTGTCTGGCACTGTAAAATCTGGACCTGTCCATATTGCATTGTGATTAGCTAGTTGTTACAAACCACGCCTCTTTCGTGGACACGAGCTCCTGTGGACGAGCATGTGCACGAGCTCAGAGCTGGATAGGGAAATCCTAAATTGACAGACCCAGCTGATAATCACCTTCGTGGCATCATTTAGCGCAATTGCGATTGTCTGGTTAAGTCAAACCAGATCAATGGGACAGATCCTGGATCTGTTTATCTCAATTCGTGGTACAGGCCTCAGGTCTCTTCTACCGCTCTTCATCTGACTGAAAGGTATATTAATGCAAAATATGGAGTTCTTCCAGCAATTCAATTTTGACATCCTGAGTTAACACTGACAATTCTAACTGGAGTAAACAGGACTGAGGACACAAGTCAGCGCTAACCAAGAACCAAGATCACTATCCTCTGGCCAAATGACTAGATTTGAAGGGTCATTATGATTATTCCCTCAATTGTAATTTCAGTCTTTAGTGCACTGATGGTTCTGTGATGTCATCTTCTATGACGCCATATGACTCACACTAGTACTTTGTGGTGGCATAATGGTATTCCCTGATGTCAAAATGCCTTCTCTCTGTGTTGCGACAATGAACGTTTTTTCAAGACAATGGCAGCATTCATAGCTTTGTTATTTTGGATGCTCAAAACTCCTTTTTTGTTTTGGCAGCTTGGCATGCTCCTGTATGCCTCCTGTCCTTATCTGCACCTCTTAAAATGTTATTTTGCTGAAGTCCACTTTCTCTGAGTCTCCTATCAGACTAAAAGCTGCAGTTCCTCTACGGTGCACTACGGGGTCACCTGGGGATACGAACGGCCTCCTCCGCAGATCCCAGGCCCAGCTGCCCCCCTTCACCAGCTCCCCAGGCAAAAACCTGGCCCTGCTCATTCACCGCCACAGAATGGTCCCGGCCGCATGACACCACCGCTATCTTCTGTGTATCCAGAGCGCCTACTAACTCTGTGGGGAGGAGGGAGGACTCATCAGAGAGAGCAAGAAGCAGCTCCATGGACATTGACAATGTAATTAAAAATTACAGTCTTGACTTCAGAATTCTGCTATTTGACACTTTCACAATGTGCAATATTTTCAGTTCAGTTTACTAGCTAATTCCTTTTTAGGGCTACCAGGTAACTTCTGTTTTAGCAGGCAATAGCCTGGTCCGGGTACTACCTTTACAGAAAGATGTTTTGCCTGTCCAAACACATCTAGGCCTGGCCTACCTCTAGTTTGTTAATGATCACAGTGGTGTTAAAGTTAGCCAGCTGTAAACTCTGATCGGTATCTGATGAAGTTACACAATGTGCTGAAACAGAGGGCATTCAAAAAGAAAGCCCTCATATACTGACTGAACACATTAATGGGATTCAGCATTGGCATTCTATCTAATCAAAAATAATGGAAAGTCCAATGACATCCTGAGAAGATCAATAGTTTTTCTTAAAAATTACATAATTACATAAACAAACTAGAAATACCGCCTGGCGGTTGTAAGCCTCCTCCGTCAACAAGTCAGTAGTCTTCATCCATGTCTGTCCAGACTCATACAAGCACAAATACCGTGACGCCCACAGTGCAGTGCAGTAATGTTTGGGAGTACCTCGACAACAACACGTGACGGCTAATCGTTTTCAACATGGACAATGGTCCTACCCCGGTCCCCTACCCCAAAACCACCCACATCCCCCCAACCATTCCCACTGCCCATCCCTCGAACCCCGACTCTCTATGACCTTCCTATCCCTAGCTACGACCACTTTCCCCTAGCCCCACCCCCTTCCCTCACCACGGTCCTGAAACGGGCGGGTACGTGAGGTATCAGTGACCTTGAACTTTGACCACCAAAATCTAATCGGTTCATCCTTGAATCCAAGTTGATGTTTGAGCTAAATTTGAAGAAATTCCGTCAAGGCGTTCCTGAGATATCGCGTTAACAAGCATGAAACGGGCAGTCGTGAAGTCAGTGACCTTGAACTTTGACCACCAAAATCTAATCAGCTCATCCTTGTGACAAAGTGGATGTTTGAGCCAAATTTGAAGAAATTCCCTCATGGCATTCGTGAGATATCACATGAATGAGAATGAAAATGGCGGTCATGAGGCCGCAGTGTAGGACTGCACAATATTGGAAAAAACTGACATTGCAATCTATTTTCTTTCTGTGATATATATTGCGATATGAAAGAATACAGGAATTTTCACCAAATGACTTGAATAGCTCATCAAGCCTTGCCCCTTTCAGGAGGTAGTGGGTAAGTTGTGTGGGTGACGTAGTAGCAAGTGTTTTTTTATCTGCAGCCAGAGTGATTGGGAGGATGCTAGTGTGCTAAGTGCTACGTATCAAGCAGCAAAAAAGTGATTAAGTTAATTTGCCTCATTACTTGACATTGCACGTCCTGCAATGTGACTATTGCGCATGCACACATTGCGATGAGTGACAATGCTTAAACGATATATTGTGCAGCCCTATCGCAGTGTCATTGAACTTTGACCACACCAAAATCTAATCGGTTCATCCCAGTCCGAGTGGACGTTTGAGCCAATTTTGAAGCAATTCCATCTATCAAGGCGTTCCTGGGATATTGTGGTAACGAGAATCGGAGGGACGGACATACGGACAACCTGAAAACATAATGATTAAGCATAACAATAAACATGCACTGTGGAAACAATAAAACCTGAGATTCAGATAGGAAAAGACGATGTGCCATGCTGTTTTATTCTACAACTAAATCAGAAATCTATGCTTAGAGGTGGGCTTGCTTCCATGCAAAACTCTGAGAGCTGGTTCATGTGTCAAATGCAGCAAGCCGCACAGGAGTGTGTACACCATGGAGTTAGTTCATCATGCTTCTCAAGTAGGAAGCTCTCCACATCGCCCAACAAGAAAATAAATAACACCAGTGGAATCACACAGGTTACTCTTTGTTAAGCCAATCCTGGATGGAGGCACCACGACACAGATGCTGTTGTTTTACGCATGAAGCACAAACCAGCCTTTAGCATTATGTTGCTTTAAAGAAAAGTGGGACATCCACGGCAAAGTAGGCACCACCTCTGCGGAGAGACAACCAAACAGTGTGCAACCGATTTGCACTTTAGCTGCTGTACTAGTTTCCTGTGTGGTTGTGGTTCCCAGCTATGCGGTATTAGGTTTCATACAGAAGGTTAAATCACTTAAACTATTTTGGCATAATTTAGAACAATACGTCTACACTACAATTCATGAGTGTGAACAAATCTAGAAAGGTTTAAGCTTTAGGTTTAGTCTATTTGTTTCTTTAGGGCCTAATGATACTGGCTTGTATTCATTGTCGTTTCAGATTCTCCCACATGCCTATTCACAGTTAACACACAAATACAAACCTCCACCCACACGATAGCAACACACTCACCACTGTATGGAATCTCACTGGCAGCTATGAGAGAGTCCTAGCAATCTATTGATTCCCAAATTAGTGTACAATCTAACCAGCTGAATGTAGATATAGATATCAGCTTCTCATATGTCCTTCCTTCCAGGTACTATAGAACTTCTTTTTTAATCAACACTGGAAATGGAGGCAGAGCAGTTACCGGTATGTTATGTTAAGCTTATGTTATTATAACATTTTGCAACATTAACATGTATAGAAATGTTCCATCATCAGGATACTGTATCTGCACACGTTCAGAGTCTTTTTGCAGGTGCAAAGTGTAGTCAAATGTAGTCTCTAGTGTATTGCAAGGCAGTGCGCATTACGTCTCTCCTTCCTATTTAATAGTGTCACACACACACAGAAACAAAATGTCTGCACACATACACTCTCTTTAGTCAAATTTGGAGTTAAAATGCTTTTAGTTGCCTATAGCATAGATAACATAATAAGATACAAAAATGATGCAATAAGGTTTACATTAATATCACCATATTCTTTTATCAATATGTCTCTCTGGTTTACCTGTCGATTCAGAAGTTTGAATATACAGGGGTCTGCTGTATTATCCTTCAGTTTAGTCAGGGAGACCTAATGCATCATTCATAAAACCATTGTGTGGCAAAGAGATTAAATTCTCCATTGATATAAAAGGCCATCAATTTAAGCACCATGCATGGATAGCTGTTGTTCATTCTCAAATCATTCTCTTAATGCTTGTGTTTGACCATTGTACATTCAGTGGTCTTCTTTTTTTTTTAGATGTTTCCAATGACACAAAAGCAAGAGTTGCAATAACCGTATTATTATTATTATTATTATTGTTATTATTGTGTATATTTGCCCTAGTGAAGTGTAGTCAACTTAAATCAGGTTTGTTGGCCTAGACCTGCACATGTCTAATGTAATGTATATAACTGAGATTTCAGACTGACAGCTTACCTGGTGAAGTCCCTGGTTTGTCATGGCCCAACTGTCCACAGCTGTTGGAGCCACATGTATACACACTGCCATCATGCAGCAGGAACAGGGAGTGTTGCCCTCCACAGGCTACTTCTTTCAGTCCCCTACCATTGAACACCTGACAGTTCCTTGGCTCAAACACAGAGTTCCTCTCCTCGCCGATGCCTAACTGTCCATCCACTGCATTTCCCCAACACAGCATGGCGGCAAGGGAGAGGGATGAGCACCAGTTTGAACAGAGACAGAGAGATGGATAGAGGAAGATGGAAATGTTCAGGCCTGACAGCAGCCCTGCTTTCTCCCCTTGGTGTGAATTCCAAACCTGGAGGAGGCAAGGAAACGGAGATCAAATATCATGATTGTTGAGAAGGAACACATGCTTAGCCTTGTACTCTGTGTATGAACCATGGTAATGCATGGTAATGTTTTACGTATTAAGTACGGACTCGGGAGGTGTTTAGAAGTGGGTGTGGTTGTGTGTGAGAGTGATGTAAGCACTGTGACGACAAGGACCCAGGCAGCGTGTCTAAATAAACCCTGTCACTGTAATCCCTGCTTAAGCAGCTCCAAACGGTCCTGCCTCATCACCAATCCACTCTCAACATGCGTGCCACTGACCGGCACTGCAAGGCCAATGGCCATGGGTAATATGCAGGCAGAATATCAAAGATAACAGAGAATGTGTAGGGGGAAGCAAAAGGTGACAGAAAGAGAGAGATGGAGAGGGTATATGGGATGCCTATGGCATCCCCATCTGTTTGGGACAGACTATCCAAACAAATGGGGTATGATTGATCAACCCACGAACCTTCTAACTTTCCACACTACAACTGTGTCAAGGACAATTACAATTTCAGCTACAGACACCCCTCTATTTTTGCCCCAGTGGGCCCTAACTAACTGTACATGTTTGCGCTTGTTTAACGCGTTATGTAACGTTACAAGCTCTCTCGAAGTTACAGAAACCCATTTTGATTAGCTAGCTAAGCTAGATGTGGGCTGCGCGCGCCTCATCTAACGTTACCATGATGCTATCTTATCTTGCTGTTGAGGAACTAGAAATAACGTTAGCTGTTCTGAATTCTGTAGTCAGACGTTAGATAGATGGTTAACTGTCTCTACAAACGTTAGGTTACGTTAGATGGCTACATTTCGAGGGTTTAGGCAGGGAGCCAACATACTTTGCTCGACGTCCCACACAAGCAAATCACTTTAGTGAGCTAACCTTAGCAAAGCTACAGTAGACGATCAGTCCTTTTGCTGATAATTCAATCAACAGTGGTCCAAACGGTAAGAAAAAAGGAAATGTAATATAACTGGTTAGCTGGTTTATCCAAGCCTAAAAGCGGCGTTTACCTGGGAAAATGCATTCCGAGATTCAAGTGGGGCGTTTCGATGAAGCACATAACAGAGCAATAACAAGGAAGTGATTCAGCTGCCTTCGTCATGAACATGTGACTTGCTGTCAGAATTATAATACCTACCAACATGTACATCAACGAGGTTTTACATATTTATTATACAGTCTATGGGTTTTACACATACACAGCGTATGTATTTGCTATTCTTTCCCATCTGAATGAGGTGGAGGACGGGCTATCAGTATCAAGAAGAACCTCAAAATGTGTGTGTGTGTGTGTGTGTGTGTGTGTGTGTGTGTGTGTGTGTGTGTGTGTGTGTGTGTGTGTGTGTGTGTGTGTGTACACACTATATATATATATATATATATAGTGTGTACACACACACACACACACACACACACACACACACATATATATATATATATATATATATAAATATATATACACACACACACACACACAGTATATTTATTTATTTATTTATTTATTTATCAAAGCACATATTTAAATAAAGATACAATCATTTCCATTGCCATCAGGTGATGTGATAAGTGATTGTGACATCACTTTTATTTTTTTATCGATTTATTTATTTATAAGAACTGTGTTAGCATGAACCTTAAATGTTAATACAATAGGGAAATTTACACAAGCTACCTTGAACCAAAAACAACATTCATAGAGCAGGCCCACATAGCATACTGCTTTTGGACTGCATAAACATAGCTCTTATTCTATTTCTGCATAGGTCTTATACTATTTCTAGATACTTTTAAGCCTGTTTTGTAAATTGTCTAGGGATCTGCACGAATGTGCAAAAAGGATCGACAGTGTTGTTCACCTTGGCACATTGAAGTTAATCTGAAGTTGACAGTAAACACTGTCATTTCTGGACAGTGGGCAGTAACACAAGATTGGCATCTCAGCTATTTTAATACATCCATGTATTCAACGACATAATTGGATAATCCATGCGCGTCAACATCTCTATTCACCAATGACGTTCTAACGGTTAGAATCTAACCTAACAGTTCGTGTGTAAATTAGAAAACAGCCTCCGTTCACAAGTGATTTTGTCACCCTGCCTGGTTCCGGCCTAGAACCCGCCCTAGACAGGAAGTAACAGCGGAAATAGCTCTTAACTTGACAATTAGACACAACGAATCAGAAAATAAAACGGCAAACAACAAAACAAAAGATGGACGTACTGAACGAAGTTTTTGAAGAAGTTCTTGTAGAAACATTGTGGATTCACAATCTCACATATTTTAAGCCAATACAGAAGCTTTACTTTTCAAACAAATAAAAGACTGAAAAAAGTGATGTTTTTTTTAATCCCTTTTAATGTTTGTTCACAATTTATAGAAACATAACATTATTTTTTATCTGCTAAATTCAATACAAAATTGACTGCCAACCAATAGAATAAAAGATAGGTACAGTACCTCAGGCACATACAGTTTTAAGTCCAAACACAGAAGTAGTTGCAGAGGTGTTGCATACCACACCTGAATACACAGTGGTCATGGGTTACAAGTACAGTAGCTCATGAGAAGTGCAGCAGGAAAGAGAAGCAGGTCCTCAATTCTTTTCAAATGTATAATCTGCCACTTAAATCCTACCCACAACTGCTTCGAAGAAAATTGCAGGATACTCTGGTAACTGCTGTTAGCTGATATTTAAATTCATACTGTAAGGTCTGCTTATGGAGCCACTGGAGGGCAGTAGTGAGAACTTGAGGTTAAGCAGAAAAAAATATAAATGTTAATCGTTCTCAAGATAATTCCCCATTCATAACATCTAATCTCCTACTAAATGGCAGGACAAGTGGTATTACAATATAGGCCCTATATACCTACAGAAATATACTATGAACTGTGCTTATCTTTGACCTCTGTTAAAATCTATTATTGCTATTATATAGTTTTCTTTTCATGTCTTCCCCACTACAACATTGGTGACGGAAAAGGTCTCGGCAAAGACCCACAGCAATCGGAAACCTATTAGGCTATTACTATACATTCAGTAGTGCACACGCACCAATCTAACTTCCATACTCTAACTAAAAAGTAGTCATAGTATCAAAGTTCTTAGTAAATCAATCTAGATCACAACTCTGCAGCATGAAAAATGAATATCCTTTCTCCAAGGCAAACAGCATGTCTTATCCAAAATGTTCACATTCATAAGCCTTGCCTATCACAAACCATGATGGTCTGCTGAAGTAAGTCTGTGCAACGACGGGGGAAATGAGAGAGGGGAACCCGGGTCAAACAGAATTTGAAATCATACAGAGGGATGTTGCTTATGCCAGCCTGAAAGAAGATGCCCTTGTTTCTACATGCCTGGCAGATTTCATGAAGTAATTGACCCAGGTAAGTTATGGAATTCCAGCAAAGCAAGGCCTGGAGATGGAGGAGGTAATTAATATTGATGTAGACAGCAATGACTAAAATGCAATTCCTGCCATATGCTCAAATCCAGTTTCCCCCTAGAATTTCTTTAAAGCAATGGAGCAATGGAGAGGCAGGCAGGGTAATATTGATTCTGGGGCCTCATTTAGAAATTGTTTAATCGACTTTGAACTAGCATCTATTAATGTCAAGGAAAAGCTCCGTCAAATAGGCATTGGGCCCTTAAGTTTATGACAGAGGATTTAAGTTTCTATGTTCGCGCTCGGTACAGTGCATTGATTTCACCTTTCAATGACTCAGGATTCAGCAGTAACTGTGGAGCCTCCCAGGATTAAGCTGGTAAAAAAATATATAAGTGGGCCCAGTTTTCTTACGAGTTACTCATAAACCCTGCCCATGGATTAGTAAACCATGCGCACAGATTTGTAATATCTACATTGATGTCAAAAAGGGACTTTTAAGCCTATATACCATAGTGAGCCAGAGCCATTACACAGCTTTGTGAGCTGTAATAGCCATTAGGCATCTAGACCACATTGGAACCATAACCATTGATGAATCACATCAGTAGGTCTAATTTATGATCCAATGTGTGATTTGGTGACAATATGAATTCCATTTACTCCTAGAGTACCGCAGGAATGAGGCCAGAAGACCTGGATGCCAACACTTCCGCTTCCTTTGCCTCAAAGTCAATGGGATTTTTGTATGGGGAATTGGGCATTTTGGTTAAATGCTTGAAATAAGGTCAGTGGTTAACTAAAGTTTATGAAACAGCGAACTTTGTGTTCAGATAATCTTCACAAATGAGGACTACTTTCATGATTTTCAAAGCGTATCAATCAATATACATATTACAAATCCATGTGCTGTCTACTAATTCGCAGGCATGGTTTAGGACTCTGTGCGCAATGATTACTAATTTGAGGGCATGGTTTACTAATCCATGTGCAGGGTTTATGTATTCTGGGTGCTTGGAGCCGTGCGCGGTTTTCCAATCCGTGCCCCTTGGTGACCTCCAGCACCTGGCCGGAGGTCTTTAAGCCCTGCAGATGGTGTAGTTACACTTTGGTTGGAATGAAAACCTTGCAGACGCTCTGCCCTCCATGGCACATGGTTTTCTGTCCCTTGGCCTGCAGTACAAACAATATGTCACTTTAACACATCCGGGTAGTGTAGAGGTAAAAGCACTCACCTGGGACATGGGTGAATTGGGTGGGAAGTGAAAAAGGCTAATTACCGTAAGTGAAAAGTAACAAATGACCGTTGTCCCAAAGATGGCACACAGATGTGTTAAAAAATGACATCCTTTTTCTTGCTCAATGCCTGCTAAGTGCTAACTGAATTCTTTGCTTCAACTTGCAGTCTTTGCATGATAAATAGAAGTATACTTGTATCGATTTTTAGCCTTGCCAGAAAACATGCCAGAAAGAATGCTTACAAAACAAGTACAAAACATTTTTTAGCATTCAAATTGCCGAAAAATGGTTTAGATTTTGATATCACAAAAGTATAAAAACAAACAAACAAACCAACAAAAGCATTACTCTTACATCAGACCAGCTTCTCTTCTTTTTTTTTAGATCAGCTTTTCATGAACCACAACTTTGGTTTGAACTTGGTCATAAGCACAAAATTTGCACATTAGAGAATTTTTATGCAGCCCCAGGTTATTGGTCTAAGAACCAGTGCCAGTTCCAGTGCCTATAATGGATTATAGCCGTCTTTTTTTGGGATACTTACTTACAACATGACCTATGGACAATTGTGCTCTAATCAGCCTACATCCGTTTTCTGTGCGAAATAGACCCTCAAGTCAACAGCCCTATCCTGCTTGATCCATCACAGAAGGAAAATTAGGAGACAGAAGGGATTTTTTGGGGGATACTACTCACCGCAGGGTAAAGGTTAGGAGAGAAAGGAGAGTGTGCAGTGCGGTGGAAAAGTCCTTGATGTTGATGAAGTTGTAGACTATAGCATCAAATGATATGTTACTAGTCAGATGCAGCAGGAGTCTATGCACTGATTATGTGGAGCAGGGAATGTGGCTTTCTCCTTCAAATGGTTGAGCAGGGCATGTGGTGAGAAGGGAAGACAGCTCAGTTCAAAGTCCCACTGCTGTAGTCTAGTAGGGGGGGTGGGGGCAGCTATGTAGGGGACGGGGGGTGGCTCACTCGCTTCTCTCATAGCAGGATCTTGACTCCTCCCTGTGGAGACTGGGCACCCTGGGATCCCCCTCGTGGAGGTGCTGGCCCAAACTCTAGCCGCTTCACCAAACTGCAAGACAAGATGAAGCACAAGCACTTGTGAGCCAACACAAATACGGTCTCCACCCTCCCATTTTCTCCCCAATTCTACGTGGCCAATTCCCCCTGCTGTCCAAGGTCGTTGCTCCACCCCCTCTGCCGATCTGGGGTAAATTCGCAAATCAAGCATGCATTTTAGACATAAAGGTTCCCTCCAGTCAGTTTTCCTGCGTGTATAACCATTGGTGATCTATAATTTCATCAGAAGACGTACAAATATATCTTATTTGCGCCAAAGATCGTATTTGGCGATCGATAAGAACCGAAGGCTTATAGAGCTGAACAGGCATGTGACATCTCCTGCCCCGGAAGAGAGTTCCCCAATTATTTTCTCCATGGACATTTGGAAAAATCCTTATATAAACGGGTTTTAAGGCTGGAACCAAGCCAACCAGCGACCTAATGAATCGTGAGTGACCATAAAACATTTCACTCTGGGCAAAAAGAAGAAATAAAGAAAATATGTTTTTGTTGATGACGTCATGGCAGACATTCAAAGCTTCATTCAAAAACATCAATAGAAGCTTTGAATGTGACAAAATGACATTCAGTACAGCCCTTGAACTTATATTCTAAGAATGTAGATGATACGGCTGCTGTTGTCCTCACCTCTCGTACTGAGGAGGAGGGCTCATGCTGCTGACCTGGGCCTCAGGACCTCCTTCTAAACCTGAAGGAGTACCAGGACCAGCTGGAAGCGCTGGCCTGTTGGTGGATGTGTCATACACAAAGTCATGACACGACGCCAACTTGGACTCCAGATTCTGGCAGAGATAGAATAAAATACTTAGTCATCCATCAGGTCATATTATGCAAAATCCAAAGTTGTGATTAAAATAACATTTATCAACAATACAGTTCTGCACAGCATGTGATATACGTGCTGTAGTATATTTTTAAATTTCTTACTCCAACTTTTCTCAGCAGCTCCCCTACGATGTTGAGTGCAGATATTCTAGCCGACGTAGTGAGGGGAGTTCCTGTTAGGCCATCACCTGAAACAATTACAAGCAGATGTACCGATTAATTTTTGAAGACCAAGACGAACATTTACAAACCATATAGAATAGCATAATAATTAATTAGATGAGTTTTGTAGCCTCATAGACATTAGTCTATTCAATCTAGTAATAATGTTAAAAATCTTAATTTGAGTATAGAAGGTGATACCCATTCGTGTGTTGTGTTTGTCCCTTTTATGTTGTTTGTTCGAGGACTGCAATGGAAACAAGCCTATGCTTTATGCTACGGCTTTATTGTGTTTTTATCCTCGGTGATTGTCTGTATCTGTATTTGTGTTCCCTGTTTCTTTGTTGACATTCACCAAATAAAGTCAATCAATCAATCAGTGTTGTGCAGCCCCAAAAATAACCTGCCATTTTAAAAGTTTGTGTGACTTGTGAAATGTCTGTCTGATTGTGTATGGAGGGACACACATTTGTTTACTGATATTTATTGAAGATTCAATAAAAACAATTGTTGAGGAAAGAAACTGCTATTTTATCTCAGTCTAACATGGGGATGATTTAGATCATTCACATGGCAGGTTTCAACAAGTAAAATTTAAGACTTTAATTCTAAGAATTTAAAGTGATAATACGGAAGATTTCAGTTTTCTTGTCTCTGACCATGAGCAGTAATTGCAGATGAGAACCACACAGTGGCACATGTGACGTGAAGGGGTTTTTCTTCTTCTTCTTAATACATTCAAGTACGCCAGTGGGGGGCGGCAACGCTTGGACGCCAACCGCGCACACATCTCAAAAGAAGAAGAAGTTGGTCTGCGGTAGTTAGCAGAGCTATATAATAGAAGAGTTGCGACATCTCATTCACTCCAATGGACCAGTTTTTGGATTAAGCAGCGCTTGTAATATTATCAGCTTTATTTTATGCATTAAAACGTAGCATGAGAGCCCTTCCTGGCTATACCCCCGCTACGTGAGGCTACGTGAGGCACGCATTTTGGACTTCCGTTGGCCCACTCTCTCTTCTATATTACTCTGGTAGGACGTTGACAGTGTTGCCAGATTGGGTCGTTTCCCTTGCGCCGTCTTGTGTGCGTGCTGGCAGTCTGTGGACGGGAAACCGTCACCTGCATCTGGCAACACTGGTAGTCAAACTTGTTCCTACTCCGCTTACCCCTTCCCTGCCGGACAATTCTGCTGGGTGAGGCGAAACACATCAAGAACTGTGCGCCTCTTGTGATATCTGTATTTTTTTGTTTGGGGGGCGGGGAAAGTGTTGCCACAGACAAGTTCATAATTGTTGCAATACAGAGAGATGCATGGACTTTCATCAATGGGCCATAGGCTCAATCACCATTGTGTTGTTAACTCACTTGACGATATATAGTGACTTTACAGACATTTATTTACATGAAAATCTTCCATATTATCACTTTAATTTAAGACCTATTTCACATACTGTACATACTGGCAAAAAAGTACAAAGGGAAATTGAAGTTTGATTCTCCCGATGTGAAACAGTAGCCTATTGGGTGATGGCAGGCGTTTGCTGCTGGCTCTTTACGGCAGCTTGATGTTTTTCAGACTCCCCATCCCACTCTAATGCCTTTATACCCAACTTTGGTCATTTCAGCGTTTTCTTGCACAAGGTGCAGCAGGATTCAAATTTGTTATTTTCAACCAACCACCTAAATTCGCTGTTCTTGAGCCAGATCGCATTGAACTTGCACTTTCCCATTTTAGATTAAAGTAACGTTAGCCCACACGCCACATCGCAACACACTAGCCGGGTGTGCTAATTGCAAACTGTGCAGCCTGACCAATAACTTATTGGTTCCATGTTGGTTTTGCTACAGCATGATCAGTAGATCATGCAAAAAAAAACACACGTTTTAAAAGCAAGACTGAAGTTAATGTAACTTTATAAAAGTAATGTTAACTCCGTAATGCTGTCAAAATCATATTTAAGAAATGTTATGGCCTAAAATTCAGGTTATCGGGTTTTAGAATTTTTAAGACCTTTTAAGGATCTGCGGAAACCCTGACATGGTAGGAAGGATGTGTGAACCTGAATGACCATTTTTCCTGAAACAAATTGAGGTAGGAGAGGCACACGTCTTGTTTAAATGGAAACTGAAATGCTTCCCTCACATTGCTAGCATACAATGTTTGCTATCTCTGTAAAGAATCTGATTCTCTATCTACTACAGATTGTTTACAAAAGTTGAGATGGGTCCACTGAATTATTGGGATTCAACTATTATTTGCATTAGTTTGTGGTAATGTGTCACAAGTAAGTGCATCTAATACCAGCAGCCATATAATAGTGGGTTTTTTTACACAAAAAGCATGGTATTGCACAATAGTTGTCGTCACACTAGTCAAGGAAATATTTTATTCACCTCGGCGGATGCTGGATGGGGGGGGTGTGGCAAATAAACCAATAGGTGACGGGCGTGGGAGATCTGGACGATCTGTGTCTTTGCCCAGGCTGCTGGATGGCCGTCTCTCCTTCTGCTGTACAGCCAGCTCCTGTCGAAGGTCTGCAAACAGAGAGCACAAATACAACCATGCAACTCACTTTGCATACCTGACCAATTCCAGTGCAATATGTCGGTATATCACTTATTGATTAAATTACTTACGTCTCTATAACAGTGTTAGGCAATATACCTACAGTATATATAGAATGCCACTATATATCAAATCAATAGACCCAGGATATGTTGAATTAAGCTAGCTATCAGAATTCACAGTCGGGCATAATCACCGATTTCTGGAGTCTAGAATGGTCACAATCAGCAATTTTTGTCATTAAGAAGTCTCAGTGCGTGTATGTGTGCGTGCATGCGCGCACATGTGTGTACCTCTGGCTTCGTCCTTGAGCCTCTGAACAGACTCAAGCAGGTTCTCTTTCTCATCCAGCTCGCCCTCCAGAAAGGCATTCCTCTCAATGACATGGTTCATCCTCTGCTCAAAGTCCTCCAGAGACATGATGGTAGCCCTGATAGAAAATTGAGAGGCTGGATTAGTGTGATTTAGTGTGTGTGACACACTGGCAATTCTAACTGGGGTTCCAAGGGACAGCAGGTGGAAATTAGCAATCTGTTTAACACTGGTGCATTTACAGTAATATTCATCAATGTGCATTGTCGCTACAAAAATTGATTTGTGTTCAGTTCAGACACTGACCTCTTTGCCCTCTCCAGGTCATCATTGGATTGCTCGAGCTCTCTGATGTATTTCTGCAGGTGGTCTCTCTCTGCTGTGGTCTGAGCCAGATCTCCCTCTAGGCTTGAGATCTGCCTGAAAGCCTCAGAATGCTGTACCTCATACTTCTCCTGCAGACACAAGGCAAAGGGCATAGAGTTATTCAATTAATTGACAACCCCAGACTTGCAGTGTCATGGCAGATTAGCGGATGCAGCTACCAGCTTTTTATTTTTCCCCGTCAATTCATAAAGAGGGTCTGTGCATGTGTTGCAGACATTTACTAAGACAAGCATCCTTTTCAGTGTTGTCTGTACCTCCCTGTACCTAACCGCCCTTGAGCAATTACGGGTTTTTAGCACAATCCTGTATTCACTCCTTCCAGTAATGTCCCCGTGGACTACTGAGCAAAAATAGCAGTCAGCTGCTTTATAGCTGGACAGAGAGCTACTCGCGGTACTGGAAATGATGTGGTGGAGAATGTGGGTTGCCTGTCGGAAGAAGAGCCGTAGCTCAAAACGTGGGATGGTTAATTAAATTAACTAAAGGGAGCTACCTTCTTCCTTTCAGAATATGGGTTGCCTAACAGCTCTGTGTATGTGTGGGGGGGATACAAATCTATCATCGTCATTATTTGGAGCACCAGAGCTGTGTCCAGTTCTGCAGAGTCCTAGGCCTATTTACAATCAAGGTGCTCTACCTTGATGCTTTCCAGTTCCACACGGAGTCGGTTGTTGTCTGACAGCAGCTCTTTGTTGCGAGCCTCACAGTGCTTCAGCTCTGTTTCCAGCTCTGCCTCATATTCCCGACTCATCTGCCGGAACTCCTGCAGCTCCTCCTGGGCCTCCTCAGCCCTAGTGGCAAATCCACGTTAAACTCCACCAAAATAACTCACAAATCAAGCCTTGTAAAATATACAACATAAGACATTATTATGTAGCTTGCTATTTAATAAACAGCAGGAATACAGTAAATGAATCCTGGGCCTATTATGTAAGGGGTTATAACCACTGACCTAAAGCTAGCTATATTCAATGGTTAAACCAATAAAATCCACCTGCTTGCTTTTGTTGTTACCTTTGGTGGTGTCTTTCTGCCTGCTCCTTCCAGAAACCAAGTTCCTCTTCTACGGACGCAAACGTGTGCGGCCCTGGCTCTACCATGTCTGCTGCTCTGAGTCAAGACGATAGGGGTGAGAGACCTAGAACGTTAGAAATTAAAACATTATTTTATCATGAGAGCAGTCATCTACCACCTCGCCCTAGCCCGTTTCGGAACTGTTCCCGAAAGGGGCTACACCTCACCCCAACCACACAACTGTTAGCAAACGTTAACGTTAGTAAACTCAACGCCACTCACCTATGCACTTCACTGCTGAAAGAAATATTAACTACAATAATGTGTTTATAATGCTGGTTAATCCAAGTAAAGTAGCGTAAAGCTAACGCTAGTTGAACTGGCTCTACTTTAGCTAAAGCTAACAACAATGTAACATGCTAAGCTAACGCTTGTTCATAATAACCTTGGCAAGCTAGCTAACGTTACGAATTAGGGTTTCCAAACGACATGAAAAAGCAGAAACTAAACTCACCTGCATGCAAATTGCTTCCTTCAAATCTCGAGAGGTTAGAGTGATAATTTGAAACCTTCTCCTGTTTTCTAATTTACACACGAACTGTTAGGTTAGCTAACGCTAGGTCAGTCGCCGCATAACAAAATTTGAGCTTCAATTCCCGAACGTCATTGGTGAATAGAGATGTTGACGCGCATGGATTATCCAATTATGTCGTTGAATACACCAAAGTCCACGCCCCTTTACGCCTGTGTTCCCACGTCATCCGGCGGAAACACACCACGTCATCCGGCGGATGACGCCGGGCGGGAACGTAAAAAAAATGCTTTGAAAACGGCGTCTCTGAGCAAGAGAAGCGTTCCAGCCATAGGTTCCAGCCGAGGTTTAAAAGTGCAGTACTTGTAATACGGTGTAATAAATCATCTTTCTTTCTTTCTTTCTTTGTTTCTTTCTTTCTTTGTTTCTTTGTTTCTTTGTTTCTTTCCTTCTTCTTTCTTTCTTCTATTTTTTTTAGTTGTTATTCACCTAACCTAATGATAACAAAGTTCATATCCCCCCCAACAAGTTCATACTCGTTGGTTACCCGACCTTGGCTATATTTAACACTGGTTCTCGTTCTCTCTCTCTCTCTCTCTCTCTCTCTCTCTCTCTCTCTCTCTCTCTCTCTCTCTCTCTCTCTCTCTCTCTCTCTCTCTCTCTCTCTCTCTCTCTCTATATATATATATCTATCTAATCCATCTATCTCTCTCTCTCTCTCGCTCCACTATGGGTGCGGTAATTGATGTTTGGCAGGTGCAGTGGTGCAGATACAGGCCGGACAGCGCCCTCTATCGGCTTGCAGGGGTCTACTCGCCTCCAATGTTGCTTGCTGTCCTATGTCTGGGTGTCTGTGTACGGGACAAGAGGTTCAGTTATCAGTCACAGTCAGGCGGCTGGCTGGAAAACAATAACGCACGGTCGTTTAGCCTACATAATAACTCAATTAGACATTTCTCCACCGTGGGAATTCTCCCATTACGTAAACGTCAGACGCAGTTTGCTTTGGCATCGGATAGCATCTGTGATTGTCTATTCCTAATTAGACAATAGCCTACCGTTGTTTTGTTCCCGTTTACCATGGCGATTGCCCACGTAGCCACCGAATACGTTTTTTCCGACTTTTTATTGAAGGATCCGACGACAGAGTCCAAGTACAAAGGAGTGCGCCTGGAGCTGGCCGTAGACAAAATAGTCACAATTATAGCAGTTGGTCTCCCTTTGTTTCTCATCTCCCTCGCGTTTGCCCAAGAGGTGTCAGTTGGTGAGTTGAATTTTAAGCATCTTAAAATGTAACATGTATAGCCTACCTGTTGACGAGCAATTATGTAGGCTAATCATGCAATGAATAAAAATAACCAATTGTGGCGACTAAACGGTGAACCTGACGAAGCCTTTGGGTTTGACCTAGCGCTCTTTTCTTTGCCTCCTGCCCTCCTCACATCTCCTCATATTCTGATTTGATTCAATTATTAAAAGTACACGCCGATGTAGCCATGTATGTGGAAGTTGGATGGCACTGACAGCACTAAGTGCTGTAGGTGGATTACACTCTATATTGCCAGAGATAGGTGGGTGGGTGGGATACAGTTGAGTCTAGAGTGGTTTGTTAGTTGAGTTGAGACTCCACCCTTCTGTTTCACTGCTGTAGGATAATTAACCGCCATAGGCGAACTGCTGGTGCTGAGGAGAACTGTGACATAGAAATCCTATAGGCCTATAAGAGAGACTAATAGGTGGATTATACTGTAGGTAGGTAGCCTATAGAGTTGGATGTGCTGCTGGAGGAGGGTGGCCCACCTAAAAAAGAGGGGAGATACAACCTGTACATGTTGGTTTTATAGTTTTATTATTTGCTTAAGTTCTTTGCCTCTCTCCTTTTTATTGTGTTATGAAGATACTTTGTCACTGTAAACAGAAAATACAGCTCCTGCTCCATCATCAATGCACCAAATCCATGTAGGCTAATCCTCTTAGCCCATATAGTCTGTTAGCCTGGGTAAACCCAGCCTTCAACATGACATCACAGGCTATGTCTGTAGCGTAGGTTTCTTCGTGACTGATAGCACATACAGGTCACGTGGAGGCTGGGTTTACCCAGGCTAATAGTCTGTTGTCATTATCTGCCTGGTAGGCCCTGCCAGCGCCCCCACATGGCCACACCCTCACAGGATGTCTGCATTATAGTAATGCAAACCTTGAGAAAATTGCTCTCTTGCTGTAGGCTATATTACTAGGGACACCTACTCTTTCATACAGTAGCCTACATTGATTGGGTGAAACCACTCACAAAGGAGGGGATACAGATATGCAAACAAGTTAGAGAAGGATTTTTAACCTTGGAGACAACTGAGATGTGGATTGTGCAAACAAGCTATAACTCCATACCAGGAAGATGTTCCTATACTTTTTACATTCAGGGTATGAGGTAAGAGAGTTTAGACTTAATGTAAGTGCAGCAGCAAGAAGTAATGAATTAAGAATTAACAATTGACCATAATAATAGTTGAGCATTCCTGTGACCTCATTCCCACTCTGAAAAACAGCCCATATAAACTTATGAATTAAACAATATCAAAGTTAAACAAATTCTGATATTAATGTTGGAGGAGCCCTTGTCAGATGTCTGTGTCTTCGCTGACTCCTTAAAAAGCAAATATTTAAATATCCCAGTGCTCTCCAGGGGGGCAAGACTGTAAAGACAGTAGCCTATCTGCTGAATTGAGAGGGAAACAGACCTTTTGTTTTAACGCAGTTTATCAGTAAAGTAAACAACAACAACAACAACAATGATATTTTAGACAAGAAACATGCTTGGATAAAAATATGTTCCATATGTGATGTAAATATAACTCTAATCAAATCAATCGAGTTAAACATGTTGGTGGTACATTTTCACTTTTGCGTGCACAACCAAACTTGATTGACTGCAGTAATACTTGACCTGCAAGCAGATCTAGACTTTTTGACATTTGTTCTGCATATGAATAAACCCTTTTCACACTTCTGTGTCCACAATGACAGTCGACATCTTGAATGGGAAAATACAGAAAAATGATCATGTCAATATAGAAAAAAATCTGTAGGAGGATAATTTTTCCATGGCATTGCCAACTTGCCTGTTGCCTCAATACTATTATGGAGTCCACCATTTGATTCATTGGATGATCTATGAATTATACATGCCACAGATTGCTATTTCCACTGAATAGCCAACACAATAGAGTAGAGGAGGGTATTATTATTGACACAATGTGTGCTGAAAACAGCCCACCAACAAATTAGGTCATGAGGAGGGACAGAGGGAAAGCTGGCACTTGTTGCAGTTTTTACTGGATTGTTTCTATTCTCTGAAGCCTCCCAGCTCTATGTGATGTCTTCAACTTCCTCTCCAGGTACCCAGATCAGCTGTTTTGCTCCCACCAACTTCTCCTGGCGACAGGCAGCTTATGTAGACTCCTTCTGTTGGGCAGCAGTGCAGCAACAAGCGGAGAGCTCTCCACTATGGCTACACAAGGTACAGGATCACTAGTGCTGTGTGTGTGTGTGTGTGTGTGTGTGTGTGTGTGTGTGTGTGTGTGTGTGTGTGTGTGTGTGTGTGTGTGTGTGTGTGTGTGTGTGTGTGTGTGTGTGTGTGTGTGTGTGTGTGTGTGTGTGTGTGTGTGTGTGTGTGTGTGTGTGTGTGTGTGTGTGTAAGCGGCTTGTGTGTGTTAGGGGTGGTGGCGGGGGGTGGGGGCTAGAGCTGTTGGAATCCTGAAGAGAATTAATAGAGCATGGCCAGGCCAAATAAATTCAATCTCAACTGGGAGGGGCGGGGGGGGGGGGGGGGGGGGGTTCCCTGTTTGATTCAATGATAAATTGCAGGCTGCCATTACAGACACATGATCACATTGGCACAACGATAATCTTTTGTGCTTCGCATGTCCAGGAGGCTCTTAATTTTCTGGTCTTTCATTAATTTGCAGGTTAGAAAAATTGCTAAGAATCACTGAATACAAATTATGACTAATACCATACTGTCCAAACTCACTACTGGCGAGCACATTCAATCCAAATGTTCAACTTAGGTGCAAAATAAATGTAAGCAAAAAAGGAACAGGCCAGCACTCTAAATGTCCTTTCTCATTTTTAATGGGCCTCTGGGACAGACAGACGGACGTTTCAGCACGTCCGTCTGTCTGTCTGTCCCAGAGGACCCCATTAACAAATTTGAAGGGACATTTGTGTTCCTTTTTTGCTTAATACCATTATACTGTACCAACATTTCCAGGGGCTTCAGTCCATCCCACCAGAGAGGCTTGAAAATAACTACACACTTACAGTATCTCATGGTTATATGAAAAATGCTAAGAAGTGTATTTTATCTCAAGATATAGCAAAGATATACCTGAGGGCACACAGGGGTTAATTGAACACATGTCTACAAAATGACTGACATTTTTCTTCTCTTAATCTTTTCTCTTCCCGCCTTTGATTTCCTCAGTTCTTCCCATACATTCTGCTCTTACTGGCCATCCTCATGTACATCCCCGCCCTGTTCTGGCGTTTCACAGCAGCTCCGCACCTGTCCTCCGACCTCAACTTCATCATGGAGGAGCTGGACCGCTTCTATAATCGTGGCATCAGACTGGCCAAGAACCTGGCAGCCTTAGATAGCAAGGATGCATGTGAGGAGAACCAGCGGTAAGCACCATATTGTCACCTAACAGACCATTGAGCAAACACAGTCTGACAGAATTCAAACAAATTCTGAAACAGAAATCACACATAGTGGGGAAGATTTCATTTTTGCGCCACGAAAGGATTGTGACAGTAGCATGAATTGGACACACCATTTCTCAAGTGTTTGTCATGTGAAAACAAAGGCTAGCGAACAGTTTGCCTTTAGGCAGGTAGAACAGCTTTGGTTAAGCTTACGGTTAAGGTTAGGCACCTGAAGAAATGTTGGTAAGGTTAGGGTAAAGTTTTGGTCATTGTTAAATAAGCTAAATTAGCTAAGATGAAAAATGATTCAACTTTAAAGGCAAGTATATATGCACGCCATCCACCACACAGACCTCCAGATCCTTATTTTCCACCGTGCTATTTCAATTTCAAACTACTGCCTGTTTCCTAAATATGTCTCTTCCATGTCATCCTTTGGGTGCCATTGGGGGATTGGATAGGCATGCAAGCACATTAATGTACTGTATCACTATCCTGTGTGCTGTTCTGCAGCAGTGCGCTGGACCTGACTGAGGGCTGCTTTAAGTATCCTCTGGTAGAGCAATACCTGAAGACCAAGCGCTTCTCCCGCTGCCTGGTGGTGAAGTACCTGACCTGTCGGGGCCTCACTCTGCTCACCCTGCTGCTGGCCTGCCTCTACCTGGGCTACTACATCGGCCTGGCCTCCCTCACTGACGAGTTCCCCTGTGACCTGCGGACGGGGCTGCTGAAGAATGACAGCGCGGTGCCCTCCGCCGTACAGTGTAAGCTGGTGGCGGTGGGTATCTTCAGACTGCTCAGCTACATCAACCTGGTGGTGTACGTGCTGCTGGTTCCCCTGGTGCTGTACGCCACCATAGGACCGGCGCGCCAGAGTTCAGGCTTCCTCCGGCCTTATGAGATGCTGCCGGGCTTCGGTGATTTGGGTGTGGTCACGCCCTTCTACAACGACCTAAGTATCTACCTGCTGTTCCTGGAGGAGAACCTGAGCGAACTCAAATCGTTCAAGTGTCTGCAGGTGGGTCACAGCTCATGGAATGTGTCAGCCATGTTTGCAATGTAAATTATACTCACCGGCCACTTTGTTACACCTGCTGATTAACATAAATAGCATCCTCTTCCAAACAGCGAATCATATGGCTGCAACTCAATATATAAAGCATGCAGACATGGTGAAGTGGCTTAGTTCAGAAGTTAACATAAGAATGGGCAAGATGCGTGATCTTATTCTAAGCAACTTTGACCGTGGTCTAATTATAGATGCCAGACGTGGCAGTTCAGCGTCTCAGAAACAGCTACCCTATTACTACAGTATTTCTGATATCTCACCATCATCATCTTATCTAAAGCTGTGCTGTGCTGTGTGTGTGTGTGTGTGTGTGTGTGTGTGTGTGTGTGTGTGTGTGTGTGTGTGTGTGTGTGTGTGTGTGTGTGTGTGTGTGTGTGTGTGTGTGTGTGTGTGTGTACATTTTTGAAAAGGCCGTGTTAAGGGAGGTGAGTTTCTGAGAGGGCGGGAACTGTGTATCAGAGCCGTGTATATAGAAGAGTCGCGACATCTCCATTCACTCCAATGGACCAGTTTTTTACTCTCAAGAGTTCCAGGAAGTAAGGTCCTGGATTAAGCAGCACTGTCGAGTTGCAGCAAAATGGACAGTTTGTGTTGTACTTTGAAAGTTTTTTTTTTCTTGAATCAAATTGTACATTATCAGCTTTATTTTAGCATTCAAAAGTAGCGCGAGACCCTTTCCTGGCTGTTCATTGGCTAATGAGTCACGCATTTTGGTCCTCCGCTGATGCCACTCTCTCTCTAGAGGACACTACTGTGTATATTTGAATAATCTGATGAATGCATAATTGATGATAATAAAGATATGTAAATATAAACAGCTGCCGTCCTGGGATTTTCACAGACGACAGTCTCTAGACTCTAGACTTTACAGAGAATGCAGAGAATGTTCAAGCTAACAGAAAGGCCACAATTGCTCAGATATGTGCTCTTTACAACATACAGTGGTGTGTAGAAGGCCATCTCACAAGACACTTTGTTGGACCTTATGCTAAATGGGCTATAGCAACAGATGACCAGCCGGTACTAGACAGGTGTAATAATAACAAAGTGGCTGGCGGTGAGTGTATAATAATAGCAGTGTTTTTGCTCAGAAAAAGAAGAAAGAGCATCATGTCCCATTGACACTGTGTCTATTTTAGGTGCTTGAGTTGTTGCAAGAGGCCGGCGAGGGATTTGACACCATGTGCCTGCTGCAGACCCTGGGTCAGGTGAAGACGGATGTGGTGGACAGTAAGAAGCCTCGCCCAGACAAGGACAGCCAAGAAAGTAATAAACCACACAAGTAATATCTCTGAGAGCCAAGAGGGGAGGAAGAGGATTCAGGCTCACAGAGGAGGACACATTGTCCTAGTGAAATTGGCAACAGTATGCATGCCAACCTCTTGCTGTAATTTACTAACGTTGTGGAGGATTTAACCTTCAAAAAATATTTTATTTTTCCTCCGATCTCTACTTTGTTACTGAATGACTGACTTGAAGATGAGGACAAGCCATGCTGTTGTATGATTTTATTTTATTTTATATGTAGTATATAGTATTAATACAGTGCGACTCCAAGGAAAAGAAACTCTCTTAGAATTCACGGTGATCTGCTGCTGACCAATAGTTTGGATATTTTTTCTGAAAGGAAAGTCCTCTTACTCTTTTTCTCTATGGTATTTGTTATTGTTCCTAGGATCACTGAAATGCCTTCCAGTCATAATTTACAATGTAAGCCATTTTCCTAGGGCTCAAAGCTGTGTACATTAATTTGCTACACAGCTGCCCATGCCTATATATCCTTAGCCTCTTTATGATAGAAAAATGTTTGTTGGTGTCAATCTTCACCCACGGATGCTCTGGAGAAGTTTCTGAAGATTGGACACAGATGTATTGACAGTCGTAGAGGTATGATGATGAGGGTGTAGTGACAGATAAAAGCTCGCCCATGCTAAGGAAGCAAAATAAACATTAAGGGAAAGAATTTCTTATATTTTAAGAACATATTGTGTAGCTTTGTCTACAGTAGCAGTTCACCTGTAAAGCATGTGTTTATTTGTGTGTAAATGTGTTGTTAACAGTTGGCTTTTCTCCATCCTTAATGGCAATTTCTGCAAAAGTTGGGAGTGTTGGAAACCCTAGAAATTCCTGGAGGGTTTTATGTCCCTACAATGATGCTGCAATTGTTCTGTGCTGCATGTACATTTTTATTAGATGCAATAATTTCCTCTTTTTTATTTTAACCACTAATATGAAAACCAAATAAATTAGTCTGTTATTTATTTGTTTGTTTACCTGTTTATTCATTCCCTCACCAGCCATCCATCCATTCATTCCACTTGGGTAACAAGGGATCAATGTTGGTAAACAAACGGCTTACTGGGGGTAACTTTATAATGGGACCTATGGAGCCAGCCTTGAGTGTCTCGTGCTAGCAGGCTGTGCTGTTAACTAAATTCACTTCATTTTAAAAACTGTGACAGTTCACACAACTTTAACACTACATTAGACTCTTGAGCTACTTCTGCTCTCACTCAGAATGTCAAAATATAAGTGATGGAATGCATAGTTTTTGAGATATTAATGTTTGTTTGGCACAAGGGCACAACTCATTGGCCCACTGCTAGTGGGGTTCCGCATTTCCGGGGGTTTATGATGCCACACTGATTCCTCCACATATTCTACAATAAAGTTCCCAATAGTTTCCACTCCAGCTCTATCATTAATTGCTATCACAATTGCTATCATACACACACACACACACACACACACACACACACACACACACACACACCCCACACACACAGCAATTGTGAATTGTGAACAGGATGTGAGTTGCCAGAACTGCATGAACTGTATAAACAGCGGTGCCTCAGGAGGTCCCTGAAGATCATCAAAGACACAAACCATCCCCACAACAGCCTGTTCTCTCTGTTACCCTCAGGGAGAAGATACAGGGTTCCAAAAGCACGCACAAATCGCTTGAGGAACAGTTTCTTCCCGCAGGCCACGAGACTCCTTAACATACACAAATAGTGTAGTAGCCGTACTGTACTGTACTGTAGCTGCTACCATTACGTATGTCTAATGTTTAATTGTATGTTTAATAAGGAATATGCTATTTGCACCTGTATGTCAAATACGCCGAATTTAAAATGTTTAAGCACGTCTAAAGTATGCACATGACATGTGCACCTATGTGCAGTGAATATGCCACTGTCTCTGACTTGTCTTATCACTACACTGCCTTATTGCTTGTTGTGTCTCTTGTTGTTTTTGCACTCATATGCCCTGTTATATTTGTACTATGTTGTAAACGGAGTCCACAGCACAAGAATTTCACACATGATACTTGTACCATGGAGTGACAATAAAAATGTTGAATCTTGAATCTTGAACACACACACATACACGCACACACACAGAGAGAGATAGAGATATATATATAGAGATATATAGAGAGAGATATTCTCTCTCTCTCTCTCTCTCTCTCTCTCTCTCTCTCTCTCTCTCTCTCTTTCTCACACACACAAAAGTATGTGAGGGGTGGGGTGGGTTGGGGGAGCGTCGCGTGCAATGTGTTATCATTTGCGACAGCTGTGTATCATTTCTGGCAGATGTAGGTTACAAAAAGGTGCTTGTTTCTAGGGAGACAGAAGGGGAACAGTCGTTTCGTTTGAGGGAGATGTGAAAGGGGAGCGTGCGTCGGGTATTCTGCTCTTCAATTTCAATTTTCGGCCAACTGCGATTAATTTAACCATGAAATCAGTCTTCTAGTGTGTGCGATGAGCTATGCAAGTTAATATTAGGCTAACGTTAGCTTGATAACTTGCCAGCTAGGTAGCTAACGCTAACGTTAACAGTTCCTGGCAGTTAACTTTGTTATTTTATGTATTATTAAACATTAGCTTAAGTCCTGACTGAGCAATGGCGGTTATAAGATAAACGGCATAAGTTGCTAACCGAGTTAACGCTAGTTAGCGTTACGTGGTTCGCTCGGGATTTAAAGAAAAGTAGCGTAGCCAAACGTTAGCTTGCGAAGTTATGTTGGCTAATAAAAGGTTAACTAGCCGCTCGCGCCTTGCTGGTGAGGCTGTGATGATTCCAAACCAGATGGATTTATGTTAACGTTATAACCGATGGGTTGAGAGATTCATAGTTTGTGTATCGTTAGTAGCTAGAATAACGTCGTTATCCCACCTCGACAAATAAATCGCACAAAGTTCCTAGGTCATTGATGTAGAACTGAGCGACTGACTGGTAGTACTACTACTTTCCTTTCCTTAACTTTCACTTCCGAATTACAGGAAAGCATGAGAGAGATGAGAGACGAAGCTATGGTGAAAGACCTTTCTGGGTTGTATGATGGAAGGACTGGGAAAGGAGAGATCCATATGCAGTTCTAGACCTTTCCCATGGCTCAGTCATCCAAAAACAGAGGCCTCAACTTTGCTCTGGAAACTCAAAGACTGCTTCTCCACCTATGAGAAAACCACCCCTCCCTACACAGACAAACAAGTACGTATATTGTAGTGTAATGTTACAGTCCAATCTGTTGTTCTCAAAGTTATTAATTTCTGGATTAGAATACTGCAGTTGTTGTTTTTTTGTATTCCTTTATTTATTGAGTACATATTCATCAATATAATACTGGGAGAACGACATTTTAATATTCCCACTCATTTGTTTAGCTTAATACCCCATTCCCTCCCCCCACCCTTTCCAAAACTGAAACATTTTACACAGTTGTATCTCTTATACATCATAACAAATTCTCCTTGTTGGAGGAGCATCAATGAAATAAAGCAGTAAGAAGAGAGGAGAAATGATAAAAAAGGAGCGAGAGAGAAACAAAAGAAAGGTCTAGTCAGGCGGTAAGGCCTTCAGTGAGTTGAAGTACGGTTACAAAAGGTTGCCATTTTCCATAGAACTCAGAATTACTCCTCAGGTCATACCTGATCTTTTCTAGTTTCAGAAAAAACATGACATCCTGAAGCCATTGAGAGATGGATGGGGCTCGCTTAGATTTCTACTGGAGTAGAAGACGGCGCCGTGCTAATAAAGATGTGAAAGCTAAAGTGTCGAGCTGTTTAGAGGTAAATATGCTAGAATCTTGAGGGCCACCAAATATTGCAATATAATAAGGGCAGTTTTCAATTGTAATCTCAAACACTTTAGACATAATCTCAAAATAATCTTGCCAGAAACGGCATAGCTTCGAGCATAAGTAGAACGTGTGGCTTAAGTTGCATGGGGATGTTTGGCATCTGTCACACCTGTCCTCTACTTCTGGAAATATTTGAATTGGGCTTTAGAGTACTGCTACTGTTATTTAACACTGCTCATTTATTCAACAACACCTCCTATATGTCAGTGTATGTTTATAGTTTACAAGATGTAGAGGGTGTTTCAGAGATTACCCTCATGCTCATTTTACTCCTCCATAAACTGGCATGAATATGTTCACAACATGAAGAACTTAGTGGAAAAAAGAACACACCCACATTGTCCTCGTCACTTGCAATTTGAAAAGATTTAATTTATAGTTTAATCAAATTAAAATGTCCCATCTTGTGTAAAACAAGATGTCCCTGCTTCTTTGATTATAAAGGACTAGGGTGTGCTATATAAACATCATGGAAGTCTCAAAACACATGGTCCAGATAAAGCCACACCAGCCATGTAAGGGAAAAATGCCTCCAAACGAGCCATTTTGACTTATGTGATTTTGTGACATCACAAAGTAGCACTAATTTAATTTGCCCGCTTACAGCGCCGCCCCGCCAACTAAATGTGGAAGACCTAACCTTGTCTGTAGCATAGCTGTGTAGATTGGAAGAATTTACAGAAAACAATCAACTGCACCAAAGATTGGTCTATTCCAACAGATCATCTTATCAAAACTGCACATAGTTAATGAGGGGAGAGACAGAGCACATAGTCCCACAGAGGCTGGATTTGAATTTTTTTTGCAACAGAATTCATAACCTCATTTTTAAGACCCATGAGACATGTTTTATACAGTTACTGGTTTCCAAGGGCACTAACGCCGCAGTACTGCCACAGTGGTCCGCAGTATTTTGGTTGGATTTTTTTCTGTCCGTTTCCACCACTAAGAGTCCAACAAAAAGCAGGGAATCCACAGATTCCAATTGTATTAGTATTGTATGTATTGTATTAGTCACTCTATGACCAAAACACACTGAACTAGCAGCCAAGGAAAAACACTGTACAGTTAAAAATGGCAAGATATGGGACCTTTAATTAAAAGGTTCTGCTCCAACATGAAGCACCAAATGAGTATTTTTGCACACACAAAAAACTGTGAACACAAAAGTTGCATGTGTGCATTGTAGAAGATCATACAAGTCAGCAAGCCAGTTCATAGGTCACAACTTGCACTGCATAATTTCTCATCTGTTTCTAAGCTCTTATCAAGTTTCCCTTTTGACCATCAGTGACGTCAGCTGTGATGTCAGCTTAGCCTGGGTAAACCCAGCCCCCAGTGACCTGCTCTCAGGCAGATCCTGCTCACAGTCACAAGTAGTGACTAGTGAGCAGGTCTGAGAGCAGGTCATGTGGGGGCTGGGTTTACCCAGGCTAATGTCAGCTGTCTGATATGCACAAGTTCCAATAAACGCACAGTAACTTAGTAACTTTTTTTTTACTAAATACACGATTACATGCTGCTGATCATTTGTTTGGTCTTTTTTCAGAACGCTTACATGGACAGCAGAAAGGCCGTGCTGGAATTGAAAGATGTCCCCCCTCCTCCACACCATACCTCCTCCCAATTATCCCAACCTTTCCCTCTGGCCCCTCTCCCTTTGCCCCCTCTGTGCTTGCCGCCTCCTCCGCTTCCACAAGACTCCCAACAACAACCACCATCACAGCCGCAACAAGAGGGGGGTAGCCCCAAAGTAAGCATTTGCACGCATTGTGATTATCGCAGCCCGGATGGATATGGGGTATTGGGTGGTGGAGGTGTTAGTTGTAATGGTAGCATTAGTGGTGTTGTCTCACGCTCTTTGGCCTCAAACACTCTGGAAGCACCCGGCCACAGTAGTAATACCAGACCTGGGGCTTGCACTATAGCTCCATCCCTTCATCCATACCAATACAGCCCTAGCTATGGAAGTGTAGGTGAAGTCCTAGGCTCTCGGCACAATCCTGGAGGTTACACACCTCAGCTGCCCTCCTCTGTGGCCACCTCCCAGCCCACGTCCTCTAACTCCTACCTCCCCTGCTGTACAGGGCTTCTCCACACCTGCCCCATAGTCCCTCTTTCATGCAGTCAACCCAGCATTTTCCCTTCCTCAGCCCCTCTGGCTGCCTCTCTGCCCTCTCTTCCTCCCCCCATGCATGGCTCTTGCCTGGCCTCTTCTGGCTACTACCCCTGCGGTGTGGAGTGCAGCCCTGCAGCCAGGGGAACCCAGAGACCCACAGCACATGGTGACCACCCAACCACCACCACAGCACACTTCTTCTCTAAGCCTATGCACCTAAATGTAGAACGCACGGTTTGTCTGAAGGGGGCACACTACTGCCAGGAGTGCTTGTTGAAGGTTGGTAGAATTCTCTTCCTGCACTGTGTATTTGTATGCTATGCAGATCACTGTTGGTGGATTATATTCTATACACATAGATGAAATGAAATGAGTGTTGTGTGAATTTTATTTTTCCTGACAATTTTGTCAATTTGTGCCCGTTTGCAGCCTATGAATGGTCTGCTGTCTGAGTCAGACAAGGTGTGGGCCAATGTTCCTCTCCCCCCGCTCCAGACTGCCCCTATCCCCATCCCCATGTGTAACGGCTGTGGCACCTCCTCTGATGGCATGCTGCTAATGCCAGCGACTGGCCTGGGGAAGACTGGCCAGAAGTATGGTGAGTTTGACGCAATAATACAGCTTTGAATACTGTATCTTGCTGTCAGATTTGTCAGCTAAAATCTAGCTAGAAATTAGCAGGACATGAGATCGGTATCGGCAGAGGGGTACGGTGGCGCAGTCGGTAGCGCTGTCGCCTCACAGCTAGAAGGTCCTGAGTTCGATTCTCGCCTGGGACGCTGTGGGCGCTGGAGTTGTGACCCCCCCCATATCTTCAGTGCCTACTGCCCAGGTGGGCTATCTCGTCGAAAGGGCCTTTCTGTGTGGAGTTTGCATGTTCTCCCCGTACCCCCCAGGGGGTTCCTCCGTACATAACCCCCCACTAAAAACATGCAGAAGATCGTCATCCGACCAGTGACGACAACATCCGAAGTTGGTCCAATGATGGTCCCCGGGCGGTGGAAAGAAAAAGCGACCACTGCTCCTGGCCTGCCCCCTGGAGGAAAGGACAAGCCTGGATGGGTCAAATGCAGAGGACATATTTCACCGGCCACCATCAGCATGAGTGTGTGTTGTGGCCGCATGCATGTGTTGTGGTGTTCGTGTGACAATAAAGACGGGCTTCCGTCTGAAATCGCGATACTGAAGTTTGTGGTATGGGATCGGATATGGATAAAGTGGTATCGTGCCATCCCTAGTTTCCACCAGGTGCTCCGGTTTCCTCCTACCATCAAAGACGTGTTCGGGTTAATACTCCTAACATCCTAATAACATCTAGGGCCTGTGGACCCCAGGAAGCATAGCTGCTGCAATGCTGTAGCTAATGGTGATCCTAATAACTCTCAAACTGAAATTGCCTGGAAATGGTTTGATAACTATGTCTATATGTTTCCACCAGGTTCCCCAGAGAGCGGCGGTCCAGAGAACATCCCTCCAGTCGGTGTGTTCTGGGACATTGAGAACTGCAGCGTGCCCAGCGGGCGCTCGGCCGCATCTGTGGTCCAGCGTATCCGCAGCCGCTTCTTCCAGGGCCACCGCGAGGCAGAATTCATTTGCGTCTGTGACATCAGCAAGGAGAATAAGGCTGTCATCCAAGAGCTCAACAACTGCCAGGTACAGTCTGTTTCAAATAATGTACTAAAATAGTCAATGCTTTTTTTTTTTGATTTTTTTTGTTTTTTTAGGATTTATTCACTTAAACTTAACTAAAAAACTGACAATTGAAACTAATTCCCTTTAGCAAGACTGTGTCACACAAACACACCTGACACCAAAACAAGAAATGGATCTGATGTCAGCTTATTTCCACTTCACCAGGTGACTGTTGCACATATCAACGCCACAGCCAAGAATGCCGCGGATGATAAGCTTCGGCAGAGCCTCCGGCGCTTTGCTGAGACCCACACTGCTCCTGCGACTGTTGTGCTCGTATCCTGTGAGTGAAGCTCAGGTTCACAGTCATCACAGTAATCAAGTGTGGTCAATAAATCGTCATGTCTTTCTCGTTTCCAGCGGATGTGAACTTTGCAAGTGAGCTGAGTGACCTGCGTCATCGCCATGGTTTCCAGGTAATCCTGGTCCATGGCAGCCATACATCCCCGGCCCTACTGCAGCATGCCCATCGCCATGTGGCCTTTCAGGAGATCACCGCTGATCTTCCTCCACGTATGCTCCTGAACACACAGGTAGGCATCCCAACCTCTTCAACAGTACTTGATTGATCTACTGGATGTGAAATGAAAGGTAAGTAGATGTCATTATAAATGACCGTGCAGCATTTGGGTTTGGACTTATGAGGGCAGAGTGAGGCAGTTGGAATCATCATGTGAGCATCTTGCTTATCTTCACAATTATTTTACATTTTTTCCTACAGGCATTATTAAAGCTTTTCCTAATTTATACCAACCCTACACATAAGTTTTCACCTAAAAGGGGGACTACTGCATTCATATTTTTTGAAGTCTTATGAAATGAAAGAACCCAGACAGGCGTGCTGTCTCTTCCTCCTCCCTTCAGCCCAGTTTCAACCTCCTCTATGTGCACAACCTCCCTGTCAACTGTGGCAAGAGCCTCCGGAACGCCATGAGGGTCAGGCTCAACCGCCTCTCAGACAACTGTGGTGGCAAGGTGCTGGGCGTGTCCCAGGGCACGGCAGTCCTCCGCTTCAGCAGCCTGGATGCGGCTGAGCGGGCCCGCAAGCGCATGGAGAATGAGGATGTGTTTGGCCGCCGCATCAGCCTGTCCTTCTCCCCGCGGCCCAAAGACGACACAAGTCCAGAGCCCGAGCCTCGGCTCCATGCTATGCCCCAGTCACTGCCCCAGCCCTATCAGAGCCAGGGTGCTCTGTTCATCCCTCCCCCACCACTTTCCTCTTTTCTACCCCTGGAGAAGCCCAGGTCTCCTAGGAGGTCACGGCGAGCTACCCGCCTGTGCCAGACCCCTGGCCTCGTGCCTGAAAGGCCCTACAGCCCCAGGAGGGGTTGCAGTGGGCCTCCCGGTGGTGCTCCAGCCAAGCCCCATCAGGTCAGCAGACTTGACAATGCCTGCTTCCCCTTAACCCCCATTGCCCACTAACTGTGTCAAAGCTGCTATGTAAACCAAAGTAGCTTCTGCCTGTGCCTTCCCCCCCCCAAGCTGCTTTTGACTGCTGCGCTTGCTAACGGCTTGTAGCTGCTTGCTAAGCTTCATTTGCCTGCCTATCCCCTGCCTGTGCTAGCATGTAGCCTATTAGCCTTTAGTAGTGCTTCATGTCACCCCCAGCTTGTCCTTTGCTTCATTCATCATGCCAATGCATCATCGTCTGTCTATAGCTTTTGTGCTTCGTTTGTGTTTTCTTTACGCGCTTTGTCCAGTATATAAATGCTGATATCTTATGCAGCTTTGTGTGAATAGTTTCCTTGTTTTGTCCCAAATCTCAACTGACTGTCTGCTGCATGCCTCCATTTGTCTGTGGTTGGTCTTGGCCCATGCTGCTTCTCGGAGAGAGATGAGAGAACTGACCTCTTGTGGCTGTAATTGCTGATTTGCTTGAAAAATTCAGAGCATAATTTTATGCCATTACAGAACTCCTTCCCTTCAGCTTTGTAACTACCCGCCGCCTACCCCTACCCGCCGCCTACCCCCCCGCACGCACGCACGCACACACACTGTATGCGTCCCATTAATATCCATGTTCTGGCTGTCTCGGTCTGGTCCAGGAGCTGGGTGGTGTCGAGGCCAAGCCCAAGATGGCCTATCAGCAACTGGTGCAGGGGCGCACTGCCTCCCCCTCCCCCCACAGCAATGGCGAAATCACAAAATTGGAGCAGCTGCCCAAGCCTGGCCTCATTGGAGAGTCCATGTACAGGAGGAGGTACACTGTGGGGAAAAGAGACAAACTATAAAATAGTTAAATGAAATCGGTGTCATTAGTCTATTAAGGGGATATATACATCTTCGCATTGTAAAGCAAGTTAACCCAATTGCCAGAATAAAATGTTGGCATTTCACATGAATGAAATCCAGGATATATCAACGTAAATTTGAATATAGTATCCTATAGCCTCCTATAATATTATTGCTTTTTGGGGGGGGGCTGCAGACTGTTTCTTTATTAAAAAGCAATTATGAATCGAAATGAATCGAACAAGCTTTCAAATCTTTATTATTTACAATACATAGGCTACTCTAGGACAGGCCATAAGCACGATACGTGCTGTTCACTCTTGGCTGTATGCCAAACTCAATTAGACAATGTTAATGATGCTTTGTTATCTGCAAGCGGTAGGGGTGTCACGGTACACAAAAGTCATGGTTCGGTATGTACCTCGGTTTCAGGGTCACAGTCCTGTACGAATTCGGTACAACGGGGGAAAAAGCAACAAATCCCAATTTTTTTTCCCCCATTTGAATTTTTCTGAAACGTTACATTAGCAAGCTTACCTCGTTGGCTTGAATTTGCAAAACAGCTTATCGCCTGAGTCATAAAAGTCATTAGGATACTGCTGTGCACTCGCTTTTTTGACAACGGTAAAGGGGGAGCAGCTGGACCCTTCGATATTGTGGTTTTGTGAAGTAGCATGGAAGCGACATACTGTACTTGTAAACACGCTGGAGCGACCTCCGATAATGTTTCCTCTCCACAAAACGTTCCATTCAGTGAACGCGGATTTCTATGGCTCGTGTTGTTTTGGTGTGTCTTCTTCTGTGGCGTTTATGGCATTCAAACAGCGTTTAGGTGCTTTACCACCACCTTCTGGATTAGACGTATTCATCATGTCACTTCACGCACCGAACCGTGAAGTCACAGGACGAATACATGTACCGTGACGCCCCTAGCAAGCGGTTCTCTTCGCAGTTGGGTTTCGGTTTGGCCATGTTAGGTGTAGCGGTGACTGGTGGAGATCTGCACTCTACTGAGTGCACTTTTCTAGTTACTTTATGTCATTGTTAAGTAAGTTAATTTAGCCCTGCACAGTGTGAAGACATTACATTAGTTGTGTCCATCTCTTCTTTTCACATACAGAAGAGAGTGCTCCAGCCCTCGCAGTGCGACTGACTCCTCTGTGGAGCGAACAGAGAGGAGCTCTGAGGAGTTCCAGGTCAGCACACCCTCTGCCTTCAGCAAGCTGAACCTGCACAGGACCTTCAGCCCCCTGGTCCTCTCGCAGGGCTCCTGGTCCTCCAGGTGACATGTTCACTTTAGAGCAGTCGTATTTGCATAGGTTTACCCATAGCATCAAAAACAGTATTTTGCTTACTGATAATGCTATATGCAATTCTCCACACCTTGATAATATAATACAGATAGTGGGTTTTATCATTTTTAACCCACTTGTTTCCATGGATTAACCACCTATCTCCTGCTCTCTCCACCCCAACAAAAGGAGTGCATCCCCGTGTCTGTCCAGCCGCTCCTCACCCCTCCTGGCTGCCCCTCGCAGTCCTTGTTCCGACAGTCCTGCTGACCCCTTCTCAGAAGGGGCAGAGGTCCAGGTGGCCAACCTGGACTACAGAATGTCCCGCAAAGATCTGCAGCAGACACTGCATGACACCTTCTCTCGATATGGCAGGGTAGGTACTACAGCAGTAGGGTTAATTTATTAACTGCTGTGCTGGTCAAATGCACTGCATTTCTTTTTGGTTTGAACAAAAGAACAAGGTCTAAAGATGGCATTTTTCTGCTCAAAATAATGTAGTCTTATGTGAGACAAGCTGTATATTTCTTGCCACTTTGTGCAGCTGTTTGACAAAACTCAATAACGTTATTATTTATTTTCTTGTGGTTTATTATGTTTTATACAGGTGAAAGGTGTGGAGCTTAGCCCCCACACAGACTATCAGCTGAAGGCAACAATCCAGATGTTGTCCCTGCAGCAGGCCATCGGTGCTGTCAGTGGCCTGCACCGTTACAAGATAGGAGGCAAACGCATCCATGTCTCTCTCATCACCGGAGGCAGCAGCAAATCCCTTGCCATGCTCAGGTACAGTAGTGTGTATTTAAAGTGGTACATGTAGTAGATGTGAAGTATATATGCCAGCCATGTCTTGCTTTCACTTGCCTCAAATGACTCGCATAACATTGTTTAGTGGGATGTCCAGTAATTTGAGATATTAGTTTGTTTTTCTGGTCTAGACTGATGGTACATTTCTGCTTTGACATTCTACAGTTCAGAGATTATCAGCATTCTTCAGGATGCACCTGCCAATTGCCTTCCCCTTTTCAAGTTCACTGAGATCTATGAGAAAAAGTAAGTAGTAACTGTGTCCTATCTCATGGCATTCAGAATTGAGCCACTCTATGCGTACCTCTTTTGTAACATCAGTATAGTGATAACCTAATGTTGAAATGTGCATTGCAAACTCTTACGACCTGCTCACTTTCGCCTCTCCAGATATGCCCGCAAGCTTTTGGTGGGAGATCTGTATAGGTTGCCAGAGGTGGTGGCAGTGCGGGAACAGGGGGGCTCCCGGCTCGTGTGCCTTCTACCCAGCAGCCACCGTCAGAGTCCCCTGGGTTCTTCCCAGTCCCAGGAGGGCTCCTCCTCTACTAGTGGCAGCCCCGTGGTGTTTGAGGAGCTGGAGTATCACGAACCCGTCTGCCGACAACACTACGCGCAGCACAACTTCAGGTAGGAAATTCTTATTCCATGATGAGACTGGTAAAAAATAAAACACAGATTCTGTTGCTCCTTCTCGCTGACTCCTATACTCCTGTATGGTTCAGATGCATCTTTTACAACCTTTTTATTTGGTTTTCTTATGAATTAACAACCGTAAGCTGCCCAGTACAATCAGAGGTCTCTGCTCACTGGAAGAGCATTTCTCATTCCTCATGATTTTCCCAGCAGGTCGGAGGATTTGAACCAGGAAGTCTCTGGTCAGCTTTATCCAACGGTCACCCCTCTTTCCACCACTTATTGTGTGTCTTAATTATCTCTGTATTTGTAGTGAAGCTGACTTTGATCCAGATTCCTATAAAATCCCATTTGTGGTGATGTCGCTGAACGCCTTGGCCTCTCAGGTCCACAGTCTGCTGCAGTCACATGAGGGCACCCTTCCACTACTCAGGTGACTACTGCCTCTTTAATTCATGCAGTGATTTAAATAGGTTTTCAACGGAGTGAGTCCCCGGGAACCACAAGTAGGCAATTGAGTGGGTCCTAAATAAAATGTGCTTTTGACAAGTGCGTAGCTGTTTTCGAGGGGAGGTCAGTTAACAGGACCTGACCCCCAAAGCTCCCGCTTGCTCAACCGTCGCTGCAGGCCGCACCGCGGCCAGTGTGACTGGTCTAATCTGTTAACAATGAAACTGCCTACGCTTCCAGATGCCTCGCCTCACTTCCAGTGTTCCCCCTACCATTTTACAGGCCTGGCGGGCCCGCCAGGCCAGAAAAAAAAAAGTTTTTTTTTTTTTATTAGATTGTTTTTCTGCTCTCCCCAAAATTTCAATAAACCTTTATGGCATATTATGCAATACAATACAACAATACTGGTGTTGACAGTGTTGACAGTAATAGAAGATGCCAAATCATTCAAAACAATAAGGATTTTGCTTTTAGGAGCATTGTGCCTGCGTGCAGCGCTGTTCCAATGTGTCAACGTATGTTATTGCCTGGGAAACGCACATCCCATAATACAACAGTTTGCATCGCATCCCATAATAGTATGATGATACTTGGGATGCCATTGCGAACATAGATGCGAACAGGTTAGCTAAAAGTTAGATTCGAAATTTTTCTGAAAAAAAAAAAGTTTCTAGGCGAAACACTGGCTTCCGTTTCCAGTGTGTTTTTGCGCCGTTAGTCTTAACTATAGGTGTAACTTGCTTGTACTACAGTGAAAAGCCTTGGAAATGTTTTGTTCATCATTTCAAGGTGGATGGAGTGGAGCATATTTTAAGCATTAGAAAGTCAATGTAGTGTTTTCACTCAGTTTCCCAGACTGTTATGCAGCAAAGTTCAGCCCGCTCCACCTGGGTGACGACGAGACAGTGGAGGGTGGTGTTCCCCTGGAGCATCTCATCACCTGCATTCCCAGCATCACAATTGTCACTGCCCAGAATGGCTTCAAAGTCATCAAGTGGATTCACAACAAACCACCAGCACCTAATTCCGGTAGGAATACTCACCGCTCCGAGTGGCCTTGGAGTTGTTCATATTAATTTACTACTGCACTTACCATAACCTAATCCTTACATTGACCAGCCTTTATGCCTATTGCAGATATAAGAACTTATTTTTTGCCTCTTCTCTATATCCCCCAGAGCCTTGGATGCAGCGTTGCAAAAGCCCGGTGGGGAACCCTCAGCTCATCCAGTTCAGCCGGGATGTGATTGACCTGCTGAAGAGCCGCTCGTCCTGCATCATGCCCATCAGCAAGTTCGTCCCCTTCTACCACCACCACTTTGCCAAGCAGTGTCGTGTCTCTGACTATGGCTACTCCAAGCTGTTGGAGCTGCTGGAGGCTGTACCGCACGTCCTGCAGGTATACAAATGAAGGGGGACATTACAGCTAATGATTTTCTACTAGTCATCAAATCATTACCAATTGTCATTACTTTAGCATGTCCTAATTTTACTTTTTCGTGCTGTTACAACGTACGTACAAGTATTAGTAAAAACTAGTACGGTACTAGCCTGAAATTCCTAAGCATCCAAGCATTAAACAGCGCTTTTTCCCCTACCGCCCCCTCCCAAACACCACCCATATCACCTAGCCACTAATCCTACCCACCCTCTCTAGCTACAGGGGTGTCAAACTCATTTTAGTTCATGGGCCATATACATTTTTTCCTCTACTAGAGCAAGAGCTTATGTTACCTCAGCCTTCATACCACATATTCTACCTATTGACATTTCTAAAGATAGAGCATTGAAAAAGGAAAAAATTAGCAATAGCAAATGTTTTATATTTAGATCTTGCGGATGTTTCTATCTCATTGCTACTATTTTTTAGCTGCTGCTGTTCTACAGAATATATTTTCCGGTGATTTCTTTATTTACTAAAGAAAGGCATTGCTAAATGTCACATATCGACTACTTCGGTATCATAGAAAATCCTGACTTTCCCAGTTGTATTTGCCGTTTTCTTGGTTTATTCATATGCGAGCCGCTGTGCCTGTCTGAACTCTGAACCCTGAGAGATCGCAGTTGTTTTGGTCCTACCTGCTCTCCTCCTCTGCGTGTGTGACGTCGGGCTCTTCTGCAGCGCACTGCCACAATATCGACATGGAATTTTGATGATTGTCATATCTGTGTGTGTGTGTTCTTACTCTGTGTACTTGTGTGTGTTTTTCCCCTGCAGATCCTGGGCATGGGCACCAAGCGCCTGTTGACCCTGACCCATCGTGCACAGGTGAAGCGCTTCACCCAGGATCTGCTCAAGTTGCTCAAATTCCAAGCCAGCAAACAGGTGGCCATTAAGGACTTCATGCAGGCCTACCATTGGTCAGTCAATTGCACTGCTTGGAAATTGGTTTATTAGACCATTTAGTACATGATTTTTATCCAAAGTGCTTTATACCTACATGTTTAGCATTCTTTGCATTAAGGACTGCTAGTAATTTTGCCAAGGGTTGTGTTGCTCTATGGGTATATTAAGCTATATGCAGTACAGTATAATTTAGTAATCTTAAGATTTGCCTTATTAGGCAAAAGTGTGTTTGGAATGCTTCAGTGTCTCCGACTGGCTTAATATCTTCTGTACTTGTATCAGGTGTTTCTCCAGAGACTGGCGGGTCATCGACTACGGCATATGTGACCTGATGGACCTGCTGGCCGAAATCCCTGATACAACCATCACCATAACACAACAGGACCCAGACACGGTCATCTCTGTCCCCAAGAGAGGTCAGAGGAACACTTGCTCCTCAAACCAGAAAATAAAAGGAAACCTCAGAGTGGAAGAAAATGGGAATCCATTTGTTCTTGAGCAGTGGATAATGGTTTTCCATGATCGCTGAGGCAAAAGTTTAAGCGAGAGAGCAAGCTAATTAGAGTTGGTTCAGGAATCCTGAATACCTGCCATAGCCTGATGAAGACCCAGTGAGGTTGAAACGCGTTGCGTTTTCCTGCCCGTGTCACTTACGGTATTTTGTATGAAGTTGTACATTGTATGTAAACCTGAGGTTACCTGTGTACCAACACTTCTGGATTAAATTTCTCGTAAAAAAGTAACCAGTAAGCTCCTTTTTTCACTTTTGTATTCTACAATGAGCTTGACTTTGAGCTTGCTTGCTGCCACTTTCTCTACTCCGGAATCCTGAATACAACAGGAATTTCAAACGCGTAAATCAGATTTGTTCAGCCACTCATTTCTTCTGCTTCTGCCCACAGAGCGTACGATGGATGAAATGGAGCGCACCAAGCAGTTTGGGAAGGAGGTGGTGGACCTGCTGCGTCACCAGCCACACTGCCGGATGCCTTTCAGCAAGTTCATCCCCACCTACCACCACCACTTTGGTCGTCAGTGCAAGCTCACCTACTACGGCTTCACCAAGCTCATGGAGCTCTTCGAGGCTATCCCTGAAGTACTGATGGTGAGTTGGGCAGATGCGGCGTGGCGTACATGATGCCCTCTGCTTCCTTATTGCTACCTCTACAGAGAAAGGGATGTAACATGAGAGAGAGAGAAGATGATGAGGGATCGGGATAGGACGATATGGTAATCTCACAATATGATTCAATATGCTATATGTGGTTCAAGATTCGATACAACCACCATACAATATAATAATGAAATGTTCAATCACTATGACTGTGCAGAATTATGTATATTTCAGAGCTCCAAACCTTTCTAGCAATGGTATTGGCTTGCTAAAATATACACAATTTGGAAATGTCATTGCAAATAATTTAATTAAGCTTGTGAAAATGTGATGAGCAATTTGCGATTACGGTACTTTTAGCAGAATAAAATATTAAGCTAGTTGAGCTAATATGGAGTTAATATCGCAATTCATGTTTCTGCATTGTCACATTTTTGTATTCCAATATATTTAATTTTGGTGTATTATCCCTATTAAATATAATGTGATAATGGCTACATCTGAGTGCCTCTGCCATTTCCTCTCCCTGGATCAACTTGTACTCCTGACCCCCGATGCCCCCCACCTGCCCCAGGTGTTGGAGTGTGGTGAAGAGAAGGTGCTGACTCTGACAGAGGTGGAGCGTGTCAAGGCTCTGGCGGCCCAGCTGGTCAAGCTGCTGCGGGCCCAGAGAAACTCCAGCCTGCCCGTCAGCCAGCTGCTCAGCGAGTACGCCAAGACCTTTGGCTATGGTCTACGCCTGCAAGACTATGACGCCAGCTCCCTCCCCGCTCTGCTGGCCAAACTCTGCCATGTGGTCAAGGTAAGGAACACCTGCTGTCAGGCTTATTTAATCTCTTGGGTTTTAGTACCCGCCATTGAATAAACACCACTTTCTCTCCATTCAAAGGTGGTGGATGGCTTGGAGGGTCGGGAAGTGCAGCTTATCAACAGGAAGTCTCTGCGCTCGCTGACCTGCCAGCTGCTGGCCTTGCTCATGTCTCAAGAGGAGGAGCAAACGGGCAAGGGTCTGAAGGTGGAGGAGCTGAGCCAGTACTACCTGGCTGTCCACGGAGCCCCTCTCAAACCATGCGAATATGGCTTCCTCTCGCTCAGCGAGTTGCTAAAGAGCCTCCCTTACCTTGTGGAGGTGAGCGCCGAGTGAGAGAACTCTTTTCCTGGTTATCACTTTTCGTTGCAACCAACAGCATCATTCTGTCAGTCAGCCGAGTCCCAAAGATTTCAAAAACCTTTACTGCATATGTGCCAGTGAACACGGCTATGAAGACTGTATGTATGAGCCCTGCATCACTTTGGGTTTAGGGCAGATGGCAAAACACAGATTTGCCATGCCAGAGGTGATCCTTAGTGACTGTTGCAGTTTATCTTGAATTACATGCTCATTTCTATAAAGCGCACATTTTTTTATATTTTTTGTTCTGTTTGTTTTTAAGCTTGTTTGCCAGTCCCTCAGTCAAAAGTTAATTTCTCTCCCTACAGTGCCTTCCCTCCAACCCCCACCCAACAATCTACTTATTATGTATACAAATGTGGCTCTTTGATCTCATTTCTCTTCCACAGTTGTACCACGAGAATGTTCAAGACAATGAAGCTGTCAATAGTGCCAGTGGCCGTGGTCAGGAGTGGGTGAGACTGACCAGGCTGTACCAGTTCGCCCGCAGCATCCGTGCCCTCCTCCACACCTACCATTACAACCAGATCTTCCTGACTGAGTTCCCTGGAGCGTATAACAAGTTTACAGGCAGCAGCCTTCAGCCACGTTCCTATGGCTACACCAGCACTGATGAACTGCTCAGTGCCATTCCACAGGTGGGAGATCATTACCTTCATTTAAGTACGAATTTTTCTAGTTAGAATTTGACATCCTATGCTTAAATTATACTTCATCCATGTGGGCTTCTTTAGTGTTAAACACGAAGACTCTGGTCTCAAAATCCGGGTTGGAATGTGGAAAGTGGAATTTTGAAACGATGAAAGTAACCTACTTGTACAGCAGGTGGCGGTAAGCACCTTGAAGGTGCGTTTACAACCCGCGAGTTGAGAGAAGTGTCATTTCAACTAACGTTACACCGTTTCAACATGGATAACCAAATTCTGACCTTGTTATTTGTGATTCAAAACATTATGGTGGCACAGCGTTCCCTGCAGCAAAGAACACACGCTGCTATTCAAGCGTTGTGGGACATTGCCTTCTTCTTTGCCGTAGGCGTAGTTGCTGCCATCTCGATGTGGACTGCAGTACTACACATTGAGGCATGCGCATGCTCAGTGTATGTGAAGTGTCAAGTAGCATGTGTCTGGCATGAGCGAATATCGACGGAGCCTGCTTGGAGCCTGCTCTAGTGTGGAGTCACTGGGAAGGCTTTAACTGTGGCGTTCTTGCAAATGCACTAGTGAAGATGTAGCCTGAGTGGCCAAAGAGTGTCTGAATGCTCACACATATAGTACACAGGGGAGGAGGGGTCGTCTGCTGGGCACACACACACAGGTGTGGACCTGTGCCTTTTTAGACAGTTACATGGCTTTCCGCAAGGAAAGGAGGTGTGACGTTTTAGCTTTGCCATGGAGATGTTAACAGCTGTACCGCTGCCGAGGTGAATACAAATACAGTAGATTATTGTAACATTGAGGATGGTTTGGAGGAGAGACTGATATAAGAGGAAATATCCTCACCTGTCGCCCACGACTCGTCGAGGGATTTATCAGACGCACACAACAACAGATAATGTGGCAACAGTGAGGTCTTCTGACAAGTTGTTATGCTTATGTCCGTTAATTTAATTAATGTCAATGTCTTGAGCATAAATAATAAAGCCTAGTAGATTTGATTCTAGATATAGCCTACTACTCATAAACTACTCATCTAAAACAGGTGTTCCAAAAATTCAGAATGCCGCGGCCCACCCAACCCTTTCATCACGACTTGATCAACATACAAATTAATTAGCTATATATATATATATATGAGATACATTTGTTTCATATGATTGCTGCATGTTTGTTTTTCTGATGGTTTCTGGTGTGTCATCAGGTGGTCTGGATCAAAGGGCACGGTCACAAGAGGATTATCGTTTTGAAGAACGATATGAAAGGTAAAAGTAATGGATGCCTTGCTTGGTCCTATAATTTTTTCGGAATTTACCAAAATATACGCTTAAGTTAACATAAGGGGCAATCACTGACATGCGCATAGAACCGCAGTCGCAGTGGTGGCTGGTGCATTTTTGTCCAGGGAGGGCTATACCAAATATAGGCCTGGACAATGGGGTTAAAATCAATATGATAATCATAAGGATTTTTTTCAATATCAATATCATATGTTTCACGTATGCAAAATCAGTGTTCATCTCATTGAACTGAATGGTGATGTCAAACAAACCTTACATTTTCAAATAATATTCCTGCCATACCTCATTTGATCAGTTTTTAAGTAACATTTGCTTCTTGTCATCATCAATTTCGACAGCAGAAATGTCACTATTAAAATCACTTTATATCATCACAATGATTTCGCTGAAAGACAACAAACAATAATATTGAATTATCGTCCACTCCAGCCCTAAATCAAGCAAGTAGTAACGAACGTTACTAGTACCTTCTGAATCATATGGCCAACAGATTAGTAGGCATATCAATCACGGAGCAGATTACAGAAATGGACACAGTAACCTGGTCAGCAGCCCTCTGATCTCTACATCAAACTTCCCTCATTAGCTTTAGCATCCATATTTACTTGAAAAGCAAGGTGTGATTTCTTGATATGGCCCCTGAAAAGATGTATGGTAGCTTTGTACATCCATCAGTTTTGCCAAATATCATCTGACTGATGTCGCTAGATGTATGGTCTTAATCTACTGCCCTTGGTGTGTGTGTGTGTGTGTGTGTGTGTGTAGCAAGGGCAAGCTCTACAGCCTCCGACAGCCCCCAGCCAGAGGATAACCAGGAAAGCCCCTCTAGCAATGCCACTTCAGGAACACACAGTCCAGGTAACACAACTCAACTGCAGAGAAAAGTTAACAATACTCTTCATCCAGACAAAAATACTAAATTGTCCAAGTGAGATGGAAAAAATTATGATGACATATCTTGTCCTAATACAAACAAAATAAACGCAAAAAATGCCAAACGGACACACAACCGAATTGGAAAACAAACTCAATTACTGCAAAACATAGAAGGAATGGCAAATTCTTCTCAAATATTTTTACACCGATGGTACTTCAAGGTGCTTTGCATAAAACTTCCAACAGATGGCTTATGTGATGTTAGCTTGTTATACTCCTTATGCTTCATGAGTGCCTCCCTCTCCCTGCCAGGTGGCGATGTGGTGGCAGACTCGGAGCTGCTGTGTTTGACCTCCCCAGTGGACCTGCTGTGTGGTCCTGTGCCATCCTGCCTGCCCTCACCCCAACTCCACCCCGACCTCGTGCTCCTGCAGCAGGCCGACCTCATCCACTTTGAGGAGAGAACTCCATCCCTGCCATCCCCAGGTCAGCTCCAATGTTCTCTAGCAAAGCCTGCTTTTCGCTGTCTCATGGGCCGTATTCACATAGGTAGGCTGTGTAGAATGTAGTATGGTTTATATATTGTGCAGATGTTGCACTGAAAGCAGAATCGGTTGATATTTGAAATGCGCTGGTACTGTTGGAGATGTGACAGATCCATTATCCATGTAGAGGCCTTACAGTCAGACTCTTTGCTGTGACTGTCACTTCATTTTGGAAACAAAATGACAACCAGATTTAGATATAGGATAATTTCTAAAGATATTTGTTTAGGTCCGAGCTTTTAAAAGTGGGATACGGGCCTCCCCAGGGGGGGCTCCAAGCTGTTTCAGGGGAGGCTCAGTGAATGGAAGTAAAAAAAATATTACGTTAATTATTAAAAGGAGATCTCATAGAGTAGTCAAATCAACAAGGAACGCCAGCACGCAATGATTGTCCTTTCAAGGTTTTATTCCGTCATCGAGACCATACACAACGAACGTTTCAGCCAACAGGCCTTCTTCAGCGCAGAAGGCCTGTTGGCTGAAACATTCGTTGTTAGGGATGCACCGATCCACTTTTTTCCACTTCCGATCCTATTCCGATACCTGAATTTAGATATCTGCCGATACCGATATTATGCCGATACCAATATTTTTCTTGAATATACAGTATAGGCAAAGATATGGCCAATTACATTTTTTTTATATACCTTGCAAAAAGCAGACAAAATTAAGACGATATACAAGGCAAAGAAGGATACTATTATACATGGGCAAATTACAGCCAGCGCCCGCACTGGAATTGCAAGGGGAAAAAAAAATTGGATTGGATTTTTTTCTCTCAATCCGATCCGATGAATTATGCCAATATCGGCTACCGATATTAGATCGGATCGGCCCCATCCCTATTCGTTGTGTATGGTCTCGATGACGGAATAAAACCTTGAAAGGACAATCATTGCGTGCTGGCGTTCCTTGTTGATTTGACTGTTACTTTTGTGCCGTGCACCTGAAGCTTGATATTATTATTGGTGAGTGTGCTCACTACCTTTTGCGAGCTCTGCTAGCAAGGAGTGTGTTTGATCTCATAGAGTAGCCTAAATGTGTGTGATTTGGTTAAAGAGATCAGAGATACAGTAGTTTGGGGGAATTTGACAGTTGTTCCCACAGAGTCAGAAACAAATAAATGCCTTCAGACAGACCTTTTGATGTATTTGGTGTAGTCTGAAGTATGTCAAACAGCAATATCAGGCTCAATTGTTGAGCGTCTATAGGATCAAATTACATAACCGTGATACCATAGGCATCAAGGAATTGAGTGGGGGGGGGGTTTCTTATTCCAAGCTTTGGGGGGAGGCCCACAGTCTCAGACTTTGAAAATCCCTGGTTTAGGTGAAATATTTAAGGGGGGGTTGTGTTTGCCGTTGTGGTAGAGGTCGTTTTTGAGGTGGTAGAAGGCGGATTTGGTGGTGTCTTTTATGTGTGACTGAAAGGAGAGAATGGATTCAATAATGGCACATCTTTCCTTTTGGTTTAAGCTCATCTACTTCTGTTTTCAGAGAGCGGTGACCCTGAGGCGACGGAACTAGCAGTGGGTGACCTCACGTCTGATCCACCTGAAAGCCAAGATCTCCTCACTGTGGACAAGCAGCCTAGCAGCACAGGAGGCTCTGCAGTCTCCCAGCCTCCGGACACAAAGAGCCCGTCCTCCATAGACAGCCCCAGCAGAAGGGCCCCGCGCTGCAAAATCAAGCTAGCTGCAAACTTCTCATTCTCAGTCGGCCCCTGATATCTCTCTCTTTCACACACTCATACACGCGGTTACGTTCTCTCTCTCTCTCACTCACACACGCAGACACACACAACTCTAGATAGAGTTGACTGGCTGCACTTAAAATGAAATGGCCCCAAAAGCATTCATATCGCCCCCTCTACTTTCCAGCAGGCTGTTGCATACTTCTTCCTTCTTCTCAATCACTCAATAACCATTCTGTTCTGTTCTCTTCCTTTGCTCTTTTCACAGTAAATGTGCTCTTGTGATGTCCACCAAGCCATGGTTTTCCTTGCAGACTTTCTGCAATTCTTTAATTTTTCAAAATCTGTTTAGAGCCAAACTGTGTTGAGGAACACTTCCTGGCTTACAGTGGACAATGAATGCAGAGCCTAAAAATGAGTTAGTTGGCACTGTCTGCTGAATGGGAAAAAATGCTAGAGATGAGCAACAAAGTCCTTGCCTCTAAAATCCCATATTTTTTTAGCTACCCACACTCTCAATTGATGGTATTGGAGATAAACAGTTTGTAGAAAAGTATTAGTTCACCTGTCTATCATAGAGAAACCTATTTACTTACTGCTTCGTTGCATCTAAAAAAAAAGACATTTAATTTAGAACTTAAGCTCATTTCAGATTTTTTTGAGTTTTCACTTTTCAGGCAGACAGACATGTCAACCGAAGTGTATCATGTAAGCACCTGCCATTTCATTCTTTCACTCTTCTCTTGGGCGTTGACTAAACACAGCATTTGCTCTTTAGGGTTGTAAGAGGTCGTTTCTCTTTGAGGTATACTCTCGTCTTTTGTCTCTGTCAAGTAGCCTAAAGCAGTGGATCTCAAGCCTTTTCAAGTCAAGGACTCCTAAACTGACACAAATTAGACCACGGACCCCCATTTTATTACAGAAAGTATGAAACCATGACCTAAATAAGTCATACATTCTGACATTTTGTTACTTATGGTATTATAGTGAAAATAAATTAGCCACCTTTTTCCTGGGGACCCCTCTGGAAGGACCACTGGGGGTCCCCGGACCCCAATTTGAGAACCACTGGCGTAAAAGTATTTTTGTTCCTTTGTCAGAACATGTAGTGTTTGGTAGTCTGTAGAGGAGTTGTCAGAACTGGGAGTGTTTGGTAGTCTGTAGAGGAGTTGTCAGAACATGTAGTGTTTGGTAGTCTGTAGAGGAGTTGTCAGAACGTGGAGTGTTTGGTAGTCTGTAGAGGAGTTGTCAGAACATGTTGTGTTTGGTAGTCTGTAGAGGAGTTGTCAGAACGTGGAGTGTTTGGTAGTCTGTAGAGGAGTTGTCAGAACGTGGAGTGTTTGGTAGTCTGTAGAAGAGTTGTCAGAACATGTTGTGTTTGGTAGTCTGTAGAGGAGTTGTCAGAACGTGGAGTGTTTGGTAGTCTGTAGAGGAGTTGTCAGAACATGTAGTGTTTGGTAGTCTGTAGAGGAGTTGGGCTTAAATGAATGGGGTATTTGGTGGCAATGCAGTGATGGGACTGAAGAGATTGACAAACTGTTCAGATAGCTTTTTCTTTCAGGGTGGCCAATGGTCTTTGGACAGTTCTTGCTTGGATCTAAAGGTTTTGGTGGGTGCTGCAAACAGCACTGCTCTCAAACATTTTGGAGGAATTTTGATTCCTGTAGACTGAATTTATGGCAAAGATTTAGACGCGTCTTTCCAAGGCCGCTCATGAAGGCCTGCAAAGGAAAAGGCGGTGGTTTAATACTCTGGCCAGGTATGTGCTTAGGCAGGTACTGTATGTGCTTAGGCGCAGTAACGGATATGCTTTCATTGTGCGTCTGCCAGCCAGTAGCCACACTTGTTTGTGTTCTTTTAGCTGTGTTTTGTCTGTGGGGTTTACACTTGACTAGGTGGTGTGAAATATGCATGGTGTGCATAAATGACTTTTTATGCAGGGTGTAAGCCCAGGAGGAGCAGACAAGAACAGGTGATGGCAAGACATTCTTTGAGATCAGTCTTTTAATTTCTGCCACATTTTAGATTCTGGATCTTGGAGTTGATGTCACCCTTGCACGTTGCCACGGAAAGGCTCAAGGTTGTTTGGGTTAACCTTGTTGCTCGTAGGCGCTGCACCTGCGGTGGCGTCCGCACTGCCTGAGTTGATCAGTTGGAGGGAGGCAGTGAGCACTCCTGAGTTTTGATTTTTAACGACAAGGTGAATGGATCTGTATTTTTAGGGAGAGGGGATTGTATGGGAGGTGGTAGGCTCTTTGTGGGACAGCACAGGGGCTCCAGGACACCCCTCCCGCTGACCAGAATGTGACGTACACACAGAGGGACCCGCTGCGGCTCTCTGGAATCCGCCTGGCTTTTACAATGGCTTGTATCTGCCATGGTGCTGAAGGAATAGCTAATCCGTTACCTCACCATCCCTCACATCTCTGTCTCGGAAGACTTTTTACTTATTGACGTGTGTTGAGTTTTCTTTCTGTTTTTCCTCCGTGTTAAGTGTTTATGAGAGTGCTGGCTGTGTCAAGTGTTTACGAGAGTGCTGGCTGTGGAATTGCCACCAAGATATGACGTCTGCTGCCAGCAAAGGCTAGCATGACCCAGGCGAAGTCAAAGGGTCACGGTTTGTGTTCAGAGAAAATGTTCATAGAATGGGCAAGGGCCCATTTAATCCATTTCTGCCCAGTTTCAGTGTTTTACTGTTTAGCCAGTGTTGGCAATATCATCACATGCATTTTCTCATTGTCAGACTTTATGTTTAAAGCCTTTAAAGCTATGAAATTCCACCGGCCCAATTTAATTCTTGGATTACTTTGAACGTTTGCCAAATCGTCCACAATGCCAATCGAAATGTTTTTAATTAGTGCTGTTGACAATATGACAATGGGGCTCCGGTCTCTCCCGCAGTGTTTTAATAACTCTCTTTCATCAAGGAACAAGCGGTTCATTATTGGAAATGCTTCAAAGTGGCTTAAAATACTCTTAAGAAACGTATAGGTTTATCTTTGTTTGACAGTAAAAGAAAAGAAATTCCTTTTTGTGTATTTAGCAAAACCCTAGCTCTCCCTCAAAAGTGCTACAGTGACAACTAACTCAAGAGGATTAGGAAGAATTTCCGTTGAGCTTTCTCAAGTTTGGTTACATCCGCGAGAAGCTATTGTGCTTGTCAAAATATGCACTTTTGCATAGTTTTGGTTTTGTGAAGATGTATTGTGAATTAGTTTGTTGTAGAGGAGGGGTGGGTGGAAAAATGTTAGTCTTTGGCCTCTGAGAGTGCGTTTCTCTGTTGGATTAACTATCTCTTTGTCATGTCACCTTAATGTTTTATGTTGCACATTGGTTGTACTAGAATCGTATGTGTCCTGCTGTTTCAGAATAATTTTTTGTGGAATTTCCCTCAGTCAACAAGCTAGTCAAAATTCTGACTTGTAATGATGTCATTGTCTCCCAGCTCAACTTCTCTCACTGAGGTTTCCCACTCCACATTCACCTGTACCCGAAGTTGCTATAACAGTCTGACATTAAGGGACCAAATTGATTTCTGTTAATAAATTTCACAAGCATCAACTTTGCCTGATCTTAACTTCTTTCTTTCTTTTTGAGAGCATTTCTAAGAATCATAGTATGCAACAATTCAGGTTTTTTGGTTTTTGCTAAGGACTCAACAAAATCACCCAGCCTCTTCCTGAAAGATGCTTTTTATTTAAATCTATGTACAGGTAGCCTTCAGCTCATCTTCTGCATATTTGTTCAATATTCAACATTAGGACCTTCATAAATTCACTACTACTATATGGAGTGCTAAGTATCAGAAGGAAGGTAAAAGTAAAGTGACAAAGAGCAACACTTTGTTGACATGAGTCACTAATGTCCTAAATACAATCAAACATACACCATCTTGAGACTACATGTATTGTAGGCATTTCCAAGAGTTGCATTCACTTCCTGGTTATCATAAAAACGGCAAGACGAAATTGATAGGATGCAAGTTAATTCTCATCAGCAATATCCATAGTAACTATGAATGCTCTTGTATTAGCATGGCCATTTGTAATTCCCAGTAGCTGACGTCTAAGACGAAGTTAGTATAGCTGGATGGTCATGGATTGACATTGGGGAATGAAAAGATGTATCATGAAACCTAAACAACAAAACACCTGCATTATGTTTGGTAATGTGATTAAAGGAAGCATCGCACTAACGGACTGAAAGGGAACTTTCAATGACCACCAGATATTTTGTTTTGTCAATTCTATCACTTTACATCGGGGACAGCAACTCTTAACGTTACGTGTTTGTGTAGAGTTAAACTGCTGTTCTAGCCAAAGCATAGCATCAACAAATATCCTTCAACTCCAGTAACAAACATCCACAGGCTGGCACATCATTTCTTACACCGCATAAATACACCTGTTTCCAACAGTCGCTTTATCAGCAGCCATGTTAGATCTGAGCCAGATGTGTTGTGTATATAAAAGCAGACTTGTGGGTCTGCTGAAACTGATGGGAGGCGGACTGCAAAGAGGTTTAACAGGTTGGTGTTAAAGGGCTGGAATGGAAGCATAAATACCCGTTGTCAAACATGACTGAACAACAGAAGATGATGATTTCCTAGTGTACAGAGAACCCTGGAATTTGTAGTTCATTTTAAGGACATTGTGCTTGTAGTTCATGGATCATACTGTCATCTTAACAGGGAATGTTATCATGATCTGTTTCTGAATGAACAGATCTATTTATGTTATGTATATATATATATATATATATATATATATATACACATACAGTATATACACACACACACACACACACACACACACACACACACACACTGTGTATGTATGTATGTATGTGTATGTATATACTGTATATATATATACAGTGTGTGTATATATTTATTTATTCACAAATTCCCTGTCTTACTCTCACATATCATCTCTCATATCCGCTCTATATATTCCATTTGAGCGGCCCCTTTATTTCTTCTGTACATTTATTCAGCAGTCTCCACTTGCAGACGTTTTTCCCCTGAGTGCTGACTAGGGATCAGTTTCCACCACACCGCCCAGCCAAAGCCTTATCTGTGGTTAAATTACCAATGTGAATCCTGATCAGTCTCAAGGGGAAACTCTCATAGCTTCGGGGGTCCAGGGTTCTCTGGGTCACAGGAAGTGATGTAAAAGAGAGCGCATGTGATGGGAGTGTTTTTTCTGAGACGGGGGACAGGAGCAGGGGTCACTCAGAGGTCACACGGAGGTCTCTGTTGGTTACATGACAGCGCACTGGGTGGCTCCGCAGCAGTCTTTAATGATGGCCACTCCTGACTTGGTGATGGACGGCTTGTTGGGCGGAGGCTCTGGGATATGTCTCTTGGGCTTTGGAGGACCTTGACATAGAGAAGCAGGGAGAGTAAAGAGAGAGATGATCACACTGTGGAAATGAACTGTGAGTGATACACCTTTCTCTGTGTTTTTATAAACTGCAGCGTCTCACTTTGTGTGACTTTGATCTTCTCCTCCAGGGGCAACAGCTTCAGCCGGAGGAATTCAGCCATCTCCTTATCCTCCTCGCGCTCCCTGGGTCAGGATACAGCAGCATCACATCAGTCAGTGGGTCAGGATACAGCAGCATCACATCAGTCAGTGGGTCAGGATACAGCCACATCACATCAGTCAGTGGGTCATTATACAGCCACATCACATCAGTCAGTGGGTCATTATACAGCAGCATCACATCAGTCAGTGGGTCAGGATACAGCAGCATCACATCAGTCAGTGGGTCAGGATACAGCAGCATCACATCAGTCAGTGGGTCAGGATACAGCAGCATCACATCACATCAGTGGGTCACAATACAGCCACATCACATCAGTCAGTGGGTCATTATACAGCCACATCACATCAGCCTGTGGGTCATTATACAGCCACATCACATCAGTCAGTGGGTCACGATACAGCCACATCAGTCAGTGGGTCAGGATACAGCCACATCACATCAGTCAGTCAGGATACAGCCATGTCAGTCAGTGGGTCAGGATACAGCCATGTCACATCAGTCAGTCAGGACACAGCCATGTCAGTCAGTCAGTCAGTCAGTCGAATACAGTAGGCATTATGCAAGTTGCCTCTATTTAACTGCTTTGAAAGCCTAGCAGTCACAGTATGGCAATATAGATTCCACAATCCGAACATCCTAATCATTTCGTATAGTTTTCTGATTTAAATAACCCACCAAAATACAATCTCTATAATCTAATTGAGAGGTCTCACAAATGCCGCCGCACTTACAGTTAATGATTATAAACTGTACTCTTATATAGCACAGCATATCTGCTCTGTAAGTGATGTCTGTGTCAGCGACAGAGTGGGGTTATAGCACAGCATATCTGCTCTGTAAGTGATGTCTGTGTCAGGGACAGAGTGGGGTTATAGCACAGAATATTTGCTCTGTAAGTGATGTCTGTGTCAGGGACAGAGTGGGGTTATAGCACAGAATATTTGCTCTGTAAGTGATGTCTGTGTCAGGGACAGAGTGGGGTTATAGCACAGCATATCTGCTCTGTAAGTGATGTCTGTGTCAGGGACAGAGTGGGGTTATAGCACAGCATATCTGCTCTGTAAGTGATGTCTGTGTCAGGGACAGAGTGGGGTTATAGCACAGCATATCTGCTCTGTAAGTGATGTCTGTGTCAGGGACAGAGTGGGCTTATAGCACAGCATATCTGCTCTGTAAGTGATGTCTGTGTCAGGGACAGAGTGGGGTTGTCGCCGGGGAACAGAGCAGGAGGAAGTAAAAATGACAAAGCATGGACGATGATGAAGTGACCCAGTCCTCTGCCTCCAGACCCATGTTTACTCAACACATTTTATTGACTCTCCTGCTCACTGTCTCTCTGCCAGCCTTCTGTGTGGGAGCTGTTGCTACCTGTTCCCTGCTCTGTCTCTGTGTAAATAAGCCCGTCTCCACTTTAAATTCCCAAATACGTTGAGCCTGCCGGATATGAATAACCTAGCGCTGTCCCTGATATATTAGTGCAGCTCTACCTTAATCTCTCCACCTCGGCATCATCCACCAGGAAATCCCTCTTCTGCACCAGCTTGTGGATCTTCAGGATCAGCTCCTCTTCTCGCTGCTTGTGCTTCTTGGTCTTGTCTTTCTCTGAGGGAAGGAAGCAAGGAAGCAAGGAAGGAATGAAGGAAGGAAGGAATAGATGGAGTGGGGGGTTCAGGGGGGCATTAGCCTTAATCTTTTATTTATTCCCATAAGATATCTGCAATACACCGATGCAAGAGCTAAGCCGACCTTACAGCAAAGTCAGCTGGTTTCTAAATACTGACTCACATCACAAACAGGATCTTAAATACTTCCCTCATGAATAATTTATAACAAGTAAGCTACTGACTCAATTATGCAAATCCCAGCAAATTCTCTTTTTCTTCTTCTTTTTTCTGTTTGGCTGAGAAATGTTCACAGTGAAAGATTCTGGGCCCAGTTGCACAAAGCACCTTAGGTTAAGATTTCTCTTAGGGTCCGAGTTAAGGTGTCCATAAAATAGAATCGGCTGCACAAAACATCATTAAATCTTCTCCATAAGTTTAAACATTTGAAGGAAAACATAAGCACAAGATTTAAGGGTGTTGTGTGCAGCCGGTTCTATTTTATGGACACCTTAACTCTGACTCTAAGGGAAATCTTAACCTAAGGTGCTTTGTGCAACTGGGCCCCAGAACTCAAGATCCATCGCATTTTGATGGGCTTTGCTTTGTCTTCGTTACTCCCCTAACCTTCATGTTCCACCACACAGAAAAAGATACACAGACTAGCTAGAGTGCACGCACGCACGCATGTACACTACACACACACACACACACACACACACACACACACACACACACACACACACACACACACACACACACACACACACACACACACACACACACAGCTCCAGAGGTAGGGTGCGGTGTGTTTGCCAGGTGAGAAAGGTTTGTGAAGGAGTGCAGCATCAGCTCTTTATCCCAGCTGGAGATAAAGTGGAGATGCGGCGCTGCCCCCCCCGGGGGTAGGTCATGCTGAGGGGCGCAGGCTAATGTCGCAGCAGCAGGGTCTGTTTGTCACATGACTCTCTGTCACATGACTCTCTGTACTGTAGTGGAATAATGTCACAGCAGCAGGGTCTGTTTGTCACATGACTCTCTGTCACATGACTCTCTGTACTGTAGTGGAATAATGTCACAGCAGCAGGGTCTGTTTGTCACATGACTCTCTGTCACATGACTCTCTGTACTGTAGTGGAATAATGTCGCAGCAGCAGGGTCTGTTTGTCACATGACTCTCTGTCACATGACTCTGTACTGTAGTGGAATAATGTCGCAGCAGCAGGGTCTCTTTGTCACATGACTCTCTGTACTGTAGTGGAATAATGTCGCAGCAGCAGGGTCTGTTTGTCACATGACTCTCTGTCACATCATGACTCTCTGTACTGTAGTGTTATAATAGGCTGATACGGCCCCTAAATGTGCATTCATATGTCCTATGGGGCTCATCATGGGGATGTTGCTGTCAGTGTCAACATATGGCAATTCTGTATACAAGTGTGTTCAGTTCACTGCACATGAGCAGTGGTGCCAAATACTGTATGAGTGGCAGGGAGGTCAATCAGGTTAAAAGACATGCAAGGTAATTTCTAGGGGTGGAAATCACAAGTTTGATCACGATACGATATATCGATTCATTGGACAACAATATACGATATATCGCCCAACCCTACTTCCCACTGCATTGTATTTAGCATAACTTGAGACTCAGTGTCGTACCTACAGTATGATGACATCATACCTACAGTATGATGACATCGTACCTACAGTATGATGACATCATACCTACATTATATGATGCATCTGATGTCAACACAACCATCCAATTTGTTGTTCTAGTTGCTTTTCCACGTAAGCACATTTTCACTGAATGTCATATTGAGCCAACTGTGGCGACAGTCTGCAGCAGTGGGGCGGCCGTGGAATGACTCCATATTTGACTGTGTCAGCACTCCCCACAAATAGACCCTGGTCCATTTAGACAGAGGAAATGAACAGAGTTGACTGAAACTCATTTTAGCCACATCAGTGCCTGGGAAGGCTCCCTTGGCCCATATTGCCATCACAGCTGTTGTGTGTGTGTGTGTGTGTGTGTGTGTGTGTGTGTGTGTGTGTGTGTGTGTGTGTGTGTGTGTGTGTGTGTGTGTGTGTGTGTGTGTGTGTGTGTGCGCGTGCGTGCGATGGATATGTATGTAGTAGGATGGAGGGTAGGTGGCTTGGCCTTTGTGTACAAATGATAAAATGTACTGTATATACAATATATGAAAAAAATAGAAGGTTATGAAGGTTATGGAATTTAAAAAGTCAAAGTGCTGAATAAACGTCTTGAACAACTGTATGTGGAAAAATCTAGGTGCATAGTCTTGTTACCTTCCAATCAATGAAGAAACGGTGACAGTTTGTTTTCTTTTCTTTTGTCATTCTCAGTCCCCAGCTTGCAACCAGGCTCCTGGCCCACAAAATCCAGTCGCCTCAGGAGTGGGAGGCTATGCAAGCACTTACGGTGAGAGAGGGTTAAGTGCCCGGCATGGTTCTGCGCAGCCTCGACTTGGAGCTTTGCTTAGCCACATCAGTGCCTGGGAAGGCTCCCTTGGCCCATATTGCCATCACAGCTGTTTGTGTGTGTGTGTGTGTGTGTGTGTGTGTGTGTGTGTGTGTGTGTGTGTGTGTGTGTGTGTGTGTGTGTGTGTGTGTGTGTGTGTGTGTGTGTGTGTGTGCGTGCGCATGCGTGCATGTGTCTGTGCGTGTGTGTGTGTGCGTGTGCGTGTGCGTGTGCGTGTGCGTGTGTGTGTGTGTGTGTGTGTGTGTGCGTGCGTGCGCGCGCGTGTTGGTATGACTCGGCCGGGGATCGGCCGAGTTGTGTGTGTGTATGTGTGTGTGTGTGTGTGTGTGTGTGTGTGTGTGTGTGTGTACTGTGTGTGTATTTGTACCTGGTACTGCAACAATCTGTCTCAGATCCTGCTTTAGACTCATGATGTCTTTGCAGAGCTGAACGTCGTCCATCCTAAAAAGAAGGGGGGAGAATGAATGGCTGCCTTTCATTACATGAAGGAACAACATGCACATATTAGCTGGTTCCACTAACCTCATCTGATTACAATGATGTTACAGTAAACAATGATATTGTAGTGAACACTTAGAGAAAACATAATTGGGAAAACAAACTATGGGATTAATGTAAATATAAAATGCATGTGACCGCTGCCTGCGCCGCGCCCACAGCATCATCAAGGACTCATCTCACCCGGCTCATCAACTGTTCGTCCTCCTGCCCTCAGGTAGGAGATACAGGTCCATCCGCTCTAAAACCTCCAGGATGCTTAACAGCTTTTTCCCACAAGCTGTCAGCCTGCTGAACACTACCCCTCAAAACACAAGCAGCGTGCACGGAAGCAGCGTTCTCTCTCTTAATGTATGTCTAGACAGAAGAGAGGAGTCGGACAGCGACTTGCGCACCATTCCTTTTCGTTTTGTGAGTTTCGTCTTTACGTTGTGTCAAGCGTCTATAACAAACCGGACGCTATCCACTCAACCGGCCTGAGCTGTCCGAGGGAGGTCAACGCAACACCTGGGCCAGAACAGGTCAGCTAGCCAAGTAGCTATACCCATTGGTTATCTTCTATTTTTGGCTGTACCGCATCTGTTCTGTCACTGACTCACTGACTGAGTCAGTGACTGACTGAGTCAGTGACTGACTGACAGGGTACTGACTGGCACGTGGCACATGCACACAGGGTCCAGCCACATACAGCATTAGGTTTTGACCTAGTTTTTGCTCCAAGAAAGTGTTGCACCTTTCTCTCTCAGCGTGCTATTTTGGATTTCAGGTTGCACCTCGTGAGCATGGATTTGTGCTTCAACAAGAAAAATTGCATCTCGAAATCCGCCTCTACATGTCATCAATGCTGTACCTTTCCAAAAGGGCAAAGAGGGAATTTGTTGAATCGGAGCCTCAGGACATACATACGAACACAGCTGAGGACATACATACGAACACAGCTGAGGACATACATACGAACACAGCTGAGGACATACATACGAACACAGCTGAGGACAGCTGAGGACATACATATACGAACACAGCTGAGGACATACATATGAACACAGCTGAGGACATCATTATGAACACAGCTGAGGACATACATATGAACACAGCTGAGGACATCATTATGAACACAGCTGAGGACATACATATGAACACAGCTGAGGACATACATATGAACACAGCTGAGGACATACATATGAACACAGCTGAGGACATACATATGAACACAGCTGAGGACATACATATGAACACAGCTGAGGACATACATATGAACACAGCTGAGGACATACATATGAACACAGCTGAGGACATACATATGAACACAGCTGAGGACATACATATGAACACAGCTGAGGACATACATATGAACACAGCTGAGGACATACATATGAACACAGCTGAGGACATACATATGAACACAGCTGAGGACATACATATAAACACAGCTGAGGACATACATATGAACACAGCTGAGGACATCATTATGAACACAGCTGAGGACATACATATAAACACAGCTGAGGACATACATATGAACACAGCTGAGGACATCATTATGAACACAGCTGAGGACATACATATAAACACAGCTGAGGACATACATATGAACACAGCTGAGGACATACATATGAACACAGCTGAGGACATACATATAAACACAGCTGAGGACATACATATGAACACAGCTGAGGACATCATTATGAACACAGCTGAGGACATACATATGAACACAGCTGAGGACATACATACGAACACAGCTGAGGACATCAATATGAACACAGCTGAAAGGTGTCAGAGCAAACACCACTCCAACACTTCTAATCATGAGAGCCCATGACAAAAGGGAAAGGTGAATAGGAAAGCCCAGTGTTTGTGTAACACCATAGCCTGGGGCATCATGTCATGGATGAGGAGAGTACGCGTGGGCAGATGAAAAACACGCTGTATAAATCAGAGTCCACTCTGCTCTGGCTGTGGCCTGCGGACCCGAGGACACGCCCCTCTGGGCTCCTCACACTCTCGGGCTCTGTCGTCTCTCCGAGCCTCCCACTCCTCCCCTCCCCTCTCCTCTCCTCTCCTCCCCTCCCCTCTCCTCTCCTCTCCTCCCCTCCCCTCCCCTCCCCTCCCCTCCCCTCCCCTCTCCTCCCCTCCCCTCCCCTCCCCTCCCCTCTCCTCTCCTCTCCAGAGCGCTGGTGACAAGCTAGCAGGGCTTTCATTCTGCCTGCTATAAATCAGCTGATGACTCATCCACAGCTCTCCTCCTCCTCTCTCTGCCTTCAGCTCTCCATCTCCTCCTCCATCTCCCTCACTCCTTTTTTACACTTCCCTCCCTTCAGCTTCTCTCTCTCTCTGTCTCTACCTCTCTCGTTCTGCCTTGTATTCACCATCCCTAATTGTGTGTGTGTGTGTGTGTGTGTGTGTGTGTGTGTGTGTGTGTGTGTGTGTGTGTGTGCCACTCGGAGTCACACAGAGCCTGACAACACAGAGACAGGCAGTGTGGCAGGCTAATGAAGCTGTTCAAGTGAATGTGTGAACCGACACACTTTAACTGACATCTCTCTACACAGATCACTGATCTCTCTCAAACGTCACATATCTGTTACCTCATCTGTTACCTCATCTGTCACCTCATCCGTCACCTAATCTGTCACCTCATCTGTCACCTCATCTGTCACCTAATCTGTCACCTCATCTGTCACCTCATCTGTTACCTCATCTGTCACCTCATCGGTCACCTAATCTGTCACCTCATCTGTCACCTCATCCGTCACCTCATCTGTCACCTCATTTGTCACCTCATCCGTCACCTCAAAGCGATCTACCCGTGATAGACAGATGGTTCATCCAATCACCTGCCAGGTTACTATCTACACTTCCTATACCTAGCCTAGTGTCTTCTAGTAAGAGAGTGGCGTCAGCGGAGGACCAAAATGCGAGACTCATTAGCCAATGAACAGCCAGGAATGGGTCGCGCGCTACTTTTGCATGCTAAAATAAAGCTGATAATGTACAATTTGATTCAAGGGATGAAAAACCCTTTCAGAGTACAACACAAACTGTCTATTTTGCTGCAACTCGACAGTGCTGCTTAATCCAGGAACTTACTTCCTGAACTCTTAAAAGTAAAAAAACTGGTCCATTGGAGTGAATGGAGATGTCGGAACTCTTCTATTATACGGCTCTGACCTAGCCCTAGCCAGCTCCCATCACTAAACGTCCATGAGTGAGCGAGTGAGAGAGTGAGTGAGTGAGTGAGTGAGTGAGTGAGTGTCCGTTATCATCTTCTGACCCTAAAGGGCCTACTGGCCAGCAATGAGGGAAAAACACCAGCCTTTAAGTGCTGCTATAGTACTTAATATTGGTTCGATCAGTTATTAACAAACAACAACCTTCACCTCATCACCAGATTTCCTCTGATATCTCAAACAAAGCCAGTAAGCTTTAGAACAGACTGGGGGAAATGAACCTCTTCCTGAACATTGATCCACATTAATCCTCTGTGTTATATGATGAGGAGCAAACGACTTCATCACGGTGACTCATTCAACTACGCCTGGCATGTTCAGCCCTCTGAATAATCAATGACACATGGCCAGCTTGACTGAGCAGCCTGCAGCGGAAACTGTATAATGAGAGTCTTCAAAAAATATCACGAAAAGTGTCAACTGTCAACTAATCATCAAGGACAGCAAAAGGGATTTATATGGCACCAGCTGAGGATCAACCCTGTCACGTCATGCTGTCATGGCACTTGAGTCAGTGTATGTGATGGAGCGTGGTCAGTGTATGTTATGGAGCGTGGTCAGTGTATGTTATGGAGCGTGGTCAGTGGAGTGTCAAGCGTTTTAAAGACCAACAAAAACAAGTGGCATTTCAACAGTCAGTCCACTCACATGAAGCGCAGCTCGGACTCCCGACGCACCAGGACCTCTCGCAGGCGCTGGATACGAGTCATCTCCACCTCGATCTCGTCTGGAGACATGGTGCTCTCTGCCATGGACACGTCCGAATGGCCTGAGCGGCAGGAGGGGAGATGGGTGAAAAACAGAGTACAGAGAAAGAACGGGAAAGGAGAAGATATCAGATGGAGGACAGATCAATCGATAGAGCAGAATGGGTGGACGAGAGTGAAATAATGTCTAACATCCCAGAGAGATTTTTCTTCCAATACTACAGCGACTTTGCCTTTTTCAGGTTGAAGAATCCTACTTATTTTTTTGCTCCCACGATGAAGCCAGACACTGCAAATATCTCAGCATAGCATCAATATCCTCCCTTTGATGCCCCCCAGCAAAACAACATGAACAACACAAGAGAGTCTTTCAAAACACAGCACTGCTTCAGTCCTCTTTGTTATTTTGTTCTCTTTATCTTGGACACTGCTCACTGAACTGAACACAATGGCCAAATGACAAATCTAACGCTCCTGTAAGTCCATACATGTAGGTATGACACCCATACCTCATTTGTAATTCACTCTCATTCATGTGACAATCATGTCCAAAGGGTGCTTGTGAGAAGTTTCTCATCGTCAAAACGTACTCATATGTAGTAGGGATGGGCATCGAATTTCGAATTTTCGAATAATCGTTGTTATTATCAAGGTCGACTTTTATTATTGAAATTCGAAATTCGGGAAAAAAAAAAAAAAAAGATTTTTTGAGTGAAATGTTGCATTGTCTCCCCTGATTCTAAGTATAGTCAAATCGCTTGGTTTGAGCAAGTAAAACAATTTTTATAAGCATTTTAAGCAAGGTTTATGGAAAAATGAATGGCGGATGAAATCCCATGAAGAGGGAGAGGGGGTGACTTTGGCACCCCTTTGGCACTCAGACCTGAGCCTACTAAATATTTGATGAACCACTCATGATTGTCAAAACTGTTTTTTATTTTCGAAAATGTCAATGTCATGTAACATGTTCTTTACTTCAGTGGTGCAATGCTTGTTTGAGCTAAAAATCCACAGCAGAAGCTTTTTATATTAATTAATAAAGCCGTAGACTTAGAATCAGGGGAGACAATGCAACATTTCACTCACACAAAAAAAAAAAATATATATTTTTTTTTTACATTTTTTTTTTAATTTTCGAATTTCGAATTAAATTCGAATTTGGCCAGCGAATTTCGAATAGTGTTTTTGCTAGAAATGCCCATCCCTAATATGTAGCCCCCTTCCAGGACTGTGTTGTCACTTCCCTCAAGTGACAACACATTTACTAAACTGAAAGTGGCTAACTCATAAGGTGGCAAACACGTTTCCTCGCCTCATCTCCTCATGATCTTACAGCCACTGCAGCCAAGAACCAAATGTTCGGGAGAAAAAGAGGCGTTTGAAGTTTTGATTCCGACACTTTGATCCACTTTGGCACAAATGATTGCTGTCCATTATTTTGTTGTGGACACTTTGGTCTTAGAATATGTCTCAGTAAGCTGAAATGATGCCAGGAGGATAAAACAATGCAGCCACACTCACACAACTTTCCTATTTTAGGCTGTCTTTTGATGGCAGCAAGACAGGTCAGATGATGTTAAAGACAGCAGATACCTGATCCTGACACAGATCCATGACCTACTGCTGGCTGCTTCTCGCTGATTGGGCTAATCCTCGCACCGAGGACAGTGACCTCACAGCCCCCCCCCCCCCCCCCCCGCCCCTTCGGCCAATAGCAAGCAGAGAATGGACACCCTGCTCCCAGTAAACACTACTGACCAAATGCTACTTCATCAATACTTGGAAGACCCTGCATTGATCAATACTCTGACCAACACAGATTACACAGTGCCATTTCAAATGGTGACCCAACCCCCGATGACACCAGAGTATTACAGCATGTTTACTGTCATGAGTCCTCATGACAGGCCTGGTCACATATATGGATTGCCATTGGATTGGGCTGCATGAGTATGGCTGAAATGATACGCATAATTATTGTGATCGTGATTATTAGTCTCATTGATTTGAGGAACATAATTATTTTACTGCACTTTTTACAACACTATTTCTAACCACCATGTACGTATTTTACGTACATGTAAGTGACAGGGTTTCTCTATTGCCAATACAAAATTATTCTGCGATTTTTAACAGTGAAAGCTAAAATCATGATATTGGATATCCGTTGTCACTCTGTCGGTAAGTGATCTCCCTCTCTAGTTTTCCTGTCTATCTCCTGTGTGAACTATCAAACAAAAGCAAAAATGACCCAAAACAAATCTAAAAAGAAAAGAAAATTGTGTAGTACTACATGTCGAATAATATTCTACTTATACGATGTTTCTATTTCAAGAGAAGAAGGGTTACACTTCACTTCATACCTCTGACAGCCTGTATTGTGGACAGCATGTTCCCCTGCTGCTCCGTGCAGCATATCAATATTTAACAGCCAAGCAAATGTAGGCTACCACAGGGAGGGAGACAGCAGGAGCAGACACAGATATGTGTCAGCTCCTGTAGTGTAGAAACCTTGCATCTTAAATGTTTTGGGTCTTTTCTCACTGTAATTGGCAGCTGAGAATATAAGAATATTTACTAAACCTGGGCACAAACCAAATTATTTGACTAAAATGTCAAACTCATTAACCTTCAATGGAAGAAGAATCAAAAACAGATTTTTTTTTCCCCCCAGTCCCTAAAACGTTTTGAAGATGCAATATTTTGAGAGCAGAAATAACAGCAAAACATGTCTCAGCATAGGTTGAAGCCACGTCTCGTCATAGATGCTGGTCTAGCTGGCTCAGCCTGGCTGGGGGCGTGGTCAGGGTGGGGTAAAAACCCCCGTTCTATCTATTCAGCAAAGTTAGAATTTAGCTGATAGCCCAGCCCAGGCAGACACGATCGGGGATTTAACCACCGCAGTAAACGCACATCTGAGCAGACGTCTTGTGTTCTGCTCTAGAACCCCCAAACCTGTAGTTTAGAGCCGCAGAACCGTCTCTTGGTGAGTCAGCCCATGAGATATATGGGCGGTTTTACCCCACTCGCGAGCCAGCCGTATAACATTTTGTGGGCGTTCCCAGACATGCGGACTGTCTCTATAGCTTTTCTTATGTAAACAAACATGCAAAGTACATCATGGGCAATTATAGAGGTCAGCAAAATGATTGAGGTCATGTCCATCACGTTAAGTCCATTCATTGATTATTGTGACAGGCCTATTACAGCGTCTGAAATAATGTCTTGTAACTCGAAGCAGTGGTTCCCAAACTCCCCTTGAGCTGTTGCCATGCCAATAGTACCCCTCACTCGTGTGTTGATGATTCTCCTAAATGTGTTCTAATTTGGGTGGGAAACACAGACTGTGATGGGAGCTGCAGTCTGTGTTTGTGCTTGTTTCATGGACGCTTGCTGAGAATGGAGCTGACTCGCCATGGCACACAGAAAGAAGCCTGTGCAGGCTGGTTTGACTCACCATGGCACACAGAAAGAAGCCTGTGCAGGCTGGTTTGACTCGCCATGGCACACAGAAAGAAGCCTGTGCAGGCTGGTTTGACTCACCATGGCACACAGAAGCCTGTGCAGGCTGGTTTGACTCGCCATGGCACACAGAAAGAAGCCTGTGCAGGCTGGTTTGACTCACCATGGCACACAGAAGCCTGTGCAGGCTGGTTTGACTCACCATGGCACACAGAAGCATGTGCAGGCTGGTTTGACTCACCATGGCACACAGAAGCCTGTGCAGGCTGGTTTGACTCACCATGGCACACAGAAGCCTGTGCATGCTGGTTTGACTCGCCATGACACACAGAAGCCTGTGCAGGCTGGTTTGACTCACCATGGCACACAGAAGCATGGGCAGGCTGGTTTGACTCACCATGGCACACAGAAGTCTGTGCAGGCTGGTTTGATACTGAATCATCATCATCCACAGTCTCTGTCGACAACAGACGTCAAGGTGAAATAAAAGTAGCATTTTGCCCAGGCGTTGCAGCTGATACGAGAAGCAACAGAGGTCAGTAACAAGCTATGATAAATGTGTCTCTGTTTCCCTCTCTCTGTTTCTGGCTCTCTCTCTCTCTGTTCATAGTTCTCCCTCACAGACACAGCACCACGTGCTGACCATCAATAAGACAGCTGCAGTAAGTCCTGACCGATCCATTCAAGTGGCAGAGGGCCAGTTCAATAAGCTAACATCTACACAGATGCAGAGCTCGTAAACTAAACTGTGAAAAGCGCCTTCTCCTCTGAGGAAGCTATTTCACCAGCATCAGCAAGTTTACAAGGCAGGAAAGGGATGAATTACTCCTCATTAGGGATGGGTATCGTTTCATATTCTTCCGATACCGGTGCTAAAACGATACTTTTAAAACGGTCCCGGCGCCTAAACGATGCCTGAACATATAATTGTTTTGGTAACACTTTATAATAACGTTCAGTCATAAGTCATTTGTAAGCCTTTAGTTAATGATGAACTAATCATTTACAAAACATGAATATACATTTGTATATTATGAATAAGTGCTATGTTAACATATCACAATTTCAAATGTGTGTCTGTAAGTCATCTATAAACTGTTAGTAAATGAAGTGTTCCTCACCTGTTATAAAGGATGTGAATCATTTACAATTCATTTACAAGGCGTTCTGCATCCCCTAATCTAAAGTGTAACCATTCACTGGAGGGCGGATATTTTACGAATTGAGGTATCTAAATCTGAGTTGCAATTCGGTCCAGTATGAGTACCGGTCTGCAGATTGAATGTGAAGTTCACACCATCCAAGTTTCAACCAACATTTCAACACAAGCTGTATGCAGAACTCTTCCTCACCGGTGTCTCTCGCATCACTGGCAGATGTAAACCGGACACCCCTGCTAATGAATCAAACTGAATTACCACAGCTGCATTAAAACAAACCCCCTTGTCAAAACTATAATAGATTGGTTAATAGCTGATAAACACAGGCTACTGAGAGCCTGGATGATGCATGGACATGACAGCATGTGCACATCAGATTCAGAAGCTGCATGTGATGCAGCCAACAGTCCAAACGGTGTACATTACTGTGAACAGTGCTGTGCTGCACTGCATCCCCAAAACAGATGGCCAACACACAACAGAAACTGCAAGGTAACACCTTTGATATTTGCTTTTGTATTAGAAACAAGAGGAAATGAGCTTGGGGGGTTTCTCTCTCCCTCTCTTTCTTTCTTTCTGTGTGTGTGTGTGTGTGTGTGTGTGTGTGTGTGTGTGTGTGTGTGTGTGTGTGTGTGTGTGTGTGTGTGTGTGTGTGTGTGTGTGTGTGTGTGTGTGTGTGTGAGCGAGCTCTTCTGTGCATGGAGGAAAATGGGGACACTGAATGCGTGTTTGTGGGAGACAGAGAGGGGCGGAGGGAGAGAGATGACTGGTGCTGTCTAAAAATATCCACAGATTTTTATTTTTCCCCCCGACTCTGAGTTTCTTCTTCAATCTACTGAATTCACCTGAGTGGAATCAGACACATTCAAGAATATTTCACTTTCTTGGTTGCATCAATGCATCCCCCCCTTTCTCACATCATGATTCATATCAGTATTCAAAATGTTGCTCAATTACCAAAAGTGAGGAATACTGTCTGAAAATGTATACAAACCTTAATTTAAACTGTCTTATAGGCCTACACTAAAGCTTTAGTTAGTCACCATTTAGCTACTTACTGCCAGTTTGCCATTATGCTCATATTTGATTTGCCTTTGAGTGTTGATCAGAGTGCAGCCCTGCAGTGCTATCAGTGTATTTATTGACTCAGAGCAGGTAGACCTCTCCAGCTCCAGCACTTTGCAGGTTCAGGATGCAGATTAACACACTGGATAAAAGCACCAGACAGACAGACAGACAGACAGACAGACAGACAGACAGACAGACAAGTTTGAAATTAGGCTTGCATAGTTCAGTTGATCTTAATGAGGGGTGTGGGGACCACCATGCCTCCTTGGGGGATTCCAGACGGTCTGCAGCAAATTTCCGAGTTGTTAAACTTCAACACTGTTTAGGCTACAAGAAGACATTAACGCAATTAGATAATGTAGAATAATGACTATTTTGTTTCACTGTTATCTCTCTCTGCATTATAGCCTACAGAGAGTCGTGGAATTCTGGACAAAATCATATGATCTAATGATAAAAAATATTCTCAGATTTGGGTTCAAGAAATCGTATAATGGGGGTCCAAGGCTCTGATGTGGACTAAATTAATAGGTGTAACTGTCCTTGATGAAAAAGGTTGAGAATCACTGCTGTAGGCTATAATTGTTCAGACCGGGGAGCATGGAAGGCGCCTTTGCTAATCCATTCGAAACCACACAACCCCCGCGAATCCGAGATCATTTACTTCCACAGCTCAGAGAGATGGCTCAGACACCATAGGCATACTGCTCTGATGGGTTAGCCTATTTCACATTCATTTTGCACAGTGTGGATGGGGAAATAATAATAGGCCTAACTTATTAGCACCGATAACAGTGAGTGATCCATGCATGCATGCAAAAAGCAAACTGATCGTATTTTCTTTTAGAGCGAAGCATGTCCAGAAAAGATCACGAAACCCGCCACAGCTCGGTTTTGGTCTAGTGGTCGATAAAGCATCATATTCTCATGCATGCCGCTCACCTTTGTCTGTGGTCCATGCCGTTTCTGACACGGCGCCGTAGCTCCTCAGCGCGCGCTCCGTGTCCGAAATTGATTTCTTCAGCTCCATCGCGGGAGTAGAAAAAGGAAATAAAATAAAATGAGTACCGAACCGAGAAGCGAGGAGGCCCGGGCCGGTAGTCTTTTACGTGTACGGTTCCTCTTCGCGTACTGAGACGATTCAGTTTGGCCCGGCGACGAGGCTCCAGCGACCCGAGACGTCGAGCATCTTTATTCAAGCTTTCAAATCCCTCGACGTGGTGGAGGAGAGAAGAAGGATGCAGGGAGCATGCGCAGTGGAGGATGGTGAAAACTGGAGACACCCACTGGCATAGAGACGAGACGACATCGAACAAAACAATATGCCAGCCACAGTAACCACCTTGGAGTATGAGTTTTAGTCTTTGAATTATTTTGGAGTTTATATCTGAAAGCTCTGCCTTCAAGTAGGCTAGGCTAGGCTAGACTAATTTTATGAAGGGAGGCTGAAGTGTAGCCTATCTGTGTGGCAGGCAGCTGTTGGGGGTGAGTGACAGGTGTTTCCACTCTGAGTGTCTGGTTGCATGAGGCTTATGAGCAATGGAATCTGTCTGGACAGTCTGTTACTAATTTACACACACCTTTATTAATAGGTGCCTACAGGTTCATTCTTGCAGTGGTAGAGAGAGAGATAGTGGGGTGACCCTAGACTATAGAAAACTCAAATACACAGCAGCAGACTATAAATAGGCCAACACCAGGCAAGCCTTTCTGCCCAGGGACTAAGGACTACAAGCTGTGCTCACTGAGTTCCCAAGAAACGGAGGCAGAGCTGCATTTCCAATCAGAATGTGAGTAATACACAGAGGCAAGTGATAGGCTATACTCCTGCACAAAGTTTTACAATAAATGAATAAATAGGCCTAAATAAATAAATAGACAATAACAATACCAGTGTAACAAATGCAAGAATTATAATGCCAGAAAAACTCTTTATATGGAATTAAGGGAGAGGGAGAAATAGACAGTGAGAGGACTAGTAAACTAGTAAACAGTGACACTGAGCAAATATAATATTTTCAATTTATTCAACAATAAATATAATTTACCAACCATGGTTAGAAGAATAGTATGTGATTAAAACATTTACAACTGGTGCAGAACACACAATTTCAAAACTAAAATAGTATCAAGACAGAAATTTCAGATTCTACCCAAATAAAACATTAGTTATTTTACATTATCAATTATTTAGGTCATATCCAGCATAATGCAGATATGAACTAAATGGAACATTCCCTGATTTGACCTTTTATTTCCAGTGAAGTACATCATCAACATGAAGATATGGCAACCTGTCTGACGTTTCTGCTATACATACAGACATACAGTACATTATGCCATAAATAATCAGGTATTGGTCAGAAAGAACATACATACTACTACTACCCTACAGTGATATCTTATATTATTCTTAATATACTAATTACAAAAATTGTGATGAGATCTTTTTTTGTACCAAATTCAAACACTGTAATATAATTTAAAAATTCATATTGCATATTCACAATATGTATGTATGTAATATATTCACAGCATGTCAATTCACAAAACACTCTTATCTTTTCTATAGCATTGTCCTCAATGCTTAATCCCTTGATCAGAAACCAAAAAGAGTGATGTCACGTGACATCTTCTCTGTGATGCTGCAAATTCTAGGTTTAAATTCCCCAAATGTTGAATGTCAACTTTGAAATTATGTTGTTTTCTTCTATGTTGTAAGGGTCAGCCAAGGCTCATAACACACACTGTCTAACATTGCCAGAAACCAGAGATCAGAGTTTGTCCCAACCCCTAATCTGTGTTGACACATCAGTACAGACTCAGAATGATTTCTAGCTGTGGGAGAGAGATGTTGGTGACATTCACAAATCCTTTACTGAGTGCTGAGTGCAACATGATGTGCACGCAGCTAAAGTGTCCGGTAGTGGTGCTGCGGCAGTGCAGGAATGGTTCCACAATTGGGGAAACATTAGTGACAATTGGTGATGGTGCTTGTTAAAAAAAAAAAAAGCATGGCGCATACAGGAGTGCAGCTGCTGGTGCCAATGGGGATAGGAAGATCGTCGAGAGTCGGGGTTTGAGGGTGTGGGTAGGGGGATGTGGATGTGGGAGAAGGCATGATCAGGAAAGGGGGCAGGGCTAGGGAAAAGGGGCTGTAGCTAGGGATAGGAAGGTCATGGAGAGTCTGGATTCAAAGGGTGGCTAAGGGGTGTTACCTCGGTACTTTGGTCGGGCGTCCATACAGGCATGATTGGCTGTGTCTGCGGGTGGTTGGTCGGGGCGCCTGTTCGGGGCGGAAGGGAGCTGGTGGGAATAGCGGCTGGCAACTGTGCATATGTGTCGGAGGAAGCATGGTACTAGTCTATGACTCTCCCCAGATCGGCAGAGGGTGGAGCAGCGACCGGGGCAGTAGGGGGAGGGAAATTGGCCAAGTACAATTGGGGAGAAAATGTGGGAAAAAAATCTGGAAAATTGTGGGTAAGGGGAGTGGCTAGAGGGATGTGGGTGGTGGGAGGGGAGGGGAGGGGTGTGTGTGTGTGTGTGTGGGGGGGGGGGGGGGGGGGGGGTCAAGGAAGGGGGCAGGGCTGGGGAAAAGAGTCAGGATTCAAAGGGTGGGTAGGGGAAGTGGGATGTGGGTGATGGGAGGTGGCGTGGTCAGTCAAGGGGTGGGGATAGGTAATATAGGGGCCATAGCTAGGGATAGGAAGGTGGTAGAGAGTCAGGATCTGAGGGTTGAGTAGGGGGAGTGCCTAGGGGGCTGTGGTGCGATTTTCATGGTGAGGGATGGGGCAGATAGGGAAAAAGGGGCATCGCTAGGGATAGGAAGGTTGTAGACTAGAGTCAGCGTTCGTGGGGTGGGCAGGAGGAGTGGCTGCGGGGATGCGGCTTGGTTAGGGGTAAGTTTAGTTTAGGGGTAGTAGGACCATTCTCCATCTTGACGACGTCCCAAAAACTGCCTAAAGTGCCATAAGGCTGAATGGCCACACCACTGCGCCATGGGCTTCAATGTATTTATGCTTGTTAAATGGAAAAATGCTTGGCGGAGTGATCTGGAATGAATTTTGAAGAAGCACTGTAGGCAAGGTCATATTAGCATATAGCCTACGGCTTGAGTCTCTGAAAACTGAACCTAGAACACCTTCACTAAGGGGTCAAATGAAAACAAAGAATGGCACAAACTCTGAGGTAACAAATGGCAAATGGTGGAATGTGAAACACAGAGAGGCAGGGATACAGAGAGAAGAGTGAGAGAGACTTTCACAGTACCACATAAAAGACAACTTGAGACAACATTTCCCTGTTCAAGTAAATGGATGTTTGAAACAACTTTGAACAGTCGTCATTAAATGAACTAAACGTAATCTTTAGCAGTATATTATTTTGCAATATTGAGATGTGAAGGATGAGATAAGCGTTAACATATGAGAAGTAGGCATGTTTATGGTTCATAGAGATGTTCCAGAAACTGATCTGGAATGAATGCTCGTTTGTGCTGCTTCGTTCCCATAGTGTCCCAAGTGTTTGCTTGGCTCAGTGTGCCGTGTGCTGACAGTTTCCTTGTTTGATCTCATTACCACAGTCATACTATTCTGTCGATAAAATGCCTAAACATCTGGTTCATTGCCGCTTCCTCTGCCAGAACATAAACTGGAACCAAACTCAAAAAACTCAAATCCATAGAATTTTTGTTTATGTTCAGAGATCAACCTCCAACTCGCAGTTGCAGAGCACATTCAGAGCTGAGGAACAGGATCTGAGTGTTTCCCTTAGAAGAATTTGTCCCCACCCTCTCTTCGCAACGCACACCTGGTCAGTGTTGCCAGGCATGCTTTTTTCAGTGAATCAGTCGCATCCAATACACATTGAATGGGGGGTGCTTTTTGTCACCAATGAAATTGGGTATAGTGGGCATACAGTAGGCTGTAACTGAGCGTTCAAACCTACGTGGGGGGGAAACCAAATTTGCGTGATGAGATTACATACAAAGTCAAACGTGCGTATGAGGCGAAATTCGCCCCAGGTGACGCGATTCACATGTATGGTACTGCACGAATGGCGTGAAATTCACCTCGCGAATGAAAATTTGTGTGATGCTGTGTCGCGTCCCAGACATCACATCCTTACCCTGACGTGAATCACAAGATGGAGTCTAGGATAAACAGATGGTAGCGGTTTGTGGGTTCCCGTAGCAATACGACACCAGTCTTGTGGAATATCTTAATTTAAGCATCTTTGACTTCTTGAAAAGCGCTATATAAGTTAAATGTATTATTATTATTATTATTATTATTATTATTATTATTATTATTATTATTATTATTATTATTATTATTATTAATAATAATAGTAATAATAATAATAATAATAATAATAATAATAATATCAGGACCGCAATAAAAAGGAGAGGGCTTGGAGGAAAGTGAATAAGGAAGTTAGTAAGTTCTGAAAATGTGTTTTATTCCAGCCAATATCGGTTGTACTACGAACCAAGTTAGCACACGCAGCCTGCAGGCGTGGGCTGTTGCGCCTCCTGTGAGGTAACAGTGCTAACCGCTGAGTCACTGACCGTGCTGTCCACTGTGGGACAGGCTGGACTCAGTATATTATACTGTATGTTCATGCAATTTGGTGGATGCTTTTACCGAAAAACACCTTACAATACCATGAGTGCATTCATCTTCAGCATGGGGGACCCAGGTGGAAATTCACCCCCCTAATCCTGGCAGTGTAACACAGACCTACTGGACTGGACTGGGCCATCTCCTGCTTCAGACCAAGAGTTTCTTTAAAACCTTTACCTCCCCTCCCTTATAACGTTCTCATGTTTCAGTTCTCTGTAGATGTAGATGCTGCCATGCCATCCTCTGGTACCTGTACCTTCTCTTTAGAGTCTACTGTCTCCCCTGTGGGCCCTGGTTTGTCCTCTGTGCCCTCTGTCAGAGGGTCTTTGTGGGGGAACATCCACGACAGAGCAGCTCCGGCAGTCCCGTCGCCGCTCTGCCGTGAGAAGCAGAGGAAGGTGGCCCAGACGAAGGCACAGCAGCCAGTAAAGGAGGTCCGCAGATACAGAGGCACCAAGGCAAAGTTCATAAACTGATGGAGACACACAGATAGAGAGAGAGAATGGGAGACAGAGAGACAGAGAGAGTTTAATATCACTTGGTGCTTGGTACAGTATATTATTCATTTCCACATTCAATCATGAATACCATAATTATCTGGTGTAAGATCCAGTTTCTGAAAGTGTCACCCTCGTTTGTTGTTAGAAAATTACTTCAAAATGCATATACTCTGTAAGTATTTGGGTGAGATCTAATATAATCTAGACTACCTTGTCTTAATCTAGAAGAAATTTGAGAATGAAAATTAAGAATAAAATTAAAATTACAAAATAATGAATATAAGGGTTTCTCGACAGGTTTCTCTTGCAAAAGTGGTCATAGAGCATTGGTTCCCAAACTGTGGTTGTCCGTGGGGCTCCGCCTGGTGGTCCGCCAGAGCATTGCACCCCCCCCCCGCCCCCAGACAACAGTTTTTACATAATACACATTAACCCTGAGGAGTAGGCTTGGTCTGATTTTAAGAAATTTTGCGCTCCAAACTTAGGCTAAATTTTGGCAAAGGGAAAAAAAAACATTTTCAAAGGGGTCCTCTTTTTCACAGGCTAATGTTGGCAGGTGTGTGTGTGTGTGTGTGTGTGTGTGTGTGTGTGTGTGTGTGTGTGTGTGTGTGTGTGTGTGTGTGTGTGTGTGTGTGTGTGTGTGTGTGTGTGTGTGTGTGTGTGTGTGTGTGTGTGTGTGTGTGTGTGTGTGTTTTTTTGAACCAGTAGCCTTATGTTGTTTTATAGCCTTTCTGATGCTATTGCATTGTTAAATCATGGGGGTTGGGGGGGATGTATCTGCAGTGGAAGTGGTCCCTGTGAAATTTGGTTTGGTACATAGTGGTACTTGGTCTGAAAAGTTTGGGAACCCCAAGGTTGACATCAGGTGGTCTAAACCCCCCATTTCAAAAGAGTGCAACAGTGAAATGTGAGTTTAATGTGCTTGTTTACCTGCATGAATGGCCAGAACATCAGCCCAGTCTGAAAAAAGAGAGAGAGAACAAAATGTACACTGAATATTATGAAAGAATTAACCAACACAGATGTAGTTAAAACCCTGTGGCAATAACAGAAAATAAACTTTACCCTTTAGTTTCAGTGACTGACAGACCAGTAGATCAGATTAGATAAGAGAAGACTGTTAGCTAACCTGATCAGTAGAGTCAACAGTAGAGATAATACAATAACTTGCAAATTAAGCAATGAAACTTGCTAGCCTATGAAATAATGTTATGCATTAACAGAACTGTGAATATAAGGTGTAGATCGGAATTTCTCTTCAGTTTTCTTCAGACTTCACAGCTTGAAGGGCTAGAGCAGGGGTGGGCATTTTTTTCCCCCAGAGGGCCATACTGACTTACATCAAGTAAGAGAAGGGCCACACATTGGAGATTATACCTGCCAACACTCCTGATTTTCTACCTATTTTTAACCTTCTCTCCCATTGTGATTGGTAATTTCTTGTTAATCTCCTGATATAATAGTGATACAAATCCAATGGCTGTAGCAGATGAGATTTATTAACATAATTCTGCCTTTTATTGAGTTGTTGGGGGTAATTTTGTTTTTCTTTGAGGCCGGATTGAGATGGTCCAGGGGCCAGGTCCGGCCCTGGGGCCGCATTTTGCCCATGTGTGGGCTAGAGGGTCTAAGAGCCATTCTCCCACTTTGAAGAGCAGCCACTGGCCTACTAATGGCTTGTTATGCAATTACTTACACCCATCTGGAATATTGACCCCTCCCCCCATAATGTTCTATTGATCCTTGAAGGAGAAATTCTCCTCAAGGACCTTTGGGATGATCTCCCTATACTCCCTATGTCAGCCTGCTGCCCGTATAGTACATACAGAAAGGCAAATGCAAAATGTATTGATATAATTAGTTCATTTCATACACAAGGCAAATTCATTTGTGCTTTTTTATAAAACACAAAAAAATACAGAATCTGTCTCAGAAAATCACAGCACTCCGGCGTCCGGGTAGTGTAACAGTAGATTCCCTGCCTACCAACACGAGGGTCACAGGTTCGCACCCCTGTGTTACCTCCGGCTTGGTTAGGCATCCATACAGGCACGATTGGCTGTGTCTGCAGGTGGGAAGCAGGACTAGGGGCATGTGTCCTGGTCGCTGCACTGGCACCTCCCGCTCCTGTTCGGGGGGAGAACGGAACTTGTGGGAATAGCGTGATCATCCCATGTGCTACGTCCTGCCGGTGAAGCTCGTCGCTGTCAGGTGAAAAGAAGCGGCTGGCAACTGCGCATGTGTCGGAGGAAGCATGGTGCTAGTCTACAGCTCTCCCCAGATCGGCAGAGGGTGGAGCAGCAGAAAAAATAATAATCACACTCAACTCATAAAATGACATTAACTGTCAACTCACTCTCTAGGAAGTCACATCTGAATCTAATAAGTTACATGGTGAACTCTTGCTGCAGAAGCTGACATGCTGGTGGGGAGATAACGGTCTGAGTGTCCGCCCTCTGCTCTGCTCTCACTCACCTTGTATGTATTCAAGAATTTCTCCCTCCAGTCTTCCAGGATGTCCTCTTTGCCCTCCAGGAAGCTAACTCCTGGTTGCAATCAAAGGGAGACAAACAGTCTTCATTATTTGAGTGACAGCTGGTGACTTTCTTTGATTTCAAATTCCGATGACAACACATTATAGACATTATGTAGTGGCAAACAAAAGGTGGGTAAACTATGAGCTCCAGGTGATCACCATAAGGAAAGACGTTCACAAAATCAGAAATGTCCTAGTCCAGTGATTCTCAACCTTTTTCATATCAAGGACCCTAATCTAGTCCGCATTTAGAGCCACGGGCCCCCAATTGATGAGATTTTGTCTCTTTGACCAAAATCTGAGATTTTTTGTTTGTTTAGTATGACTTTATCCAGAATGTCATGATTGTCTGTATTAGAGAGAGATAACAAGAGTATCAGAACAGTCATTCTTCTACATTCTATAACTCTCTTGACTTCTTATAAATTAAATAGGTTGAAGTTTAACAATTTTCTGGGGAACCCCTGGAGGACCTTGGCTGTGGTGGTCCCCAGACCCCATGTTGAGAACCATCGTCCTAGTCTGTAATAGTAGCCTATTTATAGTATTTTTATAGGCTAGTACTTCTATAGCAGGGGTGTCAAACATGCAGCCCGGGGGCCAGATCTGGCAACCCAATGGGTCCAATGCGGCCCAAAGGATGACTTTGCAAAGTGTGAAAATTGCACTGAGAAGTCCTTCAATCCAATGTGATGCACTTGTGAAGGCAAAGAGGTAGGTTTCAGGAGCAAGTTAAATATGAAGTTGCCTATTCATGTTATCTGTATTAATCATTAAATGGTCAGCTATTTTCATTACCTTTGCTTGACTATAGAGAATTGCACAGTTGCCATCAATTGTAATCAGGGGTGTAGTGATAAATACAGAGGTGGGTAAACTATCCAAGGTGAGTAGTTTACCCACATGGTTTGCCCTCATTGATTGATACAGTTGATCTGAAAATAGGTGAGTAAATAATCTGCCTAATTTCAAAGGGGTCTACACCCCTAATTGTAATGCACAGTAGGCTACAGACAGTAGATATTATAATGTGCTTGATGGTATCTGAGATAACCCTACATATTGTAGGGTTGTACCTGTAATTCTTTACACTAAGATAAATGTGAAAATGTTGAGGGTTTTGTCATTTATAGGTTATTATTGATTTTCATTGTCTGTCCCACTTGACACCAAATTGGGTGGCATAGTGGCCCGTGGACTAAAATGAGTTTGATACCCCTGTTCTATAGACCAAATCAGCGGGATGTTTACATTTACTTCCGGGTACCCCTGAGGTCCACACATTATAATGGCGGTGGACGGCACAAACTGACATGTTGAAGACAAAAACAGACAAAGAAGACAAAAATGGTTCGTCCGTGTTGTGTTGTTGTTTAATATCATTCATAACAACACTTTCACTAACGTTAGTGGAGACCAGACTAGCTAATTTACCTGTTGGACCAGACTAGAGTAGACTTGAAGCTAAATTAAATTGACGTGGCGTCAGTAGCTCTGTCTGTACCAGGCTCTTTCTCGCCGAGAAGAGCCTGGTGACGCGAGGTTACATGTCTGTAACGTTAACGACTCTGCAAAAAAACAGCGAGTTTGACAGACAAACAAACGTTATTAGCTAGCTAACACTACATAAAACAAATACAGAAGAAAGGCTAGATACGTCGGACAAGCATGTTTACCAACCGTTTAACCATTTAAATTGAAAGTAGTCGGCCGAAAACAACGAGAGGGTTTGACAGCATTTATTTGACAACACGCACATTTAAACCTGCCGCCTTCCCCAAGTGGTACCCGGAAGTAAATTTGTTTACATGGTGACGTCACGGTGATTTGGTCTATAGTATCTGTTGTGTTAGTGTTTATTGTTTAACTTTAGTCATGTATCATCTGCTAGCACGTGTTTCACGTGGCCTCTGTAGGTCACGGGACAGGTGGGACCCACGTCCGGTTACATTCACCGGTATCGGATCCGTAACCAGTTACCAGACCAGTTAACCATTAATTAACTAACTGCCCTCTGGTCCCTCCCGCACTGACCGACCTGTGTAGAAGACGGAGACGGCCAGGGGCGCAGCGGTGGTCTGATCCAGGAGCAGTTTCCGCGCCACCATCCCGACGGAAGCCCCGGGGAACCTCCTCTCCAGGAACCGCATCCAGAAGAAGTTGAAGTTGCCATGGAAACTGAACGCCACGACAGCGACGTTGCGCGTATGCCTCCAGTCCACCTGCTCTCTGTGGGAAAAACACTGATGCACGAGATCCCCCCCGGCAAACAGGCTGCCGTACAACGTCACGTTGCTCACCCAGGGAAACCGACGGACATGTCTGAGAAACGCCTTTCTCATATTTGATGGTCGCCCTGGAGGAGTAGCGGTTAGAAGAGCGTCCTGATCTCTGCGGCGTATCAAAGATTATTCATATTCGTCCAATTTCCCATCCAATAAAGAATATTGCAGATAATTCCCAGTTTTATTTCTAAGATATGAGCGCCATCCGACACTGCTCCGAGCTGGACTATGTGCGTACAGGTTCAGCTGGTTCAGCTGCTGCGCTGTAGTGAACGAATTCGGCGTAAAATTAGTAACGTTACGCCCCCCCATACGTAAAATCAGAGTAGAGGTGAAGGGCGGAGCAAAATGGAAAACCATACGGCCTACGCCTACGGGGTCATATTTATGATGATTGCAAATGTGTTTGCTTCCCCCAGGTGAATGCTGTGTAAACTGACAGTCGCAAGAGAAATAATTTCAGAGGTGACGTACGGTGTAGGCCTAAATGTCCAGTGAAGTCAGCAAAATGAGAATTTATAGGGCAAACTATTTTATTTATATTATGGTCCAATCCACATGCATGTGGGGGTGTCCCGCCCCTCTGTTACACAGTTTAATCAAACTGCAGTTTACACAAAAACATTTTTTTTTAGTACAGCTGATCATTTATTGCAGCAGCAACCTTTGCACTATGAAGATGTTAAACCCAGTAGGTGGCAGTAATGCAACACTTGGATGCCGACCGCCATAAAACTCAAAAGAAATAGAAGAAGACATCCAGGAAGTGAAAGCTTTGTTTACTGTAGGCAAAGAAGCCTCTTTGCTGTAGGTAAAATGTGTCTAATGTAAGTTCAAAGCTGTGTAGTTAGTTATTACTCGGTATGACAGTAGGATAACGTTAGTCAACTAAAGTTCAAAGTGGCCCTAAGGAAATGCCTTTGTTAATACAAAATAGAGGAGTTGAACGACCAAGCTCGACAGCGGAACTGTTCGACAAATATCCACATTTACAGGTTGGTAGGTTGATTATCGGCCAGCGAGTAACGTTAGCTAGCTTGCTAGAAGATGTCATCCTGGTTAACATGGAGCACGAAATGGTAAAGCTAGCAAACCGATAACGTTACATACAGCGGATGTGCGACTAGTAGTCCATGCAAAATAAGGTTTGACCTTAAACTAATTGCAACAGAATTTATCTTCAAATGTTTGTTTATATTGATGCCCTAAACACTATAGTGAAAATCCCAGAAAATCCCATTAGCGTTAGTGGAAGTATGTTATTATTATTATTTTTTTAATGGCTGCCATTATCAAATTTGTGCCATATCTTGACTCCAACTAGACCTAGAATGACAAATGTTGTGTCTATTTCCACATTTTGGGGGAAAAGGAATCCATAGAAATAGTTGTTGAGTCTCTAAGTAGAACAGATTTTTATTTTCTCGAAGGCCAGAGGTCTCTGATTTCCACATGTGGATATTGGTGTGCCCAACTGCTGCTATGATGTTACAGCTATCAGAGCTACTGGTTTGGCTCTCTTGTGTAACTCCAGCTATAATGCCCATGCCCATACCATGGAATGTGTTGTGGCCATCAATGGTTCTTATGGTCAACATTATCAACAATTTACTGAATGAAGTGGCCTTGAACATTGCCAGGGAGGTATGCTCCTTGAGAAACAGCTGCACTTGACTCAAACTTTTTCACCTCCTGATATGAGGAACAGAATCCAAGGTTACAAGTGTTTCCACCAAAAATATAGATTCAAATTGGTGATGCATTGTATTCCAAGTCCTATGCACCTCGGACATGGAATGGACTACAAGAACCCATCCACTTAGACACCCTGGTCTCGTTTGGTGAATTTAAAGCTCTATTGCAGAACGTTTTACACAAAGAATGCATTTGTTTTTCATAGATTGGGCCACGACTGTATCATCCTCATTCAGACACTTTCCTCACACAGAACAAAAGGTTCTGTGTGATTACCTAATTTTATTGCTGCTGCTGTCTTGGCCAGGTCTCCCTTGTAAAAGAGATCTCGTATCTCAATGGGACTTCCTGGTTAAACAAAGGTTAAACAAAAAAATAAAAAAAGATCTGTAATGGCGTGATGAGAACCCTTGCCGCCCACATGGCCTGTCCTACTAGCCTGGGTAAACCCAGCCTCCACGTGACCTGCTCTCAGACCTGCTCTCAGTCACTACTAGTGAGTAGTAGTGAGTTTATGCTTCCCGACAGTCTGTATAGATAAATGAACACATTTCACCTATGAAATAAGTTGATATCCTCACGCCACGGCTTATATTAGTTTCAATGTGATACATTTATGTACATCTGCAGGTGTTGAAATTTACTTTTTTTTGTGAGGTAATACATTTTACTTTTATGTCACAGGAAAATGCAAGAGCATTTCATGCCAAGCCATTTGCTGATGTTGACCCAAAGTGCCTTCTGTATGTCCAACAAAGAGAGTTTGCTGCAACAACACCGGCAGACAGTAAGTATATACTACCAGAGAGCTAGTGAAATCAAAACTGATCATCATTCAAAGGTCAGCCATAGAGGGATTAAATCCCCTTGATCATGTCATTCCATTCTCCCAGTTCACCAAAGTGTATGCAGCATCCAGCATCTCTTTACAAAGGAAACATCCACCCTAAAACACTTTTAATACAGCTTGAAGAAGAAGAAAACATGCTGCTGATGGGTGCCTTTTGTGTTTGGTGGTGTATTTTTCTTATTCCTGCATATTCCTACGCAACACGATGTCATGTTGTCATATCATGTCAGCGCAGGTAGCATACAATGGAATAATAATAATAATAATAATAATATATATATTTAAAAAAAAAATCCAATAATTCTCCTAGTGTTTGGAAGGACCGGGTATGAAAAAATGATGTTCCAATTTGATATGAACTCGTACAGTGAAACATGTCCGCCTTTAACTGTCTCATAAATTGCACTGTGATTTACCATCCCTGCACCATAATGAGAATGCCTGCTTTCTTCACTTTTCTAACCCAGATTATGTTTCTGTCATGGGATCTGATGATGCCACCACCTGCCACTTAGTCATGCTGCGACACACAGGTAATGTTCCCTCACTAGCTTTGTGCTCTGTATGTAACGTCCATGCTCTCTGTGTGTAGGGTAAGGAAGTCAATGTCTGCCTTGACACCGTTTCATGATGTCTTAGGAAGTGGAGCTGTTTGCCTTGCACACTGCGATGGTTCCAGCACCTGGAGTGAAGTCCCGCTCATTGTGAAAGCTGTCACATCGCTGAGTAACCTCACTAAGGAGGGCCGGTATGACACCCAGTCACCCACACTCACAGAGTGCATTATCAAATTGACTAGATTAGAAATGAGATGACATGACATTTTTATGATCCCCATGGGGAAATTGCAGCTATGGTAACGGCATGAAACACAAGAAAACACATAAGTAGGCATACAAATTTAGGATATATATTTAGGATAAGGATATATATCATTTTATTATCATGTTTTCATTATCCTATTCAAGTGCCCCTTATTCCCTTCATTTTGCAGACTGGAGCTCCATCTTGTAGGAGGATTTAACGATGAGTCAAAGACTTCCCATAAACTCAGCCTTAGCCTATTGGGTATGGTCTTTTTTCAGGTGATTTGTTTTAGTGTACATGCTGATAGCAGTTGAGCTTTGTGGAACATAAAAGTCTGCATTTTACAGCGGCATTCCACAAACAGAAAGAGGAGATTCACCTAGAAACATGCTGCATCACAGGTAAACAGCTATGACTTTGCTATTAATCTTTTTCAGTGTGTTCACTCTTTCGTATTGACTGCTTGGAAATATTGTATCAATGATTGGTTTGTCTAATCAACCCTACTGTATTAACTTATTGTAGAAATGAATGATGACATTGTAGATGGAACTCACAGACCTGTGATATATGGAATAGGTAAGTGATGAATAAGCTACAGAGTGAGTGGGATCCCATGCTTGCATGGTTAGTGATCATCACTGATATATTGGTTCTTTGTCTCTGTCGGTCTGTCTGTTTGTCTTGTCTGTCTGCCTGCACAGGTGTAAATGTTAAAACAGGGGATGTGTTCCCTGCCTCTTTCATTCATAAAGGACCAGCAGAGGAGCTGCGTTCAGCGCGTACCTTCACTGGGGGACAGGTAGATGTGAATTTGCATTCCGCATGAGTAACAAACAAGACAGATAATGAACAAACCCCAGATGTACTTTTTCCTATTGAGTCATTTATGTGAAAAGTAAATGGCTTCATTTTTGTAAAGCAAGGTGACTTCTATAAGAAGTATTTTTCTGTGATACACCAGGGGTCACAGTCCCCTCATTGACTGCTCTAAGACGGAAAATCAAAGCAAAAAGTAATAATAATAATCCAAACGTGTGTCCTCTGCAGATGGCTGACATATATGACTCAAGTCGTGGACTCGTTAAAATCGGCCCCTGCAAGTGGACTCCAAATCTGGATATCGCCTTCTGGCTGTCACAAAACGATGACACCATTTTAAAGGTAAAGGCAGCTGGAAGGAATGAGTCAGGAAGACCTGGATTTCAGCACTTCCGGTTCCTACGTGTAAAAGTCAATGGGATTTTTGTATGGGGATTTTGGTTAAAGAAGGTCTGTGGTCAACAAAAGTTTTTGAAACAGCCTTGTGTTCAGCAAGATAATCTTCACAAATGAGGAGGAGGATGCGATTTTCAGAAAACACTTAAAAAGTCATAAAAGGAGTCCTCATTTGTGAAGATGTTTTTTTATACTTTATTTTTTGGTTTTATAACATAAATAAACATGAGGTCGTTCAGTTACATTGCATGAGATACACACAGGTTGTTAGACACAGAGTGGTACATTTTCATTTACATTCACAAACTTTCACAATTGCATTTAGTTTAGTTTCAGTTGTCAGACTCTTTGTTGGTCAAGTATGTATCCCATTTAGCCCAGTACTCTTCTCCCCTTTCTTAAACAGAATGTGATGCGTTCTAAGCTGTATTGTTGATGATATCTACCCATTGGGTGGGAGGCTCTTTAAGAAGCCAGAATCTTGTAATTGCCTTCTTGCTTGCTACTATTAGAATTTTTATTAAATATTTGTCTCTGATGTCCAGTTCCTTAGACATGTTTCCTAGGTAAAAGGAGAGACAAGTGAACTCTATATCAAATCCTACAATACTCTGGCAGCTTGGACGTCAGCCCAGAAAGGCTGCAAGGTGGGACAGGACCAAAATATGTGGGTGTGGTCCGCCATTAGTGCCCACATTGTCTCCAGCAGTGGTTCTGAAAACCAGATAGTGAAGATTATCTTGCTGAAAACAAAGTTCGCTGTTTCAAAAATGTTTGTTAACCACAGACCTTATTTCATGCTTTTAACATAAATTCCCATACAAAAATCCCGTTGACTTTTACATGTAGGAACCAGGAAGTGCAGGGACTTCTGGGTAAGCTTACAAAAATACATCATCCCTGTGGTACTCTATTGCCCTAAATGTTATCTATCTCTTCCTTGTCATATGTAATTATTCCTTATGTAATTAGTACAAACAGTTCCCACAGTAAGGGTAAGAAAGCACTCCAGCGGGCAGTACAGTTCAGACTTTCTGACTCTTTCTTCTCTCCCACCAGTACCTGTCCACCTCTCCACTGGTAGAACCTCCACACTTTGTCCAGCACATCAAGTCCACCATCCAGTTCCTCTTAGAGCACCCCAGCTCTGACAGCCTGTTCCCAGGTGACCAGCCCCAGCTGTACCACCGGACTGAGCAGGGGGACTGGGAGAGGGCCACCCAGCCATAGAGCTCTACTGCCATCCTCCCTCCACTAAACCTTAAAGAGCGTGGTGTAGGTAATAAAAAAAAAAATTGGCTCATGATTAGTATGAAAATACCCCCCCCCCAAAAACAACGTAATTATTTTTCACACATCACTAGTTGCTGAACATTCTGCTGGGGCTGACTTCACAGGGGGTAGTTCCATTTCAGCAGCAGTGGCCAGCTGGCAGCTGCTTTATAAAAATGAGTCTAGATGCAGCTAAAATCCCATTGCTATATACAGTACCCCTCCCACATATTAATGTAATGTGGTCTCCATCCTGCACCATGCTCTTTAGCACCAACATGACTAGCTTGCCTCTCAACCTCTTGGATACACTGTGACCCCTCTGCCCCTTATCTATGTTTTTCTGTTCATCATGGCAACCCCCCCCGTGTGTGTGTGTGTGTGTGTGTGTGTGTGTGTGTGTGTGTGTGTGTGTGTGTGTGTGTGTGTGTGTGTGTGTGTGTGTGTGTGTGTGTGTGTGTGTGTGTGTGTGTGTGTGTGTGTGTGTGTGTGTGTGTGTGTGTGCGCGCGCGTGTGTGTGTGTGCGTGCTTTCCTGACTCAACTGGCTGGCCCCAGTAGAGGAAGTGCAAAGCCGCTCTGTTCATGCCTGTCAAACATGTTTACACTCTTTTGTGGATAAAGTCTGCACCTTATGCCACCTGCTGGTTTGTGCTATGTATTGGTTAAAGTCTTACTATGCTTGTCTGTTGTATCATGTCCAGTTAATGTAGAAGTTTGTCTGCTGTTAAGGAATAATTACAGATGGGGTTGGGGGAGACTTGCTGCATGAACAATAACGATCATTTATTCTGACAGTTTATTGCAAACAGAAGATAATGCAAATTGCTTAATTTGGGACTGTTGAAGGGTTACATGTCTCCACAAATGCACTCTCCTGATTAGAGTGGAATACAGTTGTTCATCACATACATACATACTGCTGTATACTTGGCTTTGAATGCGTACATTTCAGAATCTGCATGTGTAAGAAATGAGCATGTGTAGAATGCTCTTCTGCAAGGGATACTATGGGTTCAAAAGATTTCCCTAGTGGAGTTTCTTTTTTCAAACTTGGGAAAATGATCACATTTTAGATATCAGAGCAGAGCTACATCTAATCTAAAGCCTTTTCGTCAGCTGAGATGCATTCTTTAATTTTACCTGTTAAATAATGCTCTCAAATGAACCTGTTGCTGAATAAATGTAAATATGGCCAAATTTAGTTGGAAGTGTTTCTGTCTTTATTTTACACAGTGACAGATAAAGTGTTCAGTTTGAATCATGGTACAGAATGAATGGGACTTTTGGTGCATCTTTAACTATAAGTTGCTGTTGCACTAAAAATTAACATTTTGTGTAAGTTGCAGTTTGATAAAACTATAACAGGGGTGGCAAACTTGTTCATGTCAAGGACCCGCTGTAGATTGGACCAAAACCCAAATTTGAAATGATTATGTCATAACCAATCCCATCTGAGAAGATTGCAGATTTGTTCGCTATAACACCAAATCACTGTCTATAGATGGAACAGTGGATCCCAACATATGTTATATAACACACACACACACACACACACACCTATATATCACACCTGTGTGTGTAAGTGTATATATGTGTATATATACCGTACCGTATATATATATATACTGTGTGTAATGTATATATATACTATATATATATATATAGTGTGTATATATATATGTATACTGTACATACACACACACACAATATAATACATATAATCGAATATACAATACATGTATTTTAAATTGTAATCCTGTTGTATTTTTTTTATTTGATTACATTTGTTATGTAACTGATGGTTTACAGTTACAATAGCTTTTTGTATCCTGATTACAGTAACAGTAACAGGATTACATGTAATCAGTTACTTCTCAAGCCTGATTTAGACGAAGCTACGTCAATATTCTAGCTACGTCGATAAAGAGGGCGGGGGGCGGGCGAGACGCGTTATTTTTCTATTTTTTTTCTCCACCCGATTTGCGCCAAGTCCCGCCCTTAGGTTTATGTACGAGGAGTGATTGGTAATGTTTAGGCATTAGGAGGTTGGGTTTAGGTATGAGGAGTGATGATTGGTTAAGGCTAGGGTAAAATATCAGGATAAGCCACTCAGACGCAGAGTAGGGCGGGACTTGGCGCAAATGGGTGGAAATGACGCCAATCTAGAGAGCGAAAGCAGACGGCAGTCGACGACGTGACGCACAACATTGTCCTTATAGCTTGTTTTGCAGGTTTACAACGGATTAAACCGCCAAGTTTAGCTAACAGCCAACAAAGTACGGTATATTTAGTATTTTGCGAAGTCCAAGGCTCTGCTTATTCTGTAATTTGCTAGACAGCTAGACAACTCGGGTTCTGCATTTCTTTGTGTGTGGAGAAGGCTAGTATTTTTCGTCAACATGAGAGGGAGTTCTTCGTATGGGGACAGAGATAGGGACCGTGGTGGACGAGATAGGTAAGTTAACGTTAAAGCATGAAAACAATCCACATAATCCGTTTTTTATTGGTTATAACGTTGAATTACCTTTCATGTATGTATGTGCACAATGTTTTTAGGATACGATTAAAGGGGCAGGAACTAACGCGAAGTATTTCTTCTTCCTACTTTTAGGTCACGGTACGACTTTTTTTTTTTCGACGTAGGCCTATGTCTGTGTTTATAACGGTTTATACTTGTCCAAGTCTCCAACATGTACTTTAAATATGCTTGGGGTTGTTCTATCTTATCTATCGATCGATCTATGATGACATCCAGTTTTCAGCATAAAGTAAACAAACATACCTAAAAAATTACTGCCGTCTCACGCCATCCGCACTTTGAGGAAGCGTAGTCGCGCTATCTGCACGTAAAATCCATTGAGCGTCTACTTCGCTCTGCACGGTAAAGAGTGGGTGAGCCCCTCATGGTGCCTTCAGGTACACCTCCCTCCCTCGGGTAAAACTGGAGCCTGCTCTGCTCCAAGATGAATTCACTGCTCCTGACCTCCTGACCCCTCTCCAGGCCTCGGTTTGGCTCCGGCATGGGCCCCGGCATGGGCGGTCGGGGCGGACCCCCACCCATGAAGTTTGGGAATCCAGGGGAGCGGCTCCGCAAGAAGAAGTGGAACATGGATGAGCTGCAAAAATTTGATAAGAACTTCTACACTGAGCTCCCAGAGGTCCAACGCATGACTCCGGTAAACCACTCTTGCTCTAATTTCCCCCTGCTGCATGTGGCTGTATGTTTTTGAGACACTGTCCAGCATGTATTTTAACCCCCATCTGTCGCTCTCATATCCAGTATGACATAGAGGAGTTTCGCAGAAAGAAGGAGATCACCATCAGAGGCTCTGGCTGTCCAAAGGCCCTTACCAGTTTTCACCAGGCACAGTTTCCTCGTGAGTGAACCAACATAGATTACACCCATTACAAAACCTGCATCGAACATGTAGCTGCTAAAGGACTTGAAAATGTCTCAAAGTGTCTTCATTGCAATTTTGAAGCTACTTACCTGGGGAAACAATACAACTAGTCTAACATTTAGACTAAATCATGGGCGTCCAGGTCGTGCAGTGGTACATTCCCTGGCTAGTACCAACACAAGGGTCACAGGTTCGAGCCCCCGTATCACCTCCGACTTGGTCGGGCATCCGTACAGGCATTAATCGTCCGTGTCTGCTGGTGGGAAGCCGGTTTAAGGGTGTCCTGGTCGCTGCACTATTATTATTATTATTTGTAAAATGGGTTGCAAAAAGACTAGTGGTATATTCACAAGTGGAAAATAATTTATAAGAATGTAAAATCTTCCTGTGTGTATCCCTCCCTCTTTTTTGCCAGAGTATGTGATGGATACGCTGATGCACCAGAACTTCAAGGAGCCTACACCCATCCAGGCTCAGGGCTTCCCCCTTGCCCTGAGCGGCAGAGACATGGTGGGAATTGCTCAGACTGGCTCCGGAAAGACGCTGGCTGTAAGGATAATATGCTAACCATCTAGCACAATTAAACTTTATGGGAAATTAGGTTGTTGCAGCAGCAAAATTAATATAAATACATCAGGGATAAAGACAAATAATTTTGAATATACACATTACACACCCAAATAGAGTATAAAATAAGCAATACAAACTGTAAAAAAACCCAAATATAGCCACAAGTGACCATTAGCAGGGTCCAAACCCAAATGCCTAAGATATTGCAGTTTGCAAAATTTGTCCTCACAGCAAATTGGATTGCTCGCTCTAACATTAAATGTTAAAGTTTGTACATTTTTACTGTCAGCCTCATTTGACTTGACTAAATGGTTGTGTGTTATGATGTAGGCACTGGCAGCGGAATATGTTGTGTGCAGAATTTGGTGGCAGTTTAATCAACTTTGCACAAGTAATTTAAAAGAAAAACCAAGGGTTGATGCAAGGTTGGCCTCATGGTGGCACTATAGAAACACAACCATATGTGGTCTGACCCACCTGACACGTATCACACACATTTATGTGAAGTTTGGTTTCTCTAGCTTTAAGTATAATTCCTCTTTGCACATCTTCACATCACTTTGTAATTGTAAAAGTGCGTGTACTAGCCGTAACCTAGGAAGTCCAAAAACGCAGAAAATTGAACCTGTTCTGAAAACTTTAATGACGGACAAAAGTTTCGGAGTCAGTGTGTAAACGTGAGTGACACGACATGAGGTCGTATTTATTTTTAAATGTGCAACCATTTCGGACGAAAAATACGGACTTGGTGTGCAAAAGCCATAAGTGCACATATGTGCAGGGTTGTGATTTTAATATTGTGTTTCCCTGTTGGCTGCAGTATCTTCTTCCTGCTATTGTGCATATCAACCACCAGCCCTATCTAGAGAGAGGCGATGGACCAATTGTAAGTATAAATGTAACTAATCTTTCCAGTTTGGACAGATGTGTCTTATCCAAATCGCGCCATCTTTGTTTGGGCTTATGTCAGTGGGTAAAACCCATCCCTCCTCCTTTGTCCTCAGTGTCTGGTTCTGGCTCCAACCAGAGAGCTGGCTCAGCAGGTTCAACAGGTGGCATTTGAATATGGCAAGTCCTCCCGCATCAAGAGCACCTGTGTCTATGGTGGAGCACCCAAAGGACCCCAGATTCGAGACCTGGAGAGGGGTGGGTATACGTAGCTGTAGACCAGTGATTCCCAAAGTGTGGGCCGTGGAGGCTCTACAGGCGAGCCGTGAGTGGTCTGCCCATGTTCCCGATTTTCGGGCTCATTTTTAAAGCTAGAGTGAAGATACCATATGAAACTATAAGGCCCAATGCAGTGGTTTTCAAACTTTTTATGCCCAAGGCACACCAAAAGGCAAGCCAAAATCTGAAGGCACACACCTGCATTCATATCCATCCAAAATAGTCTGTAAATGCTTTTTATTTACTATAATTCAAGAATTAATTTGAAACTTTGTAAAATTACTAGCCTACATCAAAGCAGCAACACACCATTTAATCAATCCAATTAATCTGCTAACACCAAAGTGCTGTGGTAGCACAGTGTTGTAAACAGACAATCTCTGAACAAAATATTTTTACTAAAATACTCAAATTTAAAATGATTTTAAGCGACTTTGAGTATCTAGAAAAGCGCTATATAAGTTGAATGTATTATTATTATTATTATTATTATTATTATTATTATTAATAATGTATTATTATTATTTACTTAATGCATTGACTTAGCCACTTGAGTCAGAAAGTCACTGAGCTACTTCCTGGTATGTGTAACAGCTGGCTCATGCTTGTGTGACTAATACCGTATTGCCTGGTGTATGAGTGCACACTGTATTTGCCTTATTCAGACCTCTGAGGGTTCTGTGTGGCCTAAAGATCACATACTAGTTGTCCTAAGCACTGCACATTGCAAACACAAACCAACAAGCCCTTTTTGAGGTTTGTTTCTCCTGTGCATCCAATAATGCATGGAGTTTTATGTACACTTGCATCTCAAGTCTAATGCTGTCTAATGCTTTTTGTGTGAGTCTAGGTGTTGAGATCGCAATCGCCACACCTGGCCGCCTCATTGACTTCCTGGAGGCAGGGAAGACAAACCTGCGCCGCTGCACCTATCTAGTGCTGGATGAAGCCGACCGCATGCTGGACATGGGCTTTGAACCGCAGATTCGCAAGATATTGGATCAGATCAGGGTAGGAGAAAGTTAAAGGCACTTTAAGAAACTGGTTCCAAACTGGAACCACTGTTCCTTCAGAAGTTGTAGTTGTCATAGACTGTGTTGCATAGTTGATTGCGCTATTGCTGACAAAAATGTGTTATTGTAAGTCGCTTTGGATAAAAGCGTCTGCCAAATGACGTAATGTAATGTAATGGTTCAAGTACCATGACTGTTGAATGTAAAATAATAATTTAGACTTACTAATGTAAACCAAGTGCCTGCTCTCTGTATTTCTGTCTGTGTTCTCAGCCTGACAGACAGACCCTGATGTGGAGCGCCACATGGCCTAAAGAGGTTCGGCAGCTTGCTGAGGACTTCCTGAGGGAGTATGTCCAGATTAACGTCGGTGCCCTGGAGCTCAGTGCCAACCACAACATCCTGCAGATAGTTGATGTCTGCATGGAGACTGAGAAGGACAACAAGTAAGGAGCCAATAGGGAGCTATACAAGCTATGGTAGTGAGATTATTAGCTGTCTGTCCTGATGATTTTACTAACTGTAACAGCTCTAACAACATGGGTCAAATAAGTATGGCCTTTTCCTTTCACATAGCCTAAACTCTGAGTTCAGTGTTGCTGTTGTGACATGAGTTGACCATCGTTCTTTGGATAGTCTGTCTACAGAGCAACAACAGCTTATTAGTTGGCATTCAACAAATCAACTGTTTAACAGATCATGTATGGGCATATACATATGTGACAATTCATGAACATGCCTACATATTACACTAGGTGCAGGTGTGTGGAAAGGGGAGCAAACAGAATCTGTTTGTTGAATCTCAAACTAATAAACTGTTAAAACAACATCTACAAAGTGAATCGGTTGAATTGTTGAATGTATAGAGCAGTGGTTCTCAAAGTGGGGTCCGGGGACCCCCAGGGATCTTTGAGGGGGATCCAGGCAGCAAAAAGAGGGCTAACTTATTTTCACTATAATACCATCCCTAAGTAACAGAATGACAGAATGTATGACTGTTTTGGTCACAGGTTTCATACACTTTCTGTAATAAAACATCTAAAAGCAAAAATCTTATCAGATGGGGGACCCTGAGCCAAAATCTTTCAGTTTAGGGGTCCATGACATGAAAAAGTTTGAGAACCACTGAGCCTGTGTTATATTATACACTATGCCAGTCATATACTGGAGTGTGCCTGAATGGAATTTATTTATTTATTTGTGTATTTATTTATTTATTTATTGCTAATAAGCTAAATAAATAATGAATTTTGTTAATAGTAGCCTTTTTTCTCAGTTTCTCTGGTATGAATTAGGCTACCCACAAACATGGACAAACCATAATATTTGAACTGTGTATGCATGTAATATTATTAATACAATAGGTCTACAGTTACTAGCCTACTTAATTACTTACATCTTTTAAAAAAAAAAGGCTTGTGACCTTCCGGGCACAAGCTGGCTTCTCTAACCTTTAGGCCACCACTGCCCCTCTGTAGGCAGACTGCTCAAATAAAATGTGACCTCATTCTGTCTTCTGCTGCCTCAGACTCCTCCAGCTGATGGAGGAGATCATGGCTGAAAAGGAGAACAAGACCATCATCTTTGTGGAGACCAAGAAGCGTTGTGACGAGCTTACCAGGAGGATGAGACGAGACGGGTGAGAGCCCAAGACGTTTAGACATACTGAGACTGTCTGTATAGAGCTTGCTGAGTTGACGGCATTGTTGTCGGCAGCGGGGTTGTCGGCCATGATGGGGGGGCTGCGGGGAATCCTGTGCTGTGTGTCAGGTCCCGCTGCCTTCAATTTCTTTTGGGTTCCGTTTGTGATTTGGAGGGTGAATCGCCATGGTGGGTCAGTGCTGCTGGGTCCGGGAGGGGGATCATTAGCCTAGGTAAACCCAGCCACCACGTGACCTGCTCTCTCAGTTCCCAGTCACTATCTGCATAGTGACTGAGAACAGGTCTGAGAGCAGGTCACGTGGGGGATGGGTTTACCCAGGCTAGGGGATCATGGCCATGGTGGGTCAGTGCTGCTGCTGTGGGTCAGTAGTGCTGCTGGGTCCGGGACTGGTGTGGTGCTTCGCACGGTCGTTCGGGGAGAAATCTCGACCATGGAATGCGTTTTTTCATCGTTCCTGAATCCTGGTTGAGGAGCTGACGAGTGTGTGATGAGAACATGCCAAGCCACATCGATCTATGCTGTAAATCGTGGTTAGTTTGTCCAAACACGGTTGTTTGGCATTGAGATTAAATTTCTTCTGGTCGGGTCCCTTTTCTTCCGTGCGGGTGACCTGACGGAGCCAGATTTTTTAATTAGGGCAGATTAATTGCCCTAAGGCTGATTGCCCTGAGGCTATAGATCAGTGATGATGTCATCAGTGATGTCATACATCATTGTGACATCACTGATGATGTCATCTGACACACACACACACGCACACACACACACACACACACACACGAGAGAGAGACTGAGGGGGAGAGGAGAGGGAGAGAGAGAAGGGGGAGAGACTGAGGGAGAGAGAGGGAGACATTTTAACGCACGCCAATAGGGCAGGCGAGGCCATGCAGCAGCCAAGCTGCGGGCGAGCCTACGCAGCGGCTGAGCTGCATATGCCAGGGCCAGCTCGGTGAGCTGCAGGGCGGGCAAGCCTAGGAATCGAGCGTGCGTAGTGCGTGAGATGCCTAGTGACATGAAAAGATGCAAATAGATTCAACAGTTATTTTGTTATTACTTATTACATGTTAAATTCCTGAGAAGGCCTATTTCACCGCTGTGAATATGATTTATTAAAACTAGGCCACTTGTGTGGTAGAAATATGCAATTATTATTTTTTAATTGAGTCCTTTGACCCAGAATGCATTGCGCACGTCACTGAAACTCGACACTCAAAGTTGTGTGCAATACATCTCTTTGCTTCGGCATATGTTCATTTACAAAACGTTTTCTTCATCGAGTCTGGATAAATCTCACCCGTTTTCAAAGGACAAACCAGCGCGTGTCTGCCATCCTGATAACTTCTTTGTGGTTTTGTATTCTAGGTGGCCAGCCATGTGTATCCATGGAGACAAGAGCCAGCCGGAAAGAGACTGGGTACTCACGGGTGAGTGATTATAGTTCAATTATAGTTGAATATTCTGCCATTCACAGTAGTAACATCATTTTTTGCTTGCTGCGATTCATCATGTCTTATTGTCTGAATCATTGTTCATCTTGCATAGTGGAAGGCCTGGGAACAGTGCATCTCGCCAAAGAATATTCACATTACAATATTTAATTATTCACACAATCATAGCTAATATCTAAAGAATTCTGTGATCTTAGAAAACTTACCAGAGGTTTTCGGAATTAGTCTTTATTTTTGATGCAATTTGTTTCTGTTATTCCTTCTAATATTTTGTTCTATTCCACAGAATTCCGGAGTGGCAAAGCTCCCATCCTAATTGCCACCGATGTGGCGTCTCGTGGTCTGGGTATGTCTCCTCACATGCATACGGATAAGGATACGGATAAGGACACAACAATCTCTCACATCATTTTCTCATCTCTCCTTCTTTCTGCATTTTACTCTGGATACTTTTTACTGTTAATAATACTTTTATTGTATTATACCCGATGGACTAGCACAGTCAAATTTACATATTCAAATATAAATGCAGCTACCCATTTGGAACTTTTCTCTGTAGTCTGAATTAAGATTGCAATATTGGCTCGACAAATAGGTAAGTATATTACAGGACACGAAAATTGACTGAGTTGCGAGAGTAACCATGCATTACTTGACTAATTGATACTGACTCACAGGCCCAAAAATATAAATAAATAAAATAAAACCGGTAACAGGTAGTAGTAATAATAGTTTACCAAAATGTGTAGTAGTCATAATCGTCAGGTCATAACTGACACAAAACTGAACAATTCACATATATAATGTTTTCAGCACTTCAATTTCTTGCACAACATTAGGGTAATATGGTGTTCTGCTGCCCATTTTCTGGTTGAAATTATGACAATGTGATAATTTTTACATAGGATATTGCGGCAAGGATTTTCCATAATGTACAGCTGGTAAAACGTGTTATTGCTCTTAATTGTTGGAAGTCTAAAAACACTAACCAAAAAATACCAAGTTGGATTTGGTGATGTACCTGGAAATGAATTCAGCACATTGCACATTAGGACTCCCTAACTCTATATAATCATCAGTTTAACAAAGTGTGGCATCTGAGATGGAGGCTGTCAGGCCTTCTGGTCCACTGTGGGTTACAGTCTGTTTCTTGTTACTGCAGTTAAATGCTTCCTACAACAGGGGCTCTTTGGCACTCTGCCTGAATGGATGCTCCTGCCAACCCTTTCTCATGTCTCCTTTTACGGTGTCAATACAACTTAAATGATGATGCTGTTCATATTATACATTCCTCCATATATGAATAACAAATAATTGTTCATATTTTCCTGCAAAAGGTACACCATGTTATATTTTGCAGATGATAGTTGAGTGAGGTATCCCAGGTCCACCGAGAAATCGGCCAGGCTGTCGGCTAGTTTCACCTCTAATCTGTTAGCAGGATAACTCTGCAAGTGAGAAGGGGGCAGAAGTGAAGTAACTTTGACTTGCCAAGCTTCCTATGACCGTATCCTTGTTCTTTTTCCCCTCTTCTCCTCTCAGGGTTTGGCAGCAGTAACAGGCAGTCTGTGCTGCTGTCACTACCGGGGGCTTCTACCCCCTCAGTCACATAAAAGTAGACGCTTGGCAAGTTTTAGAGGGATAAGGCCCCTCCTATTCTCCTTGGGTACCTAAGTCCCTCCCCCGCCCGCCCGCCCGCCCGTCCAATAGTATCAGAGTTTGTAAATCCAGCGAGCTCTCCTTGGGACCAGCCTGAGGTGCCTGTTTGTCTGCCCACCGTCTGAAAAGCAGACAGACAGGGGGGAGAGAGAGAGAGTTAGCTGGGCTCGTCTGGATCCAGTCCTGGCCAGGGTCTGAGGAGGGTCCTGCAATGCGGCGAGAGCAACAGAACCAGAACCAGTGTGTCTCTCTCGAGGTTAAAAGGTTCTGTTCCCGTCTGACGTTGCCGGTGTGCGCAAAAGTGGAGGGGGGGAATCCCGTCTCCCGTCTCCCTCCCCCCTCAGCCCCTCCATATGAACCAGGACTGGTCAAGGCGTGACTGGCTACCTTTGTAAAAACAACGTGAAGGGGGTAAGTACCTCGCCACCCCTTTCTCTTATCTCCACCATGAGCTCATCACATATTCAGGTACTTCCATCTTGCTCATATTAAAGTCACAGTGCAGCACAGCTTTGTCCCTGCTAAATAGAGGAACAGTTTTCGTCCTCCATCAGGTGCTCATTATTGTTAGGGTGCATTCATTCTGTTATTTAGTATATTGTGATTGATAAAATGGCTTCCCTCTGCTATGGAGGGGAAAAGGGAGACATTGATCGGACTCAGCAGTGCTGTCAGAGCCCCATGTCTTCTGTAATGAGAAACAGACTCTTATGTTCTTTCGTTTCAACCCATTAAAAAGTTATACCTTTTGTCCATACTTAGGTGTGATGTTTATGAAACCTGAACATGTTTAGTGAGTTAGTTTCCTTATCAAGTGAGCATGAAACCCGAAAGGCTCATTGGGTCTGACGGTTGTGTTGGACTTTGACAATTTCTTGTGGTCTTAAAGGAAGTGAAATTTAGAAGCAAATATAAAATGTAATTTTATTTTATTCCTCATTATATGTGTGGAGTTTTGGGGGGTTTTGTGTTGATCAGGTAAGTGTTTTCATGCGCATGTTCCTGATTTATTATCCGACCAAAATATGTTATAAACCCATTTGAATTCTTTATAGTAACCAGTAAAATAGTAACCAATAAAAAATAATGGTAATAGTATATCAATTGAGAAATTTCTCTCAACCCGCCAGCTCAAGTGAACAAAAATTAGCATTCTTCTTTTTCATAGCTTTTTCCTGCTTTGAAAGCATCATCTTTCTCCTTTCTCCCATGCTATAACACCCATGGCTCTTTACCCGAAAGACGTGGAAGATGTCAAGTTTGTAATCAACTATGACTATCCCAACTCTTCCGAGGATTACGTCCACCGTATCGGACGCACAGCCCGCAGCACCAACAAGGGCACCGCCTACACCTTCTTCACCCCGGGGAACCTGCGGCAGGCCCGGGACCTCGTCCGTGTGTTGGAGGAGGCCCATCAGGCCATCAACCCTAAACTGCTTCAGTTTGTCGGCTCAGGCCGCGGGGGAGGAGGAGGTAAGGAGGACTCTTAGAGGGCTTTCACTTTTAAACACAGCAGTCAAGCAGAATGGAATAGATGGGAACATTTTGGAACTGGGTCTATACATGTGAAGAAGATGAAAGGTAGAACATCAGTATAGCTTGAAAAGGATATTGTACAGTTCTCTGATGCAGCATGCTTTTCTGCTTGTTACAGGTGGCAGGATGCGTTACCGTGGCAGCAGCTCCAGCAACCCTAACATGATGTTCCAGGACGAGTGCGATCGGCGGACGGCGCACAAAGACGGCCATGGTGGCTTCAACCGTGACAGCCGCAACAGCCGGGACGGAGACCGCTCCTCTTCCTCCTACAGGGACCGCAGCCGGGACGGCAGGAGCAGCTTCAGCGCCGGTTCAGACCAGTACCAGGGCCACGGCGGGACTGGGGGCTATGCCTCCAGGAGCGGAGGCCAGGCCAGTGGCAGCGGAGGTCAGGATCAGTCCAATCAGACGCAGGGTCAGTTTGGCCCGCCGCCGCCTCCTCCACCCGGAGGAGGCGGGGGGCCCCGGCCTCCACCCGGAGGAGGCGGGGGGCCCCGGCCTCTGATGGCTCAGCCGTTTACCCCACTGCAGTCCCCGCTCATGGGCTTTATAGGGCAACCGACGTACCCTTTTCCTCCTCCACCCCCTCCATCTTCTGGCCCACCACCACCGCGCAAGTAGAATTAGCATCAAGATATGACTAATACTTGGTGTTTTTAAAGCCCATGGAAACCCAAATCGACAATAACATTTGAACGGTCATTTGGGGTTTTATGCACATAATAGTAAGCATCAACAAGTATTAGCAATTAGTTTCAATCCAAATTTGAAATATTGTCATGTAAGTCTTTGTGAGCTTTTTGTAAGCTGTTTTACTGGGTTTGCATTGGGCATGGTTATGCTCAAGACTTATTGCACAATAAGCTCCACAAACTATTCAGCCTGAAGTGCCTCTATCCTGCAAATTCAAAAAATGTCTCAGAATGTATCAAGTTGAGCACTACTGGGGGGGGGGGGCACTTCAGCAGGCACGCCCCCACAATTTCAGAGCAGAGAGTACTGCTTATTTATTTTTTTCGTGATTTTGAAACATTTTTTTATATATATATACATTTTTAATTGTTCAAATTTGGCTGGGTGACTAATACATTTTTCTTAGCTGGGTGGTTAATAACAAATTCTTCTGTGGAGTGACAAACTCAAAACACATTTATTTTTGGTTTCCAGGGGCTTTAAAGTGGTTTTTTTTACTCTCCAACTCAAAAAGGTAGGAGTTGAAAAGGCAGATTGTTGAAGAGGTAAGGGCTTTTGTTTATGTTATATTCTTTTCACATGACACAGATATGTGGAATTATTTGCTCTTCATATCTGTCTATAGAAGAGGGAAAAGAAACCCAAAAATGTTTGGCTTTGTTTCAACATTACTTAACCAATCAATACTTTTTGGGGGTAGAATTTAAATGGTATTTTGATCTTCTTAATGTTTGACTATGTAATAAGTTTACTGTTGCACTAGGCACTAGGTTTTGATATTTTTTTCAGTCATGCATGCCATTTCCCCCCAGTCTTGTAGCAAGTCAAATCAGTGTCAATCAATCAAGTGCTTCATTTAGTCCTGTCTGTTTATACCATCATTTATACCAACATATCCTCCAACTCATACGACCAATGTCGTGTCACTGCAATACGACGCTAGACTAGCGTCTCAGTGGCAGAGAAAAAGTACTGCAACATATCCAACTCATACGACCAATGATGTATCACTAATACGACCATACCACGTCTGCTAGACTAGCGCCCCTCAGTGGCAAAGAAAAAGTACTATGCGACTTCCGCTCAAAAGCAAATTGAAAAAGCAACTTGTCTTCCAAAAAACTTTGGGATTAGGGTGTGGGTTAGGGTACAGACAGCAACGAACTGGTAGCCGAGTGGTTATGACAGGCGGCGGCCCCAGGTTCAAATTCAAATCCCGTATGACTCGAGGTTATATTTTCACCAAACTCTGAGACTGGGCTGTTATTCACACGACTGCTAGAGGACGCTTAACGTTGAAACGTGATTTCAGGTCATATTCAGCTGCTTGCACAAACGACGTGTTGGGTCGTATCCAGTTGGTCAGGCTGGTTTATACCTGTAACCATTTAACTCTGCTATCTTTTTTAATAAGCAAATATATGGGTCAAACTAATAATTGTTCATATATGGATATTGAGGAAATTGGCATTTGTTGCTTATGTTTCATCTGTAATTTTCTTATGTTCTTTTTACAATGCTTGATTTCTTATTAAACAGAATTTGAATGAAAACTGTATTCTCTACTTTGCAAGAACAGAAGTCATGCCAAATCCCCACAAAAAGAATAACTTTATTTCCCTTAAATACATATTTGCAGTTCAATCTCTTTCCAGCAATATTTGTTTGCTCTTTGCATATTTTTTTGGCAAATATACATACACATAATTGCATGAACCTTATTTACAAAGTCGGAGCAGAAATTGGAAAATACATTGGTATGGGGGAGCTGCATACACCCTCACAAATCAGGTGGGGAAAAAATAAACTTGATATACATTCTCAATTGCTAACGCAGTTTGTGCTATGATCTGTTATGTATTTATTTTCTAAATAAGGAGCCAGTTTAGTTTATTAATACACTTTGGGTCCAGTTACAGTACAACATCGGTTATAGGTTTTAGTTACACTTCCCTAACCTTTGTTTTTCTGAAGTCAACTTCAGTTTGTCTCTGGTTTTTATTTTATTTTCACCAGTCCTAGTTAAATTGACTCAATACATGTATTTGGGAAATGTATGAAGGCTAAAGTCTGCATGTAAATGTAAAGAGTTGATTTATAGCCCATAGTACCCCTATTACTATGGTTAATAGTTTTTTAATTACTTTTACAGAGATGACCAACATACAGTGTAAAGTTCTCATTGAAGTAAAGAAAGACCTATGAGAAACAACACTGGAATGATGCAACCTCATTTCTCCACGATAACTGGAACTGCTGGCTACCATTCCCTTTTAGTAGGGTTTTAATGAGCTGAAGTTATTTCTTTTAAGTCAAACACAGAGGTTCCCAAGAACAGGCATTTGTGTCTCTCTAAGCTTTCTTAAGGGTGAACCTGTCTTTGACCTTGTGTGGCCCTAAATGACGAAGCTTAAGCAAACTAAAGCGAGACATAAAGTGGGAAGGTTACAAGACATGAGCCACAAGTCTGTTTAAGGAGAAAGACCCAAGAGGTGTTGCGGTTTGTGATTGTCAACATCCTGCTGGTTGGATTGCTCATGGTGAGGGAATGGAGCTGGAGCAGGCAGCTCAGGTGGCAGTCAATGCCCATTCTCTGTGATGTTATGCCAGTACTTTCCGCTCATGATGCTCTCTCAAGTGAGAACGAGTAGGAGACAGAGATGTCAGGAAAATATGTCAGATGTCAAGGGTTGCAGGGAGTATTGCTATTGAGCCACCTTCTGACTTTCCACAGACTATTTTGAAGCGTTGGGCTACTATGCAGCAAGGGGAGACAAAATGTCCTTCCAGGGCTGTGTTGCTATATACAGTAGCTATGTCCTGGGTCTGCTGTACTAACAGTCTGAGGAGTCTGAACAACATCTGAACTGCTGGTGGTACCACCAGATCTCAAGGAGGGGATCATAAATCTAGGCCATAGTAAACCTTTGGCAGGGCATTTAGGAGCCAAGAACCATTGACAGGATTCCCAGCATGTTTAGGCTGGTTAGCACGCTGGTTACCTCAGAGCTTGTACAAAGTGTCAACCTTCCCTGAAGCTTTTCCCCTTAGGAACATAACTGACAAGCCAATAGCTTGTACACGTTTAAAGTCTGTCTCTAAATTGGGTATTCCTCCAGAAATCTTAACAAAGGCAGAAATTTCTGGTCCAACACGCTCGGGCATGTGCATACAGGTATATATGTATATATAGGTTACAGGGATCAACCCATACCATCCACACATTGATGGTCTAGTTCGGACCGGTCTGAGAGAAACCCTGGGGAAGAAGCTGGCTAGTGTCCCTTCTTTTATGCCACAGATGAAAGAGAATGAACCAGGCAGTTAAGCTTGTGTGCAGGAACATGGAGAAGGTCCAATAGCCAACAAACCTGGCTTAACCAGTCAGCCAGGGTATCATCCTTCAAAGTTTTTCCTACTCCTTCCCACAATGGAGCCATTGGCCAAATGGCAGGACCCTATATTATCCCAAAGAAGCTGGGGCCCACCACCTATGATGCAGATGCCAGAAAAGAGAACCCCCAAATAAGGATTCCACATGCTGAAAGCCTGGAGGACCCAGGCAATTCCACCCAGTGGAGTAGACTCCTCAGGCTCAAGGTCTGCCACTCTTGACTTCCCTCACCTCTCCAAAGCCCAGAAGGAAGAGCAAGAGCTACAGTATAGAGTCCTCACTCCCCCAGACTTGTTTGAGGAGAAGCCGGGAAGCACCGGACATCCCCTGGAAGAATATTATTCCAGTCAGAGAACGGTACCTGCATTTTAATAGAATTGAACCATCCAGTGGTGAATGGAGCAGCCCTGTGGTTCTTGTGGTTGGGAAAGATGGCAGAATTCCATTCTGTATTGACTCCCACATGGTAAATACTCAGTCATTTTGATGCAGCCAAGCCTCTCTCAGCCTTGATAATTCATATTCACAGCAGCTTACTTTGATGAAGCTTTACACAGGAGTTTCCAATACACTCAAACCATGACTTTGTGTGTCTCATTTTTGTTTGCTTGGATTAAGAGAGCTGTGCTTAAAATGATCACTGAATCGATCCAGTAGTAGGAGGATGTTCGCAACTCAAATCAGACTGCAGAATTGAAGTAAAAAAAAACAAGACCGCAAGACAATTCCTATAAGTGTATAAATTCAGTAACCTTTTCTTTTGGTACTGAATCCATGTTACCTGCTATTAAAATGGTCCTTCATGATTTTTTTGGGACCTAAGATGTGATTAACAACTTTACAGTATGAACACGGATTGTAAGATTGGCCCATTTTCCCAATTTGTTTCACAACATGATCTTTTCTATTAGGGAGGCGAAGTTATAAAAACAGAAACAAAATTAATCAAACTAGATATTTGTATAAAGATGTACAAAGCAAAAGAAAAAAGTTTCAGCTCAGGCACATTATGGCAGAATCGAACTGGATGTCAGCAACTCAGGACTAATCTCTCTTTGGGTCCATCAACAGTTGAAAGAAGGTAGCAAAAGATAAAGGACAATAAGGGAATGGTTTCATGTGCAAAATTAAAACAAAAGAAGTGCATACAAGTTCAGGTTGTTGGGGAAAAGAAATCCAAATTAAAATCCTGAAACATGATGTAGAAAGAAAAGTGTTCTAATCTTTCGATAAAAATGATGTAAAGTGCAGAAATAAAAAGCAAAATTTCAACATTTTTAAAGGGGCGGAGTGGCACATATCCAGTGCCCTTCCTTCATTGTCACAGCGTAGACACTTATTCCCTAACTCAAGAGTCACGAAACAAATGGAATTTTGACTAAACATTACACAAATAATAAAATCAAGACAATACTTGAAAACACTACAAAGTCCATAAAGCTGGTCAGGCCCCTGGAAACCATAATTAAGTCCCTCTGCTCCATTCCACAGTGCTGTTTACCATGCAGCTTTTCTTACCAAGTCATGTTAGATGCATTCATAAATCCTACAGTAATCTGAGGCTCCATTGGAACACAGGGAAGAATATCAGATGGCAGATACGATGATCGGGGTGCAAAGTCTCAAAAAGTTAGTTTCAATTTCCCTTATCAACACTGCCTTGGATGTACATATTATGCACATATTATTTTCAAGTATGTGATGGAGTGGATGGTGTTATGCTAGTATGTTTAGCATGATATAATTTGACTACCTTGAATGCACTGCTGCACCTCCTCCTTGGCCACAGTGCACTCTGAACATGATTCAGGGTTAGCACTGAATATACGGATGGAAATTCTTGTCGCGCTCTAAAGGACATTCTGGTGCGTGGAGTCCCAGGTTAAGAAAGAACCTGATATTTCATTTGGATGCTTTAGATCAAAGGGTTGGCCATTCAATGCAGAAATTATGTCAGACTGGAACACCAGCTAACAATTGTGCAACAGTATGTAAATCCATCAGAGAAATGCACACATTCAGCTTAAAAAAAGGCTGGATGCTTTCTCATAAGTCAATGCATTGATTCAATGTCATAACACAGCAATGTGTTGGTTTGATTGTATTAGAGTTGTATGAAGAAAACAAATAAAGTGAGTACAAAACATAGGAACATGATGAGATGATCGAACAAGGACAAGAAGGGTATATATGAACGTATGAAGGAAGGCACATGGTAGAAGCTGCTTCCCAAAACCGGTCTCACATCAGTTTGTGTAAACAAACCCAACTTTCAAACCGTTAGAATGTAAAAAGGCCATCTTGCCTTGACCAGTAATTAGGGGCAACTTCAACCTAAATCTAAAGGAAGCAGCAGATCAGATGACAGGATGTTGGTCCTTCTCATTAAAGATTCCCCCAAGTGTTTGGAGGGGGGAATTGGTCGACATCACCAGATTCATCATACGATTTGTCCCCCAGATTGAATGTTAACTTGTATCGCAACCGCACCGGCTCCTGAAAAGACAAGAAACCCATGTTAATCCAAGGTTTACATCACCAGCAGTTAACAAATCTCGGTGAAAACACAACCTGTATGCTCAAACAGCAGTTAGTTTATAGGAAAAAAAAGACAATCAGATACAAGTGCCAGTGTGACCATCTTCACTATATTCACGGTTTCTGTTTTTTTTTTCAAATCTGAAAATATGGGCTGAATTGAATTACCGGTACATCAAATTTACAACCATCTAAAGAACCAAACCTCTTTATCTTTAAAAGGCCAAAGATTAGGATCACTACTTGGTACCAGACATCTCCATGGCAACAAGAAACAGGTGCTCTCCAGAATGGGTATTTCAAATACCCTCTTTGAGTTGAATACATTTGCCTTGTTTGTTTGTCTTGGTTGTTTGATGCCTATATACTTGATTGTGTACACACCTACCTGGTTAACTCCACCTGTGTCAATTATTCAACCACAACTCTGATTGGCTGTAGTAGCCACCAGCCACAGCATTTTTGTGAATGAGATTCACTTTGTCCTTGATGCCCTGATGAAGACAATGTGTCGAAACGCGTAGGCGTGAAGCCACTTAATTAAAGGCTTTTTAAAGATTCTGCAAACAGTGTGCCTTGGTAGTTTTTTGGTTCTGACTCTTCACCAAGTTGAATTTACTATTAAGTCAACCATCTTTGTTTCTACTTATTTCCCTTGGATCCAATGGGCACCTGTTTTTAACACCTGCAGTCGTGAAGCAGCACTCCTTAGCCAATTTATTGGCATTTCTCCTCTCTACATTTGCCTTTTACTTGGAAACTTGCACATATCAAAGAACCATCCTGACGTGAGCCCAACGCTGGCAGACAGGAGAAGGTGGGAGGTACCTTGTGAGGGTTGGCCAACAGCAGGATCTGTGTGATGGCAGCTGGAGGCAGGATGGGGTTGAAGGCTGGGAGCTCAGTGCCAGATGGAGGCTGCAGCTTCACTTTCATCACCTAAACACACATGAAAAACTAAATCAGCAAGTGATGAGCAAATCATTGAGTAGTCAACAGATACACATTCAGATTGACTGAGCCTTTCTTTGTGTATTCGTAAATGTTTACATTTTAGACTTTTATTTGACCCTCTTATTCAGATTGCCTTATAATAAGTGAGTAGATAATAGGGGCTCAGTGTCTCGCTCAAATCCACTTATCCAGGTCACATGGCTGTTTTAGGATTAGACCAGAGACTTTCTGGTTTTGGGATGGCGTCCCTAACTAGCCTAACTTGTCATCAGTATGAGCAGTAGATAATCAGCCACAGCCTACCTTGGGCACAGCAGACTGGAAGCGGATGTTGGTGACAGGAACAGGAGCCGAGGACAGCATGGAGAGGATCACTACCAACACGTCAGGCCGGGACGGGGGACAGTCCCGGGCAAAGTGGAACAAAACCCGCAGGCTGTGCTTGTCGAACACAGTGACTGGTAATAAGCTGCCTGAAATGCACATGTGCAGAGAGAAAGAGAAAACAAGAGGATGTGATCTAGGCAGGGCAGGGGTTTTCAAAGTGGGAGGGGGGCCTCCCCAGGGGGGCTCCGAACAGCTTCAGGGGAGGCTCATTGAATGGAAGTAAAAAATATATTACATTATTTATCAAAAGGAGATCACATAGAATAGCCTAAATGTGTGTGATTTGGTTAAAGAGATCATTCATAGATACGGCAGTTTTGGCCAATTTTACAGTTTTTCCCACTTTCAGAAACTAATAAATGCCTTCAGACAGACCTTTTTTATGTATTTGGTGTAGCCTGAAGTATGTCAAACAGTAATATGTCTGAAGAAGAGCGTAAGCTCGAAACGTAACACAAGGAATAAATACAAAAGCAAACGGGGGCTACAGTGTGCGGCCTTTCTTTGTTTATTTCAAAACAGCAATATCAGGCCATCTTGGCTCAATTGTCGAGTGTCTCTAATCATGATCCCACAGGCATTCAGGAATTGAGCAAAACTAAGCAAGTAAACTCGGGTGCCTTTTTCCATGCTTTGTCAGAGGGGAGGCCCACAGTCTCAGACTTTGAAAAACCCTGATCTAGAGGGGAGGCCCACAGTGCCAGACTTTGAAAAGCCCTGATCTACAGTGCCAGACTTTGAAAAGCCCTGATCTAGAGGAATCTAGAGGAAGGTTGAATACAGTCAAAATCAAGTTGGGAAGCTGCCAGCTGGAGTTAAGAAACTTTGCTCTACTGGTGGGTCATGAAACTCTATTATATGCTGTGGTAACAAGCGCTTTGCATGTCTGTTCCAATAATCCTCTTCAAATCAGGGCTGAATGATTTAAAAAAATATCGAATTGATTATTTTGACTGATTTGTTATTTTTACGATTTGTGATATTAGAGGGAATGATCATTTTCACATCATTATTCTCATTATGGTGTGATTTTTGTGGGGATCTGTACCAAACAAAGATGTTTTCTTAAGTGTCTAGAATATGATGTGTAGGCCAGGACAGTTGTGCAGCACAACAATATTTAATTAAAAATGCTATTTTGACACACATTTAGCCTATAACAGATATTATGCCTCCTGCGATTTGAAAACTGCAGTAGGTCATATTGAAATTTGAAAATTGCAGTAGGCCATTTTGAAATTTTGACTAAAAAAATTGTTCAGCCCTACTTCAAATGCAAATGAGTGTCAAATGAATTATGTCAAACAACAGGAGAGCACATTTCTGGGCTCGATCTCCATCCATTAGTTTTCATGGACTGCTACCATACAGTGATATACAATAATACTACACCTGAATATGTTGTAAGACAAAATATTTTGTAATAAGTCATCTTCTATAAGCAGTGTTGCTATATAAATGTAATATGCTAGTTGTTAATTAATAACTAGCAAGTGTGTAAGGAAGTAGGGAGCCAAAGAGCTGAAATCAATTTAAAATAATTCAAATTCATTTAAAATGGCTTGGGTCTAAATATCAACGGCAAAAACATGTGGTTTGATTCTGTCATTGGGAAGAGGGGTTTGAGAGTTTGTAACAGCATGATATTTGCACAGATCCATAAGATGCATCCACTGATTCATAAAGCACCTAAATAAAGGCCTAGTGGAGCTTGTGCTTACTGCTTACTAGGTTTGATGGATTCCAGGGGCATGGACACGTCAGCTAGAGAGATGTTGTTATGAGGGTCAGTGGCCAGCGATGAGCCTTTTCCAGGAGCTATGAGGCTGGGACTGGAGGTGAGGAGAGGCACAGGCTGCTCTGAAGGGAAGGCCAAGCTTGGAGTGGGAGTGAAGGTTGCACTGGGAGCAGGGCTGGAGTTGGTACAGGACTTGGTCTGTAGGTCTCGTAATGTGGGTCTGGACTGAGGCTGGAGTTTATCCCTGTGAGGGACAAGCGACAGGAATGTGATCAAAAGTACAGAAAGGACAGAAAACATTGATCTCCATTAGAATTACTTAGGATCTGCATGCATGTATAAACACACACACACACACACACACACACACACACACACACACACACACACACACACACACACACACACACACACACACACACACACACACACACACACACACACAACCCTGAAAAAAAAATTTTTTACAAGGTGCCAGCTCAATGATTAACACATTGAATGCCAGCCATGTTTTCATTCCTGTAGGTAAGTTGTGCCAGGGGTGTTTTTGACGATTCTGGCTCATTTTAGAACAGCCGAGGATTCTTTTCTGTTAAGAATTCATGAACATCAATCATCTAAAAATAACTAATAGAATGTGTGCTTTCTCTGTCTAAAAGAGTTAGTTTGCAGAGTTAGTAGTTATGTAGATATTAGCCGTTGAGTACAGCATGGTTTCAGCGTCTGGAAATTTATTCAGAGATAAATGGCTTTTTGTGAAACAGTCACTTTAACCATTCATTTTTGGCATCAGTAAGACCGTCAGACATTCTAAACAATAGTTTTGAACAGTAATTTCCTCCATAACAACAGGAAACACCCCTCTCATTCAAACTCCTCCCTCCGTGTGTCTTCTCCTCCTTCCTCCTGGCTCTAGAGCCAGGAGGAAGGAGGAGCGTGTCAGAAGCGCGTTGTGCTGCCTGCCTGCCTGTCTGCCTGTCGGGCAAGACGAGTCTGAATTGGATTACTGTAAAATCGCGTCGCCATTTCCTTGAATGGCTTGCTTCCGCGGTGTGTGTGTGTGTGTGTGTGTGTGTGTGTGTGTGTTCGCGCGTTGCTGCGCGGCTCTGGGGGGAAGGGATCTCTGTCCGTTCTGTGTGTGTGTGTCCGGGCTAATGACTGTAAAATCGCCAAGCCATGTCCGCGGGAGGCGGCTGCTTTTGTGGCTTTTGGGTCCCGTGGCTGTGACTTCTCTCGGTCTCTGTCGCCACTTAGTGGTCGGTAAAATAGATTACACACATGCTCTTGCTCCAAATAGTTATCTCAGAGATGTAAAAGGGGTTGATTGATGTCCCACTGTCAAAAAAAAAAAATCTTTATGTAAGACGAGTTAGTCCGTCCTTGGCACTTAAGCGCTGGATTATGTAAGACGAGTTAGGTCGTCTATGGCACTTAATGTGTTAATCAGCATTGGTTCAAAATTCAAATCAAACTCTTAATGAATCCATGACAATAATGAATGGTCGATGCTAGAATAGATCAGCCGGAGGGACATGAGGAATGATGACTGTTTGGATTTAGGCTTGGGGAGTGTGATGATTGGTCAGGGCCAGGGTCAGGTTAAGTCCCTCTGGCCGATCCACTCTAGCATCAACCATAACAAATACAGCCGTACTTCCTTCAGGCAGCAGGTGACCGTTTATTAGCTAAACATCCTGCAGTCCAGCTATCTTACCATTTGACCTGCTGGCTCTCTGGAGGTAGGGACTGCTGTAGCAGAGTTTTCCCGAGCAGGTCTAGTTCATCCAAGGCTTTGGGCAGAGCGGCAGGGGCCGCTGCCGGTGGGGCCTGCGGAGTCGGGACCACAGCCGGTAACAGCACTGCAGCTGGGACCGCTGGGTCTACACTGTCAGAGGACTGGAGAGACCCAACAAAAGGTTACTGTAGGCGCTTTCACACCGGCCTTGAAAGCCGCAAAATGCACGGAAAATAGGATCCGCGCCTCCGATGTGAAAGTCGTGAACGCGGGTTGGTGGCTAATTGTTGTACGCCTTTCGTTCCGCCAGCCGACCTAGTCTCAGTCTCAGTCTCTCTTCACTTGAAAGCGTAGGAGCAGCAAGCCGGAACAGTGCGAATGGTCAGCTCATTCATAAAAAAATTACAGGGGAAATCACCTCATGCAGCAAGAAAGTGCATGAGTGAAAGTAAAAAAAGTAGCCTATACAATCATGACTGCAGGGACGCCAGGAGGAATGCTCCGTGCCTGTAAAAGTAGGTGCTCCTGCAGCCTCTCTCTCTCTCTCTCTCTGCCCGCTGCTGTACACGGACGCACACACGGCTTGTTTCTCTCTCTCTCTCTCTGTTCTGGAGCAGTCCGCTGTACACCGACGGACACGCGGCACACACGGCTTGTTTCGTTGTTTTTTACATACTGAAAGCACGCTGTCTGTCGCTGACTGAGCGGAAAGCTCAGTTGGCTGTGTGTGAAAGCAATTTCTGTGGCGAGGCTGCCGGTTTTGCTGGCCTTTTGAACTGCAATTTTGCGCGATCTGTGTGTGAAAGCGGCTTGTGAGTGTGTGAGGAGTGTAGTCGGGGGAGGGGGGATGAAATCAGTGTCTGTATGTGAACATGTTTTCTTACACCTCCCACCTGAAAATTGTTGAAGTCCCCTAACTGAGGGGTGCAGTTGGAGTTTGGCGTTACTTCATTCAGGCCTAAAAGGTCAGAAACAACATAGATTAGCTAGTGTGGTAGCAAGAGAGAAAGAAAGCCTTGTTTTCACAAGCTCCCTTCTGTCCAGCTGGGGTTAGTCGCTGTCTCAACTTAATGTTTTGGTGCGTGTCTTCAGCCAGCAAGCCAAAGACGCAAGTTTTCAAAATAGCAAGCACATCTCACACAAATTACCATTTAGTTTCAGCACTAGAGTGAGAGAACAGGGAAAAAGAGAGGGGGGGAAACAGCAACAGCAGAATCACTAATTTTGGGAAACAGTTAGAAATCTAATAGTACTTATTAAGACTGAATTCTGCTCAAAACATTTTCAACACTATAGATAGACCATAATAGGGGACTCCAGGACCACATTTTGCCATGATCACACACGCACGCACGCGCACACACACACACACACACACACACACACACACACACACACACACACACACACACACACACACACACACACACACACACACACACACGTAAATATCGTGGCTGGTAAATATACTGGAAGCGTCCAATTTCAAAAACAATCCCTCAGAGCTTGTAATAAGTTTGGTCAAATCTGGCTTGGGTGTGAAATGCATCTGGTTTTATCATGACCCAGCCAGGTGTGTCCTGGTTCTGGAGACGCTGGTTTAGGGGTTTAAGCCAGGCAACAGGATGGCTTCACCCTGGCCCGTGGAAACGACATAACTGCACTGAAAGTTCTGGAGAAGGAGCTGTGCTTACCTATTGACATAAGCTCGTCGTCCAGGAGGCTGATGCCCATTTCTTGAGACAGAGTCTGCAGGCTGAGGCTGTCTGGGTTAGAGGGGGCTGTGCTGGGTGACGTGTTCAGTCCTGCCAGGTCCAGGAGCGCCGTGCTACTGCTACCTGATTGGGACAGAGAAGATCCATCTGTGATCAGGGATGAACAGGGGTTTTCAAAGTCTGAGACTGCGGGCTTCCCCTCAGAACGAGCTTGGAAAAAGGCGCCGCCCCCATTAGTTTACTTGTTTAGTTTCGCATGATTATGTTATTTGATTCCAAAAACACTCAACAATTGGGTCAAGATAGCTTGATATTGTTGTTTGACATACATACAGACTACACCAAATACATAAAACAGGTCTTTCTGATAGCATTATTAGTTTCTGACACTGGGAATGTGGGATGAAAACAGTAAAATTCCCCAAAACTACTGTATCTCTGAACTATCTCTTTAACCAAATCACACCCATTTAGGCTATTCGATGTGATCTCTTTTTGATAAAGAATGTCATGTTTTTCCAGTCTCATTCACTGAGCCTCCCTTGAAACGGTTTGGAGCCCACCTGGGGAGGCCTGCCCCCCACTTTGAAAACCTATATATTAAAGTAGATGGGAAAACTAGCAGAATTTGGTATACTATGAGATTTTCACACGGTGACCTTGCAAACCCATCAACACACACGCACGCACATACCTGGTAGCGAGGGCATGGTTATGCTGTCTCCATTCACCTCCTCTCCCTTTACCAGTTGTCTGTACAGGTTGATGACCTGTGTCAGGCTGTCGTTGGCCTGCAAAATGTCCGCTGCAACCACAAACAGTCTCATTGAACTTAAGACTCGCGTTAGAAAACTTAGAAAACCTTTCAACCCCTTTCTTTTTGCGACTGGATGAGCTGATCTGGTAGCTCAGTAAGATAAACTACAAACCGGTAAAGAAGCCGCCACTGTGCTTGCATTGTATTCTCACTTTAACAGTGGGCAGGATTTGAGAGCGTCACTGATTATACAGATTTGATTATTATACAAATATACAGCTCCAGGACTGACTGTTGCAATGTAATTCAACACCAAAGGGTGCAGGTGGCATCATGTAAGGAACCCCACTCTAATACAACTGAGAAACCCAAATTCACAGGTTACACAAGCCACACATTATTAATCATCATGACAAATTAAACTCTCTCATTACACTCTCATGACTTGAGCTGTTAGTGAAGAGCTTTGCCAGACTATTTCCCTTTGGAGTGAGCCTGGTAGCAGGCAATCTGTCTGCAATGTCATCAAAGTAATGCCTCCATAATGGCCAACAGTCCTGTTCTGCCTTGCATAATACGACCATACTATCAAAGTAATGACGTCAACAATCTTACCTAAGGCTTCATCATTATCCTCCGTATCACTGGCTAATCGAAATAGTGTGGGCCTCATCTTTTCACAGCGCTGGTAAAGATCCTGCAAATACAAACCTGATTATTGACACGCATGCACACACCCCAAAAAACAACGACGAGAGATTTTCTGTCTGCGTGCGGTATTGTTGATCTCTAGTGAGTTGAACACTGCAGTCGATGCCGGTTCTGCTGTGCTGTTGGGTTCTGTGGCGCGCTCGGCTAACCTTAATGAGCTCCTGGTTGCTCTGGGAGCAGCTCTCCTTGCTGTAGCCCTCCAGCAGCTGGCTCAGCAGGCGGACGCTCTCCTTCACCTCCTGGATGGCGTTCACCCGCTTCGACACTTTCTCCATGCGCTTCTGGTCCTGGACAGGGAGGGGAAAGACAGCAGCGTCTTAGCGCCCAGGGATCCCTCAGTAAGTATTACATACTGTACTTTGTCTGAATGTAGGTTTGATTTGGGTCAGTGTTCATCAAGGTGATTATGCTCAAAGTGATACAATACGATCGTAAACAGTAGTGTGGTAAAGCATACTGATCACGTGAACTCACATTCTGTTTTGTTCTGCGGCTCAGTGTGGCCTCCGAGCCGTCCACAGCGGGCGGGGGGTACTTGCCTTGACAGACAACTCCAATCAGCGTCGCCAAATTCAACCCCAAATCCACTCAGAAGAACGGTGAAAACGTATTTTCTGCCCTGAAACTCTGCTGGTGCATACTCTTGTACTTGTTTAATTGTTGTTATTGAGTCTACTTCTGCAGTAACTGCACTTATGGCTGTGTAAACTCTACTAATGTTAATGTTACAAATCGTTGCTGGCAGGTAGGTAGAAATGCGGTGCCAGCTGAGTGGCCGAGCACGTGCAAGGCAGCGAGGATGCTAGAAAAGGATCAGGCAAAGCGCGCAAAGATTTCTAGTAGGTACAATGCTGACCCTACTTGCTTGATTTTTTATTTGGTTATTAATTGTAGATATGATTATGATGATGATTTTGGGAACGTAATTATTTTGTTGCACTTTTTGCATCTTCACCATATTCTATAACAGGTGTTCTACATGAAAAAGAAATGTAATGTTTCAAGATGGCAGACTTCAATGACTACTCATTCAGAACCTAAAACCTGATGTGTCTATCTTGTGTATATTCTACTTTCCTATGTCTGTTAGGATGTGTCAGTGTTGTGGGAGTCTATGTCTGTTAGGATGTGTCAGTGGTGTGGGAGTCTATGTCTGTTAGGATGTGTCAGTGTTGTGGGAGTCTATGTCTGTTAGGATGTGTCAGTGTTGTGGGAGGAGTCTAAGTACATCATTCACACCAATACAACCAATACAAAGTAGGATTCATTGTGATGCTTCATAATCAATGGGGTTGTGCTTACTGCAGATAGATTGATGTGCGTCTGCACACACGCACGCGCGCGCGCACACACACACACACACACACACACACACACACACACACACACACACACACACACACACACACACACACACACACACACGTTAAACAAAGGCTGTGACTCACCTCCTGTACCATTTCCTTAATGAGCTTGTTTGCTGCTCTTAGATCTTGGGGCTGAGAGCTGTTCAGTAAGCGAGAGAGCGTCTACACACACACACACACACACACACACATACACACACAGGAAGAACAGAATAAGAGGAGAGGAAAGAGGGGAAATGAGGTCAACCGGTGAATCCCCTAACAGTTTCCGCAGTAACTTTCATTTCAAAGGTTTGGATGGGTAAAAAGGTGTATTAGGACGACATTCATTAATATGACATGAAAGGATCACGATAATGCGACGCCTTCCTTTTGTGAACCTGTGGAAGATGTTCTGTGCTTCTTCGTCACTCTTACCTTGGATTTCTCCTCATCCTCAAATATGGCGCTCTTGGCTCTGGGTGGAGGAGGTGGGAGGAGCGTGTCATCAGGAAGCACTGGGTCCTGCTTGACAATACCTGGAAGAGAACAAGGGACACCTACACTTAACACAAATAAACAGTCTGTCGACAGCACATCCCCCCTTCCATACAGTATATATAGATCTCAACTAATACAGAATCCAGGCCACCATTTGGAGTGGTAATGAAGAGCTTTGCTTTAGCTGTGGACAGTGAACTTAAAAAGAATGAATAGTGTCAAAACACCTGGGTAATGTTACATGACACATTGGTCTTGGGTCCACGTAATGAACATGTCACGTGAGAGTAAGTTGTTTTCTGTCAAACATTTGTTGAAGCCACATCTGAGAATCCAGTATGTTAAAGCTTGTCAACACCTTTGAATCTATATTGATACGAAAAATCGATATGGTAAAGACAGACAGATATCGTTCTTTAATATCCAAACCTACATAAACATTGGCTGCACTGCAGTAAGTCAGCGCTGCAATTTGCAACTTTAGTGTAAACTCCCATTACTACTAGATTCAATTAACTTAATGCCCAAGGAGGTTAGTCTTGTGCTGATGCCTCATCATCATAAAAACGAGAACTAACACTATGGTGTACAAAACACTATTTGTTAAAGCAACCTCAATTTTGGGGAACTGAGGAAAAAAACACATCATTGAACCCAGAACATCAGTCAGAAATGCATTCATATATATTGAATGCATAGGATAACACCAATCAACAGATCAGAAGTTCAGATGATCACTGGACTGAGCGCTCACCCTGTTTTTTCAGCATTTGATAAGCATCTGCTATCTTGGTCTCGTCCGGCAGCCCCACCATCCAGCTGTACATCATTTCCAGAACCTTCTTCTTGACTGGTTCTGGAGCCCGGGAACCCAAGTACTGCAGAGAGGGGATCAATGGCATGGTTTTAGAGAAATCGTGTAAGTTCTTGCTTCAACAACAACTGAAGTAGAGAGGGACATACAGGCACTTGACAACTCTAAAAAGTCTGTATTATATTCATTTTGTAAAAAGGTTATCTCGCATCACCTGTCTTTTTTTCATGAATGTAAAGCTGCATGTTCATGTCATGAATATGAATGCATTTTTGGGTATATTTTTTACTATACCAATGACCCAATTACTTTGCAAGGTACTGAGATTCCTGACTTTCGAAAGTCACTTTTGGCCCAATAAAAGTCATGTAAGATTTACATAACCACTAAATGCCATCATTCATTACAGAACAGTTTTGTTTTACAATCTCAAACCCCAATGCACAAAATAAATAAAAAATAAAAACAATTATGGGTGCACGACCTAAAAGAAAACAGTTAGGTCAGTCAGTGAACTACAACCAAAAAGAAAACCGTTATGGAGGTCAGTCAGTACCTTGGGAGAGACCACCTTGATGAGCTCGTTGAGGAAGCGGAACTTGCCCACTTCACTGTGGAACCGCTTCCCACAGTTCTTCATGCACGTCTCAAGAACCTGCGGGAAAAAATGACTGCTTTGAGTTTGTTGGTCTTAGGTGCCGCGCAGACAGGACGTATGTATTTGAGAAGTCAGCGCCTTTCTGCAAGTCATTCTTTATGGTAAGGATGTGCTAGGCGCAACAAAGTTTTGGCCCGACAGCGACAATATGTCACACGGAGGGCACTTGGAGGACTGTGGGAAAGTGGGCAGGGGAGGAGCAGGTGATTGAAATGGAATGTACTAGGAATGTCACTATGTCTCTGTCATCTGAGAATGGGAAGTTCAAAAATAAAATAAAAAAATATCACTATTGTGTGGCCTACTAACATTACTATAACTTATATTATAAAACGGCTCTCTCAAATCAAGCAATCTGATTGGTTCACAGCCATTGTATAATTCCAGTAACCGAGTTCAATAACCCATGGCCATGGGTTATTGGTTGCCATGGCAACTCTCTTACTAAGAGAGTAATAATAAGGCTTACCTCAAATGACAACGTAGAAAAAAAAAATGGCGGAGACAGCTGTCAGATCCTTGTGAATCGATCTTCGCTTATAACTTTACTAATACTTCGCAGAAAATGATGTTTTGTACAAGAATAGATGCGGGCTAATGTCTTCTTTGCAAAAGAAAGGCTGTTAACCCCGCATTTAACCCCGCATTTAACCCCGTAACGTTAGTTGGTGTAGGCTTTGCAGAAAGCATTCAGCTTCTCAGCAAGCGCTGAGAATGCTGCGGCTCGAGCTGCCTGTCAGGGGGATTCCAGAAAGCTCTCAGCTACTCAGCAAGCGCCAGGATTGGCCAATGTCAACTTCAGTCTCCAGAACGATCCAATCAAATCACCCGCATGTTCTTGCGGTCCCGCCTTACAGTAGTGTTTCAACTGACTCTATCAGAATGACATGCCAGTCGGAGTCGGACTTATAGTATTATTATTATTATTATATTATCATACTTGGAAACCGTTTTATAAAAGCAATATAGCACTCGAGCTGCGTGTGTTGTGGAATATATCCCCCTGCTCAGCAGTTATCCCACTCGGCCGATAACAGCTGATCAGGGGGATATATTCTTCACAACACACTGGCTCTCATGCTATATTGCTTAAGTATAATGTGAAATGGTGTGGCAAACGGCATAATTCAGTAACATGGGTAGTTCTAAATGCTAATAATTGTATTTAATCTAGTGAACTTCCATAGTATGACAAAAAAATAATTATAGTAGGCCTAACAACAATAATAATAATAATGCATTCACCACTAAAACATACAATAAAAAAACAAAGCATCAGCAATGAACATCAGTACAACCAACAATAAAACATGCATGAATTTCAACATGTTTACTCTGATTATTTGGAGATTGTTACTTACATTTGTAGATTGCTTGCTCAGACATGCTTTGTCTTTGTTACAATTTCAAATATCTGTTTTAAACACTGTAATCAGCAGCTCATTGATGTCAAGGTGGAAATGATGGAACGCACTCACAGCAATGCACTGTGGGTAATCTACAGCTCTGAGTGAGCTCTGAGTGCCCATCGGTGTAGGCTTGCTCCCTCAGCCCTTGGAGGGGCGATGAGTTTTCCAGAGAAGTGGAATGACACTGTCATGGCGTCGAGTGCAGAAGGGAAGTCAACAAGGGCATGCAAAATGACTAATGAAACAGGGCCCTTATCTTAACCTTAACCCTCTCTCTTACCGTGGGCTAGTCTAACCCTAAAGCGCAAATTATGCTCGAGCGAAATCGACGGCGCTGACTGCGCCGAGGGGGTCGCCGCAGCTGGGCGTCCTATCAGCGCAGCTCGGCATAGGGGGCGTGTAGCTCCTCGAAAATGTGACTCCACGGCGTCAACTCCTTGTTGTGAGGAATGAGGAAATGCCATTTCCTCATTTAACAGTGCTTGTCCCTCATCTAGCAAAGCCTTCTGCAGGCTCACCGGAATGAGTTTTGAAATGGAGGGACAATAAAATGTCCCCCCACCGACATGATTGCAAGTTCTTGGTAAACGACACGATAACGTTTTGGACGTGTTTTGGACAAGTTACGTTCGAGTATGCACAGTCTCGCTGTCGCCGCTCGGCGGCGGCAAGGCTCCAAGTCGAGGCTGCGCAGAACCATGCCGGGTGCTTAACCCTCTCTCACCGTAAGTGCTTGCATAGCCTCCCACTCCTGAGGCGACTGGATTTTGTGGGCCAGGAGCCTGGTTGCAAGCTGGGGACTGAGAATGACAAAAGAAAAGAAAACAAACTGTCACCGTTTCTTCATTGATTGGAAGGTAACTATGCACCTAGATTTTTCCACATACAGTTGTTCAAGACGTTTATTCAGCACTTTGACTTTTTAAATTCCATAACCTTCCATTTTTTTCATATATTGTATATACAGTACATTTTATCATTTGTACACAAAGGCCAAGCCACCTACCCTCCATCCTACTACATACATATCCATCGCACGCACGCACGCGCACACACACACACACACACACACACACACACACACACTTTTGTAGAAGGGACGGAGTACATAAATCCATCACAAACAATAACTAAATAAAAGGTATAAATGCTGAACACAAACTGTGACTGTCACCGTACCCATGTCATTAGGGTTCTGAGACTTTGAAACTACCAGCAAATGACTTATTTGACCTCCGTTTTAGTGTTTACTTTCTGTACTGTGTTTCTTTCTTTGTTTACATTGCCTTTTTCACTTTTACTAAGAGTAATTTTCTAACACTTTTGAAAAGTAACATACAATCCAATATGATGATTACTGTTTATTATATTATTGTTGTTATAAACAGCATCACATACAATTAAGGCCTCATGAGTTTATCACAGCAGAAGAAACATGTGGCTAGCCTATATGATAGGCAGAACATAGCGGACCGAAAGAAATATCAGCTTGATGGATGATCTTTGGGGGAGTTTCTGTGTTGTGTTGCAACCGAACAGCTGTATCATTAACAACAGTTGGAGCCCTGGAGCATTGTATTATGTGATGTTGATGCAGCCAAAGCAGCTGCCAGGCATAAATTCATTAAAATTGTAACGTAACACATTACTGCAATGTCACCTTGCAAGAATCTTTTCCCAGCATATCAGCAAACTGTCTACGTACGCAAACTACAAGCTGGGCAAAAGTGACAAGCTGCCTGGTTGCTACTTGCTTGCAACCTCAACCTCAAGTTGGAGAATACTTTTTTGACAGCAACACTCGTTCAGTCTCACCCTTCTGGTTCATTGTTGAGCTGTTCGTAAAATCCCTTGATACTGTCCCAGTCAGCCTCCTTGTTCAGAGGGTTGGTGGCATTGTCTGTGGGGAAGGAGAAAACAAATTAGACCAAAAGATTTATGTTGAACAATGAACACTTACGTTACCGTACCTGCAAATTACCATCTACAATGTGTAGTTTAGTGTTTCTAAATGCAATGTTGAAACCTGATTTTAAATTGAGTGAAAGCCAATTGTAAAAACATTACTCTCATATTATTCTTGATTGTGACCTATTCTGTACAGTATTGATTTGTTCATTTGTCTCTCAGAGCTGCACAATGAACAAGGAATAGGGATCAACTTTGTGTATATAATGACAATTCACGGTCACAGGCTGATTTTACAGGTACTAAACCTGATGATAAACCTCAAACGTCCTATAAGCTGCTCAGTCTGATTATTGTCAACAGAGAAATCCCATCTTGTTTACATTGTAAATACCACTGGTTCTCTGATTTCCAGCTCTGAAAGAGAGTTTTCATGTTCGCAGAAAATGATTCAAGGTTAGCTGTCTATAAGGTTATAGGATTAAAGTATGATGGTTTGGGTGGACTAGTTTAAAACATCATCATCATCACCAATGGCAATTGGTCCTCAAGGGAAAACCATAGCTAGCTAACTAGGTTAGCACTTAGCTGGATATCAGTGGGACTTTTTAAGTTTAAATGATCTTTGTCTAGTGCCAGTAATAATAGGCTATGCTAAACTGACAGCAATGGAAATATTTTGATCACACAAAATAAACATAGCAGCTGTTTGACTGAGTTTGTTCCATAACGTTTAGCGACATATTTGCACTTTTTGGTTTGATGACATTCGCCCTCTTGACTCGTATACAGTCTTTTCTGCTTGGACAGTCTGACTGCGGCGAATGAAAACTGTTAATAACTTCATTGCGTTCATGTAAATCACATTACGTCCTAAAGTAATCGTATAGCAGCGACTTACTGATGCGAGACTGCAGGCTCGCCTCTTCTGAAGGCACCGCCATCTTTCGGGAACTCCGAAGACTCGGGTCAGGTGGCAGCTATCGCGTTATTTCTGTAATGTATCGCGTGGATGGCCGCTTGAGGAACCAAAGAGTTTCAAGCCAAGGAAAAGGGCAGACTCAACAGCGCTGCCTGCCGCCATTTTTGGCCTGAAAAAATGCCGCTTGTGCATGCGCTTGTGCCGACAACATCAGGCCAAAATGGCGGATTTGCTGTACGCTGACTGCGCTGATGCTGCAATGGAACGATGTATTCGTTATTTCCTCTTACCAATATAAGTTCTTTGGAGGAACAACATGACATTGTAGGGCGGGCGGTTGGCAGGCTGCCAACGCGATGAGGATGGCTTGGCACCCCATGCTTGGCACAGGCACTCTGCTGCATTGATCAAAAGAAAGTATCCGTGATATATATACACATGTATTACAGTGTAACTGGATGTATTGTCGCAAACGGGACGTTGAGAATAACGCGCGATATACCGCACCTTGTGTCCTGAAGAAAGGCAGAGGAGAGAGAATGTTGGACTGTCACTGACTGCAGGAGACTCACTGCACCAGCGAACAATGTGTTGTGGTCAATGGTTGTGGTCCACTACCTCACAGTGAAGGAAACTGCTTCATCGCTCGACGTTACTGAATCATCATCAGTGTGTGTGCCTGGGCAGGACTCCTCAACAAGAAGCAAGCAAGCTGCAGACACAAGCGGGCTTAGCTAAATTGGCTACGTCGAGATTTCGGTTTAACGTTAAATCAACTTTGTTTGCAAGCTAACGTTATCATCTTGGGTCATCGGTATATAATAACGTTAGTTTTAACTTTATGGTTCTGGTCAAAGTTCGTGTTTAGATGCAGTTATTGCCGATGTTGTAACGTTAACTCCGCTCTCCAGATAAAGTGGAGAGCATAATGCATGTAGTACTTGCAAAAGTAACAAGCTAACATCTAGCTTGCTAGCCACCATCACTGCTAGCGTTTTTGGCGTGACTCACTGGCTGCAAATGAAGATCGTAGTTTCGGGTGTTGCCTGTCTCCTCTTCATTGAAACGCTGCTGATTAATCGTGTCAGCCTGGAAGAAATACGTTCTCCTGTCGCGTCTTCTCACACGTGGAACAACAACAACAAGTCGACTTGAGAATAATATTGAGGCTTTTACAACAATATGATGGGCTCGTTGAAAGCTCTTCAGGAGTGGTGTCGGATACAATGCGAAGATTACAACGATGTGGAAATAAAGAACATGTCAACGTCTTTTCGAGACGGTTTGGCATTTTGTGCCATAATACACCGTCATAGACCAGACTTGATGTAAGTAACCATAATGTCCTCCTAACCTTGTTACTAACACGCTATTTACAAGCAGCTGCTTAATGTGTCATCACAAATGCAATCTTAATTAAAACGCAAGCTCAGTTTCTGTGGTGAGATTTGAATTATAACCGAATTCAAATCCTAATATACGTAACTCAACATCGATACATGTATGATATGAATTCAAGGCCAACCAAGGTAAATGTCGCATAAACATGGCAGCTATCCTCATGTAACGGGGACAGCTCCGTGAAGAGTACAGTGTCACAAAGTGACCGACTGCTAACTTTTGGCTTTGAATTTGCATTCAGGCTGGGTACAGTAACGTTAATCCAATCAGGACAGAAGAGCGGAGCAAATAGTTGTAGCAATGAGCCGGGTCGTGAACTGACCTACATTACTCCATGAAACAAGGATGTCGGATGTGACGTTAATGGATGGGATTACTCCTGTCAATTTATAGATATAGATTTTCTACATATCCATTTAAATAAATATAAGGCTTCACAACTCAAAACGCCACATCACATGTGCCTTTGTCGTCATTTCTGATAGTGGTATGTGTGGTAGTGGTATGGTGGCCATTATTGTTCTTCTAATCTTGTTCTCACATTGGTGCAGATTGAGATAACATTAACACTCTTAAAAAAACAGGTATCACCTCCAAAAAAGCTATCACCATTGTGTGCAAATGATGTTTCTGTGTAGTTATTTGCCCAATTACACTTTCATGAGCATGGACATCGGAGGGTGAGAGGCCAGTGTGCTGTAATTAACTTAGGCTGACAAGCCATGCCTTGTCTATCATAACAACACAAACACACCCCTCCTGCAATGCACATACAAACACAGCACAGAAACCAACAAAGGCTGTCTACTATGGTATCAACGTGATCACCATGACTACAGTGATGCAAAATAATGACTTGGCCCTGTTTTGTAAAACTCTCGAGTCTCACATGACTCGAGGACTACCAGCCTTTGCTCAAACATAAGCAATGTGTTTACTGGTGAAGAGTAGCCTGTGTCTTTTTCTCATGGAGTGCAGTACATCATAATATCAAACATTTGTAACCAGTATGTTACTGGATCTGGAGCATAAACTTAAATACACTGTTGCCAATATTTGAGGATGAATCGGATGCTGCTGTAGTGATGACCATAAAAGTTGAATACTGTGTCTAGAAGTGGACGTTATTTGCAGTGTCACAGTGAACGGACATTTTAGAGCATCACTGCCCTTCATGTGACTTGTTTTGGAAAATGCATGTGGTCCTCTGCAGCATGACGTGTGGTTATGTGTAACTAAATGGGTAGAGCATGGCATACTGTCAGGGTTTAGTGGCTTGATTCCCCACTGGGACAGCCTATGTTGGTGCTGTAGGGTGCTTTGGATAAAAGCGACCACTAAATAACATGTTATGTGTCTGCTTCTACTTATCCCAGAAGAAAAAGCCTGGTGGATTGGATGCATTTTAGACAAATAAGGATCTCGGTCATGCTGCCTCCACCCCCAGGTGGTCCAGACCAAGGTTGGAATTTGGGACTATTCATGAAGTGAACTGAGAATACATGCTAATTGGTAAATTCATTAATTCAGTTCCTGGAGTTGGAATTGTAATAATGTCACCCAGTTCCAAGGAAAGCTAATTGGAATTGAATTAGAATGACAGGGAGCAGAATTGAATTCCACTTCTTGTCTTGACATTAAACAAATTAAATATTTTCAATCATAATGTATGTATATACCGTATGTTGTGTGCATAAAATACCACCTGAAAAGAAAATTTTATGATATTCAGTATTGATAGTATATAGGCTAATACTATGTAATTATCTCTGATATGTGGGAAGAAAAAAATCATGGAAATCAAAAAATCATGGAATGTCAATGTCACAGAATTTCATTGATTTCAACTTCATGCCTCTAGATTTCCTGTAGATTTCCCCCGCTTCAAATTCTGATTCTTCAGTTGAATTTGAATTTGACGAGTTCATTCATGAATTGACCCCAACCCCCGGCCCGCTCCAGACGTTTGTGAGTAAATTGGACTGATCGCTAGTAGAACAAACATTCACTGGACTAGTCACTGAAGGACAAATCAGCGGAGTGGAACATAGCGGCGCGCACACACACACACACAGTCCAGCAGTGAAGTTGAAAGTGTGAGTGAGAGTGGACAAATACTAAACACCCCCTTAGAGCCCTGTCTCTTCGATTTTGTGTCCCAGCCTGCCTCCTCGCTGAGCGGCCCTCTGCTTTGGCCCTGCCGAACTCACTCTGATCCAGACAGACAGTCCGTCAGGCTAATCTGCAGCAGAGACCTCCGCCTGTCACGCTGGATTTAGCTCCAAAGCCTGTGCCGGGCGGCCATTGTGGCGCTGCACTGCAGTGTGCAGCAGCCACTGTATTCTCATTAAAGCATCTCATTCGTACAGAGAAGATACTTTAGTACAGCAACTGGACTGATGTGAATTTCCTCAACCGACTGTCACTCAACGGGGAGTGGATTATGATAAATAAGAGAAGTCTGATCTCTGACTGGCTTTACTTTAGCAGTCAAAATCTCATAATATAAATACAATTGTCCTGTATGTACTGTAGTCATTCTTAGTTCACGTTATCTAAATGATTTAAATTTGATCGATATTTGCCCCAGTGCAAATATTTGCAACCTGTACTATATATCCCCATTTGTTTAATTCTCTGTTCCCTTTTAGTCCTTATCTCCTCCTGAAATTCATCTAGATATTGTACACACGTTGTGTCTCACCTCATCGTCTACTAAAACTATTTTGACTCTTCAGGTATTTATAGCTTTGACTTTGACAACATCACACAATCCCATTCCAGCCTGCATTCACAGGCAACCTAAGAACTTTCCATCCGACCCGACCACACTGTGACGACCCAACCAAACTCTGATCACGTGGACGTTAAACACCGGTCGCACACACATCGACACACACACCGTTCCTCCTCAGCAAGTCCTCTTTCCCAAAATAAACTTGGGGGTGAGACTGTGGGAGCCATAGCGGATTAGGTTTGCAATTCGCACACTCCTCCGCTCCGGCACAGTCACGTTCTCGCCTGCCTGCTACTGTCAGTTCAGTGAGACTGGAAAACCCTGACTTAACAACAGTTTGGCGGTGACATTTCTTCAGTCATCGCAGTTCCAGCTTTGTCATCTCCAATGTTTAGCTTGTGTCGGTGGTTTCGGACACAGTGGACTTCAGCAGAGACACAGAGTTGTGTCGGTGGTTCGGACACAGTGGACTTCAGCAGAGACACAGAGTTGTGACATGATCTTGATATTAGCGCTGCTAAATAAGTACGTTTGTGGCCATGGGAGCTAGATTAAGGAGAACAGAGGTCACTTTGTGTGGCTCTGACACTGCATTCATTCAGCAGAGTTGTCCTCCTTGAGAGCTCCACATGGCCTCCACAAGCGTTCTCCATGGTTGTGGTGTGTTTTCTTTTCCCTGTCCGTTCTGTTGTCCAATATACACCCAAACTTCTCCACACATGTGCCGAGTCAGTGCCCACGTACCTCTACTCATGCATTGCATACAGCTACACCTTCATCCAAAAACAGCTCTGATACTGCAGGATGTTTACTGGTGGGAGTCTAGCTTTAATTCCAGGTTTACTGCAGGATGTTTACTGGTGGGAGTCTAGCTTTAGTTCCTCGCTCCGGGGATTTCAAAGCAGCGGCCTTGTAATTATCACCCCATCACCTCCTCAACAGCTCCTGTCCTTTTATCCCAGCAGTTTTTCCCATCGAGGCACTGCTTGTATGTGGTTTAGGACCTGCTCTGCTGTGGTGCTGCTTATATGTGGTTTAGGACCTGCTCTGCTGTGGCGCTGCTTGTATGTGGTTTAGGACCTGCTCTGCTGTGGCGCTGCTTGTATGTGGTTTAGGACCTGCTCTGCTGTGGCGCTGCTTGTATGTGGTTTAGGACCTGCTCTGCTGTGGTGCTGCTTGTATGTGGTTTAGGACCTGCTCTCCTGTGGCGCTGCTTGTATGTGGTTTAGGACCTGCTCTGCTGTGGTGCTGCTTGTATGTGGTTTAGGACCTTTGTCTGCTCTGCTGTGCTGCTGCTTAGGTAGCCTGGTCGACCCACTCGCCATTTCTGTCTGTCATGCTGTCAATTATAGCTTTCTGATGGGTCATAAGTGGAAAGAGGTCAGCTGGCTAAAAGCAGCAGTACTCTGTTTCGACATGGCTGGGACAGTTACTTCTTAGTGCTCTAAGAACGTTGGCCTAAAAGGAGATACAATGCCATTGAGATGCAATTGTTATGAGTTTATCTCTAGCTAGCACATTACAGTACCTAGCTGCACACTGAACATGTCTCATATTTTGTTTTGTTTGCTAATATTGATTTTTTTTCCCCCTGTCTGTTTTTGTCACTCCAGAGACTTTGACTCGCTGTCTAAAGAGAATGTCTACGACAACAACCGACTGGTGAGTCATTGGTGTTTTGAGGTGTGGGCATATCTGTGACCTCATGTTGTCTGCTTGTGTCATGTGACAACTTACAGTACCCCCCCCTCCTCCCCTCCTCCACTGTTGTAAGCCAGGGTGAGTTGACTAGCTTACTGTTAGGTGTGACACACTAGCCTGAGGCATCAGATCTGTTTGTGCAATGTGTTTTGTTCAGCACTAAATTATTAAGCAGTGTGACTGTGGGTAATGGCGTTGTGGTGGACAGCAGTTCCTGTCTGTTTCTGGGTGGAAACATAGATATTATATTACTATAGATGGGTCACCGCAGGCTCCGCCAATTCTAACAAATGGTAGCAGCAAGTCTCCTAAATGGGCGTGGTCTACCATTGACTCAGACTTGCCGAAAGTCTCCTATGTGGGCGTGTGACAGGAAGTGAGTTGGAAGTTGGGCCGTCTTGCTTGAATCCCATCGTCTTTGGTGGAAAGCAGTATTACTAATCCAGTGGAGCCTGACGTGGGATAAGACGGAGAGGAGGGAGGAAGCAAGAGCATATGCAGTCACACACAAATAAGGAAACTCTTCAAATAATCCAAGGGAGATAGGATATGAAATAGAAGAGTGCTGAATTTGCAGCTTCATGAAACCAACAAGGAGACATTTTGATTGTGTTTCTTGCTGGCTTATTAGCTCTATATGGCAACAGATGGCACTGAGAGGGAGATGAAATTGATGTCTCCTCATATAGTCTGAGTTTAGTTTCGGCATCTCTCTGCTACTGTTTACAATTCTTTTCATCCAAAAGCTTTCAGGGCAAAGTGGAGCAGCTGGTGGTAGCACCACAGACAGGCTCCCAGCTTTTTGGCAGCCATTCAGGTTTTTCTAAACAGAGCGAGTTATTCACTGCATCTGATATAGGCCTACGCCTGGATGGCCTGGATGGCTAAACCAATGAGCCAGGTCTGACTCAGAGTCAGACCTGGCCTTAAACCGGCCAAAGTCGGATCTTGGGAGATCCGACCCGAGTAAAGTACGTCAGTTCACACTTGGCATGACTCAAAACATGTAGAGAGCATGCAAACTGCTGATTTTAAGAGGTAGACTTGAGCTTCCCGCTGTCCCAGATTTTTTTTTATGGTTGTTTCTCTCTTCAGATTAGTTTTCTAACTCATAGTCTAATCCTGATCTATTTGCGAAGAGCCATTCTGTAATTTGAGTGGCACTTATTTGCAAAACCATTTAGTCTGCACTCTCCACTCTGTATTGCAACAACACTCATTCTGAACTGGTCTGCATTTTTACTAAAATAAGCGAACATGAAACTGACTGAAAATTGGAGCCATTTGCATCTCCACCAAAAAGAACAGAGTGGTTGTTTTGGTCATTTCCATGGCAGTTTGCCGTGAATGGCAAAATGTATACTCTGTTCAGTTGTATTAACTGCTAATCAATAGTATGTCAAGCGGAGAGCCTTAATTCTCAATTAAGTTTCCATGGACTGTGTTTTATGACTGCCAAGTGATTGTATCCATGCTGTTACATAACCTAAACCCGTTCTGTAAACATGCCGTTACATAACCTAACCCGTTCTGAGTTAGTCTCGTTTCCTCTGTGGAATTTTTCATTAGACTGATGGTTAGCCTCAAAGGACCAAACATTTCATTATGAGCAAATGACTGATGTTTTGGAAGCAGGGTTATGGTATTACTTAGGCTATCAGGTATCATCTGATGAGTGGCCTGCAGCACATCTGCATGTGTTTACATGCACACATGATACAACTAAGCCATTTATCTGTCTTCACATTGCGGTTTCTTATTTCCCAGCGTTCTCACTCTCTCTCCTCTTTCTTGACTTCCTCATTACTCTAGGCGTTTGAGGTGGCCGAGACACAGCTGGGCATTCCCGCTCTGTTGGACCCAGAGGACATGGTGTCCATGAGAGTGCCTGACCGGCTAAGCATCATCACCTATGTCTCCCAGTATTACAACTTCTTCACCAACAAGTCTCAAGGTGGCTACACTACAGTACTCTGCGGGTTTTCACATTTCAATGGGAGCAGTGTAGCTGTTTAAATTGTACAGCCTTTCTATGTTAATCTGTGCCCTACACAAATCTTGTGAATCTTAATATACCAAATACTGAGGTACAGATCCAAGATGTTAAAAAAAAAATCTTGACGTGTTGCCTCAGCCCTTCTTCAGTTGGAGTAACTTGAATAACTTGTGAACAATGACTTACACAATTATGTTAACCAATTAAGATCCTTACACATGCCTTCGTCTTTTTTTCTTCTTTTTTCCGTGCGATTAATTTGCACACCAAGTTTTTTTTTTTACCATAACAGTGCATAGTACCAACGGCAAAGTTTCGCTGAGCCATATTGCGGCTTTTAATTTTTTCAGACCAACGTCGATTTTTCTGAAATTTGCTTCTGACATGTACACATCTGTTGCCGTGAATAGTCAGGCGGGTCAAAATTCGCCTGGTAATTGCGTGCTGTTTATTGCGTGGCTCTTGGTGTGTAAAAGCTTTGACTCTGTCTCCTGCAGCAAACCCCACTTGCATGAAGAGGCCAAGTGCTGTCGGTCACAGTGAGCCGGTGCAGAAAAAGGCGTTGGAAGACCAAGAGGTCGATCCCGAGGTAAGCACAAGACTTGCTATCAGTAGAACATAGGGAGACATACAGGAATTACAGCATGTACGTAGCATGGGCGTAGAGATTCAGGATATGAATCTCTACGCCCTGGTAACTTGGGGCCGCATTGGGAGCCAAGAAACCAGAACACTGAACTCTGTTAGATCTGGACACTATTTCTCAGGTGAAGTTTTTAGAGTTTCTGTCATGTTGCTCTGGTCAAATTCTGATCTGTTAATTCAGATTTTGAAGACACAAAAGCTTTTCAGATTTGCATTTTGCATGGGTGCTGGCTGTTGCTTCGACACCTCTTGCACGGTTTCCCAATCGCAAACCCTCACCCTGAATGACACACAGAGGGTATCAGCTATGTGGCTTTGATTGCAGCGAAGCCGTGTTAACGATGCTGCTTTTTTGTATTCACTGAGATGGACTGGATATGCACATTTAAACCTCACGCATCACACGTTTTTATTGGGGAGTATTTTCGGTTTAAATGAGATATTTGTCATTTTTGCATGTGCTGATTGCGGGTATTGATTCACCAGATCTGTACACCACAAATCCCATCCTGCCATTTGAGTGCAAGGCACAATACACATGTATGTGTCTTGTCGCCATTGCATCCATGTGTGGGCTTTGTGCTGTACAGCAGGGGGCAGGCAAGGCAACAGAGGTAGAGCAAGTCTATAAAGATAGCCTTTGTATCCTGTCTCTCTTTTCTTTCGCATGCCTTCAACCTCTTCATACCCCCACATACTGGCACCCTTCTCTTCACCCCCCCCCCCCTCTTCAGATGGAAATCCATTCCACTCCCTCCTCTTCCTGTTCTTCTTCCTCCTCACATCTGATTTCCCCTCCACTCTCTGGTCCTGAGACTAGGCAGTAGGATGGGGGTGGGGGGGGCGGGGCTAAGAGGTGAAAGCAAAGGTTAGGTCAGTCATATTTTTTCTTTGAACTCTCTTTTGTACATAACAAGACTAACAGTTGCTCTCGTACTTTCCTAACACCGTGTGCCAAGTTTGAGAATATTTTGCTGCTAACACTTTTTTTCGCAAGCCAACTAAACCTAAAACGCCTGCTAGAATGGTTTCCAAAAATACAGCTCCCAGAGTCACTAACCCTAGCTGTTTTGGATTTTTACTCGTGAAAACCTTGACCAAGACACATCCATTTTTGTATCAATCAAATTAACAGTTTTTTAACTGGAAAAGAAATGTAGTCATGAACTACAAGAATCGACCAGTAGATCATGCAGTGAGTAGATGTAGCTCTTAGGTAGCCGAGCAGAACGAAGAAGCCACCTCCTCGAATCCTGACTCCGTGTTTGATCTCCCCCTCCCCCATTCCTCTCCATCTTCCCCCTCCCCCTGACGTCTCCTCCGTGTGAATGTCGTCCCGGACGCATCATGTGCTAGCCGCAGCAGCCGGCTCAGACCGGAGTGGAGGAGAGTGCGGCGGCCAAGCGCAGCACGCTCAGCAGCACCTGTGCCGCGTGCCAGAAGCACGTCCACCTGGTGCAGAGGTTTCTGGTGGACGGCAAGCTGTACCACCGCAACTGCTTCAGGTGAACGCCGCGGCTGCCCAGCTCCTTACTGTCAAACACAAAGGTGGAGCTGTGCAGCTCCTTACTGTCAAACACAAAGGTGGAGCTGTGCTGTGTAGACCGACTTCTAACAATGTGTTCTCTTGTTTTGAGTTTCTCCCACTCTATAGTTCAGCCTTGCTGCAATAGAAATGTCCGCATCGGAGCAGAAAGAAACAAAATGATGAAAGTCTCTAGACTTTATACATGTCAACTTGTCAAGTAATATCAGCTCACTGTGTTTCGTATTTTCTTTGTCTGACAATGCTCTTGATTAGCTCTATATCCGAATGACCATTTCCAGCTTTTCTATTCTCTAACCTAAAGAGTTCTTCTCTAAGGTCTTCTGGTCCAGATTCATTGAATGTCCGCTTACTGTCTTGTTCTTGTTGTCTCAGGTGTTCAGAGTGTTGCAGCACCCTGCTTCCTGGATCCTACAAACTAGGAAACGACTCTGGGGGGTTGATCTGCACGCATCACTTCAACAGGCCTGCTTTGGTCAATCAGAACGGCCGGCCAGATCTCAGTAAGAAACCCACAGGAGTTCAGTCTGCCAGGATTGATCACGCTGCACCACATCAAACCCCGCCCTCTGACAGGGACCGGGCAGAGACTCCGCCCACAGTTGATCTCAACATGCCTACCAGTGACTCTGACACAACCACTCCTGCTCCAGCAAGCGAGACGGACTGTTTGGAAAAAGAAAAAAAAGATGGCAGCGGAGAGATGGGGGGGAAACCGCCTCCCTCTCCTCCTCCCAACCCTTTTGATGAGAGCGATGAAGAGGGGGATGAAGGAGCGAAGGAGGAAGAGACTCGAACACCAGCCAAAGATACGGCTAACGGGGACCTCCCTGCCACACCTGTCAGTCGTCTGGAAGGCGCCGGTCGGCCGGTACCGGTGCCAGCGCCCCGTCGGGCTCCTGACCCCACACCACCCCCCCGCCCTGCCCCTAGGGTCCGCCCCCCCCGCGTGCCGGACAGCCATGCAGTCAACGGTGAGTGCTGAATGCAAAACATGGACGACAATAAATCTGAAAAGTGTGTTTGTTGATATTTATCAGCACATTTGACTTGGAATCCCAGGTGAACATCGGAAGCCTCTGCTCCCTCCCAAACCGCGGGAAAGATCCCACTCTCCTGGAAGGTACCGAGATTTAATTCCTCTTGCTGCCTATAACGTAATACAAACCATTTCATCCACCTTCGTCATATTGTCATAGTCTTTCTGTCTGAATTGTGAATTGTGTGTTGTTCCAGTATGGGGATGGGGGCGATGTGCTTGCTTAACTCATGATACAATTCAATATCTTATTATAGGAAGTAGGAACCAATATGGGCTTCCTGATCCCATACAACCATAAAAGTTCAATGACAACAAAGTATGACTGTGCAGAATTATGTTTATTTCTGAGCCGCAAATCTTTCGAGCATTGGCTTGCAAGATTGTAAACAACAATTCAATTTAGAAAGGGCATTACATAGTGCAAATCTGATTTTTGATGGAGCACTTGTTAAACTGTGATGGTCAAGTCGGCTCATTTGGGATTACTACATAAAATGTAGCTAATATCACAATTCATTTTTCGACCCCACTATATGTATATGCGTCACATTTTTGTACTGGGATATATATTGAATTTTGATATAATCCTCCCATCCCCCCAGTGCTTGGTTTGTTTGGCCCTCCATGCCTCCATTTTGGCTGTATTGTGTTGTCTCCCCCTCTGTGACCCCCCGACCCTTCTGTGTGTCTCGCTGTCCAGCCTGTCCAGTGGCACACATAAACCCAAAGACCCACCGTGGCTCGCCCTGGTCCAATCAGAAACCAAGAAGAAGCCAGCCCCTCCCCCTCCCCCTGCTGGTCTGGCAACACCTCCCAACACAGGCTCTCTGTCCTCTCTCAAAGGGGAGGGCTCCAGACCCAGCACGCCCCCTCCGCCCGCCAACCCCTTCGAGGAGGATGATGATGATGATAATAATAATGTGGTGGAGGAAGGAGAGGGAGCAGTGGGGAGTGAGATTCCTCCCGTAGTGGCGGCTAGTCATCCGTGGTACAGCATCACACAGGTGGCTGAGGCGACGGGTGCAGACACACCCCCTAGTGGAGGTAGCCCCGCCCACTCTGCCAGCCCCAGCAGCACCAGGAGCAAGAAACGTCCTGCACCCCGTGTTCCGCACCCAACCAGCTCTAATCAAGGTCAGTGATTTTCTAAATTAAGAGTTTTTTTAAATCAGGTTTCCACCATCATAATGTTGCATGAAACGGCATCTTTACATCCTCAAGTTGATGCATTTCCTGATAACACACATAACATAACGCCGTGAGGAATCATTCAAAAGTCTAAACCAATGGAATACCAGTCCGGGAGAGAAAGGCAGTTTTATTTAATGGGAGGGGAGGAGGCAGGTTTGTTCAGAAATCTGTGATGGTGGGCATCCGGGTAGCGGTGTAGCGGTAGATTTCCTGTCGAGGGTTCGCAACCCCGTGTTACCTCCGGCTTGCTCGGGTGTCCATACAGGCATGATTGGCTGTGTCTGAGGGTGGGAAGCCGGATTAGGGGTATGTGTCCTGGTCGCTGCACCAGCGCCTCCTCTGGTCGGAAGGAAGGGAACTGGTAGGAATAGCGTGATCCTCCCACGTGCTACGTCCTGCCGGTGAAGCTCCCCCTGTCAGGTGAAAAGAAGCGGCTGACAACTACACGTGTCGGAGGAAGCATGGTGCTAGTCTCGGCTCTCCACAGATCGGCAGAGGGTGGAACAGCGATCGCGGCAGCAGGGGGGAAATTGGCCAAGTACAATTGGGGAGAAAATGGGGGGGAAATCAGGAAAAAAATCAATAATAATAAAGAAATCTGTGGCGGTTTTATTGGTTGGAATTTATACTTGCGCCTACTAATGCAGCATGAAGTAACCATTAAGATGCACTGTTTTCAGGAAGTAAAAGTAGTGGGTGGGAGCTCATTCCATGGGAACTTTAACATTGGTGTTGCCAGGAGGTTTTAGATATTAGGTCGACCAAAGAGATGCAAAAATAACTACGAGTCAAAGCAATCAAACAAAAAAGGTAGAATGTATAACCATGGGACAACAAAATAATTTTCTTCAGGAAAATATCTAGGGATACCTCATGTGTGTTTGTTTGTTTGTTGTTCCACTGAGATGCACCATTGGATTATAACTGTATAATATATAATAATATATATTTATTATTATATATTATAATATACCGGTAACTGCTTTCTTTCCATTCTCTATCCAACCCAACTTCTTTGATTTCTGTTTCATTTCGTCCCTTTTCCTCCTGCTGGTTTTTACGTACCTTTCTCTTCTCTTCAGTTCTCCCTCACTCCCAGCCTGCCTCTTGCTCTCCCTCTCCAGCCCTCAGCATGGAGAGTCTTTCCTCTGGCTCAGACCACAGCTCCTCCCAGCCGCCGCCCTTGCGTGGCAGCGCTAACCTCACCCCGGAGCACCCCTTCACCAAAAGCGTCTCGGAGCCCTCCATCTGCGGGCCGTGCGACTCCACCCCCTCCGCTTCCTCCTCCTCAGCCGAGCGTCTGCCTCGTCTCTCCTCGAGCCCCTCCCCTACCCCCACACCGTCCAACATCAGCTCGGCCCCGCCCACGCCGCAGACCAGTCGGAGCACGGGGACCCCCAGCCCCCTGGCCTCAGGAGCGCCCCCTTCATTCAACAAGGTAATAACAACGACCTCTAACTGGAGAAGTGGTTGTTACATTTTTTGCATGTTGTATTCAAGATCTGATTCTTTCTTCTTTTTAGCGGATCTGTAAGGAAAACCCATTCAACAGGAAAGCCTCTCCCACTCCTGCTAAATCCAAAGCCAAACCGCCACACGGCGCCCGCCCTGCCAGACCCCCGGCCCCGGGACATGGCTTCCCACTTATCAAACGCAAGGTAATACCGGAGCTAATCACTCACAGATACCAATATGTCTTTCACAAAGACGGTGGGCAGTTGTTACCTTTGGGACTTTTGATTTAACTGTCCTAGAACAGTGGTTGCACAGTAGAGGCAGACATTTTTTCGGGATTCCCGTGAGTCCCAGGATTCCCGTGGGATGAGAGTCGTTTTCACTATTCATCGCGTGATTGGGACGGGACAGGAAAGAAGTCAACGGGAGTGGGAATGATGACAACAATAGACCAGTTTTTCTACATACCGGTAAATATGCACATGCAGTTCTAATATGAAGAAACGCTACATGTGTTGTTGTTTTTGATCTTCCCGGGCTGCTCTGGTGGCTGGTTGCTGGTTGGTTGCTTCCAGACACCTGACCGTGCGTGCATGACATGTGGCGAGAAAAACGGGAGTGGGATGGGATGGGAGTCATTCTGCTGGGATTGGGACAGGAATATTTTTGTGGGAGTTTGTTTTTCTTTGTTTATTTAGATCCCCATTAGCTACTGTATTGTAACAGTAGCTGCTCTTCCTTGGGTCCACATTAATATTTTACAATACATCAATATTAGAAAATGCATTTATACAGTGGAGTGGGATGGTGACAGGAGTGAAAAACCACTCCCGTGTGTCACCCTCTATTGCACAGTTCAAACTATGTAAAGCCACCAATTAATATGTGTGATATTTCCTGGTCTGTGATTGATATACATGAGCTGTTGTAGCACTTTTGGTCAAACCAGAATTAGGTTTCCACAAGAACTTGCACAATTAAATACTAATGGAGCAAGCAAGAGAATGGGCTGCACTGCATGTACAAGTAGGGGTGTAAAAATGTATCATTTTTAAGACGCATCGCGATGCGGACGTGGAATCGAATCGTTGACAGATGAATCATTTTAAAATGTACCATATGTTGACATTCAGATTTTAAAGTAATGTGCAGTAATAATATAGAAAATTGAGGATGTGATACTTGGAGCTGAGATACTTTGAGATGTATTGAGATTGAGATGCAACATTGATGGCAGATTGATCGAATCGTGAGGCCAGTGAAGATTCACAGCCCTAATATATATATATATATATATATATATATATATATATATAGCCACATGTGAATGGATTGCAGGGATGCAAACTAGTCACCTTTAGGTGACAGTCACCTTTTTTATCCCAAAAAAGGGCACATCATTTCTGATGGATTTTTTTTGTCTGTCCTGGTATCTGCCACCTTTTTCACTCTCCATGAGTTTGCTTCCCTGGATTGTATTGTTCTTGTTTTGGACTTGTATTTTCTGTATCTGTTCATGTTTATACTATATGTATTTTTTTATATATTATTTTATCTATTTATGTTTATGTAAAGCATCTTTGAGTACTTAAGAAAAGCACTATATAAGTCCTATCAATTATTATTAATTATTCTTGTTACATTTCCTCTGGATCTGTGTAAATTGCACTGTATCCACTATCCATTGTACGTGTGTCCAATCCAGGTGCAGTCAGACCAGTACATCCCGGTGGAGGACATCCATGGGGAGATGGGCCAGCTGGAGAAGCAGCTGGACGAGCTGGAGCAGAGAGGAGTGGAGCTGGAGAGGAAGCTCAGAGACAACCCCAATGGTATCACACCACAGTGCTTTTAACTCCAAGCAGTTTCTGGGCCTTTTTTTTCTCCTGTCATATTACTTACTTAGTATTTTTACTCACTGTGGGCTAATTTTTCACTCAATATATAAGTCCTGCACCTCTATGGAAACAGTACACGTATGGCTAGAGAAGGGGGAACTCAAAAATATCTTGCAGTGCATTATGAAAATTATAATGTCATGAATCATAAAGAAGAAAAACAAGTTGAATTTCTTTGATAATTCATTTTACAAAAAATAAAATAAAAATAAATCTATACAACATTATCAATATTTACCATGTAGGTTACCAATATTGGGGGGGCTCCATGTGCTATACATACTGGACTATTTAAAATATGTCTGCACGACACCACTTGTCCTCTCCTCTGCTCAGTCCGAGTGGGCAAGGCATGAGGTTTTCCCAAGAGTTCCAGGAAGTAACCCTGAAAGCTGTAATTCCTCGAATGGCCACTTGAGGCAGGGCTCAGAAGTCCCGTCATTCCCGTTCACGCCCATGTTAAAATGCCCCACTTTGTAACAGTGATTAAGCATCTTTACAGCCTGTTCCAAGACACGGTTTTGGTCTATATAGATAATTTCACCTTCTCATAACAACTGTATGGGGGTAATTCTTTTTATATAACTCGCCCGTTTGGAGTAAAATAGACAATAGAAAAGGGGGTGATCGACAGTTCGCCTGTCCAGTGGTCGCACAGCTTGCCGATCACGGACCAATAGCAGGCGGAGCTGCGGCTCTGGGAACCCCCCATCTCACGCGAGTTGCGCAAGGACTCAACCATGGATGTATTAAAAGAACTGGATAGGGGACGAGCCACGTCCACCCATGCATTCAGACGGAGGCTGCTCACTGGCGCATGAAGCCATCATGGGGGGTTTTTCTTCCTGGTTTTACTTCCTGACCATGCGGCCCAAGGCGAAGTGCACATGTGTGCCATGACATATTCCATGACGTCTCCCACCCCTCCCACCCATGGATGTAGATGTAGATGAAGAAAATACACCCGTATACGGCTCTTAGTGGCTTCTGAAGAAAAAATGCCCCATAAAAAATTATTTGATAATTAAAAGAGTCGTTTTATACTTTGAGTGACACCCGGACAAAATTCCCCTGGGTTTAACAGCTGCCGGGGTCCCCATGCAAGTGGATGGGAATTTTCCTTTCTGGGCTGCATGGCGTCACGTGACTTGCAATACAGAGCTTCGCCACCATGTTCAAATGACTTCACAGCCCAGCGCTATTCCTGGGGGCTTGGACTCAACCCCATTCCCTCCCCTCCCACTCTGCTGACAAAAAAGCAAGATGGCGACGGCCACCACTTCAACTCAAAACGGGAGCCAAAAATCAATGGGATAGCTCTGTCCATATTTTTTAGGTCAGTGCTCAGTCTGTGTCACTGGATTCTTGTCACCTTACACTTGGTCTCAGCTGAGTCATTCAAAGCTTCCAAGTTGCACTGGCTGTGGAGCACAGATTTTTATGCCTCCACTGACAATAGCTGTGGCCGGAGGCATTATGTTTTCGAGTTGTCCGTCCCTCCGTACTAGGTACATACAGTGTACGTCCCATGCTCGTTAACGCTGTATCTCCGGAACACCTTGAGGGAATTTCTTTAAATTTGGCTCAAGGATCAACAAATTACAACCAATTGATTTTGGTGGTCAAAGTTCAAGATCACTGTGACCCCACAACTGCCTGTTCCATGCTCGTTAACGTGATATCTCAGGAACGCCTTGCCAACGCAAGGGTAGGTAAAAGGGGCCATAGCTATGGATAGGTAGGTCGTAGAGCAGACCTGGGGGCCAGAACCAGCCCGCAAGATGGTTCTGCCTGGCCCGGGAGGTCTAAGACAAACCACACTATTTTACTCATGAGGCAAAAAAAATAATCAAATGAGATGACCTAAATTGGCTGTTTAGAGTGATTTTCAATATAATAAATGCTGAAGAATAAGTGCACAGTATGTTTTCTATCATGTAATCTAGTGATGAATTTAAAGGTTATGGCATGACGATATTTTTTTGGCCCCTGTCAACAATCTGGGTTTCTCATGTGGCCCCCCAACAAAAATAATTACCCACCCCTGTCGTAGAGAGCCGGGATTCGAGGGGTGGGTTGGGGGTGTGGGTGGTGAGAGAAAGGGGCAGGGCTAGGGAAAAGGGGCCATAGCTAGGGATAGGAAAGTAGACGAGAGAAGAAATCAAAAGTGAGAAAACAAACAGCTTGATCCGGATTGTAAGAACAGTGTAAAAATAAATTCAATCAATTATACAGCAAATTGAGTAAAATAAACATAGAATGTCCTCTCACTCTTTTCTGCTGCTGTTTTCAGATGAGGAAGAGGAGCGCCTGTTAGTGGACTGGTTCACTCTCATCCATGAGAAACACCTTCTAGTCAGACGGGAGGCTGAGCTGGTCTACACGTAAGTATCAGACCGGATGGTAATTGTGATCATATGTGCATATCTAAACAACTACAGTGTTAAAAGTTGCATTGGGCAATTTCACACATTAGGGCCACCAAGTGGCAGCAAGAGGTAATTTTGAATATTTTCAATACCAAAATCATGCTCAGAATGTGGGCAAATCTATTGCATCTTATTTCAGGGGGATGGGGCATTTGCTGTGTTGCTGCCCTGCTCTGTGATTCAGAGGTTTCAGGACTGAATAATCTACTAAAAAGTGTATTTTCCTTACTGCAGGGACAAGCAGCAGAACCTGGAGGAGAGGCAAGCCGATGTGGAGTATGAGCTGCGGTGTCTGCTCAACAAGCCAGGTGTACATCTTGTTTGGAGACACTTTCCTCACATTCATTGCCTGTATATGTATGTGTTTGTGGATAATGCCTGTCCCCATGTTATGAGGCATCAATAGTTAACCTCTACAAAAAAAAGACCACATATAATGAGTGCCAAAATTATCTTTATCTGATACAAAAACTATTTGATTATAAATAAATAAAAACATCAACAGTTGCATACTACATCTGTCCAATGAAACAGACTCAGCTACAGATTTTTTTGCTTCATTAAATTTAACATCATTATTTTTGTTCGAATTTCAGTCTTTTTCAACCTGTAGCTTATCTTTTTTATGAAAGAAGATAATATGAGAGAGGGCTACGATGCTCTGGATTAAACTTGAAAACTAAAAAAGAAGGTGCTCTTTGGACCTCAAAAGGGGAAAGTCCATATAAAAATTGAAAAAAGTCCAAGGCAACTCTTCTTATGATTAAAAAGCCTTTATTCTATCTTGCCCTGGACTTTTTTCAATTTATTATCTTTTTTATGTTTAACTAACTAGTCAGAGCAGAAATATTTAAAATTGGTGCAGTATTGAGCAAGATCACATCAGCCGGCCAGCAGCTGCAATGGCTACAAAATCGCACTGTCGTGTCAATGTACGTCATAAAAGTGCTAATTTTTTGCAGCTGACAGGCTCAGATTGTTATTGTAAAAGAGAAAGAGAGAGAAAATGAATGGTATCCTGTATAATATTAGCTAACTTTCTTTTTTCTTGTCTTTTTTCTTTTTCTGTATTTGTTTCCCCCATTTTCTTCTTTCTTCCTTTCTTTCTTTCCCCACTGCTCAGAGAAAGAGTGGAGTGAGGAGGACAAGAATCGGGACCAGGAGCTGATGGCTGAGCTGGTTACCATCATTGAACAGCGCAACCAAATCATAAACACCATGGACCAGGACAGGCAGAGGTAATCAATAATCTGCACTGTGTCTCTGGTGTGTCTCATACACAGCAAGCAGATCAGACTGTAGTGACGAATAGGTGATACTTAATCTCACTTCCATTCTGTCACAGGGAGGAGGAGGAGGATAAACTCATGGCGGCCATGCTGAAGAAAAAAGGTAGGATGACATTGCTGTGGTTTCTCTCAGTGCAAGATGCTTTTTAGATAAACAAATCGTGAAACACATCAAATGTCAATGGAAGTGTAGCTTTGTGTTGTGCTGTTGATGTGACCGCTACGCTGCATACTTGCACTAAGGCAAATTCCTTGTTTGTAATCTGATTACTTTCTGTGGCTATTAAAGTCTAAAATCAAGACTGACTAAACTGTTTTAACATGACACTGTTTGAGATCCTATGTGTATCATTAACTGCATTCTCTTCTGTTCTGTTGTCATCCTCGCCAGACTTCCACAAGGATCCGGACGGCGAGCAGCAGCAGCAGCAGCAGAAGAAGAAAGGGACAAAGTTCAAACCCATGAAGGTGCTTAAGCGGCTGAGCCATAAAGCAGAACCAGGCAAGAGCCCGAGCCCTCGCAAGGAGAAGAGGTGAACAACGGAGGGGCGCTGCCAATAGAATGAGGGAATGCTGAAAGAGGACCGCCATCCCCTGCAAGAGGATGTGCTATTCTAACAAGACTGAGGAAACAGTAAAAAAAAAAAAAAAAAGACCATGCCTAACAACTATATCAAAGACTTGAAAGTGCACAACCCAAAATCCACCTCCTGCTCATGTCTCACTTGATGCTTCTAAAAAAAAAACTGTCTCTCCAATGACTTTGTTTTCAGTTGCCTTCACGTGTTGAAAGAGATGGGATAAAAACTCCAGTGCTTTAAGAGCCAACTCGTTCGTAAGAGCTTTCGAGCCAGCGAACGGAAGGGCAGGTTTGTAACTTGTCCCATTGATATGTTGATATGTACAGCATTGCACAGTGAGTCTGCCCTACAAGCCTTTTAATCAGTTTAACAAAGGTGTGAGTACAAACAGTACTTACCAGAGAAGGGGGTCAGTTCATAATTAGGAAGCAGATTTTACTGATGTTTAGCTCAATTGGAAGTAGGATATGTGTTTTATTTTCTCATATTTGGTTTGAATCTGTGGTACTATACTGGCGAATTTGAGTAAAATTGTTTTGAAATGAACTATTTGCTATACAAATTTTAAACCTTTACCCTTCAAATGACAAATCCACAACGGGGACCTAAGTACTACTAGCTGCTACATTACGGTTGTTTGTAGTTGTCTTGTTTTTATTTTCTTTGGTGATTAGGTCCTACCACAAAGAAAGTTGGAGAAATATTTTGAATGTAAATCCTTGATATATAAGCTGTGGTCTGCAAGAGAGCATCAATGAAAGTATTAATCTATAGATGACTGTTAGACTACAAATGAGATATAACAAAGATCGAAGGATTTAATATTAGAAGTTACACAATAAGTAATACGGACTAAGGAGTACTTGGAAAAAGTGGATATATTTTAACAACCGTAGCAAAATACCAGTTTTTAACAGTTTTAACTGTTGGGGGAAACCTGAATATGCAATCGTTTAATTTATATTTTACTATGCCTTTCTGTGTGTTTCTCTAATATCAATGTTTTGCCTTAAAAATGTAGAATCGACCTGTTGATACTGTAAGAGCTGTAAGCTGTAAGAGTGGCGTTTATTTAAATGCATTTGTAGATGCGCTTCATTTGTTCATTTCAAGTTAATGTAAATGTCAATATTGTTTTTCTCATAATGTAACTTACATTTAGGTTGTCTATATATATATGGCTCATTTGTCCTCCATTTTAAATGGTAATTTCTGTTGTGTCTATGTGTCTGTGTTTCTCCTCTGTGCCTGTGTTCTTGTCCAGCTGAAACCAAGGGCTTCTGTGGCGCTACGTTTATGTCAGCTGTACATCCTGTCCTTAACTGACAACGGCACGATTGCATAAAATACTGATATTGGAGGCAGAGGAATAAAGTAAATTAATGCAAGTAGGGGAAGTCTGTTGCTGGTACATTTAATGCTTCATTACAGTATCTTTCACAGCCTGATAAAATGGTTTGTCTTCATTGGTGTATAAGCTGTGTTGCACAGTATAGTGTCATCTTTATAACTGCTGATAGGCAGACACCATCACAATCATGCACCACTTAAACTAGTCCCTCTTCATAATGTCAATAAGTCTTAAGGAAGAGACATCCCAGTGTGTGTTGAATGGTTTTGTATGTATATGTCTTGACTGAATTTGAGTTTTAATACAACACAAAATGTAGAGAATGAACAATATGCTGTGTCCAGACACTGGCAGTCAGTCTCTTGCTCCTGTCTCTCCTGAGTCCTCACACATCATAGCTGCCTTCAGCCCGGTGCTCCGGGCATGGTCTATCACCTCCAGCTCCCGGATTTTCTGGATAGGATTTGAGCAAAGGCAACAGAATGATATGTGTGTGGGGGGGGGGTTTGGAAGTTGAAACTCAATGCCGGAATGTCAAGCGACACTGATGACATTTTTAACAATCATTGGGTGGTAGTAAGAGAAAGCTCACAGGTTCGATCTCCACAACATCTAATGTTTCCGTCTGCTCTCACGTTATGAGATGCTGTGGAGCATTGTCTTAAACTCCTAAAATGGAAATCTAATAATTATGCAAGACAGGCAGGTTTTTCCAGGAGCATCACTGCACTAAGGTCATTTCCGCTTCATCATAGGTCAGAGTAAATCATCCACTAGAGTAAAGATGCCTGTACTGATATCAAATGCTTTTGCAAAACCCAATCCAGTAGGCTATAATACAGAATACATGTGGTGTGAGCTGACATGTAGCTAAGCAGCCTATTCACCTGTGATATCTCTGTGTTGATGAGGTTATGGTAGCACTTCCCCTGGCCCAGAGCGGTCATATCTGCCAGAAACTGCCTCCTCTCTTCTATCTCGTCCAGAACTACAGAAGAAGCGAAAACAGATTCCTATTAAGTTAGAGTTACACAGTACAATTCAAGTTAGGTTGAAGTGAAATCCGATCAGTTATTGTAAAATGAATGGAAGATGAACATTTTATATCAAGGGGCAAACACATAATTAAATTTTGGCGTGTGTCTCTTTAGGTTGCCATGGAAACATTTGCTCTGTGTGATACGGTGAAGCAGCCTGCAGTGTGTGAGGGAGGACAACAGTTAAATCCTCCACATCCATCTTATTTCTCTGCGGTCAGCCTCACCTTCCTGGAAGCGGTCCCTCTCCTCCAGCGCTCCTGGGCTCTGCACTGCAGGAACCTTTGGAAAAGGTTTGGCATTGGGCTCCTCCTGTCCCGTCGCCAAAATATTCTGGAGCCTCCTCTTCTCCTTCTCTAAGTCTCCTATGGGGGACAGAGTGAAACAAAGAGGGGCGAGACATACAGTAGATGCAACATTAAGCAGAAAAGATAATGTGCCCAAAACAATGAATGACATTCGTCGTTTCCATAGTCTGCAGTAACATGTCAAGCATTTAAAAGTTTCATCGAGCTGAGAAAAACATACTTGTAGGACACGGGCGGAACTTTTCTCTGATGTAGCCGTTTCCAGAACGACAAGATTCCGCACTACGCCTCTGAGGTTTGGCTAACAGGCGGCTGGGACCAGGTTTGGTGGGTTTTGGTTTGGGCTGAGGAACAGAGGATGTGGGCTTACAGGTCAGAGGCAAAGCAGCTCCCTCTGTGGTGCAAGTGGCGGGACAAGTCCATGTTGGCAAAGAAAAGAAAAGACCATTTCAACTTGACAACATAAACATTCTCCATTAGCCCTACTTCCTGTTGCAGTGTATAACTGACAGGAAATAAACTTGAGACAAAACGATTCCCTAGCAACACAATTCAAGTTAAACGGTATATAACAGAGCAATACAAAATGTAGCAGGCTAGTGGTAGAAAATATCTCAAGTGAATATTAATGAGTGGTTAGTGACAGACAGTCCCCAAAACCCTAAAACTCACTTTTTAGGCATTCATTGATCTGTCGTTGCTGGAGGTTGGTGAGCCTCGACTCTTGCATCATTACTGAGCACAAAGAGAGGGAATTGTTTAAAAGACATAACCTACCAGTGGTGGAAACTGTATGTCCTACTCAAGTATAAGTATTCTTACTTTGCTGATATTTTACTTCAGTGTGACTAAAAGTACCGGTATAAAAAAGTAGCTGTAGCCTATACTCAGAGAAAAAGTTGCTGAGTTACTTTTTCCGAAAAGAGAATTGGATGTGATCTGTGAAACTCTACAACCTCGATTCCGTTAAATTTTGAAATGACAAAATAAAATGCATAAATAAAGCCAAATTAGGATGCTATTCTCTTCTTTTCTCTCTCTCTCTCTCTCTCTCTCTCTCTCTCTCTCTCTCTCTCTCATTCTCTCACTTGAATAGCCCCACACTTTGTCAATGTATAGTCCAGTTGATGTTGCTTATGGAGAGACACAAAATCACATCCATTAATTTACAGCAATAGGCTACTTCAGTAACTAAGTAGGCTACTAAACTAAAAGCAAAAACACTAGCCTACTTAAAAACACTCAAAGAAAAGTAGTAGGCTACACAAATAACTACACAGAAACTATTCAAATAGCCTACAGTAAGTTGAGAAAGTGTATTTAGTTACTCCCATCCTTGCAAATGTGCATACTAACACACACACACACACACACACACACACACACACACACACACACACACACACACACACACACACACACACACAACACACCTGCAGTAGGCTATGTGTGTTACATCTAAGTAACCAGCATGTAAACAAGTCAAGTATACGCTCACATTTAAGCAGATCATGAGTCTCCCTGCTGTACTGGGATGCTCTGGGACTATTCCACATCCCTCTACCGACTGAAGAGGTCTCCATCTGCAAGCCAGCACAAACAGAAAGAACATTTAGCCCTGTATTAACTGGCTCTGTGATGTTAACTCAGTTACAGTCGACTCTAGAAATGGAAAATAAACCTACACAATGGATGAAAAAAATAGTTCATTATTATTGATAAATTCTCCGTAAACATACTTACTTAGGCTACTTTAAATATTAGGCACAGCGGCAGTGTCTTTCTCCCCGAGAAGAGCCTGGTGACGCGAGGTTAGGCAGTGTCTGAATTCTCTCCAGTACAACACTGCCGGTTGCTATAGCAACCACATGTGTGTGTGTGTGTGTGTGTGTGTGTGTGTGTGTGTGTGTGTGTGTGTGTGTGTGTGTGTGTAATGAGCAACCACTAGATGGAGGCAAAGAAGCTGACAGAACGTTATATCAGGTGTGTGTGTGTGTGTGTGTGTGTGTGTGTGTGTGTGTGTGTGTGTGTGTGTGTGTGTGTGTGTGTGTGTGTGTGTGTGTGTGTGTGTGTGTGTGTGTGTGTGTGTGTGTGTGTGTGTGTGTGTGTGTGTGTGTGTGTGTGTGTGTGTGTGTGTGTGTGTGTGTGTGGTCTCCCATCTGATAAGATTTTAGCTTTTGTGACGACCCTCCCACACTCGCCTGGCCCTGTCTGCAGCACCCTCCTTAGAGAGAGAGCCTGGTGACGAGAGGTTTAGGAGACTGCGTTGGGGTCATTAGGCTAATTGGGTGCTGGTGCACGTGCACCCATGACTAATGATAGAATAATGAATAGTAAGTGAAAACAGAAACAGGAAATTAGCAATTATGGGCAAAAGTAATCTAAAGCATTATATTAATGTGAAAATTGTTCCTTGTGGAAGGAACTACATTTACTCACTTCACTAATTTAGTAGCCTAGCATTTGTGAACTTGTCTTCAACAGCTTCAGCTAGGCTACTTAAATCAAATCATTTGTCTTTCCACAACAGAGATGGGAAAAGTACATACTTTCTTTCTTGTAGAAATACAGTTAATTGTGTAAAAAAAGACTGGTTAAACTAGAAGTACTGTTTCAACTTAATTACTCAAGTAAAAGTAAAAAAAAAAAAAGTACAAGACTATACTTTGATTAATAATTTGTGTATATTTCCCCCCCACAAAAAGGTGCACATAATGTGTGAGCCTCGGTCAGTTCTGAATGGTTCTGTTCTCCCCCCGCAGAGATATGAGCAGAGGGTTATGAGACAGAAAATCACATAGCTGAAATTTTACCGAAATTGGAAGCGCTTGCTGAGAAGCTGAGAGCTTTCTGCAAAGCCCGACACCAACTAACGTTACGGGGTTAAATGCGGGGTTAACAGCCTTTTTTTTGCAAAGAAGACATTAGCCCGCGTCTATTCTTGTACAAAACATAATTTTCTGCGAAGTATTAGTAAAGTTATAAGCGAAGATCGATTCACAAGGATCTGACAGCTGTCTCCGCCATTTGTTTTTTCTACATTGTCATTTGAGGTAACCAAAGCCTTTTAGTAAGAGAGTTGCCATGGCAACTCATAAACCATGGCCATGGGTTATGAGAGTGGGTTACGGGATTTATACAATGGCTGTGAACCAATCAGATTGCTTGATTTGAGAGAGCCGTTTTATAAAGATGTTTATACCATGACTTATACATTTACTACGATAATTAAAATATCAGCAAACTATCAGTAGTAGTAGCCTACTTCTACTTGAGTTGGACATTCTACTACCATTTCCCCTACAAATAAACAGCAGATGAGCTCTAGTGTGTTTAAGCTGTTTTGTGAGCCTTCAGTCTGTGTGGATGACTTGTGTCGTCGTCACCAAGAAACAGAGAGAGTGAGAGAGAAAGAGGGAGAGAGAGAGAGAGAGAGAGAGAGAGAGAGCAGTGCATCAGCCAGCGTAGGGTAGATCAGGGATCAGCAGCAGCCACAGCTCCATTATCTGTGGTA